>NC_088693.1:2935242-3560242 GCF_028017835.1 Emys orbicularis
TGCACCTGCTGAGGCCCAAGTGTGGGGTGGGGACTGGTCACCAAAGTGTCTGTATTTGTGTGCACGCAGGGGGTGAAGGGGGAGAGGAGGAGGAGGATGCCATGGGCAGTGCTGGGAAGAATGTGTCAAAGTGTCAACCGAAAGGAGCATAAATGTTTCCTTGACCAACTGCAACGGGCCGGGATCCCAGCCAGCCCCACCGACGGCTCCGATCCCTCTCCCCCGTCCTGCGCGAGACGTGCCAGCCACTTGGAGCTTTTACTCCTTCCAGAGAGCGGTGGCTGTATGGGTCAGCCAGCCCCTCCTCTCTCCCGTGGGAGCACACAGGGTTAATTCCTCCCCTCCCCGCTGCCCCCCGGGGTGTCTTGGCTCCCGCTGGCTGGTCCAAGCTCTCCGGGAGGGGACGCTGGGGCTGTGGAATGAGCAATGGTTAATCGGGCGGGTTAATGAGTGCCCAGGCGGCTCAGTGGCATGGAAAGGAAAGAGCTGGGATCTAGACATCGCAGGGCTCGCTGCCCTGCGCCCCTCGTGGTCCCCGGCTGAGAGGGTGGCGAGGCCGTGCCGGGGGCCTCCCAGGTGCCCTCTGAGGCGAGGGGCAGGGAGCACACGGATGATCCGGTCCAGGAGAGAGTTAATGAAAGCTGCTGCTTGCCTAGCTCGGCCCCTGCTCCCCGCGCAGCTGGTTTTAGGCTTGGTCTCTGCTGTGTTCCTAGAAAAGGAAACGGCCCTCGCAGGCCTGGAAATGAACCAGGCATCAGCACTGAGGGGAAAAAAAAGGGCAAAACAAAGGCCTGGATCGGAAACTCCTTATGACCCGCGGCAGGAACCAAGGGGAGTGTGTGTGTGGAGACAGGGAGTGCGGAGGGGGGTCAGGGCAGGGGGCTGGCGTGGATGGGGGGGAGAAGGGGCCATGCCAGGCTGGGGGATCCCTCAATGTCGCCCCACAGAGGTCTGCTGGTGGGATAGGGCCGGGGCTCCAGCCCGATGCACCTCACTAGCTGGCCGTGTTCCTAGGTGAAATGGGCTGCGGGGGGTCTCAGCCCAGATCCTACCGGATAGGAATTGGTAGCTAATGGGCCAGGGTGTGTCGCTGTAACACACCCGTCCTCCGCGGGTCAGACCTGGAGGGGGCTGCGTCACACCCTGAGCGGTGGGCGAGGTGGGCCCTGCCGGGGGGAAGCACACCCTGTTTTGCTGTGGATGCTCAGAGCACTTCAGTCCCCAGGGCCTCACCCCAGCAGCTAGTGAGTGGACCCTGCATGGACCCCAAAAGCCAAAGCGATAGCTGCTGAGAGCCCCTGGGGCTTTCTCTCTTCAAGCTGGGGGCCTGACCACCTGGGCAGAGAGCCAGTCCTGCTGGGCCCCTTTAAGGGGCCCATGTGCACGGGAGACCCAGGAACCGTGCTGTTCCCAGACTAATCTGGTGGTCTTAAAGGGACACGCCACCGCGGCGACTAGGACAAGGTGCCACAAACCTAATCCAAGAACGATCTAGTACTTAAAATATCTGCTTTAGCCATTCAAGCGGGCTGGGCGGCCCATTGTTTTCAGGAAGAGCATCGCGTGTTAATGAGACGTCCTGGGCCGGCTGGCTGCAGACTTGACAAGGATCAGAGGTTCCTTCCCTCTGCACCGGGGACGTCTCTTTCCCCCGCTGGCATGGGCTGGGGGCTGCTCCCTCCTCAGCCCCTCCCTTATGTGCGCTCTGGCTGGATGACCCAGCTGTCAGCGCCGGGGGTCGCGTGGCTGGATCAGCGCCGCGTTTCCCATGCCTCTTGCCAGAGAACTTTGTGTCCGTGTGAGAGCGGAGTTTGGGGCGTAGGTCGCCGGGTCCCGTGCTACGGGGCGCTGAGCACCCTCTCCTCCTAACCAAGCCACCTCCTGGGAGGCGCCCGGCCCCTGGCAGGATCGGGCACTCCTGCTCAGTGATCGGGGCTGGACAGAGAACTGCCCCGGGAGGAAACTGGCTTGCAGGCTTTATTCCCTCTCCCCCACCTTCGCCCTGGCGTTCTTTGCTGCAGGTGGTTAGCTGCCCACTGGGTATTAAGGAAGTGGCAGGAGTTGTGTGCACGTGACAGCTGCCGGTGGCCTGTAGAATAAGAGGGGGTCCTCTGTATCCCACGAACACCGTTGATGCCTGTAGTGCTGTCAGCCGTGAGGCCGGGGACCAAACACACTATGGAAACTGACCCACCTGCACCCCAGCCCCGGATGCTCCTCCGACGCCCCGATTCCCTCGGCTGCCTGGGCCCCTGCTGCGGGGCGACTCCTGGCAGAAAAGAGCAAGTGACTCCTCCTAATAAAGTCAGTGCCAGTGGCTGCAGCAGGGGCGGGACCGGCCTTGCAGTTCAGCCCTGCCTCGGCCAGCGCTCCGGTGCCCTGGGTCCGGCCTGGGCCGAGACAGCAGGGGTTGGCCCTGCCGTGGCAGGGAGAGTGCGGGTGAAATGTCGCGGGCAGCCTGTCGTGCTTGACAATCCAGAGGACAGGGCCGGTGTGCGCGGGGGTCGTGCCTGAGGAGGCGTGCTGCGGGTGACGGGACCGTTGTTTCGTGGCGCGGCTGGGGTGGTGCGGGATGACCACGTTGGGCGTTGCTGGGCGGAGCGGAGGCCTCTGGGGTCCTGGCGTCAGTGCGTGGCGAGGCCGCTCTGAGTCACAGCAGCCGGGGCAGCTCCCGCCTCAGCGCGGTCTCCGCTTTGGTGGAGCGAGAGTCCCGGAGTGAGCCGGATGGGTTCCCAGGCCCTCGTGCCAAAGAACCTCTCCCGGCCGGGCGGGTGAACACACAGCGATCCCAGCTGCTGAGCTGTTCCGTGGCTCTGCCATCAAAGCTTTGGACGGAGATGCTAGTTTTGCAGGCCGGGGCTGTTGTGCGTGTTCCCGCCCAGCGAGTCCCCTGGGCCCCCCAGCCTCTCTTCACAGGCCTGGGGCCAGCGTCGCCAGGCGTTGCCAATACCTCCCCAACCTCAGACCTCCCTGGTTAGGCGACATCGTCTCATGGGCACCTCCTCTTTCACCATCCCCATGGCAACGCTCTTGTCCGCTCCCTTGGCAACGTACCGATGCTCACGGCGTTTCCCACTGTGACATGGGATCCGAGCTTTGGCCTTTGTTAAAGATAATGAAACTCATTCTTGTCCCACGCTTCCTTGCTGCCTGGTCCCCCCCCTCCACTGCATCTTCCACTGCCCCACTGGGCAGCCTTCCTCCCTGCTCCCTGCACCCCAGGGCCTTTCTCCTCCCCTCCTGGCCCAGGCTAGGCCCAGGAGAGGAGCTGCTCCTGTTACACCATAAGGCAGCCAGAATGGGCGTGCCATGGTAAGGCCTGGCTGTCCAGGTCATGCAGAAAGCCCCAGGGACAAGACCTGGCTAGCAGGTCTCTTGCGCCGGTGCTAGAGGCTAGCGTGGGGGTGTGGGGCTAGCCGTGGATGGGGGCTGGCAGCTCCAGGGTGCAGGTGGTGGCAGGAGCAGAACGCTGCTGGGTTTCCCAGGGGAACCGTGCCGGCTAAGAGTCTCTGCTAGAGTCAGATGCAGGGGCGATCCCCCAGGGAGCCGGGGTGTGTCTGCAAGCGCCAGGCGGGGCGGGACTCCTTGGTTCCATTCCCCGTCAGCTCTTCCCCTGGGCAAGTGGCTCAGCAATCCCCGAGGGGGGTTCTGCATGTGCCCTCTTTCCGGGGGGGCTTGGAGCGGGGTCGATCTCCACGCCTGATGCGGGGGTCAGGCTTTTCAGCAGCTCTTGGCCACGTTCTCCGGGGGTGGGATGTGAAGGAGCTGACCCAGATGGCTCCGACCTCTCCACCCGCCCAGAGGCAGTTCCCAGTGCTCCGCCCAGCCAGGGCTTTGCTCCGCCTGTCCCACGTGCCAGGTAGAGCCCGTCTCCATGGCAGACGCAGGGGTGGGGAAGAGGGTTCCCTGGGGCCGTGCATTGGCCTGGAATCCGGAGAGGAAGCTGATCTGGATCTCGCCCTCCCTCCTGGAGGAGCCTGTTACAGGAGGCAGGGGCATGGCCGGGGGGCGGGCACAATGCTGAGTGGCTGTGGGGTGGTTTACCAGGCTTGCGGGGGGGGGGGGCAGTATGGGGACGTCAGGCTGGGAGCTGCTCTGAGAGTCAATCAGTGCTATTCCATTGGCATCTCAGTGCCAGGTCAGGCCAGTTGTGCCAAGTCCCCCCGATGCCTTTCCCCTCCCATGCATGCTCATCTTGCTGGCGCCATCATCATGGGGACAGGATGCGGGGACCACACCTGGGCGGGTCGGAGCCTGGCTGGCAGGCGATGCTGCCAGGGCTGGTCGGTATGCTGGCAGTCAGTCGCAGCATCCCCCCTCCCGGCTGGATGCCCTACCATCCGGTCCCCAGGCAGCTTGGTCTGATGATGCAATTTTGGCTTTAGCCCAGATCTTCTGCGTGGGAGGTTTGGCGTGGCCCGGGAGTCTGGGTAGCCCTGGCAAAGTTGGGAGCGTGGCCACCCTGTCTCTCCTGCCCCTGCAGCCGGCGTTGTTCTGCCTCAGATTCTAACCCGTGCGGCTGAGACGCTTTTTCTGGCCTCTGTCTGATCTTGTCGGGTCAGTGAGAGTCAGGGGTGGGGCGAGCGTGGGCAGCGATAAACGGAGAAGGGACAAAGTGGAGAGATTGGGCATCGGTCCCCTAGTGCCGTGAGGGCTTTTGTCTACCTCAAAATACCGACAAAGAGTCCTGTAGCACCTTATAGACTAACGGTTGTATTGGAGCATAAGCTTTCATGGGTGAATACCCACTTTGTCAGACGCATACTCAAAATACCGCCAGCTTGGCTAGTGTTCAGCCCATAAACACTGCATCCAGGTGCTGGTGGTTGCAGGTACGAGGATCGGTAGAGTCGGATGCTATTGGCAGCACGGTGCTGTCGTGTAAGGACGATGGGCTCCCCTGTACTGTAACGCCTGGCGTCCCATGTCTGGTCAGGAGTTTTCAGAATACAAGTGTGCTTTCCAGCGTGCGAAGGATCTATAGCCTGGGACATGAGTGTTCTGCTCTTGTGCGATGAATGAAACGCTCTGGGCTGATGAGCCTGGCAAATCAATTCCGTCTCTTCTTTTCCCTTAAAATGTAGGTGAGACTTCTCTAGTGGAGTTGTTTCAGGAAGTCCCGCCTTCCGGAGGCAGTACTTCCTGGAATGCTGGAGGAGGAGGGGATCGCCAGGCTCAGAAGAGGAGTGGTGTAGACAAACTTCCTAGCAGAGCTCCACCCTCTCCTCCTTGGCTGGCAGGATGGGCCATAGGACTTTTGGGGGGCAAGCCCACAGAGGAAGCCATAGCATGGATTTGCCCTGCCTTGGAGTCTAAACTCACCTTTGGTGTGCAGGAGCGGAGCCCACGTAGGGATAATCTGGCTGGGGGACGCCGGCCATGACACGCGCTGGGGGCGCAGGAATGCTGATTGAGTCCAGTCAGCATCGGGCATTCCTGGGCATGGCATTCTGCTGCCAGCTGGGCTGGGTAAACAGCCGAGGCAGGTGGCAGGGTTACGTCCGGAGAGCTTCTGCAGACTGGAGCCCGTGGGCCAGAGCCAACCCTCAGTGCAGTGCGCCCAGGCCTGCACTGGCGCCTTGGAAACGTTGCCTTTTTAGGCCTTGGAGCTGAGGCATTTCAGCAGCGAGCTCCAGTCCCAGCTGTGCACAAAACCCTCCCTTCTGCCAACGACACCGGGGAGGGAGCTGCTGGCTGGAGGCTCACCCAAAAGGGCCTAGCGTGAGCCCTGAAACGGACAGCTGCCTTCCAGACGCTGCCTGGTCAGATTGCTGCCTCCTGCTTGCTAAGGGTCCTTGGAGTCGGGAAACGAACCGATGTCTAAGAGAGACCTTCTTATCCCTCCGCCGGCTCCCCGGGGGGACAGTCTATTTGCAGCGCTGCGCCAGTGCGTGATGCCAAACTGATTCCGCTAACCCAGCGCCGAAAGCCGTGTGGCCGCGTTTTGGTTTAAACCCGGGTGATTTCAGGGTAGTTGAAGTCAGTCAGGAATTGGTTTAAGCTAAGATGCAATCAGCTCCCCCTCACCCCCCAAGGTGAAATGAGTATCCATGCAGGGGCTTGCTCTGGTTTGAGTTAAACCGGTTTAGCTAAGCTAGTGGAAATCCTCTGTCCTGCAGAGTCTAGATGATCACACTGGTCCCTTCGCACCTTAGCATTGGGGCTGGACAAGTCCTAGCAGACAAGGAGCCGTGCTTCTTCCTCCGTCGGTCCTGCGGATCACTGGGGAGATCCCGGGGCAGCTGGCGGGGCTGGCAGGTAATCAAAGCAGTTTTGAAACTTGCAGCCCGAGCAACTGTAACCTGCAGCAAGTGGTGAGCGATGAACTCGCAGCCCTCCCCAGGTGGCTCAGTGTTGTTTTTAGATACCGCAGCATCTGATCAGGACCCTGGAGATGGAGGGCGACTGATGGGGGAGGCAGGGTGGTGGGGATCCGGGGAGGAGCTGTTAAGAATGACGGGGACTTTCTAGTATGGAAAGGAGCTGGGGAGAGCTGATAAAAGGATACGGAACAAGGTGTGGTACAGAGCAGGCCATCCAGGAGTTCCTATGTGCCCGGTCCTGTAACGTGAGAACAGGATGGCACCCAGTGCAAGTCTTGTTGGGACAGGGACTGTCTGTTTGTACAGCCCCTAGCACAGTGGGGTCCTGGCCCATGGCTGTGGCTCCTATGAGACTAGCTAGTGGCTATCAGTCTCTCTACTCTGGGGAGCTGGAATCAGGAAGGGCTTCCCCAAATGGCCCAATAGGGCTCCGTTTGATCTGTTCTTAACAGAGGGCAGGTTACGGGGTGACTGATCACAGTCTCTAAGTACCACCTGGGAACAGAAATCTGAGAAGAGAGGGCTCGTCAGTCTAGACAGATTCAGACTAGAAATAAGGCGCAAAATGTTAACAGTGAGGGTAACGAATCATTGGAACAGTTTGCCAAGGGGCATGATGGATTCTCCATCACTGGCCATTTTTAAATCACGACTGGCTGGTTTTCTGAACGATTTGCACCAGGAATGATTTTGGGGCTGTTCCCTGGCCTGGGTTACGCAGGAGCTCAGACGAGGTGGTGACCATGGGGGTCCCCTCTAGCCTTAGATTGAATCTGGGGAAATCCATCCTTTTTGCCCACCCCAAACTGAGCAGTGAATTCTTGCTCCTTTCCTGTTCGTTCACCCTTTGCAGAAAACATATGCTGCTCCTGAGAGAGGGAAGGGACAAAGTGCACAACACAACATGCTGTGAGCTTAACCAGTCGCTTCGTACATAAACATAGCGCCCGGCACGTCAGCACAGAAGCCAGCAGATTCCCCCTGACCTTTCCAATGCAGCTGGATGTGCAGCCTGATGCGGGAGCTGGGGATGGGCTGCGATCTCTTCTCCTGAGACTCAGAAAGATCAAAGACCCATTGTGTCACACTTGTCCATCGCTCTCTGGTACTGGGGGTTTCCCCAGGGGTTTGCCAGCTTTCCCAGCATTCCCCCACTGCCCTTAGGAGAGTGTGCCTCCGGCTGAAGAAATCGCAGGGTTAAGGATGTGTTCTTCCTGGTTTTTTGCCTAAAATTTCCTTCTGGTTAATTCTCACTTGTACTGTATTATGGCAGCCCTGGCGAACCCAACCGAGATCAGGCTCCCTTGTGCAAGGTGCTGTCCAGACACCCAATGAGGGACAGTCCCTGGGCTCACAGTTAAAACAGACAAAGGGTGGGAGGGGAAATAGGGACAGGAAGTGACCCAGCAGAGGTACGAATAGAACTCGCCATCTCCTGAGTCCCCGTGCGGTGCTCTATCCATTGGCCCACGCTGCCTCTCTTTCATCTCCTTCCGTCTTGCTCTACCGCCTTATCTCCTCCCCAGCATTAGCAGGCCCCGAGGTACCCGCTCTCAGCGCGTGCACAGATGAGCCTGTAGCGTAGTGGGGTGTACCTCCCGGGGTAGCCTGCGGGCTCCTAGCACAACAGTCCCGCCCCTGCACCCGGCGGGTGGGGGCACTGGGCTGTTGGCAGAGTGATGCGTGTGCGGAGCCAGGGGGCTGCCTTTCCCAAACAGAGCTCAAGCAATACGCGACTAACCGCCCCGGGTGGTGGAACCCTGGGGTTTAACAGCCTCCGTCCACCCGCAAGGCAGCAGGTGGGGACGGGCACTTCCACCCCTGGGGTGCCCGTCCCCAGCCCGACTGCTGCTCCGGGCAGGGCGGGAGATGAGGATGACAGAGGAGTGTTGGCTGAATCCTGCCTTCTCTTTCCCTATCTAAAGGGGCCCCCCAGCCCTCAGATCCCTCCCTGGACCTTGGGGGGCGGAGTCAGCTGGAGTCGCGGCTGAACACCTGGGGGATTCTTAAATAAAACCTGGTGACCCAGGTGGAGAAAACCTGTGTCTTGGGGCTCAGCTGCCAGCCGCCGCAGTCTGAGCCTGACCCCCCCAAACCTTTCCATTGACCTCAGTGGGCTTTGGATCTGGTCCTGCCTTTGTCCCTTCTTCAGCTTGACAGTCTTCAAAGGGGGGAAAAACCCCCCAAATCTGGAAACAGACAGAGAGACACCGGTGAATGCAGCACTGTCAGTGATCGAGGCTTTGCAGATAGAGCTCCCCACTGAGCCGCTTCCCTCACCCCCTCGGCTCTGCTCTCTCCTCTCCCCTTCGCCCCCAGCCTGTCGGGATTATTCGCTCTGTCTGCCAGTGACGTTTGAGACTGTACACGGCAGGGACTTCGCTGCCTGAGCCTGCTGCTGTTTAAATAACGCAGGTAAGCGACAGGTGAAGGCTTGGAGGGTGGAACAGGGGCCCCTCATTGATATGCAATTGAATGAAAACATAATCCAGGTGTCCCTGCTGAGCAGCTGTCCGGGGAGGCAGTAACCCTTGCAATGCCGAAGCCTGGATCTGAGCATGGGGAACAGCCTGGCTCTGAACCCCGGAGCACAGTGCATGCAGGGATGAGCACGCGGCAGGGACGCAGGCATTACCAGACTGGCTCAGAGCCGAGGGCTGTCCAGCCCAGTATCCTGTCTCTGACAGTGACCCACACTAGCTGGGTCAGAGGAAGGTGTGAGAACCCCTAGGCGCTAATCTGCCCTAACGTCAGGTCTGATCCTGGTCTCTGAGAGGTAGACATCGGCTCAAGCCCTGAAGCAGAAGGTTTACTAGTCCTTCCACAATCGTTAGGACAAGGCTGGATATTCTTGTGCTCTGTGTAGATGTGCAGTCTCTCTTTGAATCTTGGCCTCAGTGACTTCCTGTGGCAGTGAGTTCCACAGGCGAACCATACGTGGTGTGTAAACGTTTTCTTCGATCGGGTTGGAATTTCTAAAGTCACTGCATCTCCCTAGTTCTTGTGCTGTGGGACAGGGTGTGACGTTATTGATATAATCTGGGACCATATAGATCATTGTTGCAGCCAAGGTCCTGTAGTGGCACGCAAATCTTGTATAAAGGGGGTCAAATGAGGTGTCTAAGACAAGGTTATGGTTTACTGGTTATGATTAGGCTGTCTATATGTGTGTATCAATTTTGTAGTTGAAGTTATGAATATTGGCTCTATACTGTCTGTATTTCAAACTTATGCTGTGCTGCTGGGTGACATCCCAGACAAGCTGGTGTTAGCTCTGCCTAGCCTGCTTGATGGCCCATTAAGAACCATCAGCTATACAATGGACCCATCAAGAGAAGGCAAATATGCCTTGAGACTCAGCAAAGTATGCAGGAACTTGCCCATGTGACTCCAGACTCCATTTTGCTGTAATTTTCCACAGTAAGAACAAAGAGGTGTTCTTACACCTGGAAAAGACTATATAAGGCTGATGCCTCATCTCCATCTTGTCTTCAATCCTGCTTCATACCTCTGGAGGGACTTTGCTACAAACTGAAGCTCTGAACAAAGGACTGAGGACCCATCCCAGCTGGGGATGTTCCAGAGACTTGATTTGAACCTGCAGTTTATTCCATCACTGCTACAAGCCTGAACCAAGAACTTTGCCATCACTGTATGTAATTGATTCCATTTAACCAGTTCTAACTCTCATCTCTACCTTTTTCCTTTTATGAATAAACCTTTAGATTTTAGATTCTAAAGGATTGGCAACAGCGTGATTTGTGGGTAAGATCTGATTTGTATATTGACCTGGGTCTGGGGCTTGGTCCTTTGGGATCAGGAGAACCTTTTTCTTTTACTGGGGTCTTGGTTTTCATAACCATTTGTCCCCATAACGAGTGGCACTGGTGGTGATACTGGGAAACTGGAGTGTCTAAGGAGATTGCTTGTGAGACTTGCGGTTAGCCAGTGGGGTGAGACCGAAGTCCTCTTAGTCTGGCTGGTTTGGTTTGCCTTAGAGGTGGAAAAACCCCAGCCTTGGGCTGTAACTGCCCTGTTTGAGCAATTTGTCCTGAGTTGGCACTCTCAGTTGGGTTCCGCCAGAACCGCATTGTCACACAGGGAGAACGGAACCTCCTGATCTCCCCTCTTATAATCTACCTGCTTGTCAGAGATTTTCCCCCAGGCCCCTGATCGTTGTTGGTTATGCCAGGTGCAACCAGACTTTTTCTTTCTTTCTTTGCTCTGCTGCATCATTTTCCCTTCACATGTTCTAGGGCTCGCGCTCTACTCCTGAGGAAGACGCGTCCGAAGCGGTTGATAGAGGACAGAGACCGAGACAGCAGTTAACAAGCGCTGTGCGGAGCGCTAGAGCTGGGCGCAATTTACTGGCTGGGCATCTGTTTGGGAGAAGGTCACAAATATCCCGCAAAGGCTCTTTTACTTAGTATTAGGATCTGATCCTGTGGGAGCTTTCGGAAAGGGTGAGGGCCCTAGGGCCCCAATCCGGCTCCCTTTAACGTCAATGGAAAGTCTCCCCTGGCCGGCGGTAGCTGGATGAGTCCCCAAGTGTGTCATGAAAGGTGAGAGAGGGCTGGAAGCTCCATTGCCTTGCATTGTGTGTCACCATTCCCCCCCGCAACCCTGTGCACTAGCAGCCAGACCGGTGGCAGGGGAGAATCAGGCTCCCTGGATGTGCTTACGGTCTAAAGACACTGCTGATCCCGGGAGGAGCCGGGTGCCCAAGGGAGAGTGGGCAAAATACCGGAGCATCCCGACCTGGGGCATCTGAAATACAGAGGGGGCGAGGCACTCCTTCCTCTGAAGCGTGCGTGCCGGCCACGGCTGCAGATGGGACGCTGGGTGCGGAGGCCCAGGGCTCCGGGTGGCACCGAGAATTCTTCCCGCCCGCTGCTTGGCTGCTGGTTCTTGCTGCCATGCTCAGGGTCTAACTGATCGCCACCTGTGGGGTCGGGAAGGAATCTTCCCCCAGCTCAGCTTGGCAGGGACCTTTGGGGGTTTTTCGCCTTCCTCTGCAGCGGGTGGGGCCCTGGGCAGCACTCCCTGGGTGTATCTCATTTAATCATATCCCTGCCATTGCGGGCGCCTCTCGCACGGTTCTCTTAGGTGGTTTCTAGGTAGACTAGCCTGAATTGCTGGGCGTGGTGGGTCCAGGGGACAGCGTTCCCCCGGAGAGTCCCAGACAGGACCATCTGTCTCCCTGGTAGTGATCTAGCCTCCAGGGCGACTCCCGGAAAGCAGCATGCTCCCAGCACCGCGTTTAAATCTCCAGGCTGGCGGGGGTGGCGTCCTGGCTGAAATCATCAGCCTCTGACACCAGCTGAGCTACTGACTCAACTGTGGCTTTGGCCAAACCACGTGGCCACCCTACGTCTCAGACAAACCCTGAGCGGGGAACAAGAAAGCAGCCCCCCCCCCCCCCCCACCGAAAGCCAGATGCTGCGTTGAAGTGCCAGCGGCCCTGGAAAAATAAAACTCCATCCCCGAGTGTTTGGAACAGGATAGCGCTCACGCCTTCCCACTCCCCAATCGGATGTGCGGTTCCCCCCGGAGCGTTCCTGCCCGCCTTGCCTGCAGGCCGATTGCACAACCCTCTATCATGTTGATGGGCTCCTTGCCTGGTTGGGGCCCTTCTGCTCCGAGTGCCCAGTGATTGTCCAGGATCGGGCTGGCAGGCAGTGGTTTGGAGGGAGGAGGTGGGGAAACAGCTGAGAAATTCTCTGGGTGTGGAAAACCCCCTGATGGAAACATGCCGTCCTCTGTGTGCGCATTACTTGTGGAATAAACAGAAGATTAGCTGGGGCTGTCAGAAATCTGCCGCTAAAAGAAAAAAGACAAGACAAGATCGAGGCAGATTACGGGGCTTCTCCAAAGGAATTCAGTTTGCCAGCTGATGTGCTGTGGCTGGTGATGGCAAAGTTTCGCAGCTGGCTGGAGACAAGAGTAGAGACAAAGGGCCAACCTCCGTGGTCAAATACTCCTGGGACTGGCTACTACACTGGGACGGGCTGTGTCAGTTCCTGAGCCAAGAGATCAAAACTCAAGTGCCTCCTTTGAGAGAGGGCAAGGCTTAACTGGGTTGGCTGGGAATAGAGCATCCTAGTCAATAGCTACCTCTGCAGCAACAGGGTGCGATTAGAAGGGAATTGTTCCAGCCTCCTTGGTAGATGGTAGGACAAGGAGCAACCACCACAAGCCAGCGAAGGAGTTTAGACTAGACTGTGATGGGTTAGGCCCCCCCCCTTTCGGGGTGCCACTGGGGTCCCACTGAGCCCACCTGTCCACCAGCCTCAGTTTCCCTCCCTCTGTGCTGCTGTGACAGGCTCTCAAGCCCCCTTCCGGCCCCCACACAAGTAGGGACACACCCAGCTGTAGAATCACCCAGTGTCTGCGATCAGCTCTCTGGGGGAGGCCTCAGCTAGGGGAATGCCCAGCACTCCTGTGCGCACCCCCTCTGGAGTGTGACCCCCAAATTATATTGTCTTGCGCTGTCTAGAAATCCATCTAGTGTAAGCTCATGAAATTCCTCCTCCTCCCCCAACGTGGAGGAAGATATGCACAGCTTTTTGCCCCTTGCCCCAGTTATGAATTGCACAAACCGGGTTTTGGTATAAACCAGAAATAAATGTATTAACAACACAAGGTAAATTCTAAGCGATTAGAAGGGATAGCAAAGAGAACCAAGCCGATTACTGAGCAAATAAAACAAAACACGTAAACTAAGCTTCATACGCCAAAGAAGCAGGTTACAAATACACCTCTACCCCGCTATAACGCGACCCGATATAACACGAATTCGGATATAACGCGGTAAAGCAGCGCTCTGGGGGGGTGGGGCTGTGCACTCCGGCGGATCAAAGCAAGTTCGATATAACGCGGTTTCACCTATAACGCGGTACGATTTTTTTGGCTCTCGAGGACAGTGTGATATCGGGTAGAGGTGTAGTAATTCCTCACCCTAAATGTAGTTTAGGCAGGTTGCAGAGTTTCTGAAGCCCAGAGTTCCAGTGATTTCTCTTCGCAGGCTAGACCCCTCTCTCAGGCCTGGCCTTTCCTCTGCTTAGTTCCTTTGTTTCTTCGGGTGTTTTCAGCTGTCGTCCTTCTTAGGCGGGCAGGCAGAGGAGAAGAGCCTTGACTGATTCACTTCCCAGCCTTAAGTAGGAGTTACAGAAGGCGGGAATCCTTTGTTTCCAGTACCACCAGTAGTGTCCAAGGTGGTACCCAGTACCAGATGCCATCATCACATGACCCATCTTAGTTATGTCATATTCATATCATAACAATATCTCTGTGAAGAATATGGGGTAGCGTCACATAGATGTTAGGTGGAAAAATCCCCTTTGACAGATAGGGCAATGGGACAGTGGACTAGACACGCCGGGCGGCATCTGCGGAGCCATCGCTGGGTGAGATGCGGGAATGGGTTAGAGATGAGACTTCATGGGAAGGATGCTGTAAATTGCAAGGGGATCAGGCTGGGCGACCCACGATGTCTCTCCTTACCCTATGGTCCATGCTTCACCACATCCAACCCTGGACCAGGGCCATACACCCCCCTTAATAACTCATGGGCTTGAGCTGATCTCCAGCTGGGTCTGGACGCCCTTTCCCTCCACCTCCAGGGTGGTGCTGTGCAGTGTGGTGGGTTGTACCTTCTGCAAAAGCTCTGGCCCCTTTTGGAGACTGATTGCCAGACTAGGTGGACCTCGGGTCTCCTACGACATGGCAACATCCCCTTCTTCCTACTGCAGCAGCTTCTCGCAACACAAGCGCTGCCTGCCAGGCTCCGCAGGGCTCACGCTCTCTGTGCAGGAAGCGCGCCAGGCATGCACCAGTCCTGCATGCACGGAGCGTTCCCTGCAGCGTCCAGCCCCTGATCACCGAACGCTCCCAGAGGTACCAGGCCTGCCGTCCCCAAAGGAACGGTCTGTCCCGGCCTGTAAGAGTCAACGGAGAGCCAGCACTTTGCTTAGCCCCGCGGCACTGAGATCTGTTCACAGTGAAAACAAGACGTGCGTAGCGTGAAATGACTCCAGCCGCGGGAAAACAAAGCACAGAGATTCAGCGAGCAAGGATACAGGAAACCGGTGGTCACGTATAAAACAATATCATAGCACGCTTTCTTGAGATTAAACTTAACTAACTGGGTAGCCTCCTGCCTAGAGAAGTTTAGCTGCCCCAAAGTTCTCTTTATTGTTTTTCGACATGATGCAAAAATGGCGGAGAGGAAACCTTTTGACGTGTTCCTTGCAGAGGGTCCTCCTTCCCGCCCTGCTCCTTGTCCCTTGCGGTGAGCTGCTTTCTGAATTCCACACCACCTGTCCTTTCCATTCAGTTCAGACTGGGGGGCCCATTGTGACAGAGCCAATACTTACTTTACACGTGAAGAGAGAGAGGGCTAAGCGGCTCTTGTCTGGCAGAAAGCCGATGTTTCACCTTTGCCGGTAACTTGTCTACATTTAATCCGCTAGCCGCTGTAGTGCTTCAGTGTAGACGCCCCCTACACCGATGAGAGAGATTCTCCCATTGGCATAGGCAATCCAGCTCCCCGAGAAGCAGCAGCCTGGTTCACCCTTGAGCGATGGAGTTATACTGACCTAATTTTCTAGTGTAGACCCGGCCTAGCACCTTGATACAGCCTTTACGGCTGTATTTTCAGAGTATGTACCGAACTCCTTGCGCCGTGTTGGTGCGTCCATTTCACAGCAATACTGAGGATCCGTGTGCCACCGGCTGCCCTTTGAGACCTCGCTGATGTTCCTTGGTGGAACCGGAATCCAGTAACCCCTCTCCACCCCTTGTCCGTCGGCATTCATTGGTTCTTGGGTCCACCCGAGGGATTGGCCTGCTCCTTGCCAGATTAAGCCTGAGGGGGCAGCGTAAGGAGGTGGGGGGAGTGGACGGTACTGGGGTGGGGTCTGTGCTGGACAAAGGGGATGAGTCTTGAGCAGTGGAGGAGAAGGTGGCATGGGGCACCAGATCAGAAAGGCTGTTCCAGACATAGTAGCTGGCCCGAGGGAAGGTGCGGACTGCTCACGGGAGAATTCAAGCGCTCTTTTCTCGTGGTCTCGCGCCCCTCCCCACCTCTCAAGCGCCGTTGTGTAGAAACAGGGGGGCTCTGTCTCCCCAGAGTTCCTCTGCTCCCCTTGTTTATTTCCCCGCCTGAAGTCATCAGTGGGTGTTTTTGTGACAACATCGACCGTCCCCATGGCAACCGGGTGACTCGGCGGCCTCCTGGAGCGTGGGTTGGAACTGCAGCTGGGGGCCTGGGAAGCAGCTGGGCTCTCCCTGTTTTCAGGCCAGTCCCGAGGAGTGGAGAGAGATGGGAAGGAGCTGGCCCTGCAGGACTCCGCAGGGGGCTGTAAAGTGGGATCACGCCCGTGCTGCAGGGGGGATCTGATTGGAGAAACCGGGGGGCTGGCTCTGATCATCTCTGAGGATCTGCCCTCAGAAGCAGTGCCCCCTCCAGCCTCGTGGGGCTGCCCGCTGGATCCGCCAGCATGGCAGGGATTGGCGTGAGTTAGAAGCAAACTTTGTTTGCAAGCCCATCCCTGCTCGGAGATGGTTCCCCCGTCCCTACTCCTCCGGCCTGTCGGCCGTCTTCCGCTCTCCCCCCAAGGTGCCCCCCTCTCATCTCTCACTACTGAGGCAGCCCTGCTGAGCGCCCTGTTCCCATCCCTTTGTAGGGCCCAGCCCTACCCTGGATCCATCCTATGCTGGCCTCCTCGCGGCCGCCAGGCTG
Organism: Emys orbicularis; assembly: GCF_028017835.1. NCBI lineage: Eukaryota > Metazoa > Chordata > Testudines > Emydidae > Emys > Emys orbicularis. Next base: position 2,951,308 of record NC_088693.1, read on the forward strand.
TTCCCCCACACTCAGTCCTCCTTGTGGACTTCCGCCAGTCGGTCCCCAGGCCTCAGGCCCTGGGCCAGGTGTTTCCAAGGAATGTAGGTGCTGAAAGAGACAGACCGGCACCGACGGAGATTTTCAAAAGAGCCTTAGCAAGCTCAGCACCGAAGTCCCATTGAAATCACTAGAGGTCGCGCTGGACCTTAGGCACCTGAATCCCTTTGGCAAAATCTGACCCCCTGGCTTATTCTGCGTGTTGTGGAGGGCTGTGTGCAGCTGCGGCGTTGTCGACCTCCCACACTGTCAGCTGAACTCGTGGGATTCGGGGGTCAGTGGGAGTTGGAGCATTCGTTCTTTGCAGTACCGTATCGCCCAGAGGCTCCCGCTGAGAACGGGGCCCTGCAGGGCCCAGCGCCGACTGCATCGAAAGGCCCAGATTTGTAAAGGTATTTCGGGGTTGCTGTGGCCAGTGCTGCAACGCCTGACGATCCTTTTCCAAAGGGATTGAGGCACTTAGGAGCCAAACACCCATTGACCGTTGATGGGGTTTAGGCTCCTGAGTCCCTGCCCCAAAGAGCTTACAAGACAGATGCAGAAAGGGGGGAGGGAAACTGAGGCATGGAAAGGTGAAGTCACCCAGCAGGTGGGCATAGAACCTGGGACTCCTGAGTTATAATCAAGTGGCCTACCCACTGGGCCATACTGCCTCTTGCTGTAAGTAGCTCCTACCCTTCCTAATTATAACACTTAGCACTTTGGCTTGCTCCAGCCAGCAATGCAAAGGAATCTCTTTGTGGCTTATCCACAGGTCTCTGTGGACCATAGTGGTGTCTTAGGGAGCAGCTGTATCCCAGCGAGGAGCGGTGCAGCTGAGGGGCTGCGTCCGTCTGGGGAGGCTGCCCCTCTAGGGGAGAGGCCAGGTGCAGGCGAAGCAGAGTTGATTCTCATGCCTGCCGTGGCTGGAGCTTGGAAGTCGACCCGCCTACGGGCAGCTGTGGCACAGGGCCGGGTGTTTGTGTAACCAGGCCTGTTGCGATGGTGACGGGAGCCAGAGAAGGACCTAGCGTCACACCACTGACCTCCCACCAGCTGGGGACTGGCCCGGGAGACTTCGTGCCAGCCTCAGCCGTCGCTTCCGCGGGGCAGCGCCGTTTCCAGCTGCGGGCCCTAGCTTCGCTTGCACTAGTGCTCTGGAAATAGCAGTGTAGCCCACGGCCGATCCCGTCTGAGAGCCTAGGTAGATCCTCGGGTGGCTAGCCGCTCCCAGGGCCTGGGCTGTTATTAGCCTGCTAGCGTGGTCACAGCTTGTGCAGGTATGTCCACCCGCCCTGGGAATTACCCCTGCGGCTGCACCTTGGGGTCAGCCTGTTCCTCGGGGCGAAGAGAAACATACCGACGGCAGGGGCCTTATCCGGGCGGGGAAAAGCCGACCCCTGAGGCCGGCGGGGTGACTGTGCTTCCCCCCCCTCCAGCTGTACGTTCTCTTTTCGCTCCTCTGCGATTTCTCAGCCCTCCGTCCTTCCAGGTCCCAGGGTTAGCAGCAGGGAGGACCGACTTCCTCTGTGTGGGTCTGCGTCTCCCTCGCCGCTTGACCTTCCCCTCGTGGGAAGCAGGCAGGGCCGGGGGAGGAGGCCAGCGGGGAAAACATCTGGGGATGTTTTCAGCCACTGTGACAGTGGGAACGTGGTTGGGATTTTGTTTATTTCGCGCTGCCAAAGGAAGCCAGACCCTAATCCCCTTCCCTTGCAAAGCCCAGCCTGGCGCGTGTGCCCAGATGCAGCCTCTCCCCCTGCAGCTGATGCTCAGGGCTCTCCAGCCGCTCCCTCCCACCTGTAACATCAGCAGGCCTTGCTGCGCATTTCAGTTTAACCCTTTCCGTGCTGGGCTCTCTCCTCCTCTGGGCACCGTGCCCGGGGCACTTAGCAGCGAGGTCAGTGCGCTGGGCATGCACCAAGCCTGCGTGCGTTTCAACCTGGGCGTGCTTTGTATGTTCAGCAGCAAAGCAAGCGGCCCCCCAACCCCCCCGCTGAACCCCGCTGCTCCCAGCCGCTCGGATCATTTCATTGTAACTAATCTCCGAGGCCTCGTTGAGAACAGGCATGAAGCGCCTGGCTGCCGGTTTGGTGATTAACTTTCTTGGCTGTGTCTGGCTCCGGAGAGACCTTCGGCGGGGGGGCGGGGGGCAGAGTCTGTTCCTACTTACTGCTCCCTGGGGCAAGCCCCGGAGATTTGAGTTTAAAAATAGAACAAACAAAGCCCGCTTGCAGCGCTGGGTTTGGTTTGTGCGGGCGGGCGAGCTCCTTCTTCGGGAGACCTCCCACCGGCACGGCCACCCCCTGATGTCTCCGGATCTGTCTCGGATCCTCTTTGCATCCCCAGCTCCCTTCCGGCCCAGTGCCGCCGCGTCCTGCCGCTGTGCTGCCCGCGCCCTGGTGCGGCGGCTCTGGGCATCCCCACCTAAGCCCCATGTCGTGCCCAAGATGGAGGCTGCATCTCCAAGCTCTCTGCCCGGCGTAACACAGGGGGTCAGGAGTGAGGTTTGGCGGGGGAGCTGGGTGGGGAGCCCAGGGCTGGAATAGCAGGGGGCATTGCATGTCGGGATGGGTGCACTGGCCGAGCTGTGCGTGGTGAAGGTTGCATCCGCCTGACCAATTGCCTGGTCCACACCCGTCCTGTCTGTTAGCCCTTAAACTTCCTCGGCTGACGTTGGTTCAGTCCAGCACGGCAGGCGGTGCCCAAGAGATGCCGCTGATTGGCTTCTCCGGGTCCCGATCTCTGATGGAGCCCCCAGGGCCTGCAGAAGGAATACGGTCCTCTGAATTTCTGACCTGTCCGCCTGTCCTGCGGGGCAAGTCTGCACGTCCGGACGTGGCGCTGCTTCCCTTGCACCTTGGCAGCATTGAGCACATCAAGCCTTGGCATCTGCATGTGGCGGTGCAGGGACGGTATTTCGGGCCCACGAGCTAGGCTGCTACCTTGCCTTTTCCCATTCCAGCGGCCACTGCTGGTGCAGAACGCATGGTGCGCAGAGCAGTGTGAGTGGCCGGCAGGTCCCGGGGGCTCAGGCAGGCGCCTGGCAGTTCTGTCTGTCACCGATGATTGGCAGGAACGTTTCTGAGGGTCCCGGCTTGCAGGGTGTCACCCCCAGCTCTCCCCAAGGCGCTCTCCTCCGCGGCACAGCGTCTGGGTGGGCCCCTGGAAGGGGGAAGGGAAAGAGATTTTTCTGAGCGTCAGGGCCAGTTCCTCGGTGGCCGTGAAGGGCGTGGCACTGATGGGCGTACGCCAGCCGAGAATGTGGCCCTTTAATCTGCCAGGACTCCCCAAGGCCTTCCCCTTCCCAGCTGTTTCCTATTGTCCTCTGTCATCATTCAGCTGCTTTGGCACCCGTCTCTTCCACTGACCTCCCGTCCAGCCCAGGCCATGGCCGCTCTCCTGTCGGCCTGGTGGATGTGGAGATTCCCGTCTAGCTTTGTGCACCCAGGAGCTCTTCCCTCTCGTCTCCCTGCTGCCCCCCCTCTTCTGTCTTGGCTCCACCGAGCCTCCTCTGGCTGGGCCCCCCGGAGCCTCGTGGCCAAAGGCCGGGGGGCTGCAGCGTGTGCAGACGTAGGTACCCACGGCAGGGAAGCAGCATGGGCTAGCGGCTGGCGTGATTACTCAGCGGGCCAGGCGGGCTTGGCCGGCCTGTGCTGCCGCGGCTTTGCCGTTCTCAGCACCCAGGCTCGCTAGATTCAGGCATGCTTGGAGCGCCAGGCTGCCAGCTCCCACGCTGCCCCTCCTACTTGTGCCGCCTCTCCCTCCCGTTCCTCCTTCTCCCTCAGGGGGCTCCCCGGACAATGGCTACCACCACCTCTTTCAGTCTCGCTTGCCAGTGCTACCTAGGTGGGCGTGCTCTCTCCCAGGGCCAGGCTTAGACCCGGCTTTTTGCACCATTGTCGCGCTTGGCCGGGAGGAAGCGGGATGCAGGAGACTTTTCAGCTGGAGCCGGGCCTGCTCGGCGCTGCTGCACATCGGGCCCCGGCAGTGAGTGGCTGGCGGGAAAGTTTGTCTCCCTGGGCGTTGGGATCCCCGCGAATGGAACAGGGGAGATTCCGATTCTCCCGAGAAACGTCAAATCCTGTCTGGATCCTGTTCTCTGTAATGATTACCCCAGGCTGGGAGTGATGGCAGCTCAGAGCCAAGGCAGACGACGCCCCTGGGGCCGCGGCACCCCGAGGGCAGGTGTGTTTAATAGAAAGGCGGTGCCGACACAGCAGACCTGCGGAAAGAGGCCCAAACACGCGGGGTTGGACAGGAGCTTGCGACGTGATCTGCAGAACATTAGCCCTCCAATGCAGCAGTGTAGCGTTAGGCCGCCTGGGCAATGCGTGATGGGCTTTCTGTGCAGAGCCGGGCGGCCGGCCTGGGAACACCGGATGCTCCTGTTGTCCAAATAGCAGGGGGGCCGCGGTCGTGTTCGGATAATGGAGAGGGCAGGAGCCATTCGGCAGCGGGGTGGGCTCCCCCACGGCTGGGGGCTCCTCCTCCTCCTTGCAGTCCTGGCCTGGGGGTCTCTGCTGTGTTATCCGTGTCCCCCAGCATGAGAGACGTGCTGCGGGGGGCATGCGTCTCATGCTGGGGGACGAGGAAGGGATGCGGCTGATGCTGCGGGTCGGATGACAGCGCAGCGATCCCCAGGCCAGGACGGCAGGGTTTCCGATAAACGGGAGTAGGTGGAACTGCATTTATGTCAGGGCATCCTGCTCCTAGGGTTTAAGGTCATAAGGGACCATTAGATCGTCTAGTCTGCCCAGGCCAGAACATTTCATCCAGTGACCCCTGTTCTGAGCCCCTGAAACTGGTGCTGTAAAGTGGATCTTCCAGAAAGGCAGGCGACTAATTCCTGTTCTTATGTCTGTGTGGGCTGAGCAATCCACCGGAGTGGGGCGGGGACCCGATAACTGTCTATGGGCACTCCCGGGGTGCAGCCCCCGGCGTGGTAAAGGAATTATTTTTGGTGGGGGAGCGGGGGTGTCGAGAGAGTGAAATGAATTGCCATGGAATAATGCTGAGCAAAGGAAAGTGTCGGCTGACACCTGGGTAGCTGTGGCCTGGTCCCCCTTAGTGAAGGGAGGGTGGGAAGCCCTGTGGCTAGACTTATTTATTAAACCTAGAGCAGGGAAGGCTCCGGAGGGCTGGGGAGGGGGTGGCCGGTCGCAGGGGCATTTTCCATCGCTGGGAGCCGACAATAAACAGCTTTATGTTCCTCCTCCGTGGACAGCTCCTCAGGGGAGCGCTCTGCGTGATGCTCCGGACGCAGGCTGCATGCAGCATGGCCAGCCCCATGCATCAAAAACCCTTTCGCCCCAGCCCTCCAAATCATGAGACGGGCTTAAAAACCATGCGATTTTCTAATCCGCAATAGACGCTGGGGTCTGCGCTCCCCTCCCCCTTTTAAACTCTCCTCTCCCCCGCGCAGCACGGACGCTGAGATTTCTCTGCGGCGTCGGGCTTCCAGCAGCTTGGCTTGTGGTCCAGTCACCAGAGCCGGCAACGCTGCGCCATGGCTGGAGGCTGGGGTTATGTCCTCTGGCAGCAACCCCTTGAAAAGGGCAGGTATTTCCTAGGGGGAGCCCGTTCCCCGTGCCCCACGGATGCTGGAGGGTGCTGGAGGGAGCAGAAGAGGAATCTCCCATGCATGGGCTGGACCGGGCCTATGCTGATGTGGCCATAGAGGGGAATAGGATGATGAAGCAATCGCCCGCTCGCAGCTTGAGGGCAGTCAGGAATGCAGCTCTGGATGCTCCGGGGAGGGATGAGTGGCAGCCAGGTGACCTGCCCCACCCTAGGAGCAAACAGGTGGAGCCTAGGGAGAACCATGGCTCTGCCCCTCTTTGCACCAGCTGGCTGGTCGTGGGGTGTGCAGTTTGCTGCACCCCGTCCAGAGCATCACAATTTACTCTGCCCCCCACCCCCAGTCCTTGCAGGATAGCAGAGCTGTGAAAAGGATCGTGCTTCTCCGAGCGGCACTGCCTGCCGGTGGTCTGCTGAGGGCGATGCACCTACCGTCGCCCTTCGCTCCGGGGTACGATCGGCCCCACGAGAGGCGACGTTCTGGAAAAACACACTGGGTTAGCGTCAACCCCCCGAGCACAGCCCTGCCCCGGGCCTGGGATCAGACAGCCAGGAATGTTTATGGCAGCCTGTGGAAAAGGAAGGGATATGCGTCAGAGATGGGCCTAAACAATCCTCCGCCATGCAGGCCGCCTCGGCGCTGGGCTGCGGGCCAGCTTTCAGTCCCGGGCCTGGCTCGAACTGGAAGAGGCCGCGCTCCCTTCCTGAGGTGCAGCTGGGGGAGGGGTGGGGGGGAGGATGTGGAGATAAATATCTGCTGCAGCCCGGGTAGCGCCTGGGATGATTAAGGCTGGAGGAGTTGGAGGGCACCATTGGCATTTCCTGGGGCTGGGATGGCGACCCTGAGCCGGTTAGTTTCACTTTCTGTTTGATTGTTGTTTGGGGTCCAGAGCCCCCATGTGCCGATGCTCACGTAGACACACTGGAGCTAGCTTCGATCCCGCTGGTGTTGTCCCACAAACTTATACAGGATCGTTCTAGGGGTCAAGGCAAAGATGCCACATTTATTATTAATCTGTAACTATTAGCAAATACCTTAATGCTTATACACATACACTCACACTCACACACTCACACCCCCCCCCCCCCCCCAAAATGTTCTGCAGCTGCTGGATAGTTACCGGTCCTGATTGTAGTTTGAGTTCGCAGCTTGGGATCGGAGCTCGTGGCAGCTAACTGGCCAGGAAGGCTGAGCCCGAGGAGGAGCCGGGTCTCTGTCGGGCGCGCACCGATGCTCCTTGATGTTGATAGCAGAACGTTACCCAAAGTCTCTCCTCTCACCCTTCCTTTTTTATAGGCTTTTTTTTTGGATTCAAAGTCTCTAGGTCTTGCTGTGTCACGCCACCTCTGGGTTTGGTGCTTGATCACCCGTCAATTGCAGGCGTGACTGTCAGCCTGGGACCTGGCTTTGATTTTCCTTCTGTTGTTTTTTTCTTTTTAGGGTGGATGCTTCTTGCTTGAGTTAGGGCTGTTGTCTAGTTCTTCAGCCATTGGTATTTGAACTTTATCTCATCAGGACGGGCTGGTGCTGGAGGTTGATTCTATCACCCATACATACCTCATTTACACATCTAAACTAAATTAATAAGATTACAGCAGGCTTTGCAAAAATGAAGGTTGCAGCAAGCCCTTACAAAATGGAGTAAGCGTTTTAAAATGGGGTTTGAATTACAATATGGCAAACAGTGAACAGAAGTTACACTGTAGGCAAGTGTAATAAATGGTGAACAGAAATTACAATACTGAAACAGTGCAAGTCTCAGTGATTTAAGCAGGAATTGGATTGATAGTGAAACTTACAAAGGCAGCTGACTGAACAGCTATGGCTCTTAACAAGCATCTTAACTGTTAATTAGCCAGTTATTGGGGTAACCGGTTTTATGAATGAATATTGTTTCATTCATAAAACTTTACTTATGAAGTTACATTAATAAAGTAAACAATTAAAAACAATTTCATTCATGAGTCCTACACTAGCGCGTTAAAAATAGCAGCGTTGGCACAAGCTAGCTGCCTGAGCGCGATCCCGTCCGAGACCCTGGGCATGCCTTCAGCTAGCCTAGGGACCACTAGCGCATCCCGCCACCCGTCCCGCCTCGCCTACACTGTTCTTTTTAGCGTGCTAGCGCCAGCCAAGCTAGCATGGGTGTGTTACCTCCAGCTGCAGTGTCGACGTACCCCAGCCTGGACCATGGTTCCTGGTCCCTCTGGGTCCCTTCCTAGTTAAAGTCTAAGGAGCTTTCCTGCTGGTGTGTGCCGGTTTGCATTCCTGCAGGGAAATGCTTTAAACCCTTCATCCTCAATTGAGCTAAATTGATTTGAACCGATTTCAGAGGGTCCGGTGCCAGGGGTTACGCCAGAGAGACGAGGTGGGGGAGGTGATATTGTTTATCAGACCGGTGAGAGAGACGAGCTTCCGAGTTTGGGGTTACCCCAGTTTAATTCCATTGATCTCGAAACGGACAGAGTCGAATTGGTGCGATTTCTGGGTGGCTCCTATTGAATGCTCAGAATGTGGCAGCCCTTAAAGGCTGCTCAGAGCCCCGTTGTGCCAGGTGCGGTACAAACCTATAGTTATGACAGTCCTGGTCTGAAAGCTTTAGGGCGACTTGCGCTTCGGCCTGAATGAGACTATCCCTTTCAAGAGACACTCGGGCGAGCAGGCGCCTTCAGCCGTGAAAGGTGATCGAGCCGGCAAATTCTTTTATGCCTCGCTAAGAAGATTTGACTCTGACGTCATCGCGTTGGGTCTGTGAAAATAGGAGGGGGTTGGGTGGAAAAACCCAATGGAAAAAATGGGGTGGGGGGAAGCAGAGAGGTGGAGAGTGAAAAATATTCAAATGAAAAGATAGATCCGGTATCTAGGGCAGCACCGGAGGCTGTGTGGTCTAGTGGATGGAGCACTGAACTGAGACTCGAGAGCTGGGTTCGATTTCCGGCTCTGCTGTTGACTTGCTGTGGGACTGTGGGAGGTCCCCGCCCCGCTGTATGCCTCAGTTTCCCCCTCACCCATTGCCTGGTTGATTTGGATTGTAAGATCTTTGGGGCAGGGACTGTCTCTCGCTGTGTGTCTGGGCAGCGCCCGGCATAGGGGGACCTGATCTCAGCTGGGCAGGGACTGTCTCTCCCTGTGTGTCTGTGCAGTGTCCGGCATGTTGGGGCTCCTCCATGTGACCATAACAATAATTATGTGGTTCCTACATTCTGGAAAGCTGAGCCCCACTTTGGGAAAGTGAAACCACGTCTGCCCCCTCTCCCTTGCACCCCTACCATCTTGTTAAAGCCCTACATGCCTTAATGCTCACACCTTTGTACCCCCACTGTGGGGGGGGGGCATGTCACACTGGGAAAATGCTATATACTGGGTACACAGAAACGTGTATCCAGTGCATGTACCTCTGGTGCTGCTCGGATCCTTAATATACAGCACAGTCTTCCTCTTTTGCTAGAAAAACATTTTTTAAAAAATTCCATCACTCTTGAATGAAGCTCTTATGTTTACAGTGCACACAGAGAAGGGATATAAAAGCATAAAGCTTCTTGCTGGAAGGTTGCAATGTAACCCAACTTCATTTCTTAGAATCCAGAACCAAAAACAGAGAGAGACAAAGCAGGCTGCTCCATAAGGCAGCGAGGCACAACTCTCCCTCCCCCCCCCCGCCACCTTACTCTAGGCTGGCTCGCTGCAGACTGGCTGCTGACACCACAGAGCACAAACTTCTCTTCAAAGTCTTGTAGCGTGCAAACAGGACCAGGAAATCCTTTATAACTTGGAGTGAAAGCCTGTAATTTTAACACTGTTTTCAATATACTACAGAAACCTTGGTGTAAATATCGGGCAGAGTCCTGAACTAGCTGGTAGGTTTGCAAACCCTCCTACTCCAGGAGGTTGATCCTCCCCCTTGACATCCAGAACAGGGCAATAAAGAGTTTGTAACAATTTCAGTGACTTTCGCTCTTCTTGCTCTTTGCGACTTGTCCACATCTGGATCGCGAGTGTCTCAGGTTCATTTGCAATTATGAGCAAACTTCCCCTGTGGGTAATTCTTGCTCGGCACATCATTTGCCAACTGATCCTGGCCAAGGTCTGTAATTCACTCGGGGTTGGCCAGTGCCGTAAGTCACATGCTATTGTTTCTGTGCCCCAATTGGCTGAATTAGGTAACTGACCAGTACAGTGCTAACCGCCAATGTGGTCAAGCATGTTCTCAAGGTGTCCATTGCTGAGGTACCTGAATGTGCTGTCCCGTAGACAAAGGTCCTATAGAATTGAGCAGAAAGGAAAATCTGCCTGAGCATAGTTTTTAGCATCCTATAAAATTTTCTGCAAAGCTATACCCGGCGGTAGGATTGTTTAAAAACCCAAGCAATCACACAACCTAAAGAAAGGATCTTTTAATACTTGTTTAGAATTGTAGAGTAATTTCCACAGACCCTAGAACTCTGGTTTTCTCCCTATGCAACCTTTTCCCCACCGGAACTGGTGAGCATTTGAGCTAAAAAAGGTCTTTTCACGGGAGTTCACGCTAGCAGCATCTGGGCACTGGAGTGTTCATGGAAAGCAACTGCAAAAGCGTGGTGAATATGGACATAAGAACGGCCATACTGGGTCAGACCAAAGGTCCATCAAGCCCAGTATCCTGTCCTCTGACAGTTGCCAGTGCCAGGTGCCCCAAAGGGAATGAACAGAACAGGGAATCATCAAGTGATCCACCCCCTGTCACCCAATCTCAGCTTCTGGCAAAGAGAGGCTAGGGACACCATCCCTGCCCATCCTGGCTAATAGCCATTGATGGACCTGTCTTCCATTAGTCTATCTAGCTCCCTTTTGAACCCTGTTATAGTATTGGCCATCACAACACCCTCTGGCAAGGAGTTGCAGAGGTTGACAGTGCGCTGTATGAAAAAATACTTCTTTGTGTTTGTTTTAAACCTGCTACCTATTAATTTCATTTGGTGCCCTTGTTCTTGTATTATGCGAAGGAGTAAATAACATCTCTAACACCACTGAAGGCATCACATTCCCCTGTTTGCTGAGTTTTGGTGAGCTCTGATTTATCTCCAATGTGTTGCTTATATCGTACACATGAGCCCAAACTCTAAGAGACACAAACTGGATCATGGCATCTTTCTAGGTATTTATCCCTTCCCCGTTAATGTAGTGTCTCACGTATTTATCCTTGTGAGGCAGTGCAGGGCTGGGATACCGAGGCACAGAGAAACATCACACGGGCAGGGATTGAATCGGGGTCTTCCAAGCACTAGGCTAATGCTCTGACCATTGGACCGTCCTTCCTGACTGAACCAATCATGCGGAAGGGGTGGGAAGATTCCGGTTTACTCGTAGATCTGGATAACCGGAATGCAAGGAAGCTGGATGGGATTTTAGTTAAGGGTTATATTGTCTTTGTATGCAAGCCCTCATGTGCTGTCTACCCTAGAAAACAGTATGCCAGGAGAATCACAGTATCACAGGAGAGTCCTATGGCCAGACTGTGGCAGAGCTCGGCAAAACACGCTGCTTCCTGGCGTGAGACACGGTTTGGCTGGATGATGCAGTTGGGAGACTTCCTGGTTTAATGTGATCCCATGATGCAGTGGTTTACGCTAGTGTAGATGGGCCTGTCTGGAGGACTGCCCCCTTTGCTCCATGCCGTGGCTAATGGAGTACCACTCCGGACCAGGCCGGACCCAGAGACTGTTGGGGTGGGTTGGCTGATGTCTGGTTCCTGCAATGTGCAATGCCTCCCTGGCCCTTCTGGGTAGCTCTCCGCATTCCTGCGCAGGGCAGAACGTGAGGGGCTGTGCTGATATTTGGAGGAGATTTTGAGGAATGTAAACACAGGAGCAGGGAGGGAGAAAAGCTTCTGTGTTTTCAATTAGCCTGCCTTGAAATTCGAGGGAGGCTGATCAAAGGTGGGCCGGTTGGCAGCAAAGGGAGCGGCTCCAGGGAGGAGGAGAGGGGGGCAAATCTCACATTCCATTCTCTCAGACAACACCTTTCCAAATCCTGCAGGGCAAGGGAGGGTCTGCGGATGTCAGGGCAACCTCCCCACCCCAGTGCAAGCCAGGTGCATGAGACCCAGTTCTCTGGCACCCAGTGCAGAGGGGTAAAAAGAAACAGCCTCTCCACCACTGCAGTAGTGCGCTCCACCCCAGAGGCAGCTGCATTTCACGTCTGGCTGAAGCCAGGCCTATATATTGCCTGCAGTTTGTACAGCATGCGGTGAACGACACTCTGGAAACCCAAGCTCATATTGTTACGTAGGCTGCCTGTACTTGCTTTCTTCTGGAAAGGGACTAGGGGCCCAATTAGCGTTGTCGCCTTAAAGGTTCCTGCAACAGCCTCTTCCTCCTGGTTTATCAGATAATTTCCCTTTGCTCATTCCAGCCTCTCCTCCAAACTCCTCTGTGACGGCTCACAGTACTTGTGCTTCAGTGGAAGGAACGCGTCCCCTTGTCCACACCCCTCGGAGAGCCGGCTAGCTCTTGGCCAGCCGCTGGCTGTCGGCTGTCCCGTTTAGACTGAGTAGGGCCAGTTGGGAATTTAGTGAGCGAATGTTTTTCAGTGGAAAATGCTGATTTGTCAAAACTGAACCTTTTTGTGGGGAGGGGTCGGTTTTGCCAAATGTCCCATTTTGGGAAAGAGATTTTGAAGTTGGGCACCGGCCTGCCCGCCAGCCCCAGCCACCCCGAGTCCTAGGCCACCAGCCTGTCCGCCCCGGCCTGCCCGCCAGCCCCAGCCGCCCCGACTCCTGGGCCACCAACCTGTCCACCCCGGCCTGTCCTCCCCAGCCGCCCTGAGTCCTGGGCCACCAGCCTGTCTGCCCCGGCCTGTCCGCCCCAGCCTGTTTGTCCCAGCCGCCCCGAGTCCTGTCCACCCCGGCCTGTCCTCCCCAGCCGCCCTGAGTCCTGGGCCACCAGCCTGTCTGCCCCGGCCTGTCCGCCCCAGCCTGTCTGTCCCAGCCGCCCCGAGTCCTGTCCACCCCGGCCTGTCCTCCCCAGCCACCCCGAGTCCTAGGCCACCAGCCTGTCCGCCCCGGCCTGTCCGCCCCAGCCGCCCCGAGTCCTGTCCGCCATGGCCTGTCCGCCCCAGCCACCCCGAGTCCTGTCCGCCCCAGCCTGTCCACCCCAAGTCCTAGGCCACCAGCCTGTCCGCCCCGGCCGCCCTGGCCTGTCTGTCCCAGCCCCCCTGAATCCCAGCCCCTGCGCCTTAGCCCCAGCTTTGGGGGAGAGGCTGAGCAAGGGCAGAGCCTCAGGGCGGAGCGTGGGCCGGGCCCCGCCTGGCAGTTTGGGGAGGCTTAGCCTCCCCTGGCCTATGATACCCACTGCCCATGGCCAGTTGCTAAGTCACGGACAAAGACAAAGAGCGGTGCAACACACTCCGTTAGCCCCTGGTGGCTGCTAGGTAGTCAGGACCCATAAAAGATGTTCAATCAAGGGTGAGCTGGTCTGTTGAGGGGAATGAGAGCATTGCCCCCAGGAGGAGAAGGTCCTTTGAAGAGCAGGACGCTGCGTCTCACACAGCAGCAGCCTCTCCATGTGCTGATCCCCTTCCCAGCGTCCAGGCGAGGAAGCTGCGGTTGCTAAACTCCGTTCCAGCTGCGCGTTTCCTCCCAGGCATTCCTGGCCATCTCGTCAGGCGGATTCAGCCAGCCAGGTGATGGACACTGCTCGGGAAGCGCCAGTCCCCAGGAAGAATGGTTTTTCCTTGCATTGTTTTTTTCCCGACACCTTGTCCCTTTGCCCCAAGACCAGGAAAAAAAATTCTATATAAGGGAATGGCAAAGTGTGGAAAACAAGAGCAGAGCCGGGCTGGGAGCAGGGGCGTCTTTCCAGGAATGGCATGAGGAGGGGCCGGGGGTCAGGGCCGACGGGCCGGGGGAGGAGAAATAGCAGCGCTTCCCAGAGGAGTGAGCCGTGCTGAACGCGGCCCACGTGGCACCTTGCCCGGCAGCGAGCGTTGCAGCGTGGCTCGGTGGGAGCCCTTTGGGGCCTGCTTTCTGTCAGCTCGGCTCTGTCTCCGCGGGGAGCGTCTGCCTCGCGCTTTATAAGGTGCTGCAGAAAAGCCGGGGGCTGCCGGCCAGAGCCGGAGCGACTGACATCGCGCCGAGCCGTGGCTTTTGCCAGGACGGTGGGGTCTTGGGCCGGGTCGGAGGGACAGTTGCTCATAGACTCATTTTCCGGAGGGTCTGGCTGGAGAATCTTGCCCGCATGCTCGGGGTTCAGCTGATCGCCATATTTGGGGTCGGGAAGGAATTTTCCTCCAGGGTAGATTGGCAGAGGCCCTGGAGGTTTTTCGCCTTCCTCCGCAGCATGGGGCAGGGGTCGCTGGCTGGAGGATTCTCTGCGACTTGAAGTGTTTAAATCATGATTTGGGGACTTCAACAGCTGAGTCAAGGGAGAGAATTATTCCAGGAGTGGGTGTGTCAGCTTTTGTGGCCTGCATCATGCGGGAGGTCAGACTAGATGATCATAATGGTCCCTTCTGACCTTAAAGTCTATGAGTCTATGAGTTGCTGACTGGCTTGGGGTGGGGGAAACGGGGTCCCATCGAGTTACTGCCCGGCAGTAGTTAGGGAAGCAGCACCGTGGCATCATCTCACAGTCACTGCCTGTCTTGACTGAGCGCCTCCCCCATGCCACTGTCTGTGGCACAGCGCCCCCTGGTACCAGACTGGGGCACTGGGGTCAGCCCTGGCTGTGAGGGGAGAGCGCCCCCTACTGAGCCCCTGACTCCCTGCAGCACAGCGCCCCCTAGTGCCGGACTGGGGCATGGGGGTCAGCCCTGGCTGTGAGGGGAGCGCGCCCCCTACTGAGCCCCTGACTCCCTGCAGCACAGCGCCCCCTAGTGCCGGACTGGGGCATAGGGGTCAGCCCTGGCTGTGAGGGGAGCGCGCCCCCTACTGAGCCCCCGACTCCCTGCAGCACAGCGCCCCCTAGTGCCATGATGGAAAATTGGGACCACAGGTTAAAGCCCGCCACACTCAGTTACCAGCCCCACTCCCTGCAGTGCCCTGCTCTTGGAAGTCTCCCCTCCGCGGACTTGCCCTGCTCGCCTTGGGTGAGCTGTTATCAGTCTGATGTCTTCTCGTTGCAGCCCCTAGCCCGAGGGCTCAGCCCCCTGGCAATGAGGGGACAAGGACCCAGGGCTAGAACTACCCCATCCCGCAAGAAGCAGGGGCTCTAACTTTCTCGTGCAGTCCCAGCACCAAGAGTGGCGAGGGGACTGGTCGCCTCAGCGCAGCTGCTCGTCTGACAGCCCCAGAACTACCTCAGCTCAACCGACGGGGAGCCCCCCAGAGCTGTGCATTGCGGAGACTTTCCATGCCACTCGCGGGGCAGGGGCCCCAGAAAGACAGCAAACAGTTGCGGTCGGTGTTTCCTGCTTGTGTTTCAGGCCTGCTGGCTAATATAGAATCACAGAATCATAGAATAGCAGGGTTGGAAGGGATCTCAGGAGGTATCTAGTCCAACCCCCTGCTCAAAGCAGGACCAATCCCCAACTAAATCATCCCAGCCAGGGCTTTGTCAAGTCGGGCCATCAAAACCTATAAGGAAGGAAAATATGCTCTTTGCAGGGGGACTAGAGGAAAGGTGATGAATTGCGGGGGCGGGAGCAGCACTTTGTTGGTGTCCGACAGAACGCAGGAGCTCGGGTCCGCGACGGCCCATGCGAGGTACTCGAAATGAACAGACCTTTGACAGCCTGATCCTAGCATCGCCGGCCGGGAGCGAGGTGTGAGGCGGGGGCTTGCAACCCATGCTGGCATTAAAGGAGCGTGCTGCCCAACGTGATCTCCAAGACAGCCGCGGCTCTTTGGAGCTGGCCGGTGCAGCTCCACCGATTCAGCCATGCGGCCGCCTTGATCAAAGGCAGGCCGTGATTCGGGGCGACAAGGGGCGGCGCGCCCGTGTCTGAATAACAAGAGAGGGAGTCGATGTTATGTCTCGCTCCGGCATAGTGTCTTAACCCCTGGAGGAAGCGGAGGCAGGAGCGGACAAAGATGGGCGGATGAGTCTGCTGTGTATTTATTTAGCAAGTGCGGATCGGCTTGGCTACAAGGGCTGGAGGTGGGGGATGAAACCCTCAGTCTTAGCTAGCGGCTCTGTCTCTCATGTACATGCCTGCCCGGGCACCGGGTCTCTGATCTCGCCAACTCTGCCTTCCTGCCCTGAGGGCCCTGAAATCTTGTCAGGCCCCAGAATCATGAGATAGACCTAAACATCATGAGATTTTTATATATAAAACCGACGTTTTGGGGGCTTTTCCTTTCCCTTCTGGTTTATGAGCTTTTACGTCATGTTTTCCGGCTTTTCTCTAGAACCAGGAGGCCTAGAAACTTGCTCTTTCTTTGAAAGTGAGATCCACGATTCTCCTCCAGTCACGTGTCTCCGGGAGCTGAGGCTTTAAGGGGAACAACAAATATTGTGAGCAGGGCCGGCTCTGGCTTTTTTGCCGCCCCAGGCAAAAAAGCCTCCGGCCGCCCCCCCCCCCCCCCAGCGGGGGTCCCGGGGGGAGGGCGGCGAGCCCCGGCGGGGGCTCCGCTCTCCCCCCCGGCGGCCGGGGGGAGGGCGGCTGGAGCCCTGGGAGGAGGGCGGCGAGCCCGGCCGTGGCCCCGCTCTCTCCGGCGGCCGGAGCGCCGCGCCGCCCCCCTCCAGGTGCCGCCCCAAGCACAAGCTTGGTGGGCTGGTGCCTGCAGCCGGCCCTGATTGTGAGATGCGATAAAATCACGTGTTAGCGCTGTGCAGAATGGTCCCCGGCTCCATCCGTTCCCCCTCGCCCCACTGTAGGGTGAAGGCCTTTTCTGTGCTGCTCCTGTCCGTTCAGCTGTATTGTCACCCTCGCTGCATGGCTAAAGACTCCTCGACGCTCCCTTTGCCCATCACATGCTCGCTCCTGGCAGGTCGAGAGGAGGCATGACCCTCTGCACGAAATGCATCTGCCCCATTGGGTTTGCTGTTAGCCCACAGGCTGGGACGGCTGGTCCGTGGCCATTTCACCTGGAGGACCACAGGACAGCCCCTCCTCACTTGCTTATTTGGCAGCTATCTTTGGCTCCCCTGGCCCGGCTGAATTACTGTTAGTCAGCGTATTGGGCTGGAGTAGTGCGTATGGCTTCCATCCTGGAGTGCTTGGTGCTGTACAAAACCAGACCAAAGAGACGTGCTGCCCTGTCCCTGTGGGGGAGCCGTGTTGGGGGGGGTGTGGAGGCGGGGGGGTTGTGAGTCCGATGCGGCGGCAGGGTTTTGAGGAAGTTGCCCGGACCCGCATCGGTCCAGGCAGACGGTGAGCGCCTGCAGGGAGGGAATGTCTTACCCGCCATGCCTTGTGGGCATTTCCCAGCCTTCCTCTGAAACCCGCGGCGTTGGCCGGTGCTGGAGGCAGGATAACAGGACAGGTGGGGCCGTGATCGGCTACGACGGGAGATGGGTCATTCCGTAATTATCCACTAGGGGGGATCTTGCCCCTACCCTGATGCAGTTGGTGTTGGCCACGGCTGGAGGCGGGATATAGCAACTAGATGGACCAATAGTCTCCTCTGCTGTGGGCGGGAGGCGGGGACACTGGGCTGCAGGAACCTGGGGCCAGATCCTCAGCTGGTGTAAATGGGTGTAGCTCTGAAATCAGGTGGCTTGACACCTGCTGGGGGGTCTGTGGCAGGGGTCGCCCGGGGCAGCGACGGCGTGTGCTATAGCCAGCACCTTGGCGTGCGAGGCACAGGCTGCCCGGGCTGGGGATCTCCACTGAGCCGGACAGGGCAGGAGATTACAGTGCTCGCTTCTCCCTCTCATTCCCGCACCCCTGCCCCCAATTCCTGCGTGTGTTCCCCCACCCCTCTGCAACATGAGCCTGCCTTGGGCGCGGCAGCCCCCTACGTAGCCGTGCCGTGGGGCCAGGGGACGCACCGCGGGCTGGCACCGGGCGCTGCTCATCCCCAAGGGGGCTTCTTAAACGGAGCCTGCTGGGACTGTTGTTTTCAGAGCGGTGCCTCAGCCGGGAGGGCCGTGCAGGCAGGCAGAGAACGAACCCGCCCCGCAGACAGCTCGAGGGTGCAAACGCAGGGCGTGAGCTGGAGCAGTCCGGCTTCCCCAGAGCCATCGTGGGCATTGCCTGCCAAGCTCCGGGTCAGGGGGGTCAGGTCGGAGGCGTATCCACCTCCCTGAGGACCATATCCTGCCCCCGGGCAGTGCCGGACTCGCCGCTGCACGACCCTTGAACGGTTTGCTGGGGACCTTATTGCTGTCCCTGGTGGTCATGCAGCACCGGAGAGCGGCCTGCCCGGATTTCTGAGGGTGCTGCGGGGGGTGAGTGAAGGTGCGGGAGGTGATCTCTTTTATTGGACCAGTTTCTGTAATGAGACACAAGCTTTGGAGCCTTGGAGCTCTTCCTCGGGGCCGGGAAAGGTTCTCACGGCACAACGCCAGGTGGAACAGATTGCTTGGCAGAAGTAGCTAGCGCACAGTGTAAGGGACCATTCCAGATACAGCGGCCCATTAACACCCCTCCAGTCGTGAGACAGAAAAGGGGGGCTAGTGGGTCACAGATTGTTGTAATGAGCCACAAATCCAGTGTCTCTGCTCAGTCCAGGGTTTTTAGTGTCTAGAGTTATGAACTGAAGCTCCCAGGCTCGTCTCGTGCAGGTTTCCTTTGAGGATGGAGAGGTCAGCTCTAGAGCGATCGCTTTGTGAAAAGTCTTCGACGCAGGCTGGAGGGTGTTTGGGTCGTTTATCTTCTGAGGAGAGGCTGAGGGAACTGGGCTTGTTTAGTCTGCAGAAGAGAAGAATGAGGGGGGATTTGATAGCTGCTTTCGAGTACCTGAAAGGGGGTTCCAAAGAGGATGGATCTAGACTGATCTCAGTGGTGGCAGATGACAGAACAAGGAACAATGATCTCAAGTTGCAGTGAGGAGGTCTAGGTTGGATATCAGGAAACACTATTTCACTAGGAGGGTGGTGAAGCACTGGAATGGGTTACCTAGGGAGGTGGTGGAATCTCCATCCATAGAGGTTTTTAAGGCCTGGCTTGACAAAGCCCTGGCTGGGATGATTTAGTTGGGAATTGGTCCTGCTTTGAGCAGGGGGTTGGACTAGATACCTCTTGAAGTCCCTTCCGACCCTGATAGTCTATGATTCTATGATCTGTGTGAGTTCATTTGAGAGTGCGGTGATTGTCTGGTTTCACCCCCGTCGCTGTTACTGGGACATATAGTGCACTGGATGGGGTGCAGCACATGTGATGGGCACGTGTCGGACCCATGGAGCTTGAAAGGTGCATTGTGGCGGGTGAGTGAGCTTT
Source organism: Emys orbicularis (assembly GCF_028017835.1). NCBI lineage: Eukaryota > Metazoa > Chordata > Testudines > Emydidae > Emys > Emys orbicularis. The sequence continues at coordinate 2,970,203 of NC_088693.1, forward strand.
TAAAGTCATCTAAGGGGACTTCTGCATCCTGCACAGAAGGGGTGGATGGAGCTCCAGGCAGAAGATCCGGGGTGAAATGCTGGCCCCATTGAAGTCAATGGAACTTTTGCCATTGACTATCCTGGGGCCAGGATGTCACCCCAGCTTCTCCTCTTCTAGACACCAGCTTTCGCGTCCCTGTGCGAGCTGTGTTGCTGGAGAAGATCTTCACTCACGGGCCTGGCGGGGCACCGACGCTTTCTACCTCTCCCACTTGTGCCTCTGTTCCCTCTTGCCTCCGTGCGCCCCTCGCCTGTGTGTGCAAAGAACAAATACGGGCCGGGGTCGGGGCCGGATCACTGCAGCTGGGGCAAGGCTCCAAGGTCCTTTCTGGGGACAGGCTTTGTACCTGGGAGCCTGATGCCGAGAGGAACCGGGACGTTGGGACTCCCGTTGCTGTCCCAGGATCAGGTCCTCACAGAGAACGGGGCTCACAGCCCTGGGGAACGACATCCCCCATGGAGCCACCGAGCCGGGGCAGGAAGGGCTGCGCGGGATTCTCTGATTTGCCTCCACCCAGGCCTGGAGGGGTGAGGCCTGGGGTCAGAGCAGAGCCCCCTCTCTGGCCATTGATTCTATCGATACCGTGGTCCCAAAGATGGTGGTGGGCGGGGCCTGTGCCCTGCCTTGGACCCCCCGCCCCCCGTCGCTGGAAGGTGCATTGCTGGCGTGCGAGCACTGCTCAGGGGCTGGTTCTGTTTCGGCCCAGGATAAAACATGTTCCCCATTTGCCCGTTTCACTGGCCTGCACTGACTCTCGGGCACCTCGGCTCTCTTTCCCTCCCCTCTCCTGGCTGCTTTCGGTCCAGCGAGGCGGGTGCGGAGTTGATGTTTAGCGCCCAGTTCCATTACCTGCCAGACGCCCCCCCGCGAGGGCAGCCGCCGATGGAGACGAGGCCTGGATCTTCAGTACGTAAACCGACACATGACTTGGGGCCCATGTGCCCAGGGAGCACCTGCCGATTGGCTCAAGTGAGATCAGTGGGGTTGGGCCTGCGGCCAACCTAAGGTCCCCTCTGGCATTGAGGGGGGCTCCCGGCCTTTCCCACCATCAGATCTCGCAGTGGGGATGTTTCTCCCAGTCGCTGGCCAGCGCTGCCTTTAGCATGTTTCACGGGAGAAAGGAGACAGGCTGGGGCTGTGTGGACTATAAAGGGCATTCTGTCTGACGCGCCGGTTCCCAGCCCGCACTGTCCAGCATCACCACTAGGGGTCTCCCACAGAGGCCTGGCCTGAGCAGCCAGGGGATGGGGGCTGCACTGCGGCCCCGTGGGCTGCCCTGGCAGATGCTCTGGGAGAATGGGTTCAAGCCCCGGCATCCCCAGCCAGGCTGGCTCGAGCGTGTAGCTGGAGGCGAGTGAATGAAATCCCGTGGCCCCATCCTGGGCCGGTGCTGTCGTGTGAGGCCTGTCCCCTGAGGACTGAAACGCTTTGGTGCAACTGCGGTTGCAGGAATACAATACAGAGCTCAGTAACGGCGTGAGGCTGAAAGGCCTGTGCTATACAGGAGGGGAGACTGAGCCGCTGACCAGCCCTTCTGGCCGCACGCTCTGTGAAAGGCCTCGCCCGCAGGATCTATGCTCAATCTTAGGGTCTCAAGCAGGAGCTCCCTAAATGCTGGCACTTCATTTTTTTTTCTCATGCAAATGCCTAGAGACACTGTGTAAACAGCCCTCCGCCCGTAGCCAAAACTCGGCTCGTGAGCGGGTCCAAGCAGAACATTCCAAGCGCTCTGTGGATCGGCGCCAGCCCCGGAGGGCAGGAGAACGGGGCCTTTTATGGTAGCATTTCTCCATTCAAATCGAAACCCCAACCCAAAACAAAACAGAGCCGGGAACACAAACACGGCCGCTGGAAGGCGCAGCTGGGGAGCAGCCCAGGAGAGGGGACCTGGGGGTTCGGGGTAGAAGGAAGAGCCAGTGATTAGCAGCCTGCCTGGCACAGCGTGAACAACGGGATGGACACGGGTTGGACAGGGAGGACAAGCAAATAACCCTGCTTGTGGCGGGCGGCTGGGGAGGAGAAACAGCGTTTCCTTTGCAGTGCCGTTAGCTGATTACTGGTAACCAATGAATCCAGCTCTGGAACTGACCTCTGCAGAGCCATGCGGTGAGCACAGACGAAGGGCAAGATTCCCGCCCTCTGCCCCCTCACAGCCCTGTCAGCAAACTGCAGGGAGCATCTCTAAGGGGACGAAACGCCCTAGTCAAGGCTTGTCCTTCTCTGATGAGCTTTCCACCAACGGGGCCAGGCCCTGCCTGGCGTGGGGAGGGCCTCTGGAAACGTGGCGGAGGCTACCTGCTAGTCACACACCGGTCCCCGGGACGTGGGCAGGCGCCGCGGCACAGGGTTCTGTGGAGAAGCGAGTGAGAACTTGAAGATGTAGCAACTCCTGGAACGGAACAGATCAGACCAGGCAGGCGTGGTGGGCAGCCCATGTTCACGGGCTTGTCTACACTTGGACATTTACTGCAGTAGCTATTCTGATGTAATTATCTAGGTATAAGCCCCATGTGGACTCTCCTCTTCTAGAATGAGAGCACCTGCTTGTGGGTTAGCTTAATCCACTTTGGAGTGATTGTTTGGGAGTCGCTCCTTCGGTAAGTTTCCAAGTGGAGACAGATCCTGAGTGGGGGAAATGTGCTCCTGTCACGGAGTCCCCGGGCGATGCTCTGGAACTGCTCCCACAAAGCCAGTCAGGACTTTGGGGAGCCTCCTCTCCCTTGGAGCAGACTGTCTTCAGGGCAAGAAGCTCACACGGCTTTACCTTCCTGGGTCTGACCTTGGAGCATTCAGCATATGCCCCTCCGTGCGCTTCCCACAGCGAGTCCGTCCAGGCGGGGTCCTGGGGAAGCCAGAGGGTCCTGCACGCACCCCCACTTCGCAGTCAGACGTGACTCTCAGCCAGCCAGTAAAACAGAGGTTTATTAGATGACAGGAACACGGTCTAAAACAGAGCTTGTATGTACAGAGAACGGGACCCCTCAGCTGGGTCCATTCTGGGGCCCAGCGAGCCAGACAACCCCGTCTGCCCTCACTTCCCGTCCCCAGCCAGCTCCAAACCAAAGCCCCCTCCAGCCCCTCCTTTCTGGCCTTTGTCTCTTTCCTGGGCCAGGAGGTCACCTGATCTTTGTTCACCTTTAGCCATCCCCTCGCAGGGGGGAAGGGCCCCGGCAATTTGTTGCCAGGAGACCGAGTGTCGGACATTTATGCACGCTGGAGACTTAAGAAATGCATAGGGGAAACTGAGGCACCCACACAGTATTCAGAGGAAACATTAAGAACAGTCCCACTTCGTCACAGCTCCTTGGTGGTATAAGCAGGGGCACAACAAGTGGGAGTAGGACAGACAGTTTACTTTTGTTGGCAGCATTGGAGCTCTGAAGAACAGGCCTGGTAGGGAGAGACTTGAGAAAGGGAAGGTTAAGAGGTGACGTGATCATGCTGCTTTGTAGGAGAAGATTTCTGAGAGTAGGTGGCTCTTCCATCTAGGAGAAGAAGGAGCAGTGACATCTGTGGCTGGAAGTTGAAGCTGGAACAAGAAATAAAGCATTTAACGGTGAGAGTCATTAACCACTGAAGAACTTGTCTAGGGATGTGGTAGAGCCTCCTTCACTTGAAGTCTTTTAAAATCAAACTGGCTCTGTCTGCCTCAGCTGAACCGGAAATGACAGGGCTTGATAACAGAGGCGCTGGATGAGGTTCCTTGGCCTGCCATGTGCTGGGGATCAGACTCGATGCTCAGAACGGTCCCTTCTGGCTTTGAAGTCTATAAATCCAGTGCTCCATGGAAAGGAGGGGAGGGACTCCAGATTCCCCCCAGTGTAACCAAGAATTAGCCCTCAATTTGTTGCCGTTCCTTCCTGGTCTCCAGCCAAGTGACTCTTTGGGTGGTGGGTCCATGGGCGGTCCAAGGACAGCCTGGCTCACCAGCCCCTGGCAGACCGGTGGGAATTACCATGGGTGGCTCCCCGCAGAGCAGCAGTTTCTGGACAATGTCTCTGAGTTGCCAGGAAAGACAGAGGCCTGTGGTGGGAGCAGACCCGAAGGAAGCCTCCTCGGGAATAGGGAGCGTCCTTGTCCAGATGGAAAGAGATTTGGCCTGAACCTCCGCTGAAACTCAACCCACGCTGGATTGCTTTGGGAGGTGTGAAATGGTTGGATTCTTCTAAATTATTTTTGGCTTTCCAAGATGAGACTGGGAGCAGAAGTGCCAGGGCAGAACAGATCCTGGCTGGAAAACTCAGAGAACCTCCAGTGCAGGCAGCCAAATGTTGGGGTCTTCTCCAGACGTTGTGATGACCCCCGTCGGTGGGAATGCCCAGCTTTTAGCAAGTGACAGGAGCCGTGAGCTAAGGGTCCAAGCCCCAGGCCTGGGAGTTGAGAGAAATCTGTTCATTCCCGGCTGGGCATGAGGAGCCACGGGGCTGCAACCTGGGTGACTCCCAGGGGCTGGGGGCTGGGATCCCAGGGTGGCTGCCCGTATCCACGTCGCCACCTCTGCAAAGCAGGGAACAGCAGCCTGTGAGCCCTCCGGGTGCAAGCACCACTGGATGTCCTGCCCCTAGAGGTCCCACCTGACGGAGCCGACCACGTTCCCTGCTTGGCCCAGGTGCACTAGGCAAAACACCTGGAGGCTGTTTGTGCCATAAGGCTGATCCCTGGCCCGTGCTCCTGGTTCCAGTTCCCGGTGCCCCGCCCCGCTCCTGACATCTCGCCCTAACTCTACTCAGGCTGGCGTTCTTGGCTCTCTGGGGCAGCTCATCGAGTTCAACTCCGACCCAGTCCTACGGTGTGACATTGGTACGGACTTCTGCCTCTGCCCTTAACCCTCTGCCCTGAACTTGGACCACGTTCTCAAGGCCCCTCCACCCCAAGCCCTGGCCTCGTCCCGGATCCCATAGCTGGAGTCCTGACACTGTATGACCTGGGGCACATCACTTGCTCTTTCTGGGCCTTGATGTTCCCATCTGTAAAATGGGGACAATTATAGCATCGTAGGACTCCAAGGGACCCCGAGAGGTCATCTAGTCCAGTCCCCTCCACTCATGGCAAGACTCAGTATTATTATCTAGACCATCCCTGACAGGTGTTTGTCTAACCTGCTTTTAAAATCCCCAACGATGGAGATTCCACAACCTCCCTCGGCAATTTATTCCAGTGCTTAACCACTCTGACAGTGAGGAAGTTTTTCCTAATGTCCAACCTAAACCTCCCTTGCTGCAATTTAAGCCCATTGCTTCTTGTCCTGTCCTCAGAAGTTAAAGAGAACAATTGTTCTCTCTCCTTGTAACCAGGGGCGGCGAGTTAAATGGGCCCCTGGTGCCCATGCTCCAGGAAATGTGGTGCCCATGCTCCAGGAAATGTGGTGCCCAGAACTGGACACAATACTCCAGTTGAGGCCTAGTCAGCACAGAGTAGAGCAGAAGAATTACTACTTGTGTCTTGTTTACAACATTCCTGTTGATAAATGATGTTGACTTTTTTTGCAACAGTGTGACACTGTTGACTCATATTTAGCTTGTGATCCGCAGTACTCCTTCCTAGGCAGTCATTTCCCAGTTTGTATGTGTGCAACTGATTGTTCCTTCCTACGTGGAGTACTTTGCATTTGTCCTTACTGAATTTCATCCTATTTACTTCAGGCCATTTCTCCAGTTTGTCCAGATCGTTTTTAATTCTAATCCCATCCTCCAAAGCACTTGCAACCCCTCCCAGCTTGGTATCGTCCGCAAACTTTATAATGATCCTGACTGCACAGGTGCATGTCAGTCCGACTTTCCGGTTGGTTGTGAAGTGCTTTGAGATCCTTGGATGGCAGGTGATAGTAGAGGACAAAGCATCATTGTGTGAAACTGGCTTTAAGATTAGGACCCAGAACTATGTCTCAGCCTCACCCCCAATGCCCAGGGGTGTTCGTGTTGGGGGTCTTCATAGATTTTGAGTCCGGAAGGGACCGATATGATCACCCAGTCTGACCTCCTGCATCATCCAGGTCAGAGAACCCCTCAATGATTCCTGAAGCAAGACCGTCACTTGTAGTTGAGATAGACCCTATCGTCCTAAAGAGACATCCTAAAGAGTTCAAGTAATGGAGGATGGACCCCATCTTTAGATCCATTGTTCCAGTGGTTAATTACCCTCACCGTTAAAACCTGGGGCCTTATTCGTAGCCTGAATGTCTCTAGCTGCAGCTTCCAGGCATTGCACGGTGTCCAGCCTCTGCTCTCAGAAGTCTGTTCCCCTTGCGGGGCTGGGATAAGTTAAACGGAGCCCGTTCCTTCAGTCTCTCACTGCGAGCCGGCTTTTCCAGACCTGGAATCTTTCCCAGAGCTTTTTTCTGACCGCTCTCTGGCATTACCAGGCTTGGTTTGGCTGGTTATCGAGATGTGGGCCAGTCGTGGAATTCAGCGCTGGCTCCGAGTCCAAGGCTTTGCGATGCGGGATTTGCTTTGGGGTGCTGGGAAGACCCCTCAGAAATGTCCGTCCATCCCAGGAATCTCAGCACAGAAACTCTGGAATGATGGGTGCAGAGAAACTCCAGTCGCTTCCCTATGTCCGTCCATCGCGGGGGAACATGCAGGGGCTCGGGGCTTAGCAGCTCTTGCTGGGAAGTAGCTGTTGCCTCCCTGGCATGGGCGTCTCAGTGCCGTATCAGTATCAACAAATAGTTTTGAGCCACAAGCTCCTTCCAGGAAATTCTGGGTTGGATTGACTGTGTGAGTGGCAGGACGTGCCGGGCGGAGCGGAGCTTGGCGTGTGGTGGGGGGCTGGGGCGGTGGGAAAGTGAGCCGGCAAAACTGGTCTTACGCTGCCCTTGACCCTGTTTGACTGCAGTGGATAAAGATCACCCTGCGGCTAGCGGAGAAAAGGGCCGGTACAGGAGCGGCGCGAGTCCCAGCTGTTGTCGCAATCAGGACGATGGCTGGGCCACTCTGCCCGGCTCGGCAGGAGCCCGGGTTTGAGCCCCTTCCAGAGCCATTCGATACCCAGATCCTGAGTCCTTTGGCAAATCCGGACCTGAGCCAGGGACCAGAATGCGGTCCCTGAATACGGAGCAAACAAAGACCGAGGTTAATTGGCAGTAATTTGCCTCTGGTAATTACTGGAACAATAGCTTGGCTGGTTCGTCTGGCGTCTGCAGTCTTTTGCTCCACTTCAAAGGTTCCGTACACGCTGCCTAGCGCAACTTTACATAATGACCCCGGGCCCTTCAGCACTCCGAGCACAGGCCCCTGTCATTTGAGCTAAAGGAGCTACTCGGCTGGCAAGTAGCAGTGGTAGGTTGTTACCCTCTGCAGCCCAGCCATTAGAGGAGGCCACTGTTGATAGCAGCCGAGACCTCTCTTCACACAGGACCGCAGCGTCCATAAGAGCAGACAGCGCTGTCGTCAGCTACTGCAGGGATAGAACTGATGACCTGCTCTCTGAGCACACGGCCCCAGCCCCTCAGGTTGAAGGGCAGCCTCCATCAGGGAGGCACGGTTTCAAAGGCTAGGTCTACACTACAGCGGGGGTCCGACCTAAGATACGCAACTTCAGCTATGTGAATACCGTAGCTGAAGTTGCGTATTTTAGGTCGGCTTACCTAGCGGTGAGGACGCGGGAAAGTCGACCGCTGCCGCGCTGCCGCCGACTCCGCTGCCGCCTCCTGCCGAGGTGGATTTCCGGAGTCGACGGCAGAGTGATCAGGGATCGATTTTACCGCGTCTTCACTAGACGCGGTAAGTCGATCCCCGATAAACCGATTGCTACCCGCCGGATCGGCGGGTAGTGAAGACAAAGCCAAAGAGCTGTAGTAATTAACTCATTAGTTAATTCAGTAAATGAGCTCTCATGAGGATTACCCCTAAATACTCCCCTGGTCTTAATATAGAGCACTGCTTCAGCCTTTCCAAACATTAATCCTCGGCCCAGCAGCTTCATACCCATTCAGCAGATGGGGAAACTGAGTCACGGGGTGGGTAAGGGCCACGCCTGAGCTCAGAGAGGGCCTCAGCATCAGAACCAGCAACCAAAATGAGGCGTCCCATTCCTGGGCTCAGACCGTGATCCTCGGCCTCTCTCTTGCTTCTATTGGGGTTTGTCTTGCCATGCCTTCAGCCCCTAGATAAACCCTGCAGCGGATGGCCCATCCATCCATCAGTGCCTGTCCCCGGGGTATCTGAGCACTGAGCCAGCCCCTGCGGGATCCCCCCGGCTGTCGCCGGCTGGGCACTGCTCCAGCAGCTCGCCGGGTACGACAGTAACAGTACACCATGAGTCATTTTTTCAGTGTCTTTCATTGACGCTGCTTCTCACGGCGCTGGCAAGTGGCCGATTTAAGGAGGCGGAGAAGTGACACGTAGGGTGTTGCAGGTGCCGCGCAGAGAGACGCTCTTGCACGAGCACAGGGCAGGTCAGGTGGGCTGCCGGGGCGGACTCTGAGGCTCGGTGAGTGGAGGGAAGACGGCACAGGGAGGGACCTGGCGGTGCTGACCGTGACCAAAGGTTAATGCCCCTGACGCGAGGCAGCAGCCAGTGGCTACTGTGACAAGCTACCAATGTAGGAGATCAGCGTTCCGGCGCGGCTCCAATCACGCAGCATTTCCTTTCTTCTGTGTGAGGTCGCTGCAGCTGTTGTGTTTCTGGGAGCAGCAGGTGGGAGGGAGAGGAGCAGTGGGAGGGGGGCACGTCATGTTTTGGGGGGGGCCGGCTGCAAGGGACTTCCAAGCACCTTCCGGCACTGAGGGACACATGGGGGGACAGCCTCTAGGAGCTGGAGCTCCGGGTGGGCAGAGAAGTTGCTTTCTGTGTTTGGTGTTTTTGCCCAAGTTCAATCTTTGAAGAATAAAACTGTGCCCGGGAAGAGACTCAGCCAGCCTGAGTGAGGGGAAACTGAGGCAGCGGTTAGCCCGAAGCCAGGCCAGGTAGGCGACAGCCTGGACGTAACAGGCGAGCGTGGGAATCCATGCTACGCAAAGGGGAGCTGTGGTGCCCGAGTCGTCCCTCTGCAGAGGCTGCTCCCGCTTTCTAACACCGGGGCAGGGGCTAGTGCAAAGCTCATGAGCTCTTCCTCTGACCACGCAGTCTGGCTACCGTTGGTGCAAGACCTTTTTTCTCTGCCGCAGCTGCCACCCGGAATAGCCAGCCTGGATTTTCCCTTCATTTCCCCTCCAACAGCTCTTCTCTTCCCCTCCCTTCCGGGCGAGGGACCAGAGCCAGCATGAGCCTCTTTGGATGAGCACGACAACCATTCACTCGCACCAAAGTGAGTGACTAGCCGTGTCACGGGAGGCTTGGCACGATGCTTCTTTGTGCGTGCGAGGCTCCGGCTACGAGGAAAGCCAGAGGCCGGCTGCTTGCACTGGGGTCTGTGCAGAGTGGGGGTAGTGTGGAAAAGAGACGTTGCAAGGGACGGTTGGGCTCAGCAGAGGGTTCTGTGCGTCCTGCATGTGACGGAGGCAAGCAGGTGAAACGCGCCTGCTGAGTGTGCCTGGGGATCCCGCCCGGCCATGGAGGCTCATGCCACATTAGCTAGCAACGGTGGCACAGCGAGTGCGGGGCGCGGGGAGTGGCTGCAGAGCGGGAATGTTCTATAACATACCCCCCCCCGTGCCCAGCGGTAGCAGATGCCAGGGCCTAGCAAGATGGTTTCTCGCTGGAGGAGAAATCTGTGGCACGCACTCAGAGTTCACGCTTCGCGTTACATGTTTATACAGCGGCCTAGGGCCCAGGTGGTCACAAAGGGCAAGGAGGCAACCGCTGCTTTAGCCGTCCCAGCCCAACTCTACTGCCCAGTTTCCAGGGAGCAATGCTGCCCCAAGAACTGACTCCGGCTGGGGCGATTCAAGCTCCCCTGCCATTTGCAACAGCTCCCCCAACCAGAAACTACATCACAAACCGAACAGCCACGCAAGCATTTCGCCAACAGTGTAATGCTGCCACCTGGTGACTCCCACTGTAATGGGACTAACCTGCCATGCTGTCGCCTTCTTCATGCTGGAGCCAAGTGCCGGCGTTCCCAGACCTAGCCTGGGACTCCTTCAGGATCCTACCGTCTAGAAACAAGGAAACCTGCCTAATTTCCAAAGTAGTTGTGAAAATCTAATCGCTCTCCTCCTTCAGAGGCAGATCGATTCCTCTCCCTGTCAGACAAGTCACCTACTGTCTGTCCTTCAGCCTGGAACGTGCCAGGAAACCGTCAGATCCCCCACCTCAGCCCCTGATGTGAGGAGGGGACTTGCGTTGGAAACAAAGGGATGCAGGGTTCAGGCAGAGAAAAGGAAATCCTTTATTCTTAAGTCAGTGTAGTTCACTACCGGTGGGAGTGGGGGATTGGGGGGGGGGGGGGTCATTGAGGCAAAAGCTGAGGCTGGACTCCAGATTCTGTAACTTCTTTGCTATGTGAGCTGAAATGGTGTTTCAAGGGGAGCCACTCTCATGCTGCAGGGCCGATCACCAGCCGGGGTCAGGAGGAATTTCTCCTTCCCTTGGTATAACACAGCTCAATTGCTCAGGCTCATTGGTGTGTTCCCTGCCGCCTCTGAAGTGTCGGGGGTAGGTCACCACCAGAGCGGATGGAACCACATGGAACGCTCCGCGTTCTTGGCATCAGAGGCCCTGCTGGATTGTTGCACGCCGATCAGTGATGGGCTGGGCGCGTGGGTTAAGCTAATCCAGGAAATGATCATGGGGGTTTTGCAGATGTGTGTGCAAGTCCCGTGCTGGCGTCTCAAAGCTGTGCCGTGATTAGAGAAATGACCTCTGGAGGGGGCTGATTGCAACGGACCACCAGCCACACGCTCTGATTTCTGGGTGTGTAGGCGCCTGTGTGAAAAGCAGTAGCCAGCCAAGTACGCTCAGATTAACGCTGGCAGTTAATACAGCGGCTCTCCCTCACATAGACCCTGGGCGGGCCAAGGATCGGGGAAGACGGAGCCAGGGCCCTGGCGTGTTTGGGGCAGTCAGGTCCATGGGCAGATCTCCCTCTTGTGAAGTGGTCGAGCGTTGCGCAGAATGGAAAGACGCGGTAGCCGTCGCCAGGGGGTTCTAGACTGGGCCATCGCCCCCTTCCCTCTGCAGCGTCCCTGTGCGGTTCAGCCCTTCCCCGGTCCGCGTGCAGGAGTGCAACCATTCGCCCGAGCTGACCACAGCCGCGTCGCTCGGACATGAGGGGGGTCTCCATGGGCAGGCTCCTAGCAGCGGTCCCCCAGCCCAGGTCGCGCCGTATGTAAGATGACCGAGAGCCCGGTCTCTGCTTTGCCGTGCCTAGGGACTTGTGACGTTCTAACGCTGGGTCTTTCTGTGTTTGCTTCGCAGGCAGCTACCCCGTGTGCGCCTCCCGTCAACTCTGAGCTGGTAAGTGAGCCGACCCCTCTTCCCCTGGGCACTCTGGTGCGGCTTCACGGTGGCTCTTGCCGCTGCAAAAAAGAACACCGTGAAACAGCATTGGCACCTGGGGAGGGAGCAGAGCACAGGGCTGGGAACCAGGGGAGCCACATTCTTGGCTCTGCCATGGAGCCAGCGGTGCCTCAGTTACCCTCTCCGTGCCTCAGTTTCCCTCTCTGTCCAACATGGGCCTGCCGTGGTCCTTTCCTGTGGCAGGGGCAGTGGGATGCTGTGCGGGAAGGAGCAGAAATATTCGGAACCATCTGTAGCGCCCATTAGGGTGTCAGTGACCAACTAGCTGGCAGTGCTTAGCTGGCCCAGAAGGAACTGATCCCCAGTGGGTGACCTGGAGTCTCGAAGGGCGTGGATGGAAAAGGGAGAGGAATGATGGTCCAGGGTGTTAGCCTGGGACGTGCGAGACCTGGGCTCGAGTCCCTGCTCTGCACAGGCTCCCTGGGTGGCCTTGGCCAAGTCACTTAGTCTCTCTGTGCCTCAGTTTCCCCTCTGTAAAATGGGGCTAATGGCCCTGCCTCCCAGGGGGGTTGTGAGGGTCAGTGGATTGAAGGCGGCGAGGTGCTCTGATAGTATGGTAAGGGGTGGGGGGGTTAGTAGATAGGGAGGTTGGCATGAGAGGGTTGTCTCTGTGTCGGGGTTGGCCCAGACTCACCCGGGCAGAGTTTAGGTGGTGCTGGAGTGTTTGCGAAAGGACCAGGCAAAGGACATTGAATTCCCTCCCCTCGCCGGGCTTGGCAGCCGGCTGCGTGTTCTCCGGAGTGAGCCCGGCTGGCTCTGAGAGCTGCCATGGGACGCTTCATCCCCCCCTCTCCGTCCTGTCCCCAGAGCCCTGTGCGGCACTGAGGCAAAGCGCTGTCTGAGCTGACAGCTCGGAAATGGGACCCATCCGTGGGCCAGTAGGGGGCACTGTTGCATCCCGGTCAATATTGAACTGCAGGATTTAGCAGGTGCTGTATAGCTAAGGGAGCCAGCTTCGCGAGGAGGAGTCACTCCCAGCTCGTGGCTAATGCCGATCGGGAAGTTTCTTGTGGTGCCCGTGGAGCAGGTCTTGGTGCCGGGCATCCTGGGGTAGTTACATACTGCCTGCCGCAATAAGGAAAGCCCCTGCGGTTTCACTTCTCTAATCTGCAGCACTGGTTACTACCACCGCCCCCCTGTCAGCGGCGGGTGAATTCCCTCCTGATGTGACGAATCTGGGCTGTCGCTGTGCTCAGACCCCGGCGAGAGAACGTGGATCCCCCTGCTCAGAAAGAGGCCCCTTGAGCTGCGGGAGAATCGCCACTAGCAGTATAGGGCCTATGGCACGCAGAGGAGCAGTTCCAATTCCCTCCTGAAGAGGGCAGTGGTGAACACACACACTAGCCATTTATATGTAGGGGTGGCGTCACAGTAGCAAACGGCTGGTGTATGATGCATTTTGGCCTCAGGATCCTCAGCTGGTGGCCTGTATTCACTTTCGGAGGCCTCGTCTCAGCACAGTTGACTCTTGAGGAATTGTTGTTTGCCACAGATCGGCGGTTCAACTCCCCGCGCCTCTTGCTGTTGGGTCAGCATGGGGAAGTTATTCAGAGCTCAGAGGTGGTTCCGTTCTGGTTCAGCCCGCTCTGCGGGCCTAATCCATGTGCCATGGGGGGCGATAGCAAAGGGGATGCGGGGGATAGGAGGCAGATGCAGCAGGCGTTCCAGTTCTCAGGGCCTGGCCTCTCCTCTGCCACCTCCCCCGAGCATTGGCCGTCACAGGTGGGTCGGGAATTGCCGGGAACAGGTGTCTATCTCGGCGCGCTCGTTTTCTGGCCCTGTGCATTCGGAAAGCCCTGCAGGAAATCGGCCTGGGAAACCTGCATTCGGGTCGGGACCCAGTTCTCCTTGCCGAATTCTAGCGGACAGTTAGTCAGGATGTTTGGTCTGGTCCAGGATAGAAACAGGGCCGAGGTGCAATGCTCGGATCCAGATCCAGGTTAGGATCTGGCCCGGCCCAAACCCGTGGGCTCTTGGTCCGGGGATCAGTTCAGCCTGGGATAGAGATACGGGTCAGGGCTAGATCCGCAGCGGGACCCCAAGCCCCCATGAAGTCTGGGGAGGGGCTTGGGCCACGATCCATTTATAACACATAGTCTTAACCCATCCCAATGACATTCTGTTCCCATCGCCCCAGGGGCACGCTCGGAGTCCACCACCGCCGAGTAATTCTTGTCCTCGCCGCACCCCAGTGGTCTCCTTTGACATTGGTGGGCCGGGGCGCGGGGGTCTGCCATTTTGAAGGCCGAGCCAGGAGAATCTGTTCCTGATGTGGGCTCACCCAGCTTGCAGTTCCCTTCTTTGTGCGTGACGCTCTGCCGTCCTCAGCAGCCGAAACTCGTATGTGCCACGGGCGGAGAACAGCGGGGACCCACCAACGCAGTGGCAGGGAATTGACTAGGTGAAATAAACCCAGATGATGCCAGTTGATGAACCATGCCCCCACCAGCCCCGCTCCTGATCTGACCCGGGGGGAAATGCCAACTAGGATGGTGACCCTTTGCCTTGCCCGCCGTGTGCAGGACAGCCTGGAAAGCCCTTTGGCTCTGCACGGTGCCCCGCCCCAGGCGGCAAGAGCAGTGAATTCCTAGCGCGGGTTGGTGGGCAGTCACGGAGCAGGGCATTCGAGAAGCGACGTGGGGCCGGCGCTGCATCTGCCCTGTGCCCGATTGACAGTCGAATCCCTAGGGAGGGGCTCAGAGCACTGAGCCGTTGTGGCCCCGATCCAGCAGGGCACTCGTGCACGGGCCGCGGTCAAAGGGACTTTAACTCACACGAAGAGCTGGGCGGGAGCAGGGCCTTGGCTTTTTGCCTCCTCTGGGCTCTTCGAACATGCGGGCCGCCCCTCTGAGCTTGCCCCCTGCCCGCCCAGCCGCAAGCCGGACACGTGGTGCGTCGGAGCCTGGCAGCTTTGAGATAAGGGGGTTGATTGGGCACAGTGCCACCGAAGGGTTATTTTGACATCTCTGCGGTTAATGCAAGGAGCCAGCGGCTCCACCCGCTGTCCCCAGGGCGGGCTTTTCCCTGCCTAGAGAACCAGCCGGGCTTTCCTGGGAGCTGGGTCCTGCCCGGCGTGGGTGTGGGGTGCTGAGCTTTGGAAGGGGGGCCTGATCCGGCACTGACGGAGTTAGTCTGCGCCCAATCTTCAGCAGGCCTCCAGCTGCCGGAGGGCGCCAGGGGGCCGAGGGTGGGTCTGACTCCATTCAGCAGAGGACAGCGGCTCGCCTGGGCCGTAGCTAGGATGTTACCTAACGGTAGCTCCGCCCGACAGCAGCACTGCTCAGTGATTTATACCCCTCTCTCCAGACCAGTGGTCCCCAAACTTTTCATGGTCGTGCCCCCCCTTACCCCTCTCCACCCCCCCCCCCACTGGGGCCGAGAGCGGGGCTGTAGCTCCGGGGGCGGGGGGATGTGGACAGGAGTAAGAGGGCCACAGCTGAGGGTGGGGCTGGTAGCGAGGGTGCAGGGCCGTGAGTGGGGCTGTAGCTCCGGGGGCGGGGGGACGTCGACAGGGGTAAGGGGGCCACAGCTGGGGGCGGGGCTGGTAGCGAGGGTGCAGGGCCGTGAGCGGGGCTGTAGCTCCGGGGGCGGGGGGACGTCGACAGGGGTAAGGGGGCCGCAACTGGGGGCGGGGCTGGTAGCCAGGGCGCAGGGCTGGGAGCGGGGCTGCCGCTCTGGAGGGCGGGGGGGAGCGGACAGGGGTAAGGGGGCCAAGGCTGGGGCCACAGCTTGGGGCGGAGCCGGCAGCCAGGGCCCAGGGCATGGAGCCTGGAGCAGGGCCCTGGGTGTGGGGTTGGCAGCTGGGGCCGGGGCCAGGAGCAGAGCTGGGCAGCGCTTCTTCCCTGCCCCCCATGGGGGCTGGCCCGGGCCCCAGCCGTGCCCCCACAAATGGTCCTCCATGCCGCCCAGGGTGGTGCACCCCACAGTTTGGGGACATCTGCTCCAGACCATAGTGTGAGGCGGGGGCACAGCTGGCGTGGAGGTGGGAAGCTGCTGTTGTCTGTGTGAGGCCAATGCTGGGCACCTTCTGGCAAACAGCAGAACGCGACCATGAGCCATTGCCACTGAGTTTCTGGGCAGGTCCGGTCCTGCCTTGCCAGCAGCCGGCAAAGTGCCCAGAGAGCTGGTGGCGCCAGTCCCAAGCAGCCAGAAGCCCTGGAGCAGCCCCCCCGCGGTTCCCTGCCAAATCCCCACCTGCCCTCCTCTGGACGGGTAGCCACCACCATGTGCCACTGCCAGGCTGGCCGGAGGGGGACACGCAGTCAAAGGTCCAGAACTGAGCAGGGCCCTGTGCAGAGCCTGGGCTCTGGTTTCCTTCAGAGCCTGGGGCGTTTTCTTCCCCCCCCCACCCCCAGGGAGACCACTCTAGCAGATGTGCCTGGGGCTCGTTTTCTTTTCTCTGATGCTGTTTAGATTGAGGGAGATGATTATTTTCACCTCTTGTTTTCCCTGGAAATCTTAATGTAAGTCAGGAACAATTAAGCTGACAGGCCACAGGGATTTCTTCGCCAGAGGGACAAACAGGAACAATTCCCAGCTGATAGAAGAGGAACAGGGAATTGCTAAAACAGCTGTCCCAAGTTGTTCCATCTGAGCTGTGAGCCGTGTGCGTCCTACGGGACGAGGCGCTGGCTTCTCCTGTCAACAAGATCCCCTCTGGGCTCCGCTCCGAAAGCTGCGACATGCGTCTATTGAAATGTGCCGCTGCTTTGTTATTGTAGGGTTACTCGCGCGTGGCGGGCTGTGCTTTGTCAGTGGAGGGCTGGGCTAGGGTTATTATTGTAGGGTTCCTTGTGGGCACCAGGCAGTGCTCGCTGGTTTTGTTATTGTAGGGTGGCTTATGCATGCTGATCTGCCAACAGTGATTGGTTGTTGCAGGGATGGGACGTTGAACGTAAGTTTGTTATTGTAGGGTTGCTCCTGCGAGTTGGCCTTTGCGTACTGTTATCATAGTACGTGGTTGCCCTTTGCTGGCTGTGCCAGGTGGGGCGGGGTTACCCACTGTGCTCAGAACAGACCCCCTAGGCTGCCAGGCACTCGCCATAAACCCGTGAAGCCCCTTCCCCCAGCCCTAGTCACTTGGGCGGTGTCGCCGACCGGGTCTGGGCTTTAGGAGGAGCCTGAGGGAGGTGAGAACTGGCGCTGCCTGTGCTGGGACCTCCCGGGGGACACCCAGACTCAATTCTCCAGGGCTTTCCCCAGCGCGGCAGTCACGCCACCTCGCCCGTGAGCGACTCCATCCCGGGACACGAACTGGGGCGAGCGGGAGCACTGACAGATAGGAGGGGTGGGCTTGGTCCTTCCCCTGCCGGCCCAGGCTCGGCTCCTCCCTCTGTGTAGCGGACGTCCAGGGAGTCCAAGCCACAGGTGCGAGGAGGGGGCCCTCCCTGCTGTAGCAGCTGAGAGGAGCTCCCGCCTCGCCCCAGATACCCCGGTGATGGGCACAACCTAGGCAGGACAGGATTGAGTCTCCTTCATAGACCTCCATCTAGGACCCGAGTGAGGAGATGTTTCACCATGTCCCTGATCTCCTCCCCAAGGGGTATCATTGACCCCCGAGAGGCCAGGTGCCCACCCCATCTCCTGACTGATGCGCTGCCCCCTAGTGTTGGCAGGGGGCCTGGCTAAGGGTGGCCTCCCAGCGTGTCCGCTTGCTCTTGGTTGAGATTTAAGCCCAAGACGCACCAGCTGGAAGCCAGCCCCCCCGGGGGGCCTGGAGTATCTTTCCCCTGAATCTCAAATCCAGGCCTCT
Source organism: Emys orbicularis (assembly GCF_028017835.1). NCBI lineage: Eukaryota > Metazoa > Chordata > Testudines > Emydidae > Emys > Emys orbicularis. Next base: position 2,987,397 of record NC_088693.1, read on the forward strand.
GTCCTCTGGTCACAGGCAATGGGAGGAAGTTACCACGAGGAAACAGGCCAAATAAATAAATCCGGAATTAATTGGAAACACCATCCGTGCGAAAAGCCAGGGCTTGTCTTTCACTCGGGGAGGAAGGTGGCCAGAGGGGGCTGCAGAGAGAGCCTATTGCAAAGACCCAGCCATAGGGGAGTGCGGAAAGGCCGCTGTGGAGTGGCTCGATGCGGGAACGAGGGGGCTGGGGCCTGCTCCGAAGGCTTGGCTCAGGCCCCTGGGGCAGCAGACAGGCCGATTTCTGACTTGCATCTGACAGTGCAAAGGAGGGAGAGGAAGAGAGTCTGGCTGAGCGTGCATGGGGAGGGGGAGTGTGCACGGGGCAGCGTGCGTGGGAGTGGCTAAGTGTGAGATGCGTGAGTGAGTGAGCGTGGGAGTGGGTGAGAACGTTCATGGGAGCGGGTGAGTATGCGTGGGTGAGAGCGTCCATCGGAGCAGGAGTTGGTGAGAGGGTGCCCGGGGGGGGCGGGTTGAGAGGGTGCCCGGAGGCGGGGGCGAGGGGGCCTTGGCGTGGATGCGAGAGGGCCCGGGGTACGAGGAGGCCCGGGGGTGGATGCGAGGGGGCCCAGGTGTGGGCATAAGGAACGGGTGAGCAGGTGACTGGGAGTGGGTGCCCAAGAACTGGTGCGAGGGTGCCTGGTAGCACGTGAGGTATCAGTTGGTTTTGCGTGTGCACCGTAGCACTGAAGCACCTTCCAGTCATGCGTTAAGCAACGTGATAACATCTGTCCCATGTTGCTTGTTCTCTCCTCCGGTCCCCACAGGGAGAAGCGTGTGCAGCGTTTTGGCAGGGTCCTAGGCTGGGTTCGCTCTGCCCTCTCTCTTCCGGCCCCTTTGTCCCAGAGTCAGGGTTTCTGTGCGGGCCAGTGCTGGCGTCTTGCTGTCAGCCAGGAGGCGTCGGGGTGACAGTCCTGCAGGCCAGTAGTAACAAGCGCTGAGTGATTTTTGGCCTGACGCTTGGAAAGGGATTAGCACCCGCCTCCTGCCACACGGGGGGCACTCGGAATCGCTCGTCTCTTTTGAAAATCTTGGCTTGACATCTCCTGTGCGTGCACGGTGCAGGCACACCCGGGGCAGCACGCACCCCTGCATCTTCTCAGGCCAGCTCCGACGTGCCTACGTTCTGCCTGGGGTGATCTCTCGACGGTCTGCTCACACCGCCCCCCGCGGCCCTTGTGAAGCAGGGCAGGGCTATTCTCCCCATTGTATAGATGGGAAACTGAGTCACGGATCCACAAAGGTGTCAGGCTGAGGGGCCGGAGGAGCGAATTCAGTGGCAGTCAGGAGCCTAAGACCTTTGTGGGTCTGGACTGAAGTGACTTATCCAGGGTCCCAGAGAGAGTTTGTGGCGGAGCAGGGATTTGAACTGTGGTCTCCCAAGCGCTGAGCTCACCATTGGACCATCCATCCTCTCAGCTCTGCCCGCACAGCTTAATCAACCCTTGATCTCTCTGCTGAGGCTGCAGCGACCAGGCCAGCTGGAATCGATGGCACCGGGGGCGTTTGCAAGGACCCCTGCCCGATTGGAAGCGAGCTAAGAGGCACCGTGCTCATTTCACGCCAAATCTTTCCAAGCTATTATCTGCTGCGCTTCCCCCACCAGCGTACCGTGGTCTGTCTCGCATTGATCCAGCTGCTGTTATCACAGGCTGGGGTTTAATCTCCCCACGGCACATCCATGCCGTGAACGCCGCGAGGAGCGCGCCGGTCCCAGAGGAAGCTCGCCAGCCCGCTCCAGGATACTTATCTGGAGAAAAACACACAGTCTTGTCCGTTTGGGACCGTTACTGCGGTGTCAGGAGGAAGCTGATGGGGGTGTGAGTAGCCCAGCCCAGTCTGGAGATTACGTCCCAGGCTGGCTTGCAGGCCCAGTGCATGCCAGAAACGAGACGGGGAGTCCTGTGTTTGGTGGCTAGAACCGGGGGCTGGAGCAGGGGGCTGGGTGGGGAAGGCGGGTAGGGGGGATTTGTGACACTGCCCGCCTTGTAAATACCTGCCACGTCCCAGGCAGATGAACGAGATGTCTCCAAAGGCATCTCCCGTCACTGACAGCGCTGAAATAGCCCAGGGTCTCCACCTGGGATTCCCTGCCAAAATGGGCATCCCCGGTGGGCACCTCTGCCCAGATATGCCGGGGCCACCAGTCACGCTCGCCGTCCGCAGAGGTGCCGCCCTCTCCGATTGGCCCCGGCCTGCCCTGTTCAGCTCACCCGCGTCGGCTTCGCTGAGAGAAGCCTGAGCTAGAGACAGCCACGAAGGCCTCGGGCCGAACGGAGCTGATCCGGAGAAGTGCTGAGTTCCCATCGCGCTGCCTCAAGCTTCCCAGGCTCCTATTTCCATGGGATTTCCATGGGAGCCAGGGTGCTGAGCCCTGCTCAGAATTAGGCCCGTAGTCGGCGGGAGATGTGCAACCAGCAGTAACAGCTGAAAGCTCAGGGCCGGGGATCACAGCTCTGGGGGATCTGCCAGAACAATCGCAGCTTCACTCAGACAAGCTCATCGATCCGTGGTTAAGTCGCCATCGCTTCCCCTCTCCCGCCCTGAGACCTCCACGTTACTGCTGCCAAGAGCCTAGATGCCACGGGGATGGGCACGAGTCAACCTCTACAATAGCTAGCAGCAGGAGAGAGGCCTCAGAGGGCTGGCCTAGAGAAGCCCCGCACGGGCCTGGCGAAGATGCTGGTGGAAACGGACAGAGCCCCATTGGCCAGCGCGGGGGGCTGGGTACAGTACTACCCCCCGCCTCTGCAGCCTTTCCCCAGCAGCTGGTGTCTGGAGACCGTCCTCAGGCAGGAGTGTGGCTGCTCGGACGAGATGAGGCAGGTCTCGTGAGCCACCTGTTGGGGGATATTCTGTGTGGAAGGGGAACGGTTTTGCTGCTCTGTCTCCTAGCAGGAATGCGGCAGCTCAGGTTTGCCCAGTTCCTCTCATCCCAGGATTTCTGCTCTCCGAAGGAGGCTTGGCTTCTCCCTGGCGGAGGTGCGCCAGGAGGCCGTGGCTGCTTTGCTGCCGGAAGTCTCTCTTTTCGCGTACCCTGTTCTGAAACGGTTCCTTAAGGGGCTGTTGCATTTGTCCCTCCTGCCTCCTGGGAATGGATCCTGGAAACCGCCAGAATGAGAGATCCCACTTAACCGAAGAGCAGAGCGACCTCACTAATGCCTTCCCCTACCACTTGCCGTCCTAGCTGGAATTCGGCAACCAAGAGGCAGGACCCAGCATCACCTCCTCCATTGTCAAGTTTGCAGGAGACAGGGTGGCGTTACATCTCCAGGGGCTTGTTCCTGGTTGGGTGAGGATTCCATCCATCCTTCCACAGCCCCGGCTGCCCCCGCGTCTCGCCTGCGTCCTGATCTCAGAGACTTGTCAGGCTGCTACGTGGCTATCGGTTCGCACCGGTGCTCAGTGCCGCTGTCTTGATTCTTGGAGCCGCGTTGGACGCTGGGTTCTGGAGGCTGCTCCTGCTGGGTGGCCTCCCTCTGAGCCTTGCGAGCCACCTCTCGGGGAGCGATGGGGGTGGACGGGGAATTGTTTTGCTGCCTGCTGTCCTGGAGCCGGCTGGAAGGGGGAACATTGCTGAAGCTCCCTGGATGCGTTGCCTTCCCAGATCCATGCCGACCGGCCTTGCTCCCTGTTGCTTTGGAGCCTTGATTCATTAGGCAGAAGATCCAAGCAGGGTTGGAACCACCAGCCCGTAGTGTCTTGTGTGGAACATTCAGATCCGCGGACGGTGGCCATGCCCGGTCCTCAGCATGAACTGATTTAGAGCCAGTCCCAGCCGGGTCTCAGATCCTCCCGCCAGCCCCTCAGTTGAGGGTGGCTCTGCCGTACAGCCCTTGGCCAGCTCCGTGCTGGTAAATAACCGTCCATTCCTCAGGCCATTCATGGGGTAGAATGGGAAGGACTGCGAGTCTGGGAGGCTCCGAGCGACCTAATGATGCTCCAAGCCACAGGGACCAATACGCACCGTGTGGCGGCGCTTGTCTGTGTGTCCCGAGCAAAACATCTTCAGGAGCAAACTAGCAGCACAAGAGCTAAACCATGGCAGGCCGGGGCTGGTGGCAGGTGTTGACAACAGGGGGTGCTACTACCCCTGAAATGGACGTTTCCTGGCTCCCGGTGCAGCCGATTACTGGCATACCAGTGAAAAATGTCCACAGTAATTAACTGCAATACACAGCCGTTTAGTGAGAAGGAATTACACAAGCGGTAAAGGGTTATATTAAGCACATAACTCCTACGTTAGACATTAAGAGCTCTACGTTAAGAGCTATGCATTCCTCTTAACGAGCCTCTCTTTCACAAACAGGCCCTGCGCTAGCCTCACACAGTTCCTGCTTGGCAAACAGAGAAGGTGGTTACCAATTTCTGCCCTCCTGGTCTGTTCTTCTCAGCCCTCTGGTCTGTCTCGGATTCCCACGAGGGAAGGCCTTGGTTGCCTTGAGACCCCTCTGGTCACAGTCCTATGCGAGCCCACGGAGCAGAGGTTTGGCTACTCTGTCTAGCAGTGTTGCTTCTTCAAGCATCAATTAAGGAATCCCAACCACAGTAATTTACTTTGCATGATTTTTATACTCTTTTTCCTCAGAGGAGTCACATGTCTTAAAAGCATGCCCAGTGGGCGTGTGGCTACTAATTTTACCTAATTAGTGGTTTAGAAGGGGCTGGGGGTGGTGGTACCGTAGGAAGATCACCCTACGTTTACTCACTCATCAATCGTTCACTCTATCTCTCTGCGTGACGTTCCTGCTGTAAGGTCACTATAACCAGGTCGGCCTGTGCTCCTGGCTGGCACTTTATACATGTGATATTTACTTTTGCATGGGCCCCTATTTGCCGACCCATAGGTTCAATATCGATCGCACACACAGGCTTTGCCAGTTCTTCATCAAATCTGCTTCTGCGTAAAGGGACCCTGCTCCCAGGATCCTCTGCAGCCATTCAGCCATGTTTCAGTCATGTCAAGATATGCTCACACCCTTCATTCATCACACGGCCACACCAATTTGGCACCATCCCAGCAGCAGGGAGCCAGTTGGCAGCAGGGGGCACGGGTGGGTTCCGAGGATCGTGAAGGAGATGGGGAGTTCTCCCCCGCTGGCTGTCCTTATTTACGGGAGAGCAGCCTATTGTGATACTCCAGCTCGGGCATCGCGGCAGAAAAGTGACTTCTCATTTGTTAGTATTTATTGATATAGGGCCGCTCTATAAAATAACCGGTCCCTGTCCCGGCATATACGGGGTCCTCTTTCCCATTCAGACCCTGGCCAGGACATATACAAACCCAGCTCCAAGACCAGGCTCGGTTTGTTAATTATCCTCTTATCTACCTGTCAATTTTCACTCCTTTATCTCTTCACACTGGCAGCTGTCAGACCTGGTAAAATCTCTCCGCAATAAAAGGAGAAGTGGTCACCGTGAAAGGTCCCAGCGTTTTACAATGAGAGCTTTACTGACCATATATGGCTTTTCCCCACCCGAATTTACATATATGCACATTGTCTCAGGGCAGGTCTTCACTATGGGGGGGGTCGATTTAAGATACGCAAATTCAGCTACGCGAATAGCGTAGCTGAATTTGACGTATCGCAGCCGACTTACCCCGCTGTAAGGACGGTGGCAAAATCGACCTCCGCGGCTTCCCGTCGACGACGCTTACTCCCACCTCCGCTGGTGGAGTAAGAGCGTTGATTCGGGGATCGATTGTCGCGTCCCGACGAGACGCGATAATTCGATCCCCGAGAGGTCGATTTCTACCCGCCGATTCAGGCGGGTAGTGTAGACCTAGCCTCAGTTAACACTGGTTTTGGTCAATTCCAGGAGGTTTTAGACACCAAATGACCTGTCTGGCAGTGAATACAAGCTCCCTGCTGTAAATAATGTTAACTTTTTGTTTCCCGGGCTAGACCTGATCAATCACTATGCAGCAAAGCATGGGTGCTGACTCAGTGGGTGCTCTGTGACTCAAGCACCCATGGAGAAAAAAATAAGGGGTGCTGAGCTGTTGGGTGACTGCTGGGAGGCGCTTGGGGAGGGGGGAAAGGAGCGAGCGGCGGGTGATTGGGGGGCCTTGGGGGAGGGGCGGAGCAGGGGAGGAAGAGGTGGCGCAAGGGCGGAGCCTGGGGGAGGGGGCAGGACAGGAAGAGGCAGAGCGAGGGCGGGGCCTCGGGGGAAGGGGCAGAGCGGGGGTGGGGCCTCGGGGCAGAGCAGGGGTGGAGCACCCATCGGGGAAACATAAAAGTCAGCGCCCGTGATGGAAGCAGGCGTTTAACGTTAAAAACATGCTGACGTCCCATCGCTCGTTGAACGTGAAGCAGGCGCTGAAATCAGGGCAAGCTGCCCCGAGGATGGTCTCGTGCGAGACACGGGCTTGGACTCAGGTGCCTAGCCCCTCCCACCGCAGCTCCTCCGCTATTTTTAGCATGCTAGCACGATCAGAGCTGGTGCTTGTATGTCTTCTTGAGCTGGAATTTTTGCCCGTAGCTCGGAGCATAGGCGCTGCTCTGTGAAATCCCATCCCACCCGTTCAGAGCCATGGTCAGGATTCCAGGGATTGCTGGCCTGTGATGCTTTCCTTCGAGCCCGGAGCGGGGAAGGAAATGGGACAGTTTAGCCTGTCCTGGGAAGTGCGGAAAAAGAGTCAGAGGCACTTTTGCCGTGGGTGGAGCCTTAACCCTCTCCTCTCTCTCTCTCTCTCTTTCCACAGCCGTCCAACGGGGAGAGCACCGCCAAGCATGTAGACGCCACAGTAAGTGACATGCCTTCGCGCGTTCGTATCGATGCTAGAGATCGGGCCGAAGGGCGGGATCCGGAGTCCGAGGCAACCGAGTCTCTGATGGCTGAAGGGACTCCTGTTCTTCTCCCTGCATCGGTTTAACGACACGCGTTGTGGTGTGTTGTCCCCATACGGGATTTAAATTGTTAGCAAGGGAAGACGGAGGCCTGGAGATTCGGCCCGCTTCCTGGTAAGGAGCATGGGGAGTATAGTCCATCGAGCAATTTCCTGTTCTGAGAAGTACTATACTGAGAAGTGCCACTAGAGGGCGACAATTCACGACCTGCAACTGGTACATGACATGCTAGATTTGAGGTCTTCTTCCTGAGCTGAAATCAGAAACTGTCCCCTCGAATAAGCCGCGGGTTGCGCACCTGCTGTGAATTGAGCTGAACGGCCGTGCTGCAAGCACCGTGGCTGGGCCAACTGGCTTTGGAAACCAGAGAGCTGATTTCAGCTTTCTCACAGATCTGGAACGCGTCTGGGAGCATTTCTGCAGAGCCGAGAAAGGGCTGATAATTTTAATTCCCGTTGCATCCTGGGGGCCAGGTGGGAGGGGCAGTGGACTGTCTGAAGACCCATGCTGGAGGTTTTATGGAGTCTGGCCAGCACTAGGAATCTCCTGTGAGATGATCACCTTGCATATGCTGCTACTGAAGTTCTCTCTAAATAGACCCATCCAATCTTTTGTGGTTCTCCCAGCACCATGAGCCTATACCCCCATCTCGCCAGACGAGAGTGCGTTGGAACCTGGCTCCGCTGCTGTGGGCCTAACGATCCAGCCCAAACAAATTAACTAGCGAGCTAAATCATGTGGAATTAAACTGAACAAGGCTTCTGTCTGCAGCAGCAAAACAGCCCTTTGTTGGCACCGGGTTTTTTTCCATTACGTGTGCAGCTGTAAACATCCTTGCGGGCGTCTGACAGTAGGATTAAGGGCTGTTTATGGCCACGAGGCAGCAGCAACGCCTGGGGCTGTGCAATTGAAATTTGCATCTGACCCTCGCCACCATTCCATAGGGGGCATCGTTAGTGGCAGCAGAAGCTGCCAAGGGGTGGGGTTGCAGTAGCACGTGGAGGCCCCATGGTGCCAGGCACTGCCCAGACACAGAGTAAAAGCCTCTGCCCCAAAGATCTTCCAGACCACAGAAGGTTTATTGGCCCCATTTCACAGATGGGCAGTTGAGGCAAAGTGACATGGCCAAGGTCAAACAGAAAGTTGGTGGCAGAGCTGGGAACTGAACCCCGAGTTCCCAGGTCCCTGCCACAAGGCTGGTCTCCCTGGCTCAGGGCGTTCATGTGGCTGCTTTGCTGGAGCCGTTGCTGATCAGTGTGTTTATGGGGATATTAGAACTTGGGTTCGTTATCGGTTTCAAGAGAATTATCTGTCCTCTCTTCCCTGCCAGCACCCGGGCGCTTCCCTGCGCTCGCTTGCCACCCCTGCTAGGGTAAATGCTCTGGGGCGTGGCTAGCGTAATGCAAACAGCCTGGGGTTTCGTTAATTGCCAGACCTGGCTCCCCTCTCCCTTCAGGGGTCACTTGCGATCCCGTCTGCGGAAGGGGAGCAGGGGGAGCCGTCTGTGAATCGCAGCTGGCGGCAACGTTTAATCCCATGAATCGTGGCCAGCCGGATCAATTCTCAGTTAATCAATACAAGAAAAGGTCATTTCAATGCAGTCAGCATGGGTGTCTGTGTCGCCCCCGGGTGGCTGGCTTCCGCACTACAAGAGCTGGCTGCTTATGGCTAGGAGAGCTTTCCTTTAGCTCAGGCAGTAGGGGCTTGTGTTTTTGGTGCTGAAGGTCCCAGGTTTGATCCCAGCTGCCGGCTTGTGGTCTCAGGTTCACTACCTTAGGGAGGCAGTTTGGCCGAGTGGCTAGAGCACTGCACTGGGACTCATGGGACCTCGCTTTGCCATTGGCCTGCTGCGTGACCTTGGGCAAGTCGCTTCCCCGCTCTGTGCCTCAGTTTCCCTCTGTGTCAGATGGGGATGATGAGCCCTCCTTTGCAAAGGTGTGTTGAGAGCGACTGTTGAAAAGCACGGTGTTAGAGCTAGGGGCTGTCGTTACATCATTTCCCCCTGACTTTAGCAGGCAGGTTCAGTGCAGGCTTCCCCTGCCCCGCACTGTCGATGCACCTTAATGCCTCCCCTTCCGGCCCTGCAGCTAGGCAGAGCCCCTCTGCAGGGCAATCCAGCCAGGCCCCATCTCTGGAGTGTGACTTGGCCAGAGGTCTGCCGGAGCCACGGTGTTCGTTGCAATTTACACGAAGAGTCTATTCTGCAGATTGATGTCAGACCGGTGGCCGTTGACTGCAGCCCCCCCAAAGCTCCGCCCCTGCTTTGGCAGCTCATTTGCAGCTTCACTTGCCTCCTCTTCACTTAGAAGTGAAGTGAAACAGGTGTGACTCCTCTTCCCCCCGGGGTCCCCACCCAGTGCATCTGCGGCAGCCTCCGGAGGAAGAGCTGGCATTTCGCGGTCTTCATGGAGAGCCAGGCGCTGGCGAGGCTGGTCACCTGGCAGCGCCTGGCACGCTGAGGAGTTCTGTCTGTCGGCACAAAGCGACGCCCAGGGGCAAGGCATGATGGGAGACCAGAGCAGTAGCTTTGGGCCAGAGGCTGGTTTGTTACACCAGCATGAAGACAATTGCAACCCCAGATTTCCCCCGGCCCCCTGAAAACTCTCTTCTGCAGGAGCCTGGACACCGTTCGGTTGCTGGGAGTACTGCCAATCGTTACGAGTTGGACCCGGGACCAGGATCTGGTTATCTACACCCTCAGGAAGGTGCTGGAGGAGAAAGTGTCTGGAAAATAGAGAGGCCCAGCTGGGAGTTCTGTGTAACACACGAGGCCTGGACGTTTCACTGGCTATCAGATGGGGAAAGGCTATTAAACCTCATGCTACGGGGTGCAAACCAGGACCTACTGTGGGGCAGATCCTGCCCTGCCTTCTACTGCCGTGTTCTTCTTCCCCCGGGGCTGCTCCGGTCAGAGACGGGATCCTGAGCTAGATGGAGCCGGGGGTTTGGCCCTGCCTGTGCTGTTTGCTCAGCGCTGCGCTAGGTGAATGGGCAGTGGGTGGGGTCCGGTCTAACTGATGTGGAGCCAGCCCCACGAGGCAGGGATCGCCCCAGCCTGTCGCATGTGAAAGGCTCTTTTGTGGCTTCTCCCTCCCCACAGCTCGGATCCTGGCTGCTGCGCATCAGAAGCCCTTAATAACATTAGCCTGGCCTGTTCTTATTGTTATCAGCTGATAGCGGCCTGATTCTTCCTCCGGGCGGGAGGGGGCCGGAGGAGTGGGGCGGAGGCTGCTCCTGGACCTGGGGCGCGCTTGTGGTGAGCCTGCCGCGCTGCAGAGGGGAAAGGACGGTGGAGCTCAGAGCCCAGATCTAAAGGCAGAAGGACTAAGTGCGGAGCCTGTGCCGGCCTCGTGCCCGTTCAGTAACCCGCACGCCGTGACCCAGCTCTGCCCTGGGCTGCAGCTCGGAGTAACTGCCCCGGGGGGCGGGTTGCTTGCGAAGGTCTCGGGGGAGAGGAGCGGCCATGCCTTGGAGGTGGATTAGCAGGAGCTTCACCTGGTCCAAGGTAAATCCATGGGCCGAGGGGTGAAGGCGCCGAGGTGGAGGTGGGAGGGCAGTGAGGCGCCACGTGTCTGCGCTGCTTGGCTTTGCCCTGGGGTTTACGCACCCCAGGGTGGGGTTAGAAATGGGCTTGTCGCCTCCCCAGTGGGGAAAGACGGAGTAGGAGGGCGATGGAGCAGGAGACACTCTGACAGGCCCTGGTGGGGGCCAGTGCAAGAGATTTCCCGGGGGCTGTCTGGTCTCATTTCCTTCATGGAAGGGTACAGAGTGGGCAGCAGTGAAAGCCTGCCGCTGACCTGCTTCGAGGCCCTGTGATTCCTCCCTCCGAACGCACCCAGCCTGGCCCGAGCTCAGAGGGCACGTCGGTCCTAGCCCCGGCGGGCGCTGTTGTCCGGCGGTTAGCACAGCGGACTGGCGCTCCCGGCTCCTGGGTCTATTTGTGCCCCTCGCTGATTCCTGCTCGGGCTCCTAGGATGCCCTCCTGCCAGCTGGGAGCAGCGGGGGCGGAGATGGGCCAGGGGAGCGAAGTGCACATGCTAGAGGGGCACTGGCATGGTGCACGCCCCGTGCTGGAGGCCGCTGGGCGGCGTAGGTGAGGATCCCGGCGTGAGTGCGATTCCCCGGTGCAGGGGGCATGATGCGCGCCCGATATACTGACCCCTGCTGCCCCGAGGACACCCTGGGGCAGGAGGGCAAAGGCCAGTCGCGGCTCCAGGCACCCTGCAGTCCAGTGGCTCTCTGCTTCTGGAAGCGTGTTGTTGCTCTCGCTGTCTGTCACTGCAGGATTCAGGCAGCCGTCACCTGGTAGAACCCCAGAGTCCTTCCAGCAATGTCTGCCTGACGGCCATGTGCTGGTTGGATCCCGTCCGCATTGCAGCAAGCAGCCAGCCGACCCGTGCTAGCGGGATTTGAGCTAGCGGTGTGCAGGTAGAGCCTCTGGCGGAGCCTCGGTCTAGCCACCCGAGTCCGGACGCAGGGAGTCGGGTGGGCCTGAGCTCCAGCCCAAGCCGCAAAGCCGGCTCCAGCCCTGCTAGCAGGAGCGGTCTGCCCCGCCTGGGAGGCTCGCAGCCAGCTGCAGTGTAGACACAGCCGAAGGGAGTGAGTTTGGACTGGGAGGAAGCCCGGCGAGTGGCTTTTTCTCCGCAGCGAGCTCCCAGAGACTGAGATGTCGGGAGCCACAGGCTATTAATGAGAATGGACCCAAACTCCTTGGGGGCGTGGGGCTGCGGGCTCAGGACTAGCGAGCGAGGACACGGCTGTCGCTCGGCGTGAAAAAGGCATTTCTCGCGGAGAAAGGTGGCGCTCTCGGCTGTCACTCGCGGGGGGTGCTTGGACAGAAGGATTGGGAGCAGGGAGAACACCAAGGGCTTTCTGCTGCTTGGAGACGCGCTGGCTTGGCCGATCCGGCTCACCTTGAAAGGTAACTTTCCCGCAGACAGGGGCCGAGGAAGGAGAGCGCGGCCGTGATGTTCAGCTTGCCCTACCTGCTGCCCCTGACGCCCATGGTAAAACTGCCCTTGACGTCTTCGGCCAAACACTGTCCTCTGGAAACTCCCCCACACCCCCGTCCGCGTACAGCCCCTGTGGGGGAATGAGCCCTCCCTCAGTGACAGCTGATCAAACCATTGCAAAGGTGATTTGCAGCAAGCATGCCGGGTCTCCTTTGCTCCCGTTCGGGATGATATTTTCCACTGCGGTGGCCCTGGGGATGTGGGATGACTAAGGGGTGCCTTTAAAGGGGCAGAGCCTCCTGAAAATGTCCCAGTGGGGCGCGCGTGTGTGCAGCCACGCAGGAACCCCCACCCTAAAAATTGTCCTAGGTAGATCCTAAAGCCAGGCCTGTCCAGTGTGCGGTATAAGGTCTCCTTGACCAGACCCAACGAGGGCTTCCCACTGCGTGTCCTCTTGGGGACTCCCAGTAGGTGGCGCTCTTCTCTCGGAGTCAGTACTGAACTAATGTGGCGGCAGGAGCCCAAACTCCTCCTGCAGTTTCACCCTGGGACAGGATCCTTCGTCATTTAATGTCCTAAGCCGTTGTGTGCTGGGCATTTTTTTAAACCGCTGCCACGCTCCACCCCAGCCGCAGCTGCATTTCCGCAGGGGGTGTAGCGACTCTTGGCTCTCTAGGGCCAGAGCCTCAGCTGGTGTCCCCCGGCATCGCTCCGAGAAGGATCCAGCCAAGGAACTGGTCTGTGGTTTGCGCAGCGGTGTGGGGCCCTCCGTGAGGTCAGATTTGACTACTCGAGTAAGATGAGCATTTAAACGACTTGTCGCTGATGGCTGGAGATCCTAAAACAAATGAGGTGTGAATGCGCGGAGGGGTTTTTGGAAACCCCACCCTGTTTTTCAGCTGAGGTCATGAAGTCACCCAACAAACAGGCTGCGGATGGGATTCTTGAGGCTGGGGATCGTGTGTAAATAGACGCTTCCTGCCTTGAGAACTCAAACATTTCCTCTGCCGAGCCGAGCCAAGGCAAACGCTGGCTGCTCACGCAGCCTTGCTTGTTAGGTAGCAAATGTGTCCTGCTGGTGGTACAGCCCTGGCCTCTGCTCGGGGGAGACTAGCCCCCCGTCCAGTACAGAGGTGCTGGGCTGGACTGCAGAGTGCCAGCACAGGGGCCTGGAGCACAGGCACACACAGTTCTGTGCAACTGGCGTGGCTTAGACCAGAGAAACTCGGGACATCCATGTGAGTTTCACTTGGAAATATATCAGGAAAAAAAGAGGGGAGGTTTTCAACGCCCCTTCCTCTCATCTGGCCTATACACAATAACTATAGGACACTGAGAGATGGACCTAACCCTTTGGAAGCCGGCTGGATCTTAGATACAAGGCACCTGCTAATGGCTGCGGGGGCGGGTTGTTGGCCTGCAGGAGGCGCTAACATGGGTAGGTTTCCCATAGCGATGACCTGGGGAAAGGATGTGCTAGAGCAAGGTGCCATGGCTGGAAAGGCTCAGCGATCTCTGCTCCCTACGTGGCCCACCTCAGCGCTGACCAGAAGACAGGACGCAGCTTGGCTGGAGCAGATTTGTTGCCAAGAAGGCTGACGGCATATTGGGCTGTATTAGTAGGAGCACTGCCAGCAGATCGAGGGAAGTGATTATTCCCCTCTATTCGGCACTGGTGAGGCCACATCTGGAGTATTGCGTCTAGTTTTGGGCCCCACACTACAAGAAGGATGTGGAAAAATTGGAGAGAGCCCAGCGGAGGGCAACGAAAATGATTAGGGGGCTGGGGTACATGACTTATGAGGAGAGGCTGAGGGAACTGGGGTTATTTAGTCTGCAGAAGAGAAGAATGAGGGGGGATTTGATAGCAGCCTTCACCTACCTGAAGGGGGGGTCCAAAGAGGATGGAGCTCGGCTGTTCTCAGTGGTTGCAGATGACAGAACAAGGAGCAATGGTCTCAAGTTGCAGTGGGGGAGGTCTAGGTTGGATATTAGGAAACACTATTTCACTAGGAGGGTGGTGAAGCACTGGAATGGGTTACCTAGGGAGGTGGTGGAATCTCCATCCATAGAGGTTTTTAAGGCCCGGCTTGACGAAGCCCTGGCTGGGATGATTTAGTTGGGGTTGGTTCTGCTTTGAGCAGGGGGTTGGACTAGATACCTCCTGAGATCTCTGCCAGCCCTAATGGTCTATGATTCTGTGATTTGCAGCAGGAGCAAGGGACGCACTCCCAGGCTGGCTGTGGGTGCTGTGTGGATAGAGGGTGGGAGGGGGTTGCAGCACAGCTGAGGAGGGGTAGGAGAGGGCTCAGGAGTTTGGGGAGGGGTGGGGTATGTTATAGGATGGGAGGGAATGTGGAGGAGCAGGGGTGAAGTGTACAGAGTACAGGGAAGGGCTGACAGAGGACAGGTTTTCCCGACCTGGGTAAATTTTGGAGACTTTGAAATGGTTTCCCACCCTAAACTGGCCAAAAAGGCAAAACCTCTGAAATTTTCAAGATCTGACTAGGCTGCCTGCTAGTGATTTGCTACGGGGCGGGGGGGGGAAGCAGGTGTTAGCTCTGAGATCTCTGTGGTCGGAGACACCGTTCCCCGATGAACTCCCACGATGGTAACTTTGCTTTTCTCTCTTTTCTTTAGGAATCTACGAAATCCTCCAAAAGTGCCCAGCCCCGACGCAGACCTTCCAGGTACAACCCCTGTGATTGCCCCCCAGCACCATGCCATGGGCAGAGACTTCTCCCCCGGCGAGGAGAGCCGCCCGGGCCTGGCCGCATTCCCTCCCCAGCAGCGTGAGATCAGTGTAGACAGGGCTTGTTACTGTTCGATCAACTCAGTCTTGTGTTTAAAAACAGAATCTGGAACTCGGCCTCCTCTTGGGGCCTCCTGACGATGGCTGGTGCCGTGGTTTGTGACCGTGGCAGGATGGAAGCCCGAAGTCTGAGGTTATAACCAGGTGCCAGCCTAGGGTACCGCTGTTTAAACAAGTGAAGAATTTCTTCCCCTTGTGCTGGTGGTTCATTCGCGGATTGCTCCTCCAACTGACCAGAGCTCTCACATGGTGCTAGGGGGCGCTGTGCTGCCTGGGGGGATATCCCAGTAGGGCGCGCTCTCCCCTCTGAATGATTCCCGTGGAACTGAGCTGCAGGAGGGGGACCAGAATTTCCCCCTTTTCCCAGCAAGGCTAAGACCAGTCCAGGCCGATCACCATCTCGATGTCTCTCCGCTGTGTACTTCAGCCCCTGTCCTGTAGTGCGCGGAGCTCCTTCAGCTTCCAGTGAAGGCAGTGGGAAGGAAGGATGCTGAATGCCTGGCAGGGTGGGGCCCGTATCTGGGGTCCTTGTGAGCTCACCCATACCTCAGGTGCCCCTTTCTTCATCTCCTCTATCTCCACGGGACGCCTGTGGTCTCCAACCCTCACCCCCTGCTTAGAAACGCTGTGCACCCTGGGGGGGCGACCTCTGCATCCTTGCAGGGCAAAGCATCGCTTCCCCAGGCGGGTGCAGGCTGCCTTGGCAGCTGTCTCCCTCAGGCTTATCTAGGACCCCACAGCCTGTTTGCTTGGTCCGTGGCCGGATGCCAGGAGAGAGAGAGGCCCGTTGAGTGCGTTCCAGCCAGGCTTCACTTGGACTTCATTGATTATTCTGTGTAACCGAGATAAGCTCCCGGAGATACGGATCTGGTTGCCAAGAGGCAACAAAGGGAGAATGTAACGAATGGCGCTTGGAGATGGGGATGGGCTGGACAAGGTGGGGCCTGGGTCAGCACAGGAAGGATCTCTTCACCTGTGGGGCCTTGTAGGCTGCTCACCACAAACTACCCACCAGTGTCGGGCTGGGTGGTTGGGAGGGTTAGCTCTGGACGCGGTTTCCAGGAGCTCTGCCACTTTCTGCTATGGTCAGTGGCCATTTGGACCCAGAGCCACCAGCTGCACCGAGAGCATGCGGCTGGGTGCAGAGGCTGGCACGGCAATTGGCCCCGTCTCTGCACCAATGTAGCTGGTGTACAGAGTAGGGGGTGGGTAGCTCCCACACCTAAACTCCATTGCTAGACCTGCCATGGGAGTCCCGACGTGTCCTCGCTCCAGCCACTCGACCTCCCCGTGTCCGTACCTTGCCCAGCCCATCTGTGGATCAGGGATGATGATCATTAGCGCACGGGTCTTAATGACCTACCGCTTACAACGCCCTTTGCAGTCGTCGGGCGAAGGAGGGTGCTGCGGGAACGCCACCTTGTTCGGGTTCCAGATCGCTAGACCTTCGCCCCGCAGGCCCGTAGCGCCTTGCTGGGCCCTGAGCTGGCTGCTTCTTGTTGGCCCAGGAGCGTGAGCGTGGCCCAGACCATGGAGGACAGCTGCGAGCTGGACCTGGTGTACATCACCGAGCGGATCATCGCCGTCTCGTACCCCAGCTCGGCCGAGGAGCAGAACTTCCGCAGCAACCTCAAGGAAGTGGCCCAGATGCTCAAGTCCAAGCATGGAGATAACTACCTGGTAAGAGACATCGCCCCGCTCCCCATTGGCAGGTGGCCGGCTGGAGGGCCTGGGGAGGAGTGTCGGGAAGGGTGTGGAACTGACTGTGGGAGAGGAAGCTGTAGGGGCTGGGATCCTGAATTCCTGGGGTTGCCAAGCCATCCACCTCCCCGCAGCGTGGGGAAGGTCCTGGCACCATGTTCCAGGGTCAGACGGGGACTCGGGAATCTCAGGAGGGTGTGAAATGGATGCCCAGATTCCGAGTTCGATACATTCATGGTCACGAGGGTCCATTAAGAATATAAGAATGGCCATTCTGCATCAGACCAATGGTCCATCTAGCCAGGATCCTGTCTTTGACAGTAGCCAGTGCCAGGTGCTTCAGAGGGAGTGAACCGAACAGGGCAATTAGCAAGTGACCCATCCCCTGTCCTCCAGTCCCAGTGTCTGACAGTCAGAGGCTTAGGGACACCCAGAGCCTGGGGTTGTGTCCCTGACCATCTTGTCTAATAGCCATTGATGGACCTGTCCTCCATGAACTTCCCTCATTCTTTTTTGAACCCAGTTATGTTTTTGGCCTTCACAACATCCCGTGGCAACAAGTTCCACAGGTTGTCTGTGCGTTGTGTGAAGAAATGTTTCCTCTTGTTTGTTTTAAACCTGCTGCCTGTTAATTTCCTCAGGTGACCCCTGGTTCTTGTGTTATGTGAAGGGGTATATAACACTTCCCTAGTCACTTTCTCCACACCAGTCATTATTTTATAGACCTCTATCATATCCCCCCTTAGTTGTTTCTTTTCTAAGATGGACAGTCCTAGTCTTTTTAATCTCCACTCATATGGAAGCTGTTCCATCCCCCCAATCATTTTTGTTGCCCTTCCAAATCCTACCTTTTCCAATTTGAATGTATCTTTTTTGAGATGGGGCAACCAGAACTGCATGCAGCATTCAAGGTGTGGGCGTACCATGGATTTACATAGTGGCATTCTGATATTTTCTGTCTTCTTATCTATCCCTTTCTTAATGATTCCCAACATTCTCTTCGCTTTTTTGACTGCCACTGCACATAGAGTGGATATTTTCAGAGAACTATCCACAATGACTCCCAGATCTCTTTCTTGAGTGGTAACAGCTAATTTAGACCCCATCATTTTGTATGTATAGTTGGGATTATGTTTTCCAACATGCATTACTTTGCATTTATCAATGCTGAATTTCATCTGCCATTTTCTTGCCCGGTCACCTAGTTTCGTGAGATCCATTTGTAACTCTTCACAATCTGCTTTGGACTTAACTATCTTGAGTAATTTTGTAGGGACCCCGGCAGGGTCGTGCATTTAGGCAGCAACAATATATTGACTGTGACAGTCCTGTCCACCTCTGCCTGCTCAACAGAGAGACCCTGGAGCTGGGCACCGGTCCCCACCTCCTCTCTGATGCAGGAGCAGAGATTCCCCTGTAGCTCCGTGCACCTGGCCCTGCTTCGGCCTGGGTCACATCACCGGCTGTGTGACGCCCCGGGCCAGGCAGCCATAACGCTCGCGGCCGCTTTGCTGGGCCGGTGGCTAACGGCCTAGCGGAGACTTCCCGCAGCAATGGCTCTGCGGTGTACAGGCGCTGCTCCCTGCTGTGGGTCAGGCCCAGCCCCGGGGTCCCCATCTGGCGCCCAGGCAGAACGAGGGGGCTGTATCTGCCCTGCAGGCTGGAGGGAAGAGTTGTGTCCGTGAGGTTGCAGTGATATGAGTGCGGACACCTGGGGGAGGTACCGTGCTGGGCTGAAGCAGCTCAGTGCTGCTAGTTCAGGGGGGCAGCGCAGGTCTCTTGAGCGTCCTGGGGCACCAACAGAATCCCCACTGGCTGCCCCTTCTCCGCTGCCTCAGGGCCCAGCTCCCTGCCTTGCCTTCCCGGCCCTGCATTATCCCACCCTGCTCTGAACCGAAGAGCTGCAAGATCTTGCTGCTGTGACTCCATCCTTCCTCCCTTTGACCCTGCCGAATGTCCGGGGCCGGGTCTGCGCGGTGTGGCTGGGGGCGCTGTCGCCGGGGCTGGGTCTGTGTGGGGTGGCCGGGGGGCGCTATCGCTGGGGCTGGGGCCGGGTCTGTGCGGTGTGACCGGGGGCGCTGTCGCTGGGGCTGGGGCAGGGTCTGTGTGGGGTGGCCGGGGGGCGCTGTCGCTGGGGCCGGGTCTGTGTGGGGTGGCCGGGGGGCGCTGTCGCTGGGGATGGGGCCGGGTCTGTGTGGGGTGACCGGGGGGCAGGGCCGGCTCCAGGCACCAGGCACCCAAGCTGGTGCTTGGGGCGGCACCTGGAGGGGGGCGGCGCGGCGCTCGGGCCGCCGGGGAGAGCGGGGCCACAGCCGGGCTCGCCGCCCTCCCCCCGGCGCTCTGGCCGCCCTCCCCCCCGCGCCCTCCCCCGGCTGCCAGGGGGAGAGCGGCGAGCCCCTGCTGGGGCTCGCCGCCCTGCGCTCTGGCCGCCGGGGGGGGGGAGAGCTGAGCCCCAGCCGGGGCTCGCCGCCCTGCCCCCGGCGCTCTGGCCGCGGGGGGGAGAGCCGAGCCCCCGCCGGGGCTCGCCGCCCTCCTCCCAGGGCTCCGGCCGCCCTCCCCTCCGGCGCCCTCCCCCCGGCCGCCGAGCCCCCGCCGGCCGCCGAGCCCCCGCCGGGGCTCGCCGCCCTGCCCCCGGCGCTCTGGCCGCGGGGGGGGGGGAGCCGAGCCCCCGCCGGGGCTCGCTGCCCTCCTCCCAGGGCTCCGGCCGCCCTCCCCTCCGCCGGGGGGAGAGCGGAGCCCCCGCCGGGGCTCGCCGCCCTGCCCCCGCCGGGGCTCGCCGCCCTCCCCCCCCGCGCCCTGCCCCCGGCCGCCGGGGGGAGAGCGGAGCCCCCGCCGGGGCTCGCCGCCCTCCTCCCAAGGCTCCGGCCGCCCTCCCCTCCGGCGCCCTCCCCCCGGCCGCCGGGGGGAGAGCGGAGCCCCCGCCGGGGCTCGCCGCCCCCCCCGACTCCGCCCCCCCCCCCCGCGGGGGGGGGCGGCCGGAGGCTTTTTTGCCTGGGGCGGCAAAAAAGCCAGAGCCGGCCCTGCCGGGGGGCGCTGTCACTGGGGCTGGGGCCGGGTCTGTGTGGGGTGACCGGGGGGCGCTGTCGCTGGGGCTGGGGCCGGGTCTGTGTGGGGTGGCTGGGGGGCGCTGTCGCTGGGGCTGGGGCCGGGTCTGTGTGGGGTGGCCGGGGGGCGCTGTCGCTGGGGCTGGGGCCGGGTCTGTGTGGGGTGGCCGGGGGGCGTTGTCGCTGTCGCTGGGGCCGGGTCTGTGTGGGGTGGCCGGGGGGCGCTGTTGCTGGGGCTGGGGCCGGGTCTGTGCGGTGTGACCGGGGGGCGCTGTCGCTGGGGCTGGGGCCGGGTCTGTGTGGGGTGGCCGGGGGGCGCTGTCGCTGGGGCTGGGGCCGGGTCTGTGTGGGGTGGCCGGGGGGCGCTGTCGCTGTCGCTGGGGCCGGGTCTGTGTGGGGTGGCCGGGGGGCGCTGTCGCTGGGGCTGGGGCCGGGTCTGTGCGGTGTGACCGGGGGGCGCTGTCGCTGGGGCCGGGTCTGTGTGGGGTGGCCGGGGGGCGCTGTCGCTGGGGCTGGGGCCGGGTCTGTGTGGGGTGGCCGGGGGGCGCTGTCGCTGGGGCTGGGGCCGGGTCTGTGTGGGGTGGCCGGGGGGCGCTGTCGCTGGGGCTGGGGCCGGGTCTGTGTGGGGTGGCCGGGGGGGCGCTGTTGCTGGGGCTGGGGCCGGGTCTGTGTGGGGTGGCCGGGGGGCGCTGTCGCTGGGGCCGGGTCTGTGTGGGGTGGCCGGGGGGCGCTGTCGCTGGGGCTGGGGCCGGGTCTGTGTGGGGTGGCCGGGGAGCGCTGTCGCTGGGGCCGGGTCTGTGTGGGGTGGCCGGGGGGCGCTGTCGCTGGGGCTGGGGCCGGGTCTGTGTGGGGTGGCCGGGGGGCGCTGTCGCTGGGGCCGGGTCTGTGTGGGGTGGCCGGGGGGCGCTGTTGCTGGGGCTGGGGCCGGGGCCGGGTCTGTGTGGGGTGGCCGGGGGGCGCTGTCGCTGGGGCCGGGTCTGTGTGGGGTGACCGGGGGGCGCTGTCGCTGGGGCTGGGGCCGGGTCTGTGTGGGGTGGCCGGGGGGCGCTGTCGCTGGGGCCGGGGCCGGGTCTGTGTGGGGTGGCCGGGGGGCGCTGTCGCTGGGGCCGGGGCCGGGTCTGTGTGGGGTGGCCGGGGGGCGCTGTCGCTGGGGCCGGGGCCGGGTCTGTGTGGGGTGGCCGGGGGGCGCTGTCGCTGGGGCCGGGTCTGTGTGGGGTGCCCGGGGGGCGCTGTCGCTGGGGCCGGGTCTGTGTGGGGTGCCCGGGGGGCGCTGTCGCTGGGGCTGGGGCCGGGTCTGTGTGGGGTGGCCGGGGGGCGCTGTCGCTGGGGCCGGGGCCGGGTCTGTGTGGGGTGGCCGGGGGGCGCTGTCGCTGGGGCCGGGGCCGGGTCTGTGTGGGGTGGCCGGGGGGCGCTGTCGCTGGGGCCGGGGCCGGGTCTGTGTGGGGTGGCCGGGGGGCGCTGTCGCTGGGGCCGGGGCCGGGTCTGTGTGGGGTGGCCGGGGGGCGCTGTCGCTGGGGCTGGGGCCGGGTCTGTGTGGGGTGGCCGGGGGGCGCTGTCGCTGGGGCTGGGGCCGGGTCTGTGTGGGGTGGCCGGGGGGCGCTGTCGCTGGGGCCGGGTCTGTGTGGGGTGGCCGGGGGCCGCTGTCGCTGGGGCCGGGTCTGTGTGGGGTGGCCGGGGGGCGCTGTCGCTGGGGCTGGGGCCGGGGCCGGGTCTGTGTGGGGTGGCCGGGGGGCGCTGTCGCTGGGGCTGGGGCCGGGTCTGTGTGGGGTGGCCGGGGGGCGCTGTCGCTGGGGCCGGGTCTGTGTGGGGTGGCCGGGGGGCGCTGTCGCTGGGGCTGGGGCCGGGTCTGTGTGGGGTGGCCGGGGGGCGCTGTCGCTGGGGCTGGGGCCGGGTCTGTGTGGGGTGGCCGGTGGGCGCTGTCGCTGGGGCTGGGGCCGGGTCTGTGCGGGGTGGCCGGGGGGCGCTGTCGCTGGGGCTGGGGCCGGGTCTGTGCGGGGTGGCCGGGGGGCTCTGTCGCTGGGGCCGGGGCCAGGTCTGTGTGGGGTGGCCGGGGGGCGCTGTCGCTGGGGCTGGGGCCGGGTCTGTGTGGGGTGGCCGGGGGGCGCTGTCGCTGGGGCTGGGGCCGGGTCTGTGTGGGGTGGCCGGGGGGCGCTGTCGCTGGGGCTGTCCTTGCTCCACCGTTGCTCTTCTCCTGACTCTCTTCTCTCCCAAGCTTTTCAATCTGTCCGAGCGCAGACACGACATCAGCAAGCTGCACTCCAAGGTAAGGGCGGCCGGCCATGGGGGGTGCTCTGGGCGCCATTGTGGGCTGGGGGAGGGGTGGTCTCTGCCCCAGGAGGAGCTGGAGTCTGGCGGTGGGGGGCGGGGGGCGGGAAGGATCATGGGTGTTTCGCTCTCGCCTCCAGTGGTGCACAGAGCCCAGCGGGGGTTGGGTGTGCCCCCTGGCATGTTGTTTTGCCCCCGGGGGCACAGGTCACGAGGCAGGAGTGTTCCCACCCATAAGCACTGAGTTTGGCAGGTCCCTGCCCAGCGCCCAATGGCCCACGTCACCAGAGCCCCGTCCCGGACAGCCCTGGAGGAGAGGCCAAGGGTCATGGAAATGGAGCACCCCTCTGAGCCCCACAGGGGGTCCCCCAGGGCAGGGGAGGCCCTGGGGCGGTGGGGAGGTGAGGCCTGCCCCTCTTTGGTGCCCAGAGAGCTCTCTTCCCCCTTCCCCAGCCCCAGAACCGAAGCGGGCGCCTGGCTAAATGAAAATCTCTGCAGTGACGAATCCCAGGTCCCTGGTGCCCCCGTGGGTGTGACTGGGGCTACAGAAGTGCCAGGGAATCCCGACGCCGGTCAGACCCGCTGACAAGGAACGGCCTCTCCTGGCAGCCCAGCCGAGCCCGTGCGAGCCGGGCTCCTCTCAGCCTGCGGCGTCACGGGTGCCATTCTCCGTGGTGTCTTGGCTCTGGGGGCCGGCCTCAGAGCCATCGTGCGACTCCCCAGCCGAGCCCGGGGGCTGCCAGCTGCGATGGGCCCGGCCCTGATCCCAGCTAGTCTTTGGAACCTGGCTGGGATCAGAATGGGGCCTGGACTCCAGAGCCCCAGGGTGCGTTGGGGGCTGCTAGTGGGGAAAGGGGAGTCCCGTGAGAGCATCCAGGTCGGGACGGGGCTGCCAGCCCTGTGGATCCCCCACTGGCTGCGTGTTCCTTAGCCCCGTGGATGTGTTTTCTTTGTCTGCTAATCCCATCCTGATCCCGCTGTCTCTGGCAGCCGCACGGGCTGGGCAAGGACTGGGAGCCAGGCACGCGCCGGGATCTCCCAGCCTGATCCCCAGCGCCGTTCCCGGAGAGACAGCTAGCACGCGGCAAGCCCCGGCGGTGTGCCAGGCGCTGGCGGGAGCAGTCGCAGGTCGATAGCGCCGGGGCAGCGGGAACGGATGGGCCTGGGGGTTGTCTCCGGGGAGCAGAGAAACCGGCCCAGGCCAGGAGTCGCCTGGGTCTTCGCAGCTGGGTAGCACCAAGGAGGAGGGGAAAGTCGGGTGGGCCGGGGCTCGGGGGTGGGCTCCAGCCCCTTTCACCTCCTGCCTTAGTGGTCCAGATCCGGAGGCTGCTGTCGGCAGCAGATTGGCTCCCTTTGTGGTCAGTCTGAGCGGGCAGCCAATGCCCTGGACTGTGCTCCCTTACCAACGGGCCTACCCGCTGGGCCGAGCCCCCCAGCCCTGCCCTCGGGAGAGACCCTGCTCCCCGCCTTACGGGAGCTGGCAGGGTGGGGCCCCGGGTTTGTGGGTGGCTCCAGCCCCTGCCCCCTGTGCTTCCAATCAATCAGGGTGGCACACGGCCCCTCCCGTGGTGCCATGCCCGTGCCTTGCGGAGGGGACCTCCGGAGCACTAATGCAAAGCAGGGATGCAGGCCGGGCTGGCACTGGGCACAATTAACCCCTTCCCGCCAGGCACCACACAGCCCCCCCCCCCCCCCAGGTCCTGGTTCAGCACTTCCCATTGCTGGCTTCATGCCCTCCCTCCGTCGCTGTCCCATGTGTGCCCTTCCCCTCAGGCTGGTGGGCGGGTAAAGCCAGCCAGTGCAGCCTGGGTGGGGCTTTGCCATGGGGCTTGATGACACCACACCAGAGCTGCTTTGGCCCCACAGTTTAGCCTAGGGCCCTGGGCAGCTGGCATGGTGCCCTCCCGTTCCTGCTGGGTACCAGGTGTGGGCAAGGTCCCCTTGTGGAGATACCTCAAGGCAAAGACCTGTTCTGCCCCTGGAAGGGTCTCCTGCATCTCCCAACCAGGGGCCACCTGAGTGGGTCCGCACACTCTGGGTCCCGCCCGGGCAGGTTACCCGGCGGGCGGCAGCGCCCGTGAGGCCAGGCTGGCATGAGGAGCCCTGGGCGTCTACGGCAACCGGTAACCAAAAGCCGCAGAGGGGGAGCCTTCATCTCCTCCAGCCTCCTCCTCCTCCCCCCTGTCTCTGCCCATCCCAGGTGCTGGATTTCGGGTGGCCTGACCTGCACACGCCTGCCCTGGAGAAGATCTGCAGCATCTGCAAGGCCATGGACACGTGGCTGAGCGCCGAGCCCCACAACGTGGTTGTGCTCCACAACAAGGTGAGCGAGAGCGCCCCCCGGGGGGCAGGGCCTGTTCGCCAATGGCCTGGCGGGGAGAGAAAAGCAGGGGGATGCTGTCTCGGGGGGCAGGGCACAGGGACACATGGGAGAGCAACTGGGAGGGGGAGCAGGGCCTGGGGGAGACGGGGAGCGCCTGGAACACTTCCCGGAGGGGCTGAACGAGGGACAAGGGGAGAGATGGGGGCAGGGGCAGGTCCGTGGCCCGTTAACATCACAGACTCAAAGGAAAGAGCGCCACGGCCAGCCCTGGGTCCCCCTGGGAAGCCCCCCCCCGGCCTTCAGCCCAGCAGCGACTGAGTCAGGATCCCACGTGTCACCCCTGTCGGCATTCCCAGCTCCAGCTGAATGGAGCCCGGCCCTACACAGGACTGGTGACTAGCCCATCTGTGCTTTACTGGGACTGTGGGGAAGACCCCGAGGAGCAGGTGTTTGTAGCTGCTCCCTTAAGAGCTCGCGGCAGGATCAGATTCGTGCTCAGCATATGTCTGAGTCACTGCCCAGTGTAACGAGCTTGAAACTCCTGGGTTTGCTGGGTCCTTGGGGTCAGACCCTGCCACGGTCACCGCCTGTGTCAGATCCTAGCCCACCCCCTTGTGCAGCCTGGAGTGTGCTGGTTGCCTTTGACCCACTCCAGAGGTGGCTGCAATTCAGTGGTGCTGTACGTCTAGAGCTGGCAAGGTGCTTTGGGAGGAAAGAGGTACAGACGAGATGCTACAGAAAGAGAAATTTATCCCACAACTTTTCACCCTCCGCTGAAATGCAGCCACCTCTGGGGTGGGACGTGGCAGCTGTTTAACAGCACCCAGGGACAGTGGATAGGCCCAACAAGTGAAGAAGGATCATGTGCGGGCCTGGCTTTTCACAGGTCCCTCGAGCAGATTTCACAGGTCCCTCAAATCAGGAGGAAAACAGGCCCTTTTGCCACCAGCCAAAGGAGAATCCATCCCTAGCGGGCGATATAAACGCACAGACGTGGGTTCGTTTCACATTCCAGCCACCCAAGGGGAGTTCACCCAAACCAGCCCCTTCTAGCCCAGAATCTTTGCTCTCCATCTCTGGAGCCTCCAAAGGGTTACATTTTTCCTTGTGTCCAGCCCCCCCCCCCCCCCCCCCCCCCCAGCAAAGACCCTCGCTCTGACCTGCCTTGCAGCCAGGACAGATGTAGCGACCCCGAAGCATCGGCTTGGCCGGCGGGAACAGCATCTCCCCTAGCGCTCAAGGCCCGATCCAATGGGCCTGACCCTGCAGTCCCGCTTGTCCGGGACGGCTGGGGGCCTAGATAAAGCCACCACAGTCACAGGCAGAACATAAGCGACTCATGCTGGAGAGGACGCCCGAGCACCTCCCCTCTAAGAGCAAACGTGCACCACAGGCTGCAGCCTCTGGAGGGCGACATGGTCACCGGCGTCTGACCACACGCATGTTCGTGGGTCCCAGAGACAACCCGTGCCTGCTGATAGTGGGGGAGGGGCGGCACAACCCCGGAGCAGCTCGAGTCACGCCTCCCCGCCCGGCAGTGCCTGCCTCCCGGAAAGCAGCCACCCCGCCCAGCTGTTCCTCCTGCCTCTGACGCAGCTTGTCAGCTCAGCTGCCCCGCAGGGAGGGGGCCCAGCCGCACCATGTGACCGAGCAATCGGGGGCGGGGCCATGCGACCCTGCATGCCCGGCCCCCCACTCGTCACCTCTGGTCTAGTAGATAGGGGAGTGGGGGAACACGCTGGCAGTCAGGCATGACAACATGCTCCGTGTGCGTGATACAGAATTAGGAACACAATAGCTTCCAAATCCAGGCACGACAACCCCACCCCTGTCAAAAGCTTCTGCGGGGTGTTATTCATCACCCGAGATCCCAGCACGGATTCCTCTAGCACCTCCCTTCCCTAGCGCGTCGCTCTGGGCGCTTCAGGCTGGAAATATGGTGACCATTTTGCTGGATGCTGAAATGCAGCCACCTCTGGGGTGGATCGTGGCGGCTCATTACCAGCACACTGGGCCCGCTCTAAAGCCTGTTGAAATCAAGGGGAGTCTTTGCATTCAGTGAGCGTCGAATCAGGCCCTGCGCGAAGGACCCTGCCGCTGGCTGGTGGACTCTGGGATGTCTCTGGATGCCACCCGGGATGCCCAATGCCCTCTTTGTTCTGGTCTCTCGCAGGGAAACCGAGGCCGGATGGGAGTCGTGGTGGCCGCCTACATGCACTACAGCAACATTTCAGCCAGGTGAGAGGAGCCTGGCATGCGGGGGGGGGGGGGGGGGGCACCTGGAGCAGCACCCCAGGTGTCCCCTATGGACCCTCTCCCCAAAGCCTTAGTGCCCCCGTGGAGATAACCAGCCCGGGGACCCGCCTTTCGGAGCCCAGTTCAGGAGGACGCCGCTTCTCTTCAGCATCCTCCCCCTTCCCAGCAGCAGCAATGGTGTCTTTGGCCCAGCCCCCGCTTCTGGGCTGGGGTCTGGGCACTGGTGCCCATCCCCTCTTGCTCCTGGGGGGGACCATTGGCAGCTTCTCGGCTCCTGGCATCTCCCTGGCCCAGCTCAGGGGGGACCGTCCGCCCGAACCAGCCACCTGGGAGGGCAGCGGGCGGGGCAGACGAGGATGGAGAAGAGGGGACCACCTCCTGGGGGGCAGGATAGGTAGGGGGCTGCAAATGGGATGCAGGGCCCTTTGCCTCCAGACTAGCACTTCAAACCCAGCCCGGTGAGAGGAGAACAGGGTCCCACTCCCCCAGCCGTCCCAGCGCCCTGGTTGGCAGCAGGGAAAGGCGGCCAAGGACTGACAGTACCAGGGTGGCCCCTCGCTTGGGGGCAGAATGTGGGGGGTTGGGGGATGCTAGGGGACTGCAGCCTGCAGGGTTCCTGGGGCCGGGCATCATGGGCTGGGCCCAGGCCTAGAGGGGGCTGCAGTGGCCATTCCAGGTCTTTGTCGATCCAACCGGCTCCAGTCTGTGTCTGTAAATCCGGAGGGCGAGTTGGAGCCGCCTCCCCGAGCTGGGGTATCCGATGCGGCCCTGTGGAGACAGCAGCCGGGACCCGGGCAGCGCGTGTTGGGGGCGAGCTCTGGAGCTGGGGCAGGCGAAGGGTGGGGCTGACTGAGATGGGGAGAGGCGCACTGGGCAAACACCCCCCTCCCCACCATGATGCTGCCAGGGCACCTCAGCCCCGACCCACCGCACCCCCTGCTCATCCGGGCCTGGGGTACCCCTCAGTCCCGACCTGCCCTGGGGTCTCTCCCAGCTCTGCCGGGGCCTCTCAGTGTCGACCCGCAGCCCCTGCTAGCCCAGCTCTGGGCTCCCCCCACAGCTCTGCTGGTGCCCCTCAGTGCCAACCTGCAGCCCCTGGTATCCCATCTCTGGGCTCCCCCCACAGCTCTGCCAGGGCCCCTCAATCCCGGCCCGCAGCCCCCTGCTATTCAAGTCCAATCCTTGGTGCCAACACAGCTCTGCCCATGCCCCCCAGCTGGGACCCAAAGCAGCTGCTGCTACCCCTGGGCTCTCCATGTAGCCCTGCCAATGCACGTCACCGCTGACCCCCAAACAAGCCCTGAGGGACCTCTTACTGGCTCAGGGAAAACAGAAGGGCCTCGAAATAGCCCCAATGGGCTCTCCGGCGCCTCCTGTTTATAAACGTGTCGGGGGGAGACGGAGTCCCCTTGCCATGCCCTCCCGCGCACTCGGCCTTACTGCCGCCTGCCTTGCATGCAGCCCGGAGCCCGCCCCCCGCCCGTCTGACCGTGTGCACCTTCCCCCCGCAGCGCGGACCAAGCCCTCGACAGGTTTGCCATGAAGAGGTTCTACGAGGACAAGGTGCTGCCAGTCGGGCAGCCGTCACAGAAGAGGTGAGTCCTGCGGCGCCTCTCTCCCCGGCGGCCAAAGCTGTGAGCACTGGCCCGGGCCCCTCGGCGGCTTGCTGGGGCCTTTGGTGATGGAAATAAAGATGGCGATTGAGCCGGTGTTTGATCGGACATGTGGTGCCCGGACAGGGTGTGTGTGGGGCCATGGAGTCAGGTGGGAGAAGATGCCCCCTGGTGGCAGGACTTGGTGTGCCTGGTGTGTGGTGCATCAAATTGGGAGGGGGAGAGGCCCTCCAGCAGAGGTAGCTGGGTAAACTCTGGCCCCCCTCTGCAGGTTAGAGGGCTGGGAAGCAGGTGCAAAGCAGGGGCAGGCTGCCTGGCCTAGATCCAGAAACTGGGCCCCTTCTGGCTCTGAATCTGCTCCAGATCCCGACCATAGGCATGGGCGTGGACTCAGGGGCTTGATCCCCCCTGCATGGCAGGCTGGGTTTGAGTTCTGGGTTGGCTTTGTCCCTGCTTTAAAGGAAAATATCAAGACCCCAAACGAGAGCGAGGAGCTGAGGCGGTGGGTGTGGGGGGCTGGGAGGAGGGGCTGGCCCTTTGTTTGTACCCTGGCTCCTGCACTCAGCCAGGATCTCAGGGCCCACAGCCGCGGTGCCCAGGGGAAACTCTCCTGACACGGGCTTGGGGACGGGCATCTTGCGGACCAGCCTGGCCTGCCATGCACCCCCCCTGCGTGCCCCTTGCTCTGCCCGAAGCCTGGGCAGATTAATGGTGCTGAGCCGAGTTCGGGATTTGCTCAGCTGAGTCCCCAACCCAGAGGAACCTGGGTGAATGAATGCCCCACCCGCGGGCAAGTCTCCAGCCCCCACAGGGACAGACAGACAGCAGGTGGCTGCAGGGCAATGCGCGAGCAGCCAGCCCAGGACCCCTCCGGGCTGTGGGGAATTGAAGGTGCCTCCCACGGAAGGGGATTTGCCATGCGCTGCAAATCAAGCTTCTTCGCTGAGCTTTGACGCCCACGGCTCTTAGTGGCCTGCACCAGGCCGGGCTCAATGGGCTGCAAACCGGCATCCACTTAGCAGAGTAAACGCAGGAAAATGCTTCCTTTCTCCGAACAGCATTTGTCCTTGTCCAGCTCTGGGTCTAGGGCATGTTTGCGTCTCACGTTGTCTGAGGGCATTATCCATAGAAAGGCACACAGGGGCTGAGTCAGATCCCTGGCGTCGGTGCAGTTCGAGTGACACCCCCCCTCGTGCGGGGCCCGTTTGCATCGGCTCGGGATCGGGCCCCGTCTACCAAGCGGGTGTTGGGCTCTGGTCTGGGGTTTCCTGGGCCGCGCCCTGTCCAGTCGGCCCATGGCATTGTTCCTGCCAACATCCGGCCGGCGCGATCGGGGACTCGGGAATGGCCCTGCAACTTCCACTTCCCAGGCGTGTCGTGAGGGCTTCAATAGAGGAGCTGGCTGCCCATCAGATTACACGGGCCGGTGAAAGCCACGGGGCCAGCGCTGCCACTCGCCCCGAGCACCCAGTTGCTTCTCCCTTGAACCAAGTAGGGACCGGGCACTGCCCGATTGTCTCGGACAGGGCCTGGTGCCAGCGGCTTCAGAGGATGGTGCAAGGCACCCCCAGTGGACAATTATGGGACAACCCATGAGGGAATTGCCCTCCTAACTGCCCCCTTTGATGCACCCTGGACCATGCTGGCTCAGAAGCCTGGGCCAAGTGGCACTGCCCCCTCCTGTCCTGAAAGGGACCTGGCTGTGGGTGCGATTTCCTGCCAGGGCTGGAATTGAGCCCTGCCTCCGGCTGGTCGATGGCAGGAGGTGAGAGCAGTGTCACTGCAGGCGGGGTCAAGGGCTTGCTCACACACAGGGAGCCAGGAGGCTGGGCCCAGGGCACCTGGCTGGTATCGAAGTGACAACAGCCCTCCGGGTAGGATGCCGCTTCTTGGCATATGTGGTGCAGGTCAGATGAATGGGGCAGTGCTCCAGCCAGGCCTCCCTGTTCGGGGGAAGGGGCCTGCAGAACTCGCCGATATCAAACATGCATTCCCCTCTGCTCCACTAGGTGGCACTAGAGGCCCTGGTGCTGCAGGGAGATCCGTAGAACCAGAGGGAGATTTCGAGCCCGTCTCCTCGCCCAGCGCTGCCTCTGCCTCCAGCTTTGCTCCCCTGGGCTTTCCCTCGCTCTCATGCCCTCGCACCCTGACCTAGAAACCAGAGCAGCCCATGGGCAGGGGTGAACGTGGATCGGAATCCAGATTGGTCTGGCTGGTGGGAGAAATCCAACCCCAGCTCAACACCTTGGATCCGCGCAGGGCAAACGCCAGTGCCTGGGCGCCCAGACCGGCCAGCTGCTCACGGGGGCTGAGGGTTTGGGTGGAGGGCCCACGTCCTCAGAGGGATAAGGTGAAAGCAACAGGAGTTTGGTGCTTACATATCTTTGAGGATCTGGGCTGAGATGGTCGGTGGAGGAAGTTACGTTGCAGTTTGAAAGCTTGTGGGTTTCACGGTTTTCTCGTTCTCTCGATTTCTGCATGCCCGTCCTGGCACTCTTAGCTGAGCTGTTCTTCCCCAGTCTGGGTTACTGTGTCATGTCATGAGTGGCCCTGCTCCCGGAACCACTGTGAGAACAGGACCTCGTTAGGTTTATCACATCGCTTGGGACTCTGAGCCAAACCCACATGCGTATCTAGTGTGAGCTGTGTGTGAGGGAAGGAGTTCTGCTCAGCGAGCTTATCTGGGCACAATAACATACCCCAGCAAGTCTGCACCGTCTCCCCGGTTAGCTGGTCTGTGCGTAGCAGGTGACGCTGACGTGGCAAGTCAAGTTTGGATCCTATTGGAGGCCTGGAGGAGATGACTCGTTCAGTGGAGTAAGGCCCAGCTTTGAACTGCTAACAGTCTAGAAGGAGTTGTTCTCCTTTGGCCGGTCAGACATTTCAGGTCAGGCTGTTCCACTTTGGAGAATTCAGTGGGGACACGTGGTCCCACCAGCCAACAGCCTCATGTTTTGTCAGTGTTGGGTAGGTCGCAAGGGCCAGCTGGACTGGGGGTGACCAGAACTGCACACAGCATTCAAGGTGGGGATGTAACATGGATTTAGATAGTGGCATTATGATATCTTCTATCTTATTATCAGAGGGGTAGCTGTGTTAGTCTGTATCCACAAAAACAACCAGGTGTCCAATGGCACCTTAAAGACTAATAGATTTATTTGAGCATAAGCTTTCGTGGGTAAAAACCCTCACTTCTTCAGATGCATGGAGTGAAAATTACAGTCCATATTCGTAAATGATCTGAAAAAGGGGTAAACGGTGAAGTGGCAAAGTTTGTAGACGATACAAAACTACTTAAGATAGTTAAGTCCAAAGCTGACTGTGAAGAGTTACAAAGGGATCTCACAAAACTGCGTGAGTGGGCAAGAAAATGGCAGATGAAATTCAGGGATGATAAATGTAAAGTAACGAACATTGGAAAACATAATCAGTGATGGGGTCTAAATTGGCTGTAACTACTCAAGAAAGATCTTGGAGCCATTGTGGATGATTCTCTGAAAACATCCACTCAATCTGCAGCGACAGTCAAAAAAGTGAACAGAATGTCAGGAGCCATGAGGAATGGGATTGATAATAAGATAGATGCAGGCATATAGTCAAGTTCCAGGTCGGGGCCGATACCACGGATCAAAGTCCAAGTCAGGTTACACGGTCCGGGTTAGGAGGCGACGTCCAAATCAAGGTGAGGTCGAGAGGAGTTCAAGAACGGAGCAGGAATGGCGGTGGCAGCTACAGGAGAGGTGCGCTGTTGTCTGGACGCTTCCTGGAATGCTCCTTGGGTTTATTTATATAGGGCAGGGAGCCAATCAGCAGCCATGAGGCTGCTGCCTGTCAGAGCCCTTGAGGCGGGACTTCCTGTTGTCTGTGTCCTCAGTGGGTTGTGGGTAGTGTAACATGAGCTGGTTATGGAGATGTCCGCTGCTTGGCAGCTTTGAAGGCCCAGGTTTGAAACCCCTTGGGCCTTCTAGCCAGTCCTGAAACCCTCCTCCCTGGCTGTGAAATTTCTGGCCACCCTGTTTCTGCTCAGCCAGCGCCTTTGAGTCTCAACCTGGATCCCATGGTGTCAGCTGCGAGGGTGTCTCCTTTGGAGCAAAGGATTCTGGGGCACATTTGGAATGGCTTCCGATGCAGGCAGCTGAGCCGAAGGGTGAGTTTACAGACGGGTAGGGCTACTGAGCGGGGTACCCGGGTGGAAGGAAAGGAGCAGAGGGAATAGGGGGCAGGTGCCCAGCCCCCTTCTGCAGTGAGGAGACCAAAGCAGCTTGAACGGGCCGTGCTAACAGACACCACTAACCTCCTGACCCCACGCTGGTTTCTGCCCCAGGTATGTCCATTACTTCAGCGGCCTGCTGTCCGGCACGATCAAAATGAACAACAAGCCCTTGTTCCTGCACCATGTCATCATGCACGGGATCCCCAACTTCGAGTCCAAAGGCGGTAAGTGTCCCCCCCGGCTCCGGCACGGGAGGGCTTGTTTGCTGCCCCCCAACGCGACTCTACTTTCCAGGGGCACAGAAGCTGCATGAGGGGTAGGGGGCCCGGGGGTGGGTAAACCCCCCAGCGTTTCAGAAAGGTTGGGGACGTGCAAGTGAGACGAGATGCTGCGTGGGAGCCAGGGGCTGCCGTGGGCAGCTTCCTGCCGGCCGGGTTTGCAGCCGCAGCCCCAATGCTGTGCCTTTAACAATGGCTCTTGGCTGGGGGAGCTGCTTTGGTGGGGTGTTTATTCCCTACAAGGAAGATGTGCCCCCTGGCCAGGCCAGAAGCTGGAGCCGGGCCGTGGTACGAGCTGCCCAGGGAGCCCAGGCCTCTGTGGGGACCCCCGGACTCTCCACCTGCCCTGGTGGGGTCTGGGGTGCCTGAGAGCATCCTGCCCCATGCCCTGGCCCCCTGGGGCACGCCGCCCAGAGCAGGTGGAGGGAAGGGCGATCACCCAGTCACTAGCCACCGTGCAGCTCCGCTGGGGATGGCAGTGGTGGGAGCCCTAGTGTAGACAGAGCATCTGTGCCAACGGCTCGTAGATCTGCTGCGTGGCCGTTTCTGGTGGATTCCAGAATGGAGCCACGGTTGGGCTTATTGTGGGAACTCAGCGGCGGCCCTAACTCCGGGGGTTTGCTGGCACCCCGACACACCGCCGCCAAGCAGGGGGGTTCCCATCCTCTGGGTCACCAGCCCGGAAGCTGCATGGGCTCCCCTCTGTTGTCATCAGCAGGGGCTGGAGCACCCCTGGCTGGTGCACCGAGTTCTCTTCACTGCTAGTTGTCAGGGGCTCTGGACCCCAAGGGCTGGCTGTTGGCCGGGCAGCGTGCCGCGTCTCACGTAGGTCTGCCAGGAGGAAGGGTGGACAATGTATAGGGGCCTCTCTGCTCCCACTGCCATGTGTCTGGGACGTCTGTTGTCCAGGCCTGGGGAGGGTGCTGCGAGAAGCAGGCAGGCTAGGGAAAGGTCCCCAGCCCTCTGGCCCCCTCCACCATGGCTGGGCTCTTTGTTTTCCTTCCCAATGACTAAGCCCCTTGGCTAATGAATGCTCCTTCTCTCCATTTCTGATCGGTGTCTTCTAGGTTGCCGGCCCTTCCTGAAGATCTACCAGGCCATGCAGCCGGTGTACACGTCCGGGATCTAGTAAATATCACCTCTCTCTCGGGTTCCTCTCTCTCCCTCCAGGCCCTTCCTTCCGGTTCCTGTGACTGTCTCCTGTCCGAGAGCTGGTCCCGGGTGACCCAATGGGCCTTCTGCATCTCGGACTCCGACGAGCTCGGGTGTTGGTGTGAAACACGGCGGGGTCCTGTCCGGGAAGGGGAGAGTTCGGAGTAGAAACAAGCTGCACTTTGCGCTTCTGGTTCATGTTGGCCACACAGAGTGTGGTTCCCTCTGGCACGTTGTTCCCAGCCTGTTCCGAGCACTCGGCTGAGATCTCGGGCAGTCCAGGAAGTGACCGTCCCTTCCCATCCGTCTGGCCTCACTCGAACTTGCTATGGAGTTTGCAGTGCTCCAGGTCGGGCCAGGCAGGGGGCTGAGACCTCGGTCGGAGCTATGGGGCAGGGGGAGATGGGCTGAGAGCTCTGAGACCGGAGCCCCTACCCCATCCGCCCCTTCCCCTGCGGCCCCGCCCCTGTTCTGCCCTCACTCCACCTCTTCCGCCCTGAGACCTCGCCCCCCCCCCGCTCTGTGCCCCCCACGGTGGCCCCGAGACCGGAAAAGCTCTGTGTCACCGTGGTGGCCCCGGGGCCGTGGTGGGGGGAGATTTTTCCGGGGGTCCCAAATCCGCCATTGTCCTCCCCACCCCGCAGCGACATGAGGTTAGGGGAGGCTTAGCCTCCCCCTGCCTCCACTGTGCACCACCCAGGAGGCCGGGCCAGGAGAAATCTTCCCTGGGAAGCTCCAGACCTGCTCCTGACACATACCATGTAGACTCGCCCCCGACACGCAGCTGACCTGCTCCGAAGGATCCCGGCGGCACTGGCGGATCAGCGCATCTGATCTAAAAACTGCCCTCCCCTTCCGGTGTGCTTGGAGCCCCTGCCCCAGGGCGTGCGAGCGAGGCCCAGTCGATTGGGAGACAGACGATGCGCTCAGGGGGAAGTTCCCTCCTGTGCGGCCAGGCAGCGCAAGGCCCTGAGGGCTCCGTGGGGGACTTCGATGGTGCCCTGGCTGCCCGCTGGCGGATCCTACCCTAAGGGAGAGAGGGGAAGCCCAGAGCAGTGGTCGCACAGGCAGCTGCGGTGCTGGGACACGGGGCAGTGGTTGGGAAGCAGGGATGTAACATCGTTCGTGCTCGTTGGGGATCTCAAAGCACTTTGTGCGTCTCCCAACCCCTTGGGCTGAGGAATGGGGCTGGGAGTGTTGCGAACGGCCTCCCTCATGGCATCTCCCTCCCCGTATTTTGGGGCTTCCGCCTCCCAGGAAAGCGGATCTGGGCAGGAGTGGGGAGGTGGGGAGCGCAAGCATAGAACAGCAACCACCTGCTACCTCCAGCCACTCAACGCCACATCGAGGCTGGGGCAAAGGTGGAGTCAGCTCCCAGCCCGGCTCCCCCAGCCCCACCTTCCGACCCTGCCCCCATTGAGCTGTCTCGCCCGGCGCCTGCCTGGCCCCAGTGCTGATGTGTGCAGCGGGGAGTGGACAGTTTGGCTTCCATGTGCTAATTTGAAGCTAGGCGGTGGGGTGGCGTGTATGTGCCCTGGTGGACACCCTGGGTATGTCTACACTGCGCTCCAAGCCTGGGCTCTCACTCAGGTTTGAACCCAAGCCCCTCTTCCATCCACACGCGTATCAGGCTGACTCAGGTCAGCAAGCACTGAGGACCTGGGTCTTAGGACCCTGCTAGGGGGTTGGGTCAGAGCATAAGTCCTGCTGCGACTTGGGTCCAGTTGCTGCCATTTTGCAGTGTGGACACAGCTCCAGCTGCAGACCCAAGCCTGCGGAGTGCAGTGCGGCCGCGTTAGCACGGCAGTGAGAGCTGGGGCCAGCAGTTGTAAATCCAGGTTTATAAGGCAGTGTGGACACTTCAGGGCAGGCATTGGAACCACCGAGTCCACAGTCCCGGGTCCCCCCGACGCCAGTTTGCAAAGCAGTGTAGACACAGCCTCTGTGAACACCGTCGCAGACAAGGGTGCGTGGAAAAACGCTTGTCTCCTTTCTTCCCTTGTCCCCTTGGCCTGTCCGACTGCACCCCCCGCTCCCTAATATGTGACCTGCCCATACAGGACATGCCCGTTTCCAACCAGGCCTGATGCCACCTCTTCAATGACATTTACCACAGGCCCAGTGGTACCTTTCAGCTTTTAATAGCCTGACTATGGGAAGCTGTTAATAAACCCCACGTTTATCTCACCCGTGAAAGCTGAGCTCCCAAGGCCACTTGGATTAACTCCCATGGACCATCACATCCACTGGGCGGGCTGGTGCGGGGCAAGTGAGGAGATTGCTGAACAAAGGGGGTGGAAGTGATGGGCCCAGAGCCCCATAGATAATTAGGGGCAGAGCTGTGGGGTGCTATGTACCCTGGGTCGTATCCTGCTCTAACCACTAGACTAAAGAGTCGTCTGGTGTCCCAGTAGGGCACTGCTCCTGTATAAATGCTGATCGTTGGGTCAGGGCCCACTGGGAGAGACGGGAATGTACTTTTGCTGCTTCTCTTTGGTTTTCCTGGGACGCTGTCAAATAGTTTAGACCCCAGCAGCGACCAACTGTATATTATAATCAGCTGTAAAATGTGCTCCGGACTCTAACGATCGACTTTAAAAAAGGCTGCAAAAGGGCAAATCCAGTAGCCAGTGTTTTTTGTAGGACCTATACAAAAACGACCGCTGTCCCTGGCATGATCCTTGTGAGCTCCCCCTGCTGGCTGGGCTGACACGGTCAGCAATGCTGGCGCGCCGATGGGCTGATTTCAAGCCCCGTTCCCAGCTCAGTGATGCAAGAATTCCCCTGGGAATATGGGAGCTGAGTGACTAGCCCAGAGAAATTCCCGCTGGCCTGGGCCGGCTGTGCTAGGAGCTGCTGCTCAGGATCCAGGTGAAGAAGGCCCCGCCTCACTGCCCCCCCATTCAAGCTCCGAGTCCTCACCCCAGGCCCCCAACCAGCATTGGGGTTGCCATGGCTTTTTCTCCACCATCCCCGTTCATTTGGGTAATTTCTCTGCCCCTCCTGGGTCCGTCTCTGGGTTAAAAGCCCAGCAGCTGGGCTGCACCTGACGGGGGTGTAGCTGGGAGCACACTGGATGGTGCCGCAGGGGGCCTGGGGTCTGTTCCTGTCTCATTTCTCCGCCTGCCTATTTCGCCCGTGAGCTCTTCGGGGCAGGGACTGGCCCTGGCTGTGTATCTGTACAGCACCCGATCCCGGGTGGCGCCTCCAGGCGCCGCGGAAATGTATACAAAGACCGTGGTAATTTTCCTGGCCTGGGGGGCAGCTGGAAACAGCAGAAACTACGTGATGGAGCCTTTTCTCATGGCGTTTCCAGCCAGGCCTCGGGCGAGCTGGGGAAAGCACCCGCCTCGCTAGGGTTTCTCTCCACGCCCACCCCCGGAGCTGCTGGAGATTGCCTTCCCCTTGGCTGATGGAGCCCTTGGGCTCGTGCACCCAGACTGAGTGATTTCCCTTTCTCCGTAGCAATGTGCAAGGAGACAGCCAGACCAGCATCTGCATCACCATCGAGCCCGGACTGCTCCTGAAGGGAGATATCCTGGTAAGAGGCCGACGTGGCCTTTCGAGCTTCAATAGCAGCCTGCCCTGAACCTCCCATCCAGTGGGGGAGGTGGGCCCACTGGGGATAGCCTGGGAGAGGCAGGAGGGGGCTGCCAGGGGAGAAGAAACAGCCCGTGGGGGAAGGTGGAGGATAGTCCGTATGGGTAGGGAGACCCCAGCTCGAGCTCTGTGCGAGGCTGAGCCCTAGGGGGAGCGGCCAGAGCCCACCCCGCCGTTCTGCAGGTGATGGGGAAGGGTTCCCAGCTTTGCATCTTGGTGCCACAGGGTGAACTGATGCCTTGCAATGGCCACATGCTCACATGGCATCAAAGCCATCTCCATGCTGCCTGGCCCCGGAAGTCACTGCAGGAGCCATCCGGTCTGCCCTGTTGCAGACCAGCCAGTTACCCGAATATCAGGGTGCGCGACAGCTGGGAAGAGAGGAGAGAAACTGCTCCCGCTAGGCCAGCTAGATAAGGAGAGGCGGCGAGACTGAGAGCCGGCATTGCCCAGGGCTCGCTGGTCGGGTTGTGGAGAGGCTGACACCTCTTCCCTTCTCCCGGGCAGCTGAAATGCTACCACAAGAAGTTCCGGAGCCCGACCCGAGACGTCATTTTCCGGGTGCAGTTCCACACCTGCGCCATCCATGACCTCGGCATTGTCTTTGGGAAGGAGGACCTGGACGAAGCCTTTAAAGGTGATTGCGTCGTTCTTGCCAGGCGGGGAGAGGGATGTGGGACCCAGCCTGGACGGGGGAATCTTGTGCCGCTCGCGGTTTGGGGGGGTTCATTGATGAGTTACTTTGCCGGCTTGGTTTTCACAGGTCTGAACCCCTATTGCGGTTCTGATACAGCTCCCATCACCAGGGTGTCTGGGAACATAGATATATCAGCCCCAGACTGCGGGACTTTGGTAATTTTCAGAGGACTTGGAATATCAGGATCCCAGTGTGCTTCCCAAACTGTCTCTGCTTCTCTCTCTCTAGCATATCTAGCTGTGACCCGGGTTCAATCCACCTGGGGTGACC
This sequence comes from Emys orbicularis, assembly GCF_028017835.1. Lineage (NCBI taxonomy): Eukaryota > Metazoa > Chordata > Testudines > Emydidae > Emys > Emys orbicularis. The sequence continues at coordinate 3,025,463 of NC_088693.1, forward strand.
CCTTTCTCCACATTAAAAGTGCAATGGGATCAGTAATGACCTCTTTGGTTTTGCCTCTTATCTAAGATGGTCGCACAGCACTTCCCAACACCATGGTAGCGCATTGATCCAGTGCCAGCCCAGTGGAAAGGGCATCACCAGTGCCACATACTCCGAATCTGGGTTGTCTTTGGCCTCTCCAGTCCCACCCCACTTCACTTGTGAGATCTGATTAGCTCATTCGTGGTCTGCCTGCCTACCTAGGCTCTTATGTGGCGTCTGAGCACCGGAGGTTGGGAATGTCCCACCGATCGGCGTACCCTGGAGCAATGCGCATGGAGGTTCACACCTGCTCCCATCTAGGGCAGGTGTAAGGAATCTCTGCCAAGCTCAGCTCGTTGGGAAGTTGCTCTCGACATCTCGTCCAGCTACCCGTGGGTACCAGCCTGAGACGGGAGCTTTGTGCTTGATGCAAACCTGCCCGCTAGGCCCTACTAGGCGTTTTCATACCTGCATCCTACCCTCCACGTCCGTGTGTCCACACGGAGCTGAACATTGTCAAGAAACACACAATACCTGGAGAGCAGATGGTGATTTTCTTGCCACCAGCAGCACTGTATATCCTAAGTGGTCCCCATTGATAATTCATTGGGTCCGTCGGTCTGTTCATCCATCCATAGGCTGCTCTTGGGTGAAGGTCCCTTCAGCTCTGCCCCTGGTCATTCCTCTGTATCATCTCCTCTCGGTCCTGCCGGGGTTCCTGCCACCAGTCCAGCTACAGCTGGTTGGTCTACAGCCAAGAAAAATCAAAATTTCCTGACAACAAAACTTGCAGTTTTCTACAGCCACCCATCCATTCTGAGCCACCCGTCCACCGTTATCAGCCCCTTTTAGCCCTATTGGAGGCCTCGTGCACAAATCTGGTTGGAAATCTTTTATCGAAACACACTTTTTGATTAAAAATAGCTTTTTGGTAAAAGGGAAATTTTAGAGAAAAAATTCCATTTTTGATGAAAATGCAAAAAAAAAAAAAAAATTCAACGAGAAATTGCAACAAAATGGATTCCCCCCCCTCCTTTGTTGAAATTTTACGGAAGAAAAAGAATGATTTCCTGACCGGCTCTCTGCCTGAAACGCTGCTGCTTCCCTCCGTCCTCATCTCCAGGTTCCTGCCCTACCGCAGGGCGAAGGCCTCTTCTGCACTGCTCCTGTCCAGCCAGCCCTATGTCTTCTCTCCTCCTCTGCAGATCACTGACCTGCTGGTGTTGCTCTGTCTCTCCGCCCACATCACTGCGGGGGAAAGACCTGGGATTTCTCCCTCCCTATCGGCTGCTTTCATCCCCAGTGCAGGCTGAAGGTCTCCTCCTCGCTCCTCAGGCTGGGTGGGTTTGCCTGCAATCTGCATGTGTGGCCAGGGATGTGACCCTGCTCGCCAAGTTGTCTTCCCCAAGCTGCACCGTGGGTTTGAACTCGCTGGCGGTGGTGGCCCCCCGGCATCTCTCATGGGTCATGCCTGTGCCACTCGAGCCAGTGTTCACTTGCCGGCTGGTCCTGTAGCACGTGTTGTTACTCTGTCTTCTGGTACAAAGGTGTCCCCTAGCTCCAGCAGCCTGCCCTGGGACACAGTTCTGCTTCATTCAGCGAGTAATTTACAACCGTGCCCCAGAGATGTGGGGATGTGAAACGGGACACTGCGGGAATACCCAAGGTGACGCATTGCATGCGGGGGCTATGCCAGCAATCGTTGACCTAAGCCCTGGAACAATATTAGTCACTCCCGCACGGACGCCATGACATTTTTACAGCCTGCAAGAGTGTCAGACTCTAGACCAAGCAAAAGTACTTTTGATGGAGTGACACGCAGAGGATGTATTTCTTACTGTAATTACCCTTTGGCCCTGGAGCAGGCTCAGGTTCCCCTGCGTAGAGCCCCCACCTTCGCCTGTTTTAAGTCTCAAGAGTTGATTGAATTGGAGAGCGAAGGAAGGAAGCCACGTACTGCAGCTGGTGGCCAAGGATCACTTGTTATTTCCATCGGAGGCGTGTCTCGGGCCTCCCCCAGCGGGAAGGACGCCCCGTTACAGCAGCGACTGACAGATGGGTGGAGAAGGTTGCTCAGATGTTCTGGTGTTGAGCACGGTGTGAAAGGCAGATAGGGCAACCCCCATGTTGAGTGGCAGTGGACACCTTTCTTGGCGGTTTGTTGATGGCGTATGAGGTCCTCCATCTCTATGGAGTCAATGACTGGAGGGGGCTGCCATCCCCTGTGAAATGGTGTCATGGGCCTCAGTCCATTTCCTAGTTGAGATTCAGCCGTGTCACTAAACCGGCACTGATTGGCCCTGTGTGGTTGACCCCAGCAGGGAGGCTAAGAGCTGAATGGCCATGGAGGCAGAATGCATACTGGCGATTGTGGTTCAGCGGCGGTTGAATGCTTTATAGGCTCAAGACCCTGGGCGGCAGGGGATGGATCACTTGGTGATTGCCTGTTCGGTTCATTCCCTCTGGGGCACCTGGAATTGGTCACTGTTGGAAGACAGGATACTGAGCTAGATGGACCTTTGGTCTGACCCAGTCTGGCCGTTCTCCTGTTCTGATGTTTTTATGTTTGACGAACGGGGGGCTGTGTCTCCATAGTTGGGAGTCTGACATTTTACCCAGGCTAAGCTCTCAGGGTGGAAACAGCAAAGGGTTGCCCATGGCCCTGCCCGTTGGTGAGCGACTTCTGGACCCCCCCTGCTTTAGTGTGGTGCGGGAGATTGGACACACGCTGAGTTTCCTGTGTTCTGTTTCCATCCTAGACGACCGGTTTCCGGAGTACGGGAAGGTGGAGTTTGTGTTCTCGTACGGCCCCGAGAAGATCCAAGGTACGGCCGGCGGCCTCTCTGCATGGGGGCACTGCAGCCCAAAGCTACTAATCCCTGAGCCCCTTGCTCCCCCTACCCACTCCTTCTTGTGCCTGCCACCTCTGCTCCCGTCTGCTTCAGCCCCCGCCCTTCCCCTTCCCCCTGCCCCTGTGCCAGCACCCCACTGGCACTGGGCAGCTCCTTGCTGTGGGTGAGCGTGGGCGGAGGGGCCCTGCTGCCAGGCACGGAGCATGCCCCATGTGCGGTGCCAGTCTCGTACTGCACAGTAATACGGTCTCGCTTGGAATGAGGCGTCCTCGTGGTGACCTGTCCGGGCAGGGGAGCAGCCCCCATCCCCTCCTCCACCTTCACGGAGGCCGGAGCCCTATCTGGGCAGGACACACAGGGAGCTGCTGGTCCCGAGGCGTGGAGCGTACGGCCAGGCCAGCGCAGCAGCCGGGCTGACCTCACCAGTGTGATGCCAGGCCAGGCCCCGCTCCCCACTGAGACCAAAACTCCCGGCAGGCGCGCAGGGGGCGTGGGGGTGTCACTCGGGAACTGGGACTCTCAGAATCCCAGCTATCCGGCCAGTCTACTCACACATAGCGCCACCTCGTGGCCAGGGGCAGCGCAGCAGCTCCTCGCTGGGCTAGGGCCCCCGGGGGCGGTCGCTGCCGTGCTGTGGTAGTTTCTCTGTCAGGTGACTCGCCCCTCCCGCCCCATTCCGGGGTCCCAATTAAAAGTCCAAAATGTCCTGAACAGAAGCAAAAACCTTCCGGCCTCTCCGGGGCTGTTGTTCAGCCAGTTCAGTCTGCTGCCCCCTCGCGGGGCTCCATACCCTTGGGATGGGCTTGTAGGCCCCCTCCTTGGGGCCGGTAGGGGAACTGGGTCCCAGCCTCGGCCCTGTACTGCACACCTGGGCTGGACCCTTTCCCCCTATTGCAGTTTTCCCTGGGAAACTTCCTACCCTGCCTCTTTAGGGCCCCTCTGGGTTTCCCAGTCTCTTCCCTGGCTAGTCAGGGTCTCTCCCAGGCCCCCTGCCTGAGAGCTTTCCTCCCTCTCTCCCTGCTCTTAGCCTCCTTTCCTGCTCTGCTCTCCTCTGTGAGTCAGGGCCCTGCAGTCTCTTCCCTCCAGCTCTTTCTCCAGCTGGACCCTCTCGGCGCTTAAACCTGGCTCCTTTTGTACCTGGTTCATAGGTTCTTAGAGTCCAAGGCCAAGGGACCATTGGAACCATCTAATCTGACCCCCCTGGCCACAGAGCTGCCCCAAAACAATTCCCAGAGAAGGTCTTCTGGGGAAAAAAAAATCCAATCTGGATTGAAAAATTGTCAGTGATGGAGAGCTGACCACGAGCCCTGGTAAATTGTCCCAAGGGCGAATAACTCCAACAGTTACGCCTCTTTTCCAGTGTGAATTTGTCTAGCTTCGACTTCCAGCCACTGGATCGTGTTAGACATTCTTCTGCTAGACTGAGGAGCCCCTTATCAAATATTTGTTCCCTGGGTAGGTGCTTAAAGACTGTGATCCAGACACCCCTTAACCGTCTCTTTGTTAAGCTAAATAGACTGAGGTCTTTGAGTCTGTCATTATAAGGCAGGTTTTCTAGTCATTTAGTGGTACTCGTGTGGCTCTTTTCCGACCCCTCCCCAATTTATCAACATCCTCCTTGAACTGTGGGCACCAGAACTGGACACGGGATTCCAGCAGCGGTCGCACCAGTGCCCAATCCAGAATAAAATAACTCGAGATTCCCCTGTTGATGCATCCCAGGATCGCATTAGCTCTTTTAGCCCCAGCGTCACATTGGGAGCTCATGTTGAGTTGATTACCCGCCATGACCCCCAAATCTTGTTCAGAGTCACTGCTTCCCACGATCGAGTTCCCCCATCCTGTGAGTACACGCTGCGCTCTTTGTTCCTAGATGGATACGTTTACAGTTAGCTGTATTAAAACACATAGTGTTTGCTTGAGCCCAGTTTATCAAGCAATCTGGATCACTCTGGATCAGTGATCTGTCCTCGTCCTTATTTACCCCTCCCCCAATTTTTGCGTCATCTGCAAACTTTATCAGGGATGATTTCAGGTAATTGATAACGATGGTAAATAGCGTAGGGCCAAGAACCAATCCCTGCAGACCTCACTAGAAACATATCTGTTGGAATGATGATTCCCCATTTAGAGTTACATTTTGAGATCTATCAGTTAGCCAGTTTTTAATCCATTTAATGTGTCCCAAGTGAATTTTATATTGTTCCAGTTTTTTAATCAAACTGTTGCTCAGTACCAAATCAAGTGCCTTACAGAAGTCTCTATATTATGATATATACCTTTATCAACCAAATTTGTAATCTCATCAAATAAAGTTATCAAGTTAATTTGATAGGATCTATTTTCCATAAACCCATGTTGATTTGCATTGATTACATTACCCTCCTTTAGTCCATTGTTAATTGAGTCCCATAGCAGCCGCTCCATTATCTTGCCAGGGATTGATGTCAGACTGACCGGCTTATAATTACCGGGTCATCCCATTTACCCTTTTTAAAAATTGGCACAACATTAGCTTTCTTCCGGTCTTCTGGAACTTCCCTAGTGCTCCAAGACCTAGTGATAATAAACATGAATGGTCCAGCAACCTCCTCAGCCAGCTCTTTTAAAACTCTTGGATGCAAATTATCTGGACCTCTGATTTGAAAAGTCCAACTTTAGTAGTTCCTGTTTCGCATCCTCCAGCGATACTAATGGGCATGGAAAGAGTGTTATCATCACCAGATGACAGTGGGGTTCATCCTGTAACCAGGGTTGGTTTAGCCCCAGAGCAAGCCCCCTGTTACAGTACCCCTCAGTCTGTGCATCTCTATACATGCCCTTCTGTCACTGTCCGTCCCCAAACATGCCCCTGTGTCTGCCCCATTTGCTGCTTTCTGTCCATCCTCAGACACACCCCTCTGTCTGCCCCCATATACGCCCCTTTGTCCGTCTGTCTGTTTGATCAGGAAGAGCTTCCCAACAGTTAGATCTACTAGTTCACAGGATGCCCAGCGCTGGGAAGCGCTGGGAGTCCCGCATCAGGCAGGATAACTAACCCCTGGTGAATGACCGATTGGAACAGCCTGGGGTTGGCAGAGAGATGCACTAGGTCCTGTGATGAGTCTTTCCCATCTCCAGAGGCTGATTCCTTTCCTCTTCCTTTTGTCCTGCCTTTCCCCCTCTCTCCTTTCACTTCCTGTCTCTTTCTAATAACCCAGCTTCTCCCGTCTCTCCCCACCTCCCCAATCCTGCCCGGCCTGCTCCCGTCTCTCCCCTTGACGTTCCAATGCACCAGACCCGTGTGTGGCTTCGGCCTCCTTTACTGACTCACCTCCGCCTGCCCCCAGGGATGGAACATCTGGAGAACGGCCCCAGCGTTTCCGTGGATTACAACACCTCGGACCCCCTCATCCGATGGGACTCCTACGACAATTTCAACGTCCACCGAGAGGACAGCATGGAGGGTACCTGGGCTGGTCCCCACCAGGCCCACAAACCTCCGGACACAGGTCATTGTTATAACATATTATTATATTGCTCCGGCCCCTACGGGAGCCCCTGATGTGCCAGGCACTGTGCAGACAAGTCATAAAGAAGGCAGTCGCTTCCCCAGAGAGCTCACGATCTTGGGGGTCAGACAGGTGGATGAGGCAGACAAACGGGGGACCAGGTGGAGGAGGTGGCGATAGGGCCCTCTGGTCTTCCAGCTACTTCTGTGTGCTCAGAAATAGTGCGGGGAGCGATTTAGATTTATAAACAAGAGACGCCCGTCTTGAGACGGCGGCCGCCTCTGACTACAGATTAAAAACACAGTAGCTCATCATCATTGATGGAAGCGATGGAACCAGGCCCACGGCATACGCTGGTTACGCAGCAAGGCTAGGACAAAGCTATCCCCCAGTTTGGCACGCTCACCCCATTGCCTGAGACCCAGCAGCCGTCTGGGCCATCAGCCCTTGCCGCTCACAAGCTGGCGGCGGGGGGGCACTCTTGCTGGATTGTTTGGGGAGGGGGCACATTCCAGAGGCAAAGGGTCCCTCCTAGAACTCCCCTTTATACAGCGGAGGTCTAGCATCAGCGTCCCCTGCAGGTCTCCACTGATGTGACCTGCGGAGAGGGGGGGTCTTGCAGGGAAGTTCAAACGTGAGGATAACGAGCCAAGGGGGTTCTAGGAGTCTGACTACATTATTTATGGACCCTCGTCACTGTATTGTCTGAGCTCTAACTCCCCCGCTCCGAGCCCGCAGGGCTTGGCCCATCCACTCAGGGGGCGGGCACCTTGGCAGGGTAGCGCTGTGGGGAAGCTGGCGCTGCAGTTGCCCATGCTGGAGCTGCTCGGTGGGACGGGAGAGGCCTCCTGTCTCTAGGGCTGTGGATCCAGCCTCTCGCTGCCAGGCTGGGGTTTGGAGTGGGCATCCTGGCCTTGCCAAGCCTGAGTGAATCCCTGGGAGAGCGGGGCAGGGGTCTCACCCCAGAAGGGCTCAAAGTGCCCTGCGCTTGGACTAGTATCTCTGGCAGATACGGCTCAGGAGGGCCAGGGAGCGGGGCGGAGGGCAACACAACCCCGTATCTCTCGCTCCTTCCCTACCTGCTGTTCCCCGACAGCCCTGCTGGTCCTGGCGGCTGGGACGGGTCGGCTCGCTGTGAGTTCCAGGCAGTGGAGAGGTGAGGCTTGCAGGGCGTGGACGGGCAGGGAGACAGGCAGGCAGCGAGTGGTGCTGCATGGTGGAGAACCATCATCCCACCCCCTGTCCCATGCCCATGCCCGTCATCCCCTCAGGGTCTCGGCAGCCGCTTCCATGGCCTGCAGGCAGCGAGGCTGATGGGCGGCCCTGGCACGAGAGAGCTGGGATCGTTGTGGGTCTCACTCAGGAGGCTCAGACAAGCTGCCCGCAGTGCCGGGGTTCATGCAGAGCTGGGCTGGGGAGCTCACTGGAATAGCTTCGCCGGCGCCTGGCCAGAGCCCGGACGCACCAAGGCCCAGAGAAACGAGACACGGGGCCAGACGGATTGACTCCAGCGGAGGGTGATTATCATAAACGGGAGCGCTGGTGGTGGGTGCTGGGCTGTCAGAATCATAGAATATTAGGGTTGGAAGAGACCTCAGGAGGTCATCTCCAAGACGCAGAAGAAGACTTGGTCCCTGCCCCAGGATCTTGTGTTCCAAACGAACGCACGGTTAATATATGTGGAGAGCGGGTGGCGGGGACCCGGGCCTGGGCGGCTGTTACTGCTTCAATGCCTTGTCCTCCCGACATGCACGCGGAACGGGGCTCGCGCTTGTTCTAGATCCCAGCAAGGCGGGCGATGGAATTTGGTATCAAGTCCCAAACAGGGCGCCGGCCCTGGTGCGCCAGAGAACGCTGGCCGCCCCTCGCCCCGTCACAGGGAGGCAGAGCCGACGCCCGGCACTCAGCCGAGGCTGTGCAGCCCGAGGTTACGACCCAGCCGTGAAAGCGTTTGATCTCCCATCCTAGCGGAGCGCAGCTGCCGGCCGTGGGAGGGGGCGACTGGGTTTGGGGATTGGCAGGAGGGAGCCACTCAGCAGAGCAGCAAGAAGGGGCTTAGGATGAATGTTCAAGCCGTACTGGGGGTTAGTTTCTAAAGGAGGTGGGGACTGTTGGGTGTGGAGAGCCACTTAGCTGCACTGCTTAGAGCTGGGGGGACCTCAGCCCGGCCCAGGGACTAGGCAGGACGGGGGTCCTCTCTGGCCGTGGGAATGACACCACAGTCCCTGCCAAGGCAATGGAGCGTGACGTCACAAGCAGTATGTACCAGGGGGAGCCCAGCTGGCGGCACGGAGGGTCAGTGGGTTGTTGGTGGTGGAAGGTGAGAGTATAGAAAGGGCTACAGCGTCTGAGCCCAGTCCCTAGCCCACGGCGATCCAGCCAGCCATGGAGAATGCAGAGCCCAGAAAACCTGGAAGAGAAAAGCCAGGGAGCGTGGGCCTGGGAAAGTTGTTATTTATTATTAACCTTCTGTCCTTCCCCGACGCCTCCTATCCAGGGGTCTCAACATGCTTTATACCTCACAGCCACCTTGTAACGCCAGTGGTTCTAGTGCTTGTATCACTACGCGCACACACACACACACACACACACACACACACATTCTAGATCTAAAGCACTTGACAAAGTAAGGTCGGTCTCGTTAATCCATTTTACAGATGGGGAAACTGAGGCACAAAGAGGGGAGAGCGGCTTGTCCAAGGACTCCCCCCTCCTTCCCACCAGCGATCCAGGAGTCAAACCCAGATCTTACAGGATGGCTGGCCTGGGTTTAGCCTTGAGTCTCATTTTCTATTGTTCGTGCTATCGCAGATTTTGCCAAATTGCATGACTAATCTGTGCCTCAGTTTCCCCATCTGTGGAACGGGGGTAATTCTATCTACCTACCTGACCTGTGGGGGAGTGGGCTAAGGCTTTGGACTTGGCAGATCAGCAGCATTGTAGATAGGCAGAATATTCCCTCTTTGCTCTCCCCTCCTGCAACTTCGCCTCTTGGTCATCCGTGGCCATCAGTGTGGGCTTGCAGGGAACAGACGGTGTTTTTATTTTGAAGGTGTGTGGGGCACATGTCCCTGGCTCCCCGGTGTTTGCCTGACTGTCAGATGCCCAGTTCTTGCTGCCGCCTCCGGGGTGACGCGAGTGTTTACAAACTGCCCAGCTTGATGCATAGGGCAGGCTGAGAGAGCAGAGCCTCGGGCATTGCTCCTGCCAGCGTCCCAGGGGTCTGTCCGGTTCTGGACATCTTGGCTTCTTCTGTGTCCTGCGGACTGCGAGCGCTGCACTCGGGAGTCCTGAATAAAATCTCCCCCTCCCCCTGGGTTTGGTTCACAGTGTGGGCATGGAAAGCTGGCAAGGGGCAGCCTCCGAATTCCTGGCAGTGAAGAGGAAACAAGGACTCGTGACACATGGGCTCAGGCATGTGCCTGGCGTATCGGGTACCCAGCGTGAGTTCATTAGCTCTGCAGAGAAAGGTCCCGACCGCCCTTCCCTAAGGAAACCAGCGATGCTGACGTCTTAAAGGGCCGGCCCCTTTCCCCTGGCAAGATTCCCGGCCAAGCTAATGGCAGGTTTTGCCTGAGCAAGGACTGAGCAAAACCTCAAGATCTGGCCTGTTTGCAGAATCTAAGATCAACAGGTCATCCTGGGCATGGAGAGCTGCTGAGGAGCGGGTGGACGTCAAGGAGATGAGGTTTTCCTAACTCTGCGTAGGGAAGTGGTGGCTACATGAGGAGCAGGCTTGAGTGAGAGCAAGGCCTGACAACCGGGCGGCTGCTTTTGCATGTGCATGTACCAGAATCCAACCCAAGAAAGGTAGGAAAATGCAGAGCTCCGGGGGAAATTGCCCGCAGCGGAGAAGAAATGTTTTATGCCCCGGAGGCTTCGCTTTCTGCCTTGCGCGTGGAACTCTTTTGATTCCCTTGTAAGGTCAATGGCGGTTCCCGTTCCTGGAGACCAGCACTCAGAACTCTTCATCCCCCTGGCAGGAAATGTTAACAATAACGGATGGCTCGTGAAATGCTTGGAGGGACCCAGCTAAGCCTCACAATTTATGGCTTCTTTCTGGTAGAGCCGTGAGGCTGTCAGGAGGGGCAGGTACCGAGGAAGCGTATTTATCATTGCCGAGCGTTCCATTCCTGGCTCAGAGCCTCGTGGAAAATCCTTGGACGACGCAAGCCAGGGATCGCCCCAAGAAGGACTGGTTAGTTTTTTCTCTTCACGTGTGTTTGGCATCTCCTTTGTTCACTGCTCTCTGCCAGCCACAGCCGCTGAGAGCCAGGTGCTGCAGCGTTTGGCATTATGGGCTGTCCTGTCTTGTCTCTCTGGCTCCTCTTCTCTTCAAATCAAATGATCCGGGCCTCCATCGTCCCTGATCGTCTGTGTTCTTGGCGTCTCTGGGGTGTTCTAGTCAGGATCGCCATCTAGGGACAGGCTAGGGGAAAGTGGCAGCTCCCTGCCCCGTTCCTGGTTTCACAGCGCCCGGCGGGCAAATGATTCCTCTCTCCTTAGAAGCCTCAGCCTTGAGGTGTGACCACGGCACAAGGCTTCTCCAGACTCCTTTCTTCACGGCATGCGCCTGTCACATCAGAATAGCAAGATGGGCTTGCTGGGAAAAATATTAGTTGAAGGTAACGGGCCTGATTCTGCATCCAATGGCAACCCCCCGCTGAGTTCGATTGGGCCGGATCCAGCCCCCGCCTGTCCGTGTGGTGAGGAAGTAGGCACAGAGGAGACCATCAAAGGGCCATTGATTTCAAGCAGCAGGGACCCCCAGCTCCGCTAGTCTGACGTGCAGCGCATCATGGGGCACTAACCCCTCCCAGGCCCCTCTGCCTCGAGCCGTGAGAGAAAGACCCGTGGCTGTTGTGTGCCACACACAGAGAGCAGGAGGGACCCCGAGGTGCCACCGGTGCCGGAGGCCTCCACCAGGGCAGGGGATAGATGAGCTGAGATGTACCTGCTCGTGCAGCAGCCCAGTGAGGCCAGGTGTCCCAGCCGCGGGGGTCTGACACGTCAGGTGGAGGATCTCAGTGAACCACACCACGGGACCTGAGCTGCCGCGACTTTGGGTCTGGATCAGTGCAGTTGGCCCATCTCTGATCTGAACTGAGCGGGCAGACTCCTAGCCCCAGTCCCTCCCTGCACCTTTCTGGGGTGGGCAGGCCTCCGCCTGCTCCCCTCTATTCTGGTGGAGCAGCTCCACTGAGTGTAGTGGGGGGCGCCTCCCAGTCTGAATTAAGCCCGTCGTGCAATCTGCTGCCAGCACCATCCTCTCCACCAGGTGCTTTCCGTGCTGCAGGTGCGGGTAACACTTCCACTCTCACCGCTGCAGCTCCAGCTCCCCCGCGGAGCTAAGGTCTCGAATCGGCGGCCGGCACTGGAAGGTCTTTTAGCAGAATGCTCTGGGCAGGACGTGAAGCGGAGGGAGCTGGACGGTCAGTGCAGCCGCAGGGATAAAATAACGGTGGTGATGGAGAAGGTGGAACATGGACCCTGCCGGGTTGAGAGGCGGAGAAGGAAGGACTTGACCAGTCAGCAACGAGGAGGGAGAATTTTGGCTTTAGTTGTGGAATTCCACCTCCTTGGCCTTTACGTAGCACCCAGCACTACTAATGCCTACTCTCTCTATGCCTGGGAGGTAGGGGCTCTCACACCCAGTGTGCAGAAGTGGGGAAACGGAGGCACGTGCCAGCGCAATGACTATGCAATGTGCCATTGCTGGGAATAGACCCCACGAGTCCCAAATCTTCTCTCGCCACTAGACCAATATCCTTCCCTCAGGAAGAAAAAAAACAAAAACAGCGGCTCAGAAAGAGTTTGGGACCAGCTGCTTCCTGTTTTGATTGATTGCTGTTGATATTGCAGCAACGGATTTCGGTTGGGTTTAGTTTTTTAGTTAGTTAGTTTAAACAGCGTTTACGGGGCAGGAAACGCCTGCCTGATGGCTACCTCGGATAGGCAGCGGATGTGGAAGAAACGTCTTGTCTTCTTGGACTGAATCACAAATATGGATTGCAACTATTTGGAGGGGACTGGAAAAGGTTTTTATTGAAAGTGTTTAAAATCCCAAGGCCTCGGCAGAATATTGGTGCGGACCTAACGTTTTCAAACTTCAAAGAGATGGAAGACAAAGATCTCAGCTCCTTGTTTTCATCAAAGCTCCCAGGGCATTTTTGGCAATAGCTGGATGTTATCCTCAATCTCCTGGCCACATCATAACACTGAACAGGTCATTGTATTTTGCCTCCTTAACTTTCCCCTGCTAGTTTAATTGGGTACATTTTGATCATTCACTTCTTGATCTCAGCTGTTGCATAGCATTGCTGTTCCATTTGGACCTGAGCCAGCGACCCATAAATCAATGCAAAGACTCACGTTGCGTTTGTTAGACATTGGATTGGGGCTGAGAGCCTCAAAGGTATTTAGGCACCTGACTCCCATTGGAAACAGACCTTTGAGGGTCTAAACCTGGGCCCTTAAAGGGTTGCTGAGTTCCTCCCCAGAGGTGGCTGCATTTCAGTGATTCCTATAAAGCAGGGGGAGTCAATTATTTTTTTGTCGAGGTCCAAATTTCTTGGCCAAGGTATAGTCCAGAGAAAATAATTACAAAATAATAACAATAATGATAATAAGTAGCTCAGCATCTGGGATGTGCAGAGATGGTGTATGGGGCAGAGCCCAGAATCTCTCCCAGGGTGTACGAGGGATTCGGGAACGCGGTGCCCGGCTCAGCTCTGCATCTTTGTCGCATGAGCAGTTGCTGGACGCCTGATCTCAGGCCCTGGCAGGTAGAAAAAACTCCCTTCTCCTGCCCCTCTCAGAGGCACGTGGCATCCCCCAGGGCGGCTCCCGCAGGCCTGGGATCTCGGAGAGACGTGTCTAACATGTTTAGAAACACTTCTGGCTCTGGTAGGTCTCCGCGGATGGGCCCATCTCCCTCCCACATGCTGCAGTGCCAACAGGAGTCTATGCAGCCAGCTCTCTGGAGGGCAGGGTGTGTGCACAGGCCTGGAGGGAGCTCCACTGATCCACCCATCGCCAGGTCTGTCAATGCAAGGCTGAGAGCCACCGTCCTCATCTTGGGTGGGCTTAAAACAGCCGCTCCCAGGAGAGGTTAGGGTCTGTGAATCATGGCCAGACAACTCGATCCTCCCTAGCAGTGCGGAATCCCTGCAGGCCAGCCTGGTGCTGGCTTCTATAGGGTGAGCCGACCTGGCCCCCTCCCCACAGGGGACCCCACCTCCCCATGGAACACTGCCCCTGTGTGCTGGTGAGCCGGGCCAGGGTTTTGCATAGAATCATAGAAGATTAGGGTTGGAGGAGACCTCAGGAGGCCATCTAGTCCAACCCCCTGCTCAAAGCAGGACCAACCCCAACTAAATCATCCCAGCCAGGGCTTTGTCAAGCCGGGCCTTAAAAACCTCTAAGGAAGGAGATTCCACCACCTCCCTAGGTAACCCATTCCAGTGCTTCACCACCCTCCCAGTGAAAAAGTTTTTCCTAATATCCAACCTAGACCTCCCCCACTGCAACTTCAGACCATTGCTCCTTGTTCTGTCATCTGCCACCACTGAGACCAGCCGAGCTCCATCCTCTTTGGAATACCCTTTCAGGTAGTTGAAGGCTGCTATCAAATCCCCCCTCACTCTTCTCTTCTGCAGACTAAATAACCCCAGTTCCCTCAGCCTCTCCTCGTAAGTCATGTGCTCCAGCCCCCGAATCATTTTCGTTGCCCTCTGCTGTACTCTTTCCAATTTTTCCACATTCCTTCTGTAATGCGGGGCCCAAAACTGGACACAATACTCCAGGTGTGGCCTCACCCGTGTCGAATAGAGGGGAATAATCACTTCCCTCGATCTGCTGGCTATGTTCCTACTAATACAGCCCAATATGCCGTTAGCCTTCTTGGCAATAAGAGCACACTGTTGACTCATATCCAGCTTCTCGTCCACTGTAATCCCCAGGTCCTTTTCTGCAGAACTGCTGCTTAGCCACTTGGTCCCCAGTCTGTAGCAGTGCATGGGATTCTTCCTTCCTAAGTGCAGGACTCTGCACTTGTCCTTGTTGAACCTCATCAGGTTTCTTTTGGCCCAATCCTCCAATTTGTCTAGGTCACTCTGGACCCTATCCCTACCCTCCAGCCTATCTACCTCTCCCCCCAGCTTAGTGTCCTCCGCGAACTTTCTGAGGGTGAGTCTTTCCCACTCCACTCATGGGGGAACGTGCTCTCCACCGGCTGGGTGGGAACCCAGCATCTCCAGCCCCCACCCAAACAGCGACCCGAGGTGGCCGGAGAGATGTTTGCACCGGGGCATTGCAAGCGTCATGGCCTGAAATGTCCCGTCCGGCCAACGCTTGATCGAGCACTCTCTGAGGAGATTCGGGGACTTGCAAGTCCCAATGGGCCAAAGGGATTAAAGGTGCAAGGCAGAAGGGTCAGCCTGCTTCCTCTTTGCTCCGGCTTAACCCATTCTCTACTGGCAGATGATTGTGGTTGTGCCTCAGAATTGCTGTGTGCAGGACTTTCGTTCCAGTGAGCGCTGTGTTCAGAGACTGCACCGGTTCTTTCTTTCTCCCTCCCTCCCTGGAGCATGCCTGTGTTGAGTTACCTGCCTGTCTCTTAAGCACTCCCAGGCCCTGAGGTTTGTAGCATTGCTCTCTGATAACCCGAGGAGAGGCTGCGGTGGGTGGGTGGCTCCTCTTTCAGCATGTTTGTGGCTCCCAGGGGTCCAGGCGGGCAGGCAGGGAGAGGAGAGGTGCCCTGGCAGACTGCAGGAGCCTCTAATCACGTGGAACTTGGAGTGGAAAAAGAGGAGAGCCAAGCCTTTGATGCGCTGCTTAGCCGGAGCCCAGTCCAGAGAGGACAAGCCAATGTGAGCGGGAGGGGGCGAGCGGGTGTCCTAGGGGGAGCGTGTGCGTGGGACCTTGTTTACCGTTCTTCTCGCCTTATTTGGTCCGAGAACTGCATGCAACATTTCTGGCATAGCAAGAATGAGTGTGTGTTGGTCGGGGGAGCTGGCACAGGCACCAGAGAGAGAGGGAGGGATCAGGCAGCTGGTACCTTCCTTCCAGTGCTGCTGGCTTTCCCCTGGGTGAGAGCACTCCCCAGTGCCGCGTGCAGCAGGCCGGTGCGGGGGGGGCGAGGTGGCCATGTGAGTTGGAGGGTCAGCTCCGTGTCCCGTCCACGACGTCCCCTGAGGAGGGCGCAGCGGCCGTAGGGAACAAGAGCTACTCAGCCATGCTCCATGTTGGCCAGCCCAGGAGGCTGGCGGGGAGCACGCAGAGCAATCCTGAGAGGTGCAGGGAAGGTGCGGCTCCAGGGGACACTGCAGGAGCTCGGCGCTCGTGGGAGCTGGTGAATACGTTGGGCAGCGGCCGGCCGAGGAGGAGCAGGGCTGGGACTCGGTTCCAAGGCCCGTCGGTCTGCCGTTCCCCTTGGCGGGGGTGTTTTAGTCCTCGGGGTTTCTCCCTGAACGTGACTGCGAGTGATGGACAGGCTGGAAGAGCAGGGGGGGGTTTGGTTCACTAGGGGGATCCCCGGGGGAGGGGGCCCAGAGCTCCCAGGCCGGCAGCCTGGTCTCCAAGGCAGAATTAACAGCAGCAGGGTGGGAGAATCGTCATTGTCCTCCAGTCCTACCCCAGCAGTTCCACATTTGCTCTATGCTCACTCGCTGTCTGGGGACTGACCCCTGTCACCCCGGTGTCTGAGGACCCCACAATCTTTAATTGGGGGGGTGGGGCAAGCTGGGATCCCAAGGGTGGGGTAGCAGCGGAGTCCCGCAACGGAGTTTAAATGTTAACCGGAATACCTCACCGATAAAACTGATGCTTCTTGGTTAATCGGTTAACATTTTACATCCCTAGTATTGATCCCTACCCCCCTCGCCCGGGAGGACATTATACTGAACCCAAAGAGACTAAGGGCCAGAATCTTACAGGCATTTAGCCCATTGTTAGGTGCCTAAATACCTTCAAAAATCTGCCCCTAAGTGACTTGCTCAAGGGCCCTCAGGGAGTCAGTGTCATGGCTGGAAACAGCCCCGCCATTGTCCGGTCTCTTTGCAGGAGAAGGCTTTCTCCGAAGAAGGGGTGTCTGGCCAGGGGCTTGGTTGGTGTTTCTCTGGGGAACGTGCCATGTTAGAGGCAAGGCAACATTGCGTCTCTTGTGGGCGGGGAAGGCTGCATCGGGGAGCGGGGTTGGGGCCACCCCCTTGTTCAGGCCCAACTCCCGGGGAGTCAGCAGAGCTGTGTGCACGAGGGATCGCGGATCTGGGGGTCCCTTCTAGCCTTAAACCCTGTGACTGGGACCCAGCACCGCGCATGGGGCACTTAGTGCAAGTGCGGAAAGAGCTGGAAAATTCCAAGTCCTTCTGGATCCTTTTGGGCAGATCACCTGCAGCCAGTAATTTATTTACTGGGTGAATTTAGCCTCTTTTTGTGCCTGAAGAAGATCCAGAAGCAGATCGCAATGTCCTCCAACGGGTTTGCTGTTTGAAAGTCTTTGCCAGTTTTCTTTTTGCAAATGTTTGCTGTGTTCTTTGGGAGTCTTGGATTTTCTAACGGTGTTGCTTCGCTGTGCTTGATCAGATACGTTGTGTGCTTGGTTCTCTCTGCTGGTTGCCTTAGCTCTGAAGCCCTCAGGCATAGGAATTGAAAATGTAATGTGGGGCCAATGCTTTGCCACCTTGCACGGGTGACTTTGAAATTGGCCTTCCGTGAACACCAGCCCCAGCAAAATGTTACCGGAGAGCGAACGCAAAATTGTCTCCCGCCCAGCAAAACTGAGTGCGTTTAAAATTCCAACAAATTGCCATGGAAGAGTGGACGCAGCTGTGCTGTGTTGGGTAACAGGGAACATTAGATAGACAGGGACTGCCATCTCTGGACAGGCCAGGTATCGGAGACGGGAGAGATTCCAGAAGACTGGAAAAGGGCAAATATAGTGCCCATCTATAAAAAGGGAAATAAAAAGAACCCAGGAAACTACAGACCAGTTAGTTTAACTTCTGTGCCAGGGAAGATAATGGAGCAAGTAATTAAGGAAATCATCTGCAAACACTTGGAAGGTGGTAAGGTGATAGGGAACAGCCAGCATGGATTTGTAAAGAACAAATCATGTCAAACCAATCTGATAGCTTTCTTTGATAGGATAACGAGTCTTGTGGATAAGGGAGAAGCTGCGGATGTGGTATACCTAGACTTCAGTAAGGCATTTGATACGGTCTCGCATGATATTCTTATCGATAAACTAGGCAAATACAATTTAGATGGGGCTACTATAAGGTGGGTGCATAACTGGCTGGATAACCGTACTCAGAGAGTTGTTATTAATGGTTCCCAATCCTGCTGGAAAGGCATAACGAGTGGGGTTCCGCAGGGGTCTGTTTTGGGACCGGCTCTGTTCAATATCTTCATTAATGACTTAGATATTGGCATAGAAAGTACGCTTATTAAGTTTGCAGATGATACCAAACTGGGAGGGATTGCAACTGCTTTGGAGGACAGGGTCATAATTCAAAATGATCTGGACAAATTGGAGAAATGGTCTGAGTTAAACAGGATGAAGTTTAACAAAGACAAATGCAAAGTGCTCCACTTAGGAAGAAAAAATCAGTTTCACACATACAGAATGGGAAGAGACTGTCTAGGAAGGAGTACGGCAGAAAGGGATCTAGGGGTTATAGTGGACCACAAGCTAAATATGAGTCAACAGTGTGATGTTGTTGCAAAAAAAGCAAACATGATTCTGGGATGTATTAACAGGTGTGTTGTGAGCAAGACACGAGAAGTCATTCTTCCGCTCTACTCTGCTCTGGTTAGGCCTCAGCTGGAGTATTGTGTCCAGTTCTGGGCACCGCATTTCAAGAAAGATGTGGAGAAATTGGAAAGGGTCCAGAGAAGAGCAACAAGAATGATTAAAGGTCTTGAGAACATGACCTATGAAGGAAGGCTGAAAGAATTGGGTTTGTTTAGTTTGGAAAAGAGAAGACTGAGAGGGGACATGATAGCAGTTTTCAGGTATCTAAAAGAGTGTCATAAGGAGGAGGGAGAAAACTTGTTCACCTTAGCCTCTGAGGATAGAACAAGAAGCAATGGGCTTAAACTGCAGCAAGGGAGGTCTAGGTTGGACATTAGGAAAAAGTTCCTAACTGTCAGGGTGGTTAAACACTGGAATAAATTGCCTAGGGAGGTTGTGGAATCTCGATCTCTGGAGATATTTAAGAGTAGGTTAGATAAATGTCTATCAGGGATGGTCTAGACAGTATTTGGTCCTGCCATGCGGGCAGGGGACTGGACTCGATGACCTCTCGAGGTCCCTTCCAGTCCTAGAATCTATGAATCTATGAATCTATTAATCTGTCTGACAGCCTATCTTAGATAGAATCAGAGAACTGTAGGCCTGGAAGGGACCTCAAGAGGTCGTCAGGTCCAACCCCCTGCTCTGAGACAGGACCAAGTAAACCTGAGCATCCCTGACAGGTCTTTGCCCAACCTGGTCTTAAAAACTTCCAGGGATGGAGATTCCACAACCTCCCTGGGAAGCCGATTCCAGAGCTGCACGACCCTGAGAGTTAATTTTTTTTCCTATTCTCTAACCTAAACCCCCCTTGTTAGCTTAAACTCGTTACTGCTTGTCCTGCCTTCAGTGGACATGGAGAGCAACCGGCCACTGTCCTCTTTATAACAGCCCTTCACATATGAGAAAACTGTTATCAGCTCCCCCCTCGGTCTCCTTTTCGCACGACTAAACATGCCCAGGTTTTTAAAGCTTTCCTCCTAGGGCAAGTTTTTGAAACCTTTTCTCATTTTTGTTGCTCTCCTCTGGACGGTCTCCAGTTTGTCCACATCTGTCCTAAAGTGGGGTGCCCGGTACTGGACCCAGCACTCCAGCTGAGGCCTCCCCAGGGCTGAGCAGAGCGGGACAGTTCCCTCCCGTGTCTTACATACAACGCGCCTGTTAACACACCCCAGAATGAGGTGAGCTGTTCTCGCATCAGCATCACACTGTTGACTCATATTCAATCCAGTAGCCCCGGATCTTTTCAGCAGTGTGACCCGCCTGGCCAGTCATTCCCCATCTGATTTTTCCTTCCCAGGTGCGGTACTTTGCACTTGTCTTCACGGATTTCCACCTTGTTGATTTCAGACCCGTCTCCAACTCGCCAAGGTCGTTGTGAGTTCTGAGACGCCCCTGTTGCCATGGTATCGGCTCACAATCTTTAACGTACTTCATTGTCACAACACTGCCCCTGTGTGGCAGGGCAGAGCTATCACAGCAACAGGCAATCTCCTTATCTAGGTACTTAGCCGGCCCCCGTCTATCTGATCGCCTCACAATCTCTACCCTCACAACTGTTCCGGGAGAGCATCTCGCTGCGCTAGCAAGTGCTGGGGCGGTGGAGGGATGCACATGGCGTCATGTGCCAGGTTTTCCTTTTTCCTTCCCGAGGCAGATCTCCTCTGTCTCCTCCTGCAAACAGCTCCTTGCCCCCCTGTGGGCATTCGGCAGGGCTGAGCCGAGCCATGCGGCTGGGGCATGACAATGGGATTTGCAGCAGGCGTTTTCTCCACAGATGCTGCATTGTTGGCTGGGGTCCTGACCCCTCCGTTTCACATTCCTGCCAGGCTGCCTCACAAAGAAGGGAGCCCTCGTGTAGACAAACCCAGCCTGAGCACGTCCCCCGGGAAGAGAGAGCGCTCGCCTGGGCCCCCTTGACCTGCGGAGGCAGAGCCGGCCCAGGGAGTTCGGCCTGGTGACAGCCGTCGTCACGTCACGAACACCGGGAGCTGTGCCAGGAGAGCTGCGCCGAGGGGAAAAGCAGCTCAAACATGGGTGCCCTAGAAATGCCACGTCTAGAAACGGCCAGGCAAGACCAGTCGAGGACGGAGAGATTGAGCCCCCCGCTCCGCTCCAGAGCTGCCACTCACACTCTGACATGAGTGCTCCGGGAGCCGTTTGGGCGCCCACGTTCTTCCCTGGTGAGGGGGCCGTGAGCAAGTGAGGCGATGCCTCTGTCTCGCGGCCCGCCAGCAGGCCTCTGTGCCGGCCGTTTATTATAGAGAAACCTTCTTTTAAAGAACATGGCAGAGCCTCTGCAACTGGTTTGGACTGGAGCTGTTTTACATTGGGCCAGATCCTCAGCTGGGGTAAATCGGCGTCGCTCCCTTAAAAGCGAGCGGGACTGTGGCCGCATACACCCGTTGGGGATCTGGCTCTATGGATTCCGGGGGAGCAATGCTGGTTTACGCCGTTGGATACGTGACCCCATGGCCTCAATGGACAGGCCTTGGAGAGATGAGAAATGTTAGAACCAGTAACTGCCCTTAAATAGCTTTTCCCAGCAGTGGTGTCTGTGGCGCTCAGCCCATGGGCCGGTTACAACAAGGCTGTTTATCTGGATCGGTTTCTCGTGTTTTTCCGCCTGAGCCAGTATGGTTATTTACAGTCCAGAGCACAGAGCCTGCCCCAAATCCCTCCCCATCTTTGGTAGCATTTGTCTTGCTGGGTTAAGCACCAAAGCGGCCATATATCACCGCCTCCTGTCTCCCGCTGGGGAGGCCGCGGCCAGTTTGCGGGGGAAGTCACGGCAGGTGGGAGCGGGGAACTGTGCACATGGAATCATAGAATTATAGAATCTCAGGGTTGGAAGGGACCTCAGGAGGTCATCTAGTCCAACCCCCTGCTCAAAGCGGGACCAATTCCCAACTAAATCATCCCAGCCAGGGCTTCGTCAAGCCGGGCCTTAAAAACCTCCAAGGAAGGAGATTCCACCACCTCCCATCAGCTGCTTCCAGCGGGAGCATCTCCTCTCGCTGGCCTGGCTTGTTAATGTTCACAGCTCTGAATCTTTGCTTTAGACAGGAATTCAAATCTCCTGGGAATCCTAAGCATGCACCCATAGGGCAGGAGCTGTAGGGAGCAAAGATGGCTCTTTGCTTCCTTATTCGGCCCCCCTTCCTGGGGCTGGCTGGGTGCCAGTGCAGCTCCTGGAGGGAGGTAGGCCATTCCAGCTTTAACAACCCCTCAGGGGCCATTCCAGCTAGCGGAGATTGGTGGAGCGCATGAGCACTTTGGCCATATGGCCATGCCCCCTAGGCCAGGGCGTGGGGATTAGCGCTCGCTCTTCTGGCCCTATGCCGCGTGGGCTCCCGTGCCCCTGGCAGACCCGTGCAATGTAGCCGCAGGAGGAACCAGGATCTAGACCCCATTAATTTGGCCAGATAGACCATCTGCAGTGGTTTGAGTCCCAGCCCCCGAGTTCTATAGTGTGTACAAGACGTTTCTTTAGGGATTAATTATTGCCAGCTGTTATTGTACGAAGGACCTTTGGGTTTGAAATCATTCAGCCTAAGGGGCCTTGTGTCCGTAGGCCATGTAGACGGACCTGTGACTTCAACTTCTGCCTGAGTGGATAGGCGCTACCACAGGAGAAATCAGAATGGGCAGTATTTGCTAGGGAAAAAAGAACTTTCTTTCCCCCCCCCCTACAGTATTTCATGGAAATTTGTCAACAAATATTTCTGTCAGTTTAGGGGAAAAAATTGGGGTTTTAAGGGGTTTTTTGTTGTTGAAAATCAGGAACATTTTGAAAGACACAAAAATATTTATTTAAGGAAAAGGCCATTTTTCATTGAAAGAAAGTTTTAAACAAAGACATACACTAATAATAGATCTAAATATGAATAGCTTAGTTACATGAGAACTATAGAGGAAGAGCTAACTATCTGTCTGTCTGTCTTTCCATCCCTGAACATAGATAGATAGATATGTTCGAGGATGGATAGACAGACAGACGGGGAGGGGGGTGTATGGAGATTAGATTAGGTAGACAGACTATCTATCTATCTATCTATCTATCTATCTATCTATCTATCTATCTATCCCCATACACCCCGTCTGTCTGTCTGTCCCCATACACCCCGTCTGTCTGTCTATCCCCATACAACCCCTATCTATCTATTCCCATACACCCTGTCTATCTGTCTGTCTATCCTCATACACCCCATCTGTCTTTCTGTCTGTCTGTCTATCCCTATACACCCCGTCTGTCTTTCTGTCTATCTATCTCCATACACCCGGTCTGTCTATCTATCCGCATACACCCTGTCTGTCTGTCTTTTACCATACACCTTGTCTGCCTGTCTGTCTATCCCCATACACCCCGTCTGTCTTTCTGTCTGTCTATCTATCCCCACACACCCCGTCTGTCTGTCTGTCTATCCCCATACACCCCGTCTGTCTGTCTGTCTATTCCCATACACCCCGTCTGTCTGTCTATCCCCATACACCCCCCTATCTATCTATTCCCATACACCCCCCTATCTATCTATTCCCATACACCCTGTCTATCTGTCTGTCTATCCTCATACACCCCATCTGTCTTTCTGTCTGTCTGTCTATCCCTATACACCCCGTCTGTCTTTCTGTCTATCTATCCCCATACACCCGGTCTGTCTATCCGCATACACCCTGTCTGTCTGTCTTTTACCATACACCTTGTCTGCCTGTCTGTCTATCCCCATACACCCCGTCTGTCTTTCTGTCTGTCTATCTATCCCCACACACCCCGTCTGTCTGTCTGTCTATCTCCATACACCCCATCTGTCTGTCTGTCTATTCCCATACACCCCGTCTGTCTGTCTATCCCCATACACCCCCCTATCTATCTATTCCCATACACCCCCTATCTATCTATTCCCATACACCCTGTCTATCTGTCTGTCTATCCTCATACACCCCATCTGTCTTTCTGTCTGTCTGTCTATCCCTATACACCCCGTCTGTCTTTCTGTCTATCTATCCCCATACACCCGGTCTGTCTATCCGCATACACCCTGTCTGTCGGTCTATTCCCAAACACCCCGTCTGTCTGTCTGTCTTTCTCACAGAGCCCTTTCACCATCATATCTGAGCACTCTCAAGTCCAGGTCATGTCTGATGTGCCTCTTTCAACTCTCTGCTGCGCTATGTGTCTGCATCACAGAAATAAATCCGGGGTTAATCACACTGGCATGGTGAAAATAGCTGTTGCCCAGGATGTATTTCAGGGCTCTCCATGAGGCAGCACATTTATCCTATTACTCCAGGGCGTTGTGGTATCCTCATAAATAGCATTTGCCTTCAAGGGACAGTCTGAGAGTGGCCGGCAGAGTCACGCTCTCTCTGTAGCGTTCTCAGCCATGCTATCGAGCTGGGTTAATGGCGAGATCGGAACCGTCCCGCACGATCCGGGCCAGAGTGACTGAGCAGAGGGAAGTTCAGCAACGGAAAAGATCAACTAAATATCAGCAAAATGGCCCTGTGCATGAGATCTGTCTGCCTGTGGTTCTGAAAGAAACCCCCTCTGCTTCTGTCACGCCGTAATGGCCTCCCAAAGAAAGCGATGGGCGCGCCATTCACCTGAGACACGTAAAATGAGACTGGATGGAGCTCTGGGGAGTGTAGTGTGGGGAGATCTCTTATACCGCTGTGGTTAAGGCGCTGGATTGGAACTTGGGGGATCTACGGTCACTTCCTGACTTTGCCACAGACTTCCTGTGTGACCCTGGGCCAGTCACTTCATCTTTCTGTGCCTCAGTTTCCCCCGCTGTAAAATGAGGAGAAATTATCCTTCCTTTCTCCCACCCTTTTTCTGCCTTATCTATTCAGATTGTAAGCTCTTTGGGGCGGGAGCTGTCTCTTGCTACAAGTCAGTGCAGCATCTAGCTCTCTAGGGCTGTGGTCTCGGTTGGGCCTGGTTGGTCCCGTAGTACAGATTCGTAACAGCTCACTGCCTGTGGGAGGACCTAGATGGGAGCTAGCGCCTGCCAGACTGGTCTGTCTCGAAGGCTCCATCCATGGTGAGCCGAGGCCTTGGGCATTCTATTGCTTCACCTCCGTTGCACGTGGAAGGTTGGGTAGCAGGTTCCTCTGGAAGGAGAGGGTAATCCACAGGGTGATAATAGGGTAAAAGCCAGTCCGAAGTTATAATTGGTTTAGTTTTTTGAGTAATGTGGTAGAAAGATCTCAGGGCCCACCAACCTTCACCACCATCTTTCTCCCCACTCCAATGGCTTTTCTGCTGGCCAGTGTGGGCTAGCAGCTAGGAGCCCGTTAATGCAATGTCTCCATCAGCAAGGACCTTGCTACTTCAGCCACATGCCTGGCTCCCACTGGGAACAGGGCGGGAAGGGAGCGGACATTAGATCCCTCTGTACGTTTAGCAGCCCAGTGCCTCCCACCCTAGGGCTGCCAGACCGGCCCTTCCTTCTGTCACTGGAAATTCATAGAATCATAGAATATCAGGGTTGGAAGGGACCTCAGGAGGTCATCTAGTCCAACCCCGTGCTCAAAGCAGGACCAATCCCCAACTAAATCATCCCAGCCAGGGCTTTGTCAAGCCGGGCCTTCAAAACCTCTAAGGAAGGAGATTCCACCACCTCCCTAGGGAACCCATTCCAGTGCTTCACCACCCTCCTAGTGAAAAAGTTTTTCCTAATATCCAACCTAGACCTCCCCCACTGCAACTTGAGACCATTACTCCTTGTTCTGTCATCTGCCACCACTGAGAACAGCCTAGATCCATCCTCTGCAGGGGCTTGTAATGGGGACCTGGATCCCAAGAAATAAATGTTATATCCTAGCCTCAGAAAAAAACATGACAGTCACGGAACGTAGCATTCCCTTGGACAACACAAGCCACGTCTGTTCTTACTGCTGCTGGGTGTCGGCCTGTCGCTGCCTTTACCCCCAGTAAGGCCAACATTTTCCAATGTAGGTGCTTGCAGTTAGACACCTGGGTCCGTATTTAGGCAGCTAAGTAAGCCAGGGTGCTGAATCTGTGCGGCTCCCGTTGACTCCAGTCAGGGCTGTAAGGCTTCCTCCTCTGTGGTAATTGGGCCATTTATTTCGGTGCCTCAAAGTTAAGCACCCAAATATAAACATTTTTCAACTCAGTGATTTTCCGCCCCATGCACCAGTGGTAGGGCTAGGGCGGAAACCCAGGAGTCCTGGCTCCCCCCCCGCCGGCTCTACTCTCTAGCTTAAACTGCTCCACTCCCAGAGCCATGCTGAGAATCCTGGAGTGTCCTGACTGTCAGTCCCCGGCTCTAACCGTCTGCCAGGCGGCCTCCAGAAATCCCGTTCCCTGATCTGCTAGTCCCAATCCTGCAGCACACCGGTGCCCGTGTGACTCCCGGGGAAGCCAGCGGGAGTTTGGGGCCCTGGGCGGTGCGTGCGCTGATGTATCGCATGGCAGGGGGACCCCGGCTCATGCACGTCTTTACCTCAGGACGTGCGTCATGAAATCAGTCCCACGGTTCGTTATGGGGCGGTGTAGCCCCCTAGGCAGTGCTCACACAGCCCTGCCGTGGGTAAGGGGGGGCCGGAGTAGCCTCCCCACAGCGACGGTTCTGTCCATTCCTCCCCTGAATCTCTCCACCTTCCCCAGTTCCCCCCTCCCGCCTGCTGTTAGCTAAGCGATTTTGAATGTCGTCTGTGAAAGGACTTTACGGGCTGGCAATGGGGGATTGGATGCCTTTGACCCGCGTCCAGCTCCGACATCTGCAGGAGACTTGCTAATTCCCCACCTGAGTAATTGTTTTGGCATGTGCCTCTCGCTGCTGCTGGAATCGCTCCCCCATTGCCTTCCTGGGGTTCTGTTTACAGCAGCCTGGCGTGGCGGTGGGCTTGGTCTGCCTGGGCCTTTAAAACATTCTGCAGATGCCGGAGCCGACCACTCCTCCCTTCTCTCCCCGGCCGGCTGTTTGATCTCTTGCACCCGTTCCTGGCACACTCACAGCGCTGACCTGCCTCTGGCACTGCTGGAGCTCATCATGTTCCTTAACTAGGTGGTGCAGGGCGGGCTGGACCCACGCCCCAGAGCTCTGCATCCTGACGATTTGGGTGATCTCCCCACCCCATTCCAAGACCCATCCCTTCCGCTTGACTGGAGAGTGGAGTCAGCTGCAGCCTCTCGTCTGGCCTGTGCTCACAGCGACCAGGCTGGGAAGTTACCCGGTGGGAGCAGCAGGGCAGGAGGTGGCCGGGCAGGAGAAGACGGGGATGGTGGCTGCAGTGCGAAGGTCCTGGGGCAGGTGCCCGGTTATGAGGCCTGGCACAGGCACACTGGCTAGTGGCCACAGTGTCTTCGTAAGTGCCAGCCTCCCAGTGGGATGTAGAGGTGGGCTGGGTCCAGGAGGCAGCATGGGAGTGGGAGTGAGTCTGTCAGGGAGACTGATCACAGCCTGCCCCGGGGCAGCCAGCAGCATGCATTAACCAGTGTGGCGGTGGTCTGGGGGAGTGCAGGTCATGCCCTCCTTCTCAGCTGCGGTGTGGGGCCCAAGAGGCCATGGTACAGCCAAAGCATGGGAGATCTCTCCCGTTGGCACCGAGCAGCTACCCGAGCAGTACAGCTGTGCCGCTGTACGCTCGCGAGTGTAGACACAGCCTAAGGTTGAAGAACTCTCGTTGTCCCCTCCGCTGGCTTGGGCTCTGAGTCTGCTCCGTGATTTGAAGGCAGAGGAGTGCAGGATTGGCTGGTACTCCGGGGGGCGGTTCTCGGTAGCATGGTCGGCGCAAGCGCGAGGGACGTTGGTCGTATCGAGTCTGTCTCCACTGCCATCAGCGGCGGGCATGCAGCGCGTGGAGATGTCTGCTGACTCCACTAACAATCGCCGGGAACCGTCTGTAGCATGGGCCGTACAAACCTGCCTGGGACCCTGTTCTGTGTACCTGAGCAGCCAGCCCGTGCTGCCGTGTCTTCCCCGCTCGAGCGCAGTCGAAGCCAGCTCGGGTCTGTCCATGCGTGCTGCAGGCACAGCTCTGGTTGCCGGGTAGACATACCCCTTATGATGATGGAGAAGGTGGCCAGATGCCCTCCTGGAATCACTCCCACCCCACTGGCTCCTGAACCGGCTCACCGACAATAAGAGCTGGCCTGAATCTTCGGCAGAAACTCAACCCCCCCAAATGTTCCCTGCCTTCCAAACTAACCCAGCTTGTCTGTTTCACATCCATGCCCTGGCTCCAGAAGGGGACATGCGAAAGAACTGGGACAGAGCCTGTTTTCCTGAGCTTCCCACGAGGTTCAGCTAGATCAGAGCATGGAGGGGGCAGCATTGTCTAGTGGCAGCAGCCTGGGACTGGGAGGCAGAAGAGCAAACTCTTGGTGTGACTGGAGGCAAGACGCTTTACTTCCCAGCGCCTCCGTTTCCCCATCTGTTAAATGGGGACTGTCATTCTCACCTATTCCCAGGGGTTGCTGTGAGCCTCGCTGCAGGAATGTTTGCCAAGCGCTTTGGGATACTGTGCTGAAGATCAAGTGTTTGTATCATCCCCGCTTTGGGGTATTTTTCATAATTCAAATGCTGAATCTTCACCCTGATTTGGAGTGGCGCGGGGCACCCGAACCGTAGCGTCGTGGGTGCTGACACCAGTCTGGAGCATGCCCCATCTGTGTTCTGCCATCCCTGCAACAGGGCACAGTGCCAGCAGGGCTTTCTCGGTGGGTAGGAGGCCTTGCGCAGCCTCTTTCGGCGAGGAAAAGTAGGAAAAAATGGTTAATACCCAGCGAAAGTGATTCCTTCTTTTCACTGTCAAAGTTTCCTTGAAAGTGAAACCCGTCTGAATAAGAAAGAGAGCGAGCGCGTAGAGCCCAGCTGGCTGGAGCTGTGTGTGGAAAGTGTCTTCCAGCACGAAACCTGGCTGCTAAAGTAACAGGAGGCGGAACTGCGTGTGCCTGCACGGCTTGTGAGAATGCCTTTGTATTTCGAACCTCCCGAAGGGCGGGGACAGCTTTTCAAGGCCCTGAAACTGCCCTGTCCTGGTGCTATTTAAGCTGCGATGCATGTCCTGGTTTGAATAAAAAAGCCCCCTCTATCTATCCATCTAGCTATCCATCCCTCCATCAATTCCCATACACCCCCTCTATCTATCTATCTATCTATCTATCTATCTATCTATCTATCTATCTATCTATCTATCTATCTATCTATCTATCTATCTATCCCCATACACCCCTCATCTATCTATCTATCTATCTATCTATCTATCTATCTATCTATCTATCTATCTATCTATCTATCTATCTATCTATCTATCTATCTATCTATCTATCCCCATACACCCCTCATCTATCTATCTATCTATCTATCTATCTATCTATCTATCTATCTATCTATCTATCTATCTATCTATCTATCTATCTATCCCCATACACCCCTCATCTATCTATCTATCTATCTATCTATCTATCTATCTATCTATCTATCTATCTATCTCCATACACCCCTCATCTATCTATCTATCTATCTATCTATCTATCTATCTATCTATCTATCTATCTATCTATCTATCTATCTATCTATCCCCATACACCCCTCGTCTATCTATCTATCTATCTATCTATCTATCTATCTATCTATCTATCTATCTATCTATCTATCTATCCCCATACACCCCCTCTATCTATCTATCCATCCCCATACACCCCCTCTATCTATCTATCCATCCCCATACACCCCCTCTATCTATCTATCTATCTATCTATCTATCTATCTATCTATCTATCTATCTATCTATCTATCTATCTATCCTCATACACCCCCTCTATCTATCTATCTATCTATCTATCCTCATACACCCCCTCTATCTATCTATCTATCTATCCCCATACACCCCCTCTATCTATCTATTTATCTATCCCCATCCATCCCATCTATCTATCTATCCCCATCCACCCCATCTATCTATCTATCTATCTATCTATCTATCTATCTATCTATCTATCTATCTATCTATCTATCTATCTATCTATCCCCATACACCCCCTCTATCTATCTATCCATCCCCATACACCCCCTCTATCTATCTATCCATCCCCATACACCCCCTCTATCTATCTATCTATCTATCTATCTATCTATCTATCTATCTATCTATCTATCCCCATACACCCCATCTATCTATCTATCTATCTCTGCTTCCTTCTCGATAGACTAAGTTCTCATCTCTCCATTGGCTTCAGTGGGGTTCAATCGGGGTGAATTTGTTCCAGTGTCACTCGGTTGGCCACAGGCTCTGTTTAACCCCCATCCTTCTCATGTGATTGTTCCGCAGCTGGAGGAGCACGGACGTCCCTTGTGTGGGGAATGGAAAAATCACCTCCTCTTTCGGGCTGTCTGGGTCTGTCTGGTCTCTGACTTTCTGTCTCCCTCTCTTCATCCCCTGCCCCACCACACTCTCTGCCCATTCACCTCTCCTCCCTTTCTCCACCTCCTTCCCTCTCGCCGCCCGGCTCTGGGCGAGTGCTCTGTCTAGCGGCTGTGCGGTGCAGCCGGACTCGCAGCCTCCGTGATGTCATGCTGGAATCACATAGCTGCAGGATGATAAATCCTTGGGATCCAACTGGCTGAAATTACAGACGGCGTTTTATCCCACAAGCCAGGAAACACCCCGCTCCAGTCCCTGACAGGCGGAGAGACAGGGTAGGAGACAGACAGAGCTGGGTCTGCCACCTCTCAGGAACTCTTAGAAAGCTCCGGCACTGAAGGAAAAGGGAGTGAACAGCAAGGGAAGGAAATTAACCCAGTTCCTCCTCTTCTGCTGGGTGTTTTCCTTCCATCCAGCTGGTAAGTTCTGACTCCTGGGCTGGTTTGCAAGATGGGGAGACTGTATTTTGCTGGTTAACGACACCCTAGAGCCAGGCAGATCTCAGCACTGCCCCGCTGAGGGCAGAGACGGCTCCTTGGCACTGCCGAGCCTCATAGCTGGGCAGGCGATGAAACGGAAACCCTGTCGGGATTGAAGGACAGGGGCTGAGTGAATGCCTGGAGCGCCTGTTGGGAACCCAGCCTGCTTCCCGTGCTTCCCCGTCCCATCCCGTCGCAGGGCCGCGCGGTCCCCACCTGCCAGCTGGCCTAGCTGTCACTTCGGGGCAATGCGTTTGGAGACGACCAGGGGCCGGATTCCCAGTGGGTGTAATGCAGCCCTGGAGCTGTCCTGAGCTCAGAGCCCAGCGGGCAGAGGGGCAGAGTTGGTCACACGGCGGGTAGGACTCTCAGGATGGGGTGTCGACCAAATCAAGTAGCCACATCCCCAGGCGATTCTAACTCTGCTCCTCTCCTGTGCTGTCTCTCCCCTGCTCCTGCGATCTGCTGGCATAGAGGCCGATTCGCTTGTTTCCCTTTGTCTTGGGCAGCGGTTTATGCTCTGCTGTGCCACACCTGCTTTGCACCATCGGCCGGCGATTTGGGAAGTGTATTTGAATGTGGCCACCAGTGTCTGGAGAAAGTTGGATTGATCTGAATCGGCTGCTATAGCAGCCACTCTCTCCTGTCCGTCAATCTGTTTGTTGTTTGATTGCTCTCTGCGCAAAGGGGAAGGGACAAGCAGGGGATGAAGGCCAGAGAGCGTAGTAAAGCTGTCGGAGAATTGGAGAGTCGTGCTATTGTACTGTTCAGTTTAGATCCGTGTGCCTGGGTCCGTGGGATCAGAGAGCACGGTGATGGGCGTGGGGTAGAGCAGAATAGGGAATTCCTCTAGCAAAGCCCCGAGGTTTTGTTTGGACCCTTCTCCATCCTCTCTGCCTGAATCAATACAGGTGGATCGAACAAAAACATTCTCGTTGTGTCAGATACCTTTGAAAAATAACAGCTGCTAAGTCAGTAAGCTAATGGTGGGTGCTTTGCATGCCATGGTGAGGATGCTGCCACCATCCCAGATGGTCTAGGGAAACAAGAGACAGATGAGGTGGGGCATTCTCATTGGACAGAGATTTGGACGGACCGTCCCTGGTTTGGCTTTGCACTTGTGTCTGACAACTGACCAGGGGAGCAGGTGCCCGCTTGCTTCAGGCAGGAATTGGGATTCTGCCAGTTTTGCTGTGAATGTGGCGAATCTACAACACGCCCCACCCTCTCCATCACTGCAGAGAGAATCATGATTTTTTTTTCATGGCAATAGAAGCGTTTGGTCATTTTTAACCTTGCTCCCTGCCCTGTCGGACCCAAAAGGATGGTCCGGATTCAGTCCCAGATAGTCAGGTTGCTAGTTCTGTGCCCTCCAAAGCGATCTGTAAGCCATAAACTCGGGCTGTATCTGCTGCGCAGGGGTGCAGAAGTGGATTCAGGAGGGTTTTTCTGTCTCTCATCTCCATCCGTCTGTGAGCAAGTTGCTCTTGTACAACGTTGCCTAGTGGTTAAAGCACAGGAGCAGGAGTCGAGAGCCGTGAGTTATAGTCCCAGTTCTGACACCGACTCCTCATATGGCATGGGTGAGTCACTTAACCCGCCTGCAGCTGGTTGTTCTTACCTGCCTCGCAGGCGTCTGCTGGGACCGAGCGGTCGGTGTTTCCAAGCCATGGTGGAATGGGCTAAATTGGAGCAGGAAATAATTTGGCTCCAACCTCTCTGAGCCAGCCCGACTTAAGCAGTAGCAGAGCTTGGTGCAGCTCCATGGAGACCGGAAGCCGGGGCGAGCTCCTTAGGCTGGGGGGCCTCTGTCTCCTGAATTGCCCCGGTCACTTTGGGCTGGGTGGTGCTCGAACATCTCCCCTGCAATTTGTAACCCCACCGCCCGAGTGAGCTGAGCGGGCCAGTCGCAGCGGGGCCTCGGCTCCTGTATGGCAGTGTAGACGTCCCCGAGGGTCTCCCCTCGGACAGCAATGCGTGGAAGAGGGCTGGGGACTTAGGCCATCAGCCTGGCAAGGGCCTCGTGGGTAGGGTTGCCAACCCTCCAGGATTGGCTTGGAGTCTCCAGGAATTAAAGACGACTCTTTAATTAAAGATGATGTCATGTGAGGAAATCTCCAGGAATACATCCAACCAAAATTGGCAACCCTACCCGTGGGTCACCGAGCCCAGGCCTGGCATATCGTCCCGTTTGTAAGCGTATCAAGCTCCCGCTGTTTGTCCCCACTGCTCGGCCTCCCTGCTGGCTCGTCGCCTCCATCCCTCGCAAAGAGAATCTGCTCCAAAGGCCACGTCGGGACTTTGCTGGCCTCGCTTTGAGCTTTAAAAATCCCCCCCGGCCCCTGCCAGAAGCCCATTCTGCGGATGCTTTTGAGATGCTTCTCCCGGCAGCAGGGCGGGTTCTGAACCAGGGCGCTAATTCGAGCCTCTTCCCTCTATTTTTTCCTGGGCCACGTACGTTATTTATTTGATATGGACATAGCCTGCCGGTGCGTGCCTCCCCGTGGCTTGTGCCCAGCCTCCAGGGCATGCTTCAGCTATAACAGCCTGAGTGGCGCTGTTTGTCCTGCTTGTGCTTTGGCGCAAGGAGCGCCGCTTATCTTGAATGGCAGCAAAGAGCCTAGAGAATGTGGACCTGGCTAGTGGGGTGAGCCTGGGAGAGCGGATTTTTTGGTCTGGAAGGAGGCATTGCTCCGGATCTCCCCTCTGGGAAGAGAGCTCCGCTGAGTCAACCCCTGGGTTCCCCGCAGAGCCGTGTCGCGGCTGCCCTGCCTGCGGGAGGAATGTTGGATCAACATCCTCTCCCCAAAGCTGGGCAGAGGCGTGTCCGCAGGCAGGAGAAGGCTGGGCGCTCTCCAGAGCTCTGGGTGCCCAATTGCCTTTGTTTGACGGTTCGCTTAGGAGTTGCTGTAGAGTAAGGCTGGGGACCGGCCGGTTTGGTGGGGGTGTACGGAGCCATTGAAAGCCACGCCGGGGCTGGGCATCTCTCCCTGGGAAAATCTTAATCATTCTTCCCGGCCCAAGATCTTAGACTCCTGGGACAGAAGGACATTTAACTCTTGATGTCCCCGGACCTGTTCAGTGGGCTGAGCTTGCTTTTGACTGAACTTAACCTGGCTACATCTGCACAAAAAACTAACAAGGGACTGAAGGCGAAAAATGAATAATACTGTGTAGAATGTATAAGAATTTGTGGCCTGACCCAAAGCCCACTGAAATCGAAAAAAGACTTCACCGCGCTCGCTTTCATAGAATCATAGAATATCAGGGTTGGAGGGGACCTCAGGAGGTCATCTAGTCCAACCCTCTGCTCAAAGCAGGACCAATTCCCAACTAAATCATCCCAGCCAGGGCTTTGTCAAGCCGGGCCTTAAAAACCTCTAAGGAAGGAGATTCCACCACCTCCCTAGGTAACCCATTCCAGCACTTCACCACCCTCCTAGTGAAAAAGTTTTTCCTAATATCCAACCTAAACCTCCCCCAACGCAACTTGAGACCATTACTTCTTGTTCTGTCATCTGGTACCACTGAGAACAGCCGAGCTCCATCCTCTTTGGAACCCCCTTTCAGGTAGTTGAAAGCATCTATCAAATCCCCCCTCACTCTTCTCTTCTGCAGACTAAACAATCCCAGTTCCCTCAGCCTCTCCTCATAAGTCATGTGCTCCAGCCCCCTGATCATTTTTGTTGCCCTCCGTTGGACTCTTCCCAATTTTTCCACATCCTTCTTGTAGTGTGGGGCCCAAAACTGGACACAGTACTCCAGGTGAGGCCTCACCAATGCCGAATACAGGGGCATGATCACATCCCTCGATCTGCTGGCAATGCCCCTACTTATACAAGTAGGATCAACCCCCCCCATCCATCAAACCCCCCCATCTCAAACTGTGTCTTCCTAGGTTTGTATGTCCCACTCTGTACAGAGAGGACTTTTTGCCATCCTTAATCAAGAAATAGTATGCCCGTTGCCCATAGTGTTGCTGCGTGGGCACATGGGTGCAGACACAATGTGTGGGAGTTGCTGTGTGTGTGTGTCTGTCATTCCATGGGTGTGCATGGGCAGACACCTGTTGTATGCATGTTGCTGTGTGTTTGCGTGGCTCGCTGTGCGCTTGTGGCAGGGGTATTGCTGTGATTTTGTGCGTGCGCACACTTTGCGGTGCTGTCGCTTGCGGCGGGGTCCCTGTGCGATTGCACGGCTGTTGCTGTGTTTGTGTGTGCATGTTGTTTGGGGGTTGTGGACTGGGATGTGCATTGCGCGGGTGTTGCTCTGGGGTGTCAGGCTGCGTGTGTGTGCGAGCACGTGCTGCATGGTGGTTGTGCTCTGTGTGTGTGTGTCCATGTTGTGTGGAGGTTACCGTGTTTGGACAGGAGCATAGGGGCTGGTTAGCCTCCCTCCTGTGATACGCCTGGCTCTGTTGTGGAAGTGTTTGCCTGCAGCTCAGAGCGTTCTGATTTCACGCTGTCGCATGAAGCCGTCTTCCGGCTCTGAGTCAGGCCTCTGGCTCGCGGCCAGAGGAGAGTCACTTTTTCCTCTAAAAAGAAAGCGTTTAATGTTGCCTCCCTGGCCTTCCAGAAAACCTCACTGGGGATCTGGGAAAACAAATGGAGAGACTCCAACGGGGAGATAGGGGCCTTTCGGCAGGAGGGCGGAGTGGGGAAATAGATGGCTTGCTCTGCTATTCCGTGCCACACTCGTAGTGCCAAGGCAGCGCCTCTGATACGAGACGACATTCTCCTGGCACCTCATGTTCCCCAACTCCCTGCCTTCGCCCAGGGCAGCAGAGCCCCGGCAGCCCTGGAGCAGAGAGCAGTTTCAACTTAAGGCTGGGGGACCCGTTTGGAAAAACCTGAAAGTCACCTGGAGGACGGCAGCCGGCCCTGCACTTTGCAGAGCCCCCATGTGCCAGCAGGAGGGACCAGGCTGTGAGGTTGCTCCCACGCCGGGATCAGGCCCGGATGGGCTCTGCAGAGCTGGGATGGGCTGTAGGGCCCGCAAGAGGGTGGGGTCCAAAGCGGCTGGTTGCTTCACTTGGGCGTGAGGTCAGCTGGGGCAAACGGAGCATGATGGAGTCTCCCAAACTGAACAGCCGATTCAGCGTAGCCCCGTGGCGAGGCGATGGCGTCTGACTTACGGTGTCGCCCCATCGCCGCTTCAGTCCAGCCCTGCCGGGGCTCGGTCATTGAGCGCAAGGTGCAGAATGGAGCAGGCTGTTTCCTGCAGGCAGGGAGCCCGGGTCTTGTCCCGCAGTGGGACCACATTGGGCTTGTGACGCTGCGTCGTGGCGGAAACGTGGTCACAAGAGCAGTGTCCGGGGTCACAAATGTCTCGGTCTGAAATGCTGCTGGGTGGGCTGGCCCCAGGAGAGGCTCCGATTCTCTGGGGAGGAGCAAGGGAGGGAGAGCTCCATTAAATGGATTTAAAACTGGCCAACTGACAGGTCTCCAAATGTAACCGTGAAAGGGGAATCATCTTCCAGCTGAGCCCTGAGACCCAGTGCCCCGTGGGGCTAAAGCCAGGAGCCCTGGTGCCCTCCGGGGCTAAAGCTGGGAGACTAGAGCCCTGGCGCCCCTGGGGGCAGAAACCCTGACCCCCCCATCTTGCAGGGCTAAATCCCCGAATCCCCCTGCCCTGTACGGCTAAAGCCAGGGCAGCAGCCCGGAGCCCCAAGCCCCCCCCCCCAGTGGTTGAAGCCTGGGGCCTCAAGCCCCCCGCCCCATGGGGCAGAAGCCCCAAGCCCTCAGCCCTGTAGGGAAAAAGCCCCCATCTCCACAAGGCTGAAGCCTGAACTCCCATCCAGTGGCTAGAGTTCCGAGTCCCCCTCTCCCTGAGCCCCACACCCTGCATGTCTAAAACCCAAGCCCCTTGCCCTCCGGTGGCTGAAGCCCAGAGGCCCCCCTGCTCGGCCCTGGAATTTTTATAGCATATTGGGGGGGGGGGGAGCTCAGAAAGAAAACCCCCAAGAACTCCTGACCTAGCAGACAAATATCCAATGGCTGGAAATTGAAGCTAGACAAATCCAGACTGGAAATAAGGCGTACATGTTACCAGTGGGAGTAATTCACCATTGGTGCAGTTTACCACGGGGTCTGGTGGATTTGCCATCACTGGCTATTTTAAAATCAAGGTTGGATTTTAAAAACCAACCACCTCCTTTTGAGCTAGAGCGGATTATTTCAGGGGAGTTCTCTGGCCGGTGTTATCCAGGAGGTCAGACTAGATGATCACAATGGTCCTTTCTGGCCTGGAATCTAAGAAGCCAGCCAGCCATCCCCCTTGTTTGTGTGAGAAGTGAAGCAGCCTTCCCAGGGAAGCAGTAGGGGCTGGCTTCAAGACTGAGCGCGATAAGTGTACGGAGTGGCTGGTATGATGACACTGCCGACAATGGCATGTAGCCGATCTTCGACTGCTACCAGCAAATATCCCCAATGGCCGGTGATGGGACACACTAGATGGGGAGGGCTCTGAGTTACTACAGAGAATTCTTTCCCAGGTGTCTGGCTATGGGGTCTTGCCCACATACTCAGGGTCTGACTGATCACCAAATTTAGGGTCGAGAAGGAATTTCCCCCCCGGGTCAGATTGGCAGAGACCCTGGGGGGGGTTCGCTTTCTCCTGCAGCGTGGGGCGCGGGTCACTTGCAGGTTTAAACGGTGGATTCTCTGTAACTTGAAGTCGTTGAGTCTTCAGTAACTCAGCCAGAACTCAGGGGTCTCTTGCAGGAGTGGGTGGGTGAGGTTCTGTGGCCTGTGATGTGCAGGGAGCCTGGGGGTCTGGGGCTCCTTTCCAGAGTCACGCAGGGCCGTACGCCTCACACAGCCCAGGATCCAGTTTGAACCTTGCGGGAGAGCTCACATTAACGCTGTATCGATCCGGCCTGCAGAGCATCCTGTGCTTTCAGCGCAGCGAAAGCAGGTTTCCAGTAACGTCTCAGTAGACACCGTCTCCTCTGGCCACGTTAGCCACAGAGGACACAGCGCCGGCGTCTCTGCAGGAGAGCGGTGGGAATGTTGTGTGTATTTCGCGGGGAGGCTGAGTGCTTGGCAGCCGGCTGACAGGGCCCTTAGCTCATTGTTTGAGCGTTGAAGCCATTTGTGCTTAATGGGAGCCATTAGCTCGCTCTCCCGCCCCGAGCAAACCGTTGATCTCCTTTGTTCTGTTCTCCCCATGCAGAGCTCGGGCACACCCAGGGGCCGCTGGACGGGAGCCTCTATGCCAAGGTGAAGAAGAAAGACTCCCTCCACGGCAGCACCGGTGCCGTCAACGCCAGCCGCGCCCCCCTCTCCGCGGCGCCCAACCACCTCGAGCACACGCTCTCCGTCAGCAGCGACTCGGGCAACTCCACTGCTACCGACAAGACTGACGAGCAGGCGGCGCCCAGCGGCGGCCCCCCGGCGCTGACCCCCGAGGAGAAGCGAGAGCTCGAGCGCCTCTTGAGCGGCTTCGGCTTGGAGAGCGAAGCCCCCATGCACAACCGCCACCCCGGGGCGGCGCCGGCCGGCGGCTCCGCCCTCACGGGGCGCCATGTGGTGCCGGCCCAGGTGCACGTCAACGGGAGCGCCGCCGCCCTGGTGGCCGAGCGGGAGACGGACATCCTGGACGACGACCTGCCCAACCAGGACGGGCACAGCGTCGGCAGCCTGGGCACCCTCTCCTCCTGCGACGGCACCACCAACGCCAGCGAGGTCGGCTACCAGGAGGTGCCCCGGATGGAGAGCCTCTCCTCCCTGCCCAACGGCCCGTCCAGCTTCGACGGCGCGGACAAGCTGCACAAGGAGGGGCTGTATGACTCAGAGCCGCTGATCAATGGGGGGTACCCCTACAACAACCAGAATACGCTGCGGAGCATGATGGGGCGACACCCCCAGCCCCCGCTGAGCCAGATCCGGCCCTCGGTGTCTGCTCAGGAGAATCTGTCCGACTACCAGCAGCAGCAACCCGGCTTCCCTGAGCCCGGCTGGCTGCTGCCCCGGCCGCCGGCCACCACGCAGCCCTACCTGTATGGCTTTGACTCCAACGACATGTACCGCTCTCAGTCCTACCCAGCCGCCGAGCCGGGCCTCCAGCTCCCCCAGGCACCGGCTCGGAGCACCAGCAGCCGGGAGGCCGTGCAGAGGGGCCTCAACGCCTGGCAGCAGCAGGGCGGCAGCAGCGGCGGGAGCAGGCCACCCTCCCGCCAGCAAGACTGCGGCCTGGAAAGCCAAAGCCCTAGTGTCTCCAGTTCGAGCCCCCAGCCCAGCCCCTTGCAGGTGGCCCCCCCTCCGAGCCACAGCATCCCTGAGTTCCCCCAGGTGGCCTCCCCGAAGGAGATCGAGCAGTCGATAGAAGCACTGAACATGCTCATGCTGGACCTGGACCCGTCCGTCTCAACGATGCACAAGTCCCAGAGCGTCCCCGTGGCCTCCACAGAGGACCAGCCCGGCCCGGTGGTCTCCTCTCTGTCTGCCCAGCCAGTGTTGGGTCTTCCTAGCCAGGCGGCCCCTCAGGTGACCCAGCCGAGACCCAGCAACGCCTTCGGAGCCTTGCCGGCGAGCGTGTCCCACAACGCCATGGGCACTGCTGTCACCCAGCCCCCACCGGCTTCTGAACCGCTGGCCAAAGCCTATCTGCCAGGACCGCCGGGCCGGGGCGCTGGCGAGCCAGAGTACATGGGGCAGGATTTTGGGGTGTCCTACTCACCCTACGGCTATCAGAACCAGCAGCCACCTGTGCCGCAGACAAGGAGCTACAGCCGCCCCCCGGGAAGCCCCCCAGCCTCTCCCATCCCTCTGGCAACAGCTTACAGCCCCGTGAGGCCTCAGCAGCCCCTCATCATGTCGCCCCCATCCCCCACAGCGACAGCCCAAGCCCAGATGCCCCCGAAGGGAGCGGAGCATCACCATGAGCCTGCCAGACCCTCGGAAGAAGAGCCCTTGAACCTGGTAGGGCTGGTGGCCCACAGAGTAGCAGGTAAGAGGCTTTGATTTGCGGTGCCACCTCTGGCTGGCCGTCACCCCAGGGCCAGGCTGCGTTTGTCCTAGACTGTTGGGTGAGGGCGGGTTACGGGAGCCCCTTCTGCAGAGAGCAGGCGGGGGGCCTGCGTGCCCAGCTCTTGCGGCTGGGTCCATAAGCAGAATGGAGCCACAAACGCACCCACGAGGCTCCGGCTGTGTGGGAGTCCCACTGGGATGGAGACGCCCGTGCCCCATGGCCCAGCCTGACTCCAGGCTTCCCTGGAAACCAGGCCCTCTGGGCCCCTAACATACCAGGGGAATCCTCTCCATCCTCGCTCTTGGGAAGAGGCAGCCCGGCCCCCCTCTGCAGCGAGCGGTGCCCAGGAGAGGAGAATCGGGGCCTGTCCCTGGGGACGGGGTCGGGCCCGGGAAGCACGCCCGGGGGGCCAGAGGGAGAAAGGGGTGGGAGTTGTGGGAAGGGCGAGACGAAATGCAGATGCACAGGACAGGAGAGAGCTCAGGGAAGCATTAAACATCCCACATCCCGTTCCCAGAGGCCCCTCTCCGTGCAAACGGGGTCGTGACTGGAGGGGAGCCGTCTCCCACGCGGCCTCGCTGGCCAGGCGCGATCACTGCCCTGCCGCTGGGCAGTGCCCAGCTGGTGAGGCGGGGGACAGCGTGAGCAGCGCGGCTGAGCTCAGGGCTAGGGAGCGGACTTCTCCGTGGCTGCGTTAGTTACTCCGTGCGCCCAGCTGCACGGGAAAGAGGGCCTGGCAGCCTTTGGCCGGAGAGCCTGCTCTGGTGAGATGTCCAGTCTGGCTTCGCCTTCCCGAGAGCTCTGGCTGGATCAGCGCTGGTGGTTCCGGGTGCTCCAGACTGCCCTGCTGCCCCGTTGGCTGGCGAGCGGCGGGGGCTGGGGCTGGCTCCAGGACCGGAGCAGCATGCAGAGGTGTGTCGTGGCTGCAGACGATGATCTCTTCCAGCTGTCCTCCTGCTCCCTCTGCTGCTCCTCTCTCTGCAGCCAAAGGGAAATTGCCCCTGCTTACTGTGCGGGGAGCTGCTGGGAGCAGACTGATCAGTCCGGCCTGGGAGCAGGAAGGAGGCAGGAGAAAAGAGGAGAGGCCAGCACCTTGTTAAAGCAGAGAACAGTGCGTTAGCCCCACTGCCCCCGGTGATGGATTTTCAAAGGGGTTCAGGAGCCCGGTTTTGCCTGCGGGGTGCATGGCTCCGATGTGGGAGGCCTAGCCGTAGCTCCATTGGGAGATGTCAGTTGGAATGACCGGACTGGACTCCACTTTAGATACCCAGCGATAGCCCCTAGCGCCCAAAGCAGTCATGCTCATTGTGGGACCTTCCTGCTTGTGCTAGGTGCTGTACTTACATGGCCTCCATTATCACAGACTCTGAGTACCCCACGATCTTGAGGGTATTTATCCTCCCAACCCCCCTTTACGGCAGGGCAGTGCCGTCACACCCAGTGTACAGATGGGGAACAGAGACACAGAGAGGATAAGTGACTTGCCCAAGGCCGCATAGAGAGTCTGTAGCGGAGCAGGAGATTGACCCCTGGTCTCCAGGTCACAGGTCAGCAGCCTAGCCATTGTCCAAAGCCCGCGCACTAGGACTGCTGGGCTAGTAAGTTACAGTCCCTGCCCCATGCTCCAGTGCCCTGGCTTTCCTTTCTTAGCCCTACAGCCACAGGCACGGGAGGAGCTGTGATGTTCTGAGCACGCTGGCTCTGTTCTGAACAGGCAGGAGAATAGAAAGTGTCACACCCCTCTGAAGCACTTCCCGTAGACATGCCCCCTTGAATCTGTTGTCAAACTGTCCATTCCTCCTCGGAGCTTGGATCTGCGCTGGGGAAACAAACGGGATGACGGGGGGCATATTTAGAACCAGGTCTGTCATTGATCCTGATGCTTCAGGGCATATGGCCCCCAGTTGGGGTCAGGAGGTAACTTCCCCATGGAATAGTGCAGCACAGTTAGGTACGATGTAGGTCATTGACCAGTGGGACCATTCCAGCGAGGCATTTTTACCGTGCGCAGGGTGCATGGACGGACTAGCGAACTGGCCTCATCTCTTTGGGACTCCGGTTGCCCCTGGCCTAACTTCAGAGCTCAGGCCCCAGCCTGGGAAGCAGGAAGCCAAGTCCCCCTTGGCCCGACGGGCCTGAGGAATAAATCTTTGGCTTCGGGGCATGCACAGTGCCTGGCCCTGCCTTCTTCTCCATGATTGTGGCGCAGGTTTTTCATTGCTCGTCCGTGGGAATGCCGGGGCCGCGATCCAGCCTGCAGTTCCAGGGCTTGGCAGGGCGGGGTTTGTTCCAGCCAGCGTCTCGGCCTAGAAACACGAAAGGCATTAGAGGGAGGGAACAGCGCTCAGTTGCAAAACACCTCCCCCCCCCACGCACACCCAGGCTGAGTCGCTGCTCTCTGCGGAAGGAGGGAGCCAGGTCCTGGCAGGTTGGTGCCAGTGCGGATTGTGGGAAAAGCTGGCTGCTGGATTGGAGAGAAAGGGGCCCCTGAAGCTGTCATGCTTAGCATCACGCCCTGAGCAATGGGCTTGGGTTACCCCTGCTCAAGGACTCAGTGACTAACCCTTTAATGCCCTGAAAATACCCCTCCCCCACCACAGACCCCCTCCCCCTTCATCCCACTCCAAGCTACAGGGAAATCATTGTGCGAAAACTGGTTATTAAGAGATTTTTAAAAAACCAAAACCAACTCTGGCGTCTGTGATAATTTCTGCAGCCCCTTACATCCCAGAGCCTTTCCCCGGCTACTAAACAGCTAGTGCATTCAAACCACTTCGCCCAGCCCTGAAATGCAGCCACCTCTGACGTGGAGCGTGGTAGCTGCTTCACAGCGCCCAGCCACAAAGTGTCATAGGTTAGGACAGGAGAGGAGGCCGCAAGCCATTGCTGGGAGTTGAAGCGGCAGGGTAATTTATGGGCCACTTTGGCCAGGACATCAGGGCTCAGACCCCGACTTCACCAAAACAACATTTCGAGGTGTTTCACGGCCGCCTGCGGTTAGGACTT
The DNA here is from genome assembly GCF_028017835.1 of Emys orbicularis. Lineage (NCBI taxonomy): Eukaryota > Metazoa > Chordata > Testudines > Emydidae > Emys > Emys orbicularis. The sequence continues at coordinate 3,067,470 of NC_088693.1, forward strand.
GGTTGTTACATGCCACCTCCAACAGCACCAGCCGGGGGCCCTGGGTTTAGGACTGAGTCCCAGGGAAGAGCCCCGCCATTGAGTCACCCTGCGTCGGCCCGGATTCTCCTCTGATCTGCGCGCCGCCCGGGCCAGATGCTGCTTGGTGGTGGGATGTGGTTCTCTGCCTGTCTGAGGAGGCGAGGCTGGGAGCTGTCCCTGGAGCAGGGCCATATGTCGCAATGGGAGGCTCGTGGCCAGTCCCCGGGAAGAATAGTTCAGCACACAGAGCAGCGCGGCGTGTTTACATCAGGGGAGAACAAGGTGTCCTGAAAGCAGAGCTGGCAGCACGTGGCGTGAGTCAGAGCGCAGCCTGGAAGCGGGAGCTGTGGAGGCTGCGGGAGAGTAGATAGGAGGTGTCGGCTGCTGGCACGGGGAGGGGGTTATTTATGGCCCTCGCTGCTATAAGTTGCCTGTTTGTCCCCAGGCAAGTATGTGGGGAATTTCACACAACATCCTCCTCCCTGGGACTTGCAATCATGACAACTCCAATTTCCTACGGCTGGCTGGGGCTGGGGGTGCCACAGTGAGGATTACACAGGAGCGGGGATGGATTTTTAGCAGCCCCCGCCCAGAGAGACCCTGCTACATGAGCCAGCTGGGCTGCACCGTAGACCCCTCAATAAGAGTTTGTTCATTACCGATGGGCTGATCCTCTAACATAAGAACGGCCAGACTGGGTCAGACCAAAGGTCCCTCTAGCCCAGTGTCCTGTCTGTGACAGTGGCCAATGCCAGGTGCCCCAGAAGGAATGAACAGAACAGGGAATCAGCAAGTGATCCATCCCCTGTCGCCCACTCCCAGCCACTGGCAAACAGAGGCTAGGGACACCATCCCTGCCCATCCCTCGCACCCAAAGCGGCTGATGCGCTGGGCCGGATTCTCCACTGCCCTGTGTGGTCATTTGCATGAGGGGTGTAAGATGCTCCAATTCTCCACTTGCCAGCACCGGGGGGGGGGGCAGGTGGCATTTTACACTTGCCGTATGCTCAGGCCGATTGGCTTTCTGACCTCTGTCCTGGCGGGCTGGACTCTGGGTCAGAGCCGGGCCCTCCCGCGGGTTCTCCAGCCCTTCAGTCCATTCCCCGGGTCTCCCTCGGGGAGCGATCTCAGCCCTCTCCCCACTGGGTCCACGCAGATGCTGGCTGTTCCCTGCCCCTCCCCTCCATCCTTCCAGTAACGCCCGTGGGCCTTCTGACTTCCTCGCTGAGCTCCGCCAGAGCGTGTGACGATGGAGGGCGGAGCTCCCTCGGGAAGCCGGGTTCCCTCCCCGGGGTTGCGGGCGGGGGTCGCTTGGATTGGCAGCACCACTCAGCCAGGTGGCAGAGCTGGGCCGTGGCAGCCCTGGGTCAGATAACATAACACGCCCCAGACTCCGTGCTCCCGAGTCCAAGATCCCGCCAATCACACCTGCGGGGTCTGTTCCCAGCCTCAGGCATGCAGGCACCTCTGGGCTGGGGCCCCCCGAGTGTTTGCTGTTTGGCGTCTATTGAAGGGAGGCATCGGTCCATTTAATTCTTCACTGTTTTCCCGGAGAACAAAATTCAGCTGGGGCCCAGACATGGCGGCTGCTCCATTCACCAAGCCGTCCCGACCCCTTTCCTTCCCTTCTGGGGTGAGAGAGACGGGTCCCTGTTCCGGGGCGGCAGGGACATCCAGTGCGTACAGTCCCCTGCTGCCCCCTCTGCTCCCAGCGTCTCTGGGCTCGGCTACCATTCAACTCAGGGTCCCAACTAATCTTTTCTCGTGTTTTTTTTTCCCTGTCTCCATTGTGGTGTTTGTCCCGTCTGTCTCTCTCCATGGCGGACTGTGTCTCCTCCCTGGCTGACCTCCTCCCACTCCTGTGCCCCTTCCCCCCCTCCACCTCCCCTATCAGAGTACAACGCCAAACTCCGGGGCATCCGGCAGAGCACGAAAGCCCCCCATCCTCCTCTGCACCGACAAAGATCCTTCTCCTTCGCTGGTTTGTTCCGTTCCTCCTTCCTCTTTCGCTTCGCTCCCCTCTGCTCTTCTGCATGCTGGGTGGCTCCCCTCGGTCGCATGGACATGGCGTGGCAGGGTTTGTTAGCATGCCCTGTTAGGGGGTGGGGGAGCTGCTCAGAGTCCAGTGGGGCAGGACGGTTTGATCCCCACCATGGCAGAGCCTCCCCACCCGACGCCCAGTCACAGGGAAATCCCCGTCTGTACCGCGGTGCCTCGCAGGACTGGATTCTGGGTAGAGCTCTCCTCCCACCTACAGTGCTCCTTGTTTTTTCCTTGGCTTTCAGGCTCTTTCCCTGCTTGGGTGTTTGACTGGCTTGAGAGGGATGACAGGGGCGTTAGATTCGGTCCGTTCTCAGAGGGCACCCCCGGAGCGGCTATGGGCACGCAGGAGGTCACTGGCAAAGGGAGACTTGCTTGCCCAGTTGCTGTGTGTGCATGGGGAGGGGCGGCACACAAAGGGTGAATAGTCCAAACCTGGGGGGAGGCTGGTGAGGGGCTGTCACCAGCGTGGGTTTATTCTGAGGTGGCACTGTATATAAAAGTGCTGCAGAGAGTCCAGCTTTGAGCTTTTCTGCTGGATCTGGAAACAGTCGCTGAAATTTCTCCAGGCCAACACTGACACCCCCCCCAACGTCCACATGGCCCCATGCAGCCGTGTGTGTGTGTGTGTGTGTGTATGTGCACTCGATGGTTCCTCTCGCAGCGGGTCATTGTCGGGGCAAAACCTCCAAACGGGTTGTGACCCGCTGTCCGGAGCGCACACGCACAGATTAGGGGCCTGGAGCACATGATTTATGAGGAGAGGCTGAGGGAACTGGGTTTGGTTAGTCTGCAGAAGAGAAGAGTGAGGGGGGATTTGATAGCTGCTTCCAACTACCTGAAAGGGGGGTTCCAAAGAGGATGGATCTAGACTGTTCTCAGTGGTAGCAGATGACAGAACAAGGAGTAATGGTCTCAAGTTGCAGTGGGGGAGGTCTAGGTTGGATATTAGGAAAAACTTTTTCACTAGGAGGGTGGTGGTGAAGCACTGGAATGGGTTCCCTAGGGAGGTGGTGGAATCTCCTTCCTTAGAGGTTTTTAAGGTCAGGCTTGACAAAGCCCTGGCTGGGATGATTTAGTTGGGAATTGGTCCTGCTTTGAGCCGGGGGTTGGACTAGATGACCTCCTGAGGTCCCTTCCAACCCTGATAGTCTCTGATTCTATGTCTCGCAGGGGGGCTGTGCCACTGGGCCTGCTTTTAAAGCAGAACTTCCGAGTCCCCACTGCCGAGTTGGAGAGGTTAAGGAAGCCGCCCCTGGCAGCTTGTTTGACTTCAGTCTCTGGCTGGGGCAGTAGCCTGCTTGATGTTGGATTCAGAGCAAACTTTTTCTCACCCACCTACACTGGGATCCGTCCAGCTCTCCCTGGAACCAGTGGAAAGATCCAGTGGGGGTTGCGTCTGGCCCCTCGTGTGAGCAGAGCAGCTCGGAGAGGAGAACGGCAGTAGGGGGCAGGTGGGTAGGTGGAGGGGAGGGAGACTGGATGGAGTTTGGGATGGGTGTTGCTAGGAAGGGTGCGCATGTTGCAATGGCGTCTGCTCTTGCTGTGTTGGGCTGAAGACTCGTGAATCTTCCGAGCTCACAACACAAAGTGATTTGATGACATGTACAGTCACCGCCGTGTCTGTTTCACTATGATAAATGGAACGATGCCGTCAGCTGCTTCGGGCCTATAATGTAACCTTGCTCTGGAATTGCTCTAACAGGGTAGGGCACCAGCGCAGACAGATTAGCAACCCAGGCGCGGAACCAGCCGAGGAAGCCGGCTGCTTGCTAAACAGCTAGGACGTGTGTGAGGTCAGCCATCCATGGACAGGGCAGTAACTCAGAGGGCGAAGCGGCGGGGGGAGGGGAGAGGCAAATGAAACAGGGATGGTATTGCTGTAGGGTGACCATTCATCCCGTTTGGGCCAGGAAAGTCCCTTTTTTAAGCCCTGACCCAGCCGTCCTGACTTTTTTGGCAAAAGAGGGCGTTTGTCCTGTTTGTTCTTGGTTGGCAAGAGCAACTGGGACAAATGCCCATTTTTATCAAAAAAGTGGGGGGGGGGGTGCGGAGGACCGTGCGGGGGGGGTGAGCGGAGATGCCAGCCCCGTGCGGGGGAGCAGGGGGGGCTGGGCTGGAATTGGGGGGAGGAAGGGGTCCAGTGATCAGCGACCGATTTACATAAGCTGAGGCTCTGGCTTCCTGGGATTTAGCCCTATCCTGCAGAGACTCCGAATGGGGCAGAGCTTCGTTCAGTGGGTGACCATGGCCCCTCTGCATGGTGGTGACTGTAGGTTTTGGCATCAGGTTTCGACTGAGGAAAGGTCCCTAGTTTGGCTGGCAGAGCACACAGGAATGTCTCCTTGCTGAGCTGGAGAGATCTCAGCGCTGCACGGTGGAGGGGGTCAGGAGCGCTGAAGTGTGATTAGGTGTTGAGGCAAAGGCCAGGAGTCAGTGGATCTGGCTCGTGTTAACGAGCGTCAGGGGGAAGCCAATTAGCCACGGTGGAGCAATTCTTGGAGCACTGGAGAAGGACCTTGCATGGTGACAGGTTTCAGAGTAGCAGCCGTGTTAGTCTGTATCAGCAAAAAGAACAGGAGTACTTGTGGCACCTTAGAGACTAACAAATTTATTTGGGCATAAGCTTTCGTGGGCTAGAACCCACTTCTTCGGATGCATGCAGTGGAAAATACAGTAGGAAGATATATATACACAGAGAACATGAAAAAATGGGTGTTGCCATACCAACTGTAATGAGAGTAATCAATTAAGGTGGGCTATTATCAGCAGGAGAGAAAAAAACTTTAGTGATAATCCGGATGGCCCATTTCCAACAGTTGACAAGAAGGTGTGAGTAACAGTAGGGGGAAAATTAGCATGGGGAAATAGTTTTTACTTTGTGTAATGACCCATCTGTCACGGAGTCCCCGGGAGATGCTCTGGAACTGCTCCCCACAAAGCCAGTCAGGACTTTGGGGAGCCTCCTCTCCCTCGGAGCAGACCGTCTTCAGGGCAAGAAGCTCACACGGCTTCACTTCCTGGGTCTCTCCTGGGAGCATTCAGCATATGCCCCTCCGTGCGCTTCCCACAGCGAGTCCGCCCCGGCGGGGTCCCGGGGAAGCCAAAGGGTTCTGCACCCCCCACTTCGCAGTCAGACGTGACTCTCAGCCAGCCAGTAAAACAGAGGTTTATTAGATGACAGGAACACGGTCTAAAACAGAGCTTGTAGGTACAGCGGTGAACGGGACCCCTCGGCCGGGTCCATTATGGGGTTCAGAGAGCCAGACACCCACGTCTGCCCTCACTCCTAGTCCCCAGGTAGCTCCAACTCTGAAACCCCCTCCAGCCCCTCCTTCTCTCGGCTTTGTCTCTTTCCTGGGCCAGGAGGTCACCTGATCTCTTTGTTCACCTTTAGCTATTTCCTTGCAGGCGGGGAAGGGGCCCTGGCCATTTGTTGCCAGGGAGACAGAGTGTCAGTGATTTATGCACACTGGCCTTTCCCCACCACCTAGAGACTTAAGAAATGCATAGGGGAAACTGAGGCACCCACACAGTATTCAGAGGAAACATTAAGAACAGTCCCACTTCGTCACACCATCCACTCTCAGTCTTTATTCAAGCCTAATTTAATGGTGTCCAGTTTGCAAATTAATTCCAGTTCTGCAGTTTCTTGCAAACTGGACTGGGCGAGCTCCGGCCCTGCTGCCTTCCCTCCCGGTGCTTCGGGGCTGGGGGGCTGTGGCCGCGACACCCACTCTGGGGCTGGGAGAGGGAGGTTGGGGGCGCTCCGGGGCTGGGGGGGAGAGCCTGTGATGGGGGCTGGCGGCTGTGGTGGTGGGGCTTCTGGGCTCGGGCGGGGGAGAGCGGAAGGGGCGGTGCTGGTGGCTAGACTCCCCCAGCTGGCGGTTCATGCACCGCCCATGTCAGGGATGCAATCCCGTGCTCTGGGTGTCCCTACCCTCTGACGGCCAGAAGCTGGGAGTGGACGACAGGGGATGGGTCACTCGATGATTGCCCGTTCTGTTCATTCCCTCTGGGCACCCGGCACTGGCCACTGTCGAAAGACAGGAGACTGGGCTACACAGACCGTTGATCTGGCCCAGTGTGACTGTTCTTATGTAAGGAGCCAGGATACATCACTACAGCCTGGTCTGGGCATACTGGGATCTGTCGTCTCCCTTGGCTGTGCCACCATATAACAGGTGTTCAAGACGCGGCCCAGCACGCAGCCTGACATGGCCCTTGGGTGGGCAAAGTCACGACTTCTTTACGTAAGTGGCAGAGGCATCTCCTGTGCTGCTGGCCAGTGACAAAGCAACAGGCAAAGCCGTTGCTGAGCGGAAGTGCCGCTGAGCGAGCCCGGCCCTTGCTGTGAGTGAAGAGGGACGTGCTGTATGTCTGCTCAGAATTTGCTCATACATTTCCCCAGGAGCGGGGGAAAGACCATTTCATTGGAAAAGGGCAGTTTGCGAGGCTTGGAATCGCTGAGTGGCGCTTTGCTGAGAGCCCGCGTTCCCCTCTGTCTGACTTTATCGCAGCCTGCGAGCGTTCCCATTCCTGGCTCCCAAACAATGAGCCCCTTTTTCTTCGGTTTGTTTCCCACTTGTCGGGAAAAGACAGGCCGGGGCATTGATGGGTGCCCCAAGCGGGCCCGTCCTGCCCAGGGAGAGGTTGTGAAAGAGGGGTTTGAAATGGGCACGGCCTGGCACGGCCCAGCGTTGGCTGCTGCTGCGCTCCGGGGTGGGAATGGAATTTGTGCGGTGGGGGCAGGAGCTGCCTTTTGTGCTTCTCTGGCATCCATTAGCAGAGCGACTTTCCTCCACTCGGTGCCAGCCCTTGTGTTACCTTTCCGCCCCTCACCGCCGCCTCTTGCTCTGCATCCCGAGGTTTCCCCCCTTGGGGTCTTCAGCAAGTCACAGCCGGCCCCCCGTGGCTTTCCTCACTCTCTTCTTCTCCCCAGGGAAGAATGGGACGTTCCTGCACCTTTTCCTGGCTGACCCTCTTGCTCAACAAGCGCCTGCCTCGACTTTCCGTGGGGCTCAGGCACTCGGAGTGGCTCTGAAGGCTGCAGGGCTCACAAGGCCGTTCCGGGGTGCAAGCCGTTAGCAGCTGGGACTGCTGAATCCTTTAAGCCCCTGTTATGCCCCCTCCATATTCAGGTGCACTAGCCCCACGCCAGGCTTTTGATTGGGTGTGCAGCCCTGAGATTTAGGGAACCCGTGTGTGTGTGTTAGGGTGACCAGATGTCCTGATTTTATAGGGACAGTTCTGATATTTGGGGCTTTTCCTCATATAGGCACCTATTACCCCCCATTCCCCGTCCTGATTTTTCACACTTGCTATTTGGTCACCCTCGGGTGTGTGTGTGTGTGTGTGTGAGTGTGTGCACGTGCACTTGCTGGGGGCATCACACAAGGATTGCACAATTATGGTCTACCCTGGACTGGCCATATGCAGCAAAGTGCCTGTGACAGGTTGGACCCCTTGGGATACCACTGAGCCCGCTTGTTATGCCATGGTGGGCCCCCTTTGTACCTGTCTTGCTGAGCCAGGCTATTAAAGCCTCCCCTAACACACACACCGGCAGGGACACCCCCAGCTGCAGATCAGCTCGGGGAAGACTCAGCTGACGGGATTTGCTCCAACACTCTGGTGCTCACTCCTTTTAAGGGGTACAAACCCAAAGGTTTTATGAAATTCACCCCCTCCCTCAATGTGGAGAGAGGTGTGCACACTTCTCGCCCCCCCACCCCGTGCAAAATTACAGAAACTGGGTATAATAATAAACACTTGTGGAACTCCTTACCTGAGGAGGTTGTGAAGGCTAGGACTATAACAGAGTTTAAAAGAGAACTGGATACATTCATGGTGGTTAAGTCCATTAATGGCTATTAGCCAGGATGGGTAAGGAATGGTGTCCCTAGCCTCTGTCTGTCAGAGGGTGGAGATGGATGGCAGGAGAGAGATCACATGATCATTGCCTGTTGGTCCACTCCCTCTGGGGCACCTGGCATTGGCCACTGTCGGTAGACAGATACTGGGCTAGATGGACCTTTGGTCTGACCCGGTACGGCCTTTCTTATGTTCTTATGTTCACAACACATTTTATTAACTATAAAAGGCAGATTTTAAGTGGTAAAAGGGGTAACAAACAGACCAAAGCAGATTACTAAGCGAATGAAATGAAGCACACAAACTAAGCTAGTTTCACTAAAGAAATTGGTTACCAATAGTATTTCTCCCCCTAGATATCGTTGCAGGCGGGTTGCAAAGTTTCTGTGGTTCAGAGTTCCAGTTATTCCTTTTCAGACTGGACCCTGCTCAGTCTGGACTCCCCCCTGGCCTTCCCTTTTGCAGTCTTTCTGCTTGGGCAGACAGGCCATGGAGAGAAGCCCTGTTTGCCTTCCTCCCTGCCCATAAATCGGATTTACATAAGGGGGGAATCCTTTGTTTCCCAAACTTGCCCCCCTCCCCCCTCCCCTTCCAGTGGAAAGTTACAAGAGGTCCCAGGTAATGTTTAGGATCAGGTGACAAGACCACCTGACCCTGTAGGATCACAGCGTCCATGAGTCAGGGGAAGTATGGAGCGTCGGCAGGAAGGCCAAACTTTTCACAGTCCATTGTCCGTGCTGATGGGCCATGACCCCTGACTGGCTTTTCCATTGTTGTACCTGAAGTGTTAGCAGTGGGCGTCATCCAAAGTAGCATCGTGGAAATCCAGATGTGTGGTCAATAGTCCTAACTTCAGATACAGGAATGATGCAGGCACACAGATTGGATAATCACATTCAGGAAATCATAACCTTTCCAGTGATATCTCACAGGAGCCATCTGGCATAAAGTACAGCTCGGTTATGTCGTATTCATATCATAAGCATATTTCCATAAAGAATATGGAATGACATGTCACGGTGCCCTCCTGGCATCACCTTGCATCAGTGAGGGCTGATGCTGGCTCATCCCATTGCAACATGCACGGCCTGTCGCGGCGTCTCCATGCTGTCTGCGCCAGCTGACTTCCAGTGAAAGGGGGTGACGCCCATTGAATGAAAGGGACAGCGCCCCCTTGAATTCTGGGCAGCGGCGTTAACTGCCTTCCCAGGTTCTGCCCTGAGTCCCATGGGGACCATGTTTGTGCTGGGTTCCCGGTCACATTTTCCTATGACAATGGGGTTTTGCTGGGTAGAAGCCTCACCCAAGCAGACCAAGCCTTGCAGACACACGTAACACGCAGCGCGCAACCAGTTGTGCGGAAGGGTAGTTAATGGGGACGACCTGCTGCTTAAAGATAAGCAGGTGTGTGCGTGATGGTCACCGGCGTGGTTACAGCTGGAGCTGAGCCAGGGGCCTCCTGAACTAAAAGCTAAAGACCCAAGCTCCAGCAGTGCGCAGGTAGTTCAGTGCCTAACTCCCATTGGTTTCAGTGGGACCTGAGCACCTAAATACCTTCAAGCTGCTGGGCCGTGGGCCTAACTAACTAACTGGACACAAAATGCTACTAACTGCACCAAGCAAAGGTTTTTTCCTTTCCATTCTAGTCATCTTGGCGGGTCACTTAACAAAAGGGGGTAGGAAGTTACCCATGGAAGTGTGATATTGTGAACGCTGGTTGTCCCCCGTTCAATGAGGACAGCATGGGCTCCGCCACACAGCTTCTCACGCCCCGGGCACCGTCCTATGGGAAGCCTGGCGTGCCACCGCCCGCTCACGATGAGCTTTCTCCCACCCAGCCTGCACAATGCCTCTCTTACCCACAGAGTGGCTCATTTCCGCTTCGGTGGCTTCTTCTGCATTCACTGGCCCTGGAATTGCTGGTACGCTCAGCAAATGACCGACATGCGGCAGGCTCCAGCAGACTGGATGGGCGAATTTGGTTCCAAAGTTGCTGTTAATGGAATTTCCCAGCCTGCATCATTTACGTGGGCAAACTCCATTTGGGCTGCGCGCCAGCTTTCAGCTCTCTTGCATCTCCCCAGCATGGTGATTTTGTGATTATCATCGTTACTGTGATTATTATTTAGAAACTCACTTGGAAAGGCTTCGTCTTTCAGCGATGAGCCTAAGCAGGCCTGTGCCAGGAACTTGCAGCCAACTTCCTCCCCACTTCGTTAGCGGATTTTTCAAGATCTGAAGAAGGGGGCGGGGGCGTCAGAGATTCAGGAATAGTTCTCTGGAAGTCAGGAAGAGCCCGGGGCCAACCTGATGGCTTTTCAGAGGCCTCTGGGAAAGAAGTTGGGGTTCTCAGTCCATTTTCTAGTGCCCAATGTTATGCTAAATTCCTCTAGGCAGGGTCTATAAGGTGGCTCCCCAGAGGGGAGAGAGAGAGAGTGGCTGTGCGTGACAAACTGGACTGAGGCTGATGAAAGGACAGAGTGTATATCCGAGAGGACAGTAGACAGCCCCAGCTGGTCTCTAGCATTTTCCTGCCCGGCTCTGAGAACAGTGCTGAGTGTCGCTAAGCCGCAATGTGTGTGTCTGTCTGCTGAGGGTGACCAGGGGGAGGTACTGGCAATGATGAGTTACAGGGGGAGTGCCGGCAGCATATATGTCTTTGGGTAATGAGGGTGCGTCTGTGCTTACCGGTTTCATTTTCAGTTCACTGTGTAGCAGTCTCTCGTGCTTCTGCGGCACCTTTCGTCCCAAAGGATCCCACAGTGTTCGCAAACGATTTCTGCAGAGGTCACTTCTCCCGGCCTTGAAATGCAGCCGCCTCTGGGGTGCAGAGCTGCGCAGCAGAACAGGGACAGGAGATGGGGATGTTTTGGGCCAGCCCTGACACAAAGTGCCCTGAGATCGTTAATATCCCCACGGCGCAGACAGGACCTCAGCTAGTTAAGCAGCCCCCTTTAAAGGGCCACGTACGCCAATGTCATGGGAACTCCAAAGCGGAGTCTGCCTGGACAGGATCTAAATGTGAGGTTCCTAGGCAGTAGGGAGAAATGGGTGTAAATGCGCCTCGAGCCGGCTCCCCATCCCCTCCTAACACCCCGGTGCAGCCCCCTCCCTGGCTCATTGATGCTGCCTGCTGCCCTCCCGCCCTGCCCCGGTACAGTCTTCTCCCCACCACCCCGGGCAGCCCACTCCGCTGCCTCCCACTGGCTTGGCAAACCAATTTCTCATTCCCTGCCACCCTGGAGGAAATGCACCCAAAGCATGCTGGGCAATTTGCAGGACCAGTCAGCCCCCGTGCCCAGCCGCGCTGAGGGCTGGCTCCTGATGGCTTACTCATGTTGATGGGAGCTTTGTGACCGGTGCAGTTCCGTGGAAATCAGCTCTATGCCTGGGGATGTTGTGGGAGTAAATTAGCATCAGCTCCTACGTTGGTCCCTCAGTGGCCATCTGTACATCCAGCACGTGAAACCCAGAGCGGTCCCCTGAGCTAAAAGACACTGGCATAAGTATGAGCCTTTCTTATTGTTGTGGCTGATTTCCTGGCCTTTGGAGTCGGGATTCCTTGGGCTCACGTCAATCCCGCGGGCCCTTTTAGAAATCAGATCAAACAGCTTCGAGCTGGTGCCGGGAGCCCGTTCTGCCATGGGTGCCCTATGTGCAAATCACCGAGCCGCTCTGTACCTCAGTTTCCCCATCTGCAGAATGGGCGTAAAAGTCTTTCTCCACCTCCCAGCAGGGTGCCGAGCGGAGCGTTAATTAGCTAATCGCCGGTGTGTCGTTAGGAGAGGTGCACGGTCTGGGGGAACGGAACTAGGATCCCTGTCTTAGCAGAACAGCGTGCTGTAAAGTGATGATTGCTCGGCGTGATTAGCAATTCCCCGCTCCTTCCTTCCCTCCGGGATTTCCCGCTGGGCCAGGTGCTGCATGTTAGTTGGTGTCATTGCCATGGAGACAGCCGCCCTCCCCCTCTGCTAAAGTGGACATCTGCACTCAGGCGCTGGAATCCAGGCCAAACCCTGCTCCCTCCTCCCCGGCGGATTGCCACTCGCAGCGAAGAGCTGGGGGAGAACCCAGCTCTTAACGCGGCTCTGGTTCCCACCCCCAGCTTTACAAAGCCTGCAAGCCTCTCCCCAGAGGTGTCGCCTCTTTGCAGCCAGGCTGCTGTGGGGGGTGGGGGTGGAAAAGGGGGGCTAGCGGGGATGCAAACAAAGAAGTGGACTGGAACGTGCTCTAGATTCCTGGCACGGAGACCTATTTTCCCTGGCCAGGCTCTGAGATGCACTTCTCTAGGGCTTGTTCCCGTGGACGGGGGCAGGGGGAGGGCGCTCAGGCTGTGGGAACCATCTCTGGCTTAGTTAGTTGGACTTGCTCGGCCCCTCTGCTCGGAAGGGTCCCTTCAGGGTGCCCACCCCGTCGCCGCCAGCCCGGGTCTCTCTTGAGCTCTGTCTCCTGTCCGCTGCTCCCGGGCCTTGCAGCGCGTTGTATGGCTGTAGCGTACATTTCACTCTCGCTGATTGCTGTGGGCTCCCTCTGGTTCCCTGTCCAAAAGCCACCATCACAGCTGGTTCTGCTGCCTGTGCCAATGCCTGGCTAAGTCAAACTCCCACGCACTGCAGTGGCCTTCCAACCAGGCCCTGAATTGGTACCTCTGCTGGCAGCCTCCAAAGTAAGGTGGAGGATTGATCAAGAGGGAAGGGGTGGGCCGGTGGTTTGGGCACTAGCCAGAGACCCAGGTTCAATCCCCTGCTCTGGCCCACATGACTTGTGTGGCCTTGGACAAGTCATTTAATCTCCCTGTGCCTCAGTTCCCATCTGTAAAATGGGGATAGCACCCTTCCTACTGGGGTGTAATGGAGATACAGGCGCTCAGGTGTGATGGGAATGGGAGATGCAAACTCTTAATGGTTATTTATGGTGCATTTTCCATCCCATTGGAGTCCGTGGAAACGGCAGGTGCCCCGCGGATCAGGCCTTGCGTGTTACAAAGGCCACTTTCCCCATCATTGACCGGCATCCACCTCTGGGTGAAAGGCAGCTTTGCGCCTATTCTGGACGTGGGGCTTGGTGTGCAGGTGGCTGGGTGCTGTGGGTGGCCTGTGCCAGACAGGAGGTCAGACTGGATAATCTACTGGTCCCTTCTGGCCTTAAACTCTATGCCGCTAACATCCAGCTTGGTCCTGGTTCAGCGCGGGCAGGCTGAGCTTGATGACCCCTCAAGGTCCCTCCTCTCAGCCCTCCAGGTCTCTGATCGTCCGGGCAGCACAGCAGCCGTGCAGGACAGAAAGGGAAGAGTTATTGTCTGCAGTGGAATTCCCAGGGTATTGGGAGAATAACCACTTGGCCAGGATGCCAGAGCCTAGTCTTGCTTTTTAGGAAGGAGCCATACCTGGCTTCAAAACTGAGCTTGATAAGTTTATGGAGGGGATGGTATGATGGGATAGCCTCATTTTGGCAATTAATTGATCTTTGATTATTAGCAGGTAAATATGCCCAATGGCTGTGATGGGATGTTGGATGGGGTGGGATCTGAGATACTACAGAGAATTCTTTGCTGGGTGTCTGGCAGGTGAGTCTTGCCCACATGCTCAGGGTTTATTTGGGGTCGGGAAGGAATTTTCCACCAGGGCAGATTGGCAGAGGCCCTGGGGGTTTCTCGCCTTCCTCTGCAGCGTGGGGCACAGGTCACTTGCCGGAGGATTCTCTGCACCTTGAAGTCTTTAAACCATGATTTGAGGACTTTCAGACACAGGTTTGATACAGGAGTGGGTGGGTGAGATTCTGTGGCCTGCGTTGTGCAGGAGGTCAGACTAGACCATCATAATGGTCTCTTCTGACCTTGAAGTCTATGAGTCTATGTTTCTTAGCCACTCAGGAGGGGTCCATTTTATTTCCAGCGGTGTGTTGCGTACGCCGCCCACTGCACTAGAGATGCCAGAGATCTCTGGGGTTACCTTAGCCCCGACCTCGCCTACGCGGGACTGGCTCTTCCAGTGAATTGTAGGAGGGGAGAAGGGTCCAGGGGAGGAGGGGATCCCGGCTTCTTTGATGACCACACGTGATAAGGACTTTTGCTCGATGTCTCCTCTGACCACAAGCCCCTCCTGCAGCACCAATCCCTGTAGCACTGTGCTGGGTATCCACGCAGAGCAAAAGCTGTATTGGCAGTGGGCACGTCCGTTCCTTGGTTCTCTCCAGGTTGGCATCGGGGCGGCAGGGTGATTTCCCGCACATGCTGTGCCTATCCTGTAGGAATCAGAAGGCTCCAGCTCCCTTAGCCTCTATGCGGGCCCCTTAAGGCAGCGCAGATGGTCCTTTAAAAATGTTTGGGGGTAAAGAGTCCCCGAGATGCCAAGGAGCTGGAGTCATCAGGTGAGGAGTGGCTCGTGCCTGAGATAAATCACCAACGTGCCAGCTGCCACGTGGCTCCCTAAGGGTGAATTTGAACCTGGATGAGCCTGTTGCTGGGCATCGTCCTTTTTAACGAGTGCTTCCTGCCGTGTGCTTGAATTCCAGGGGTGGAGTCACGGGACAAGTCCCCGGAGGAGCCCGGACCGCTGAGCCGAAGACGCATGACCAGCGACGGCCAGTACGAGAACAGTCCCCAGGAGCCCGGCACGCCCCGGAGCCCCACTGCCCGATCGCCGGTCCACAGCTTCTCGCCAGAGGTGGTCAGCAGCATCGCCGCCAACCCGGGAGGGAGGCCCAAAGAGGTGCCTTTTCCTTGGTCTTTCCCCTGCTGCTTTGTAGCGGGGCGCGTGGTAATGTGGACAGCGCTGCTGGAGGGGGACCTCGCCATTCAACCCCAGTTGCCAGGGGGTGGGTGGAGGGGGCTGAGGCTTGCCAGAGACCCACAAAGAAGCTGAAGAAAGCCCCTAGTTCTTTCTGGCAATGAAGCCCCAGCGTCCGTGAGCCTGGGTTGGTGGGTGGCTGAGGATCATGCTTCTGTAATGGGGCCGCGTTTGCCTGGGGTCTGCTCTTGCCGCGACTGACTCGGCCTTGCTTGCTTTCTTCCGCAGCCTCATCTCCACAGCTACAAGGAAGCCTTTGAAGAGCTGGAGGGGACCTCTCCACCCAGCCCACCCTCCAGCGGTGGTGAGATCTCTCCCCCAACCCCTGCCTTTCCTGTCTCGCCGCAAACCCCTTACGGTCACCTGCGTAAGTTCCGCGGCTCCGGGAGGCGGTGGGAACCAGCGGGCGGCTCTAGCAAAGCCAGATAAAAGCAGCAGGTCAAGCAGCTCCAAATTCCAGACACCTGCCGCCATTTCATCTCTTTCTCTCGTTCTCTCATCCCTCCACCCCTTTCCCACGGCAATTCCTTCTGTCACTTCTCTTCTCTGCTTGACACCACCCTCCGCCACTCCACGCGCTGCAGATTTCCTTGGTTTCGTTGTTATTTCATTTTGACAGCCACGTTTTACAGATAGCGGGGTGTAAAATCATGGTCCTGGGGGCCCCTGAGGGCATGTGATGGAAATAATCGAACCCTATTTTGGGGGGCGCGCCCCCATCTGTCACGAAAGCACCCTGAAAATAAAACTATCTCTGTATACTGAGGAGGCTCCCATTTCAGTTAGTTTCCCCTCTACATGGTGTATGTGATATACCGCCCTGGCTCCCACCGCTTCGTCTTCTGAGTGATGGCTGCTGCATGATGCCAAGTAGCTTTGGGATACTCTCCGGCATCCTGACCCTCCAGAGCAACCAGCCTAAATCTCCGATCACGTTGCTCTCTGCCACAGCCGTGTGTCGTTCCAAAGTTCAACTCAGAGCAATAACTTCCACAGCCGATCCCCTCCTTTTGAGAGGGACCCCGGCACATCTCTCCAGAATCCCAAACTGAACGTCCTCCCAGCTCGAGAGTTTTAAAAAAGCAAATCTTTTTGGGGCGGGAAGAATCCAAACCGTTGGCTCCATTACCGAGCTGTTTAGGGATCTCCGCTCAGTCCCGTGTCAGCGACAGCTTTTCGAGACAGCACCACTTTGAAGTGACACCTCCCAGTCTGACAAAGCCGGGAGGAGGAACTTTCTCCCATTCAGACCCAGCACCTGCTCCTAGCTCTGGACGGGAGAGTTGATTTTACACCAGTGACTTTTGGGGCGGGGGGGGGGGGGGGCACAGAAAGGCTATTTTAGGTCAATTTGCATGGCTTCCTCCGAGTCCTGGACAGTTGGACTCTTGGTAGCTAAGGCCGCTAGTTTGGAAGGTGGAAGGTTATGAAAAATAGTCCCGATGCAATGGTTTTAAAACTCCCTGAAATATTCCCCAAAGAGGGTTTCTGTAACCCCGAGACGGGATACGCGCTGGCCAGGAGTAGGATAAAGTTGGCATCAGCCCTTATTTGGGCTGATCTGCTTTGACCAAGGCAAAAAGTCCTTTGTACTACGCCACTGACAAGCTGTGATCAGAGCCCCAGTGCTGTCGGTACTGTACAGTCCTATCATGCAAATATTGTCCTGGCCTCAAAGAGCTTAAACTAAGGACTAGCATGTTTCCCCCGTGTACCTAGCTAAAGACATGCTGTGTGTGCACATGTGTATATTGTATGGAATTCAACTCCCTTTAAAGAAGGCCCATTTTGCGTTGACACTGTCCATTTAAATCCATTCACCGTTAATATCCGGATGGCCAGATAGGAGCCCATGGCGTGTAGCCGAGTGCAAGGTGAATCCCCTTTACCTGAACAGAGTTGCAGATGGGAAGGGTGAATGACAAGGGAAGTTAGATGCTACTTAACATGCAGGGGCTCTGCTGAGCCTAAGGTAGGCAAAGGAGGTTTCAGCAGTTGCTTTGCTGCTGGAATTGTCTGATCCTTGCAAGTGGCTGAGAAAGTCTGAGCCTCGTACTTCCTGTTGCATGTTCTGACCTCCTGACTCCTCCAGCTGAGCATGCGTCCTCCTGGCTAACCCTTGATAACTTGGTGGTAGGTTTGGAAGAAGTGAATTCCGCTTTGACCGGTTCTGCCGCTGTCCCAGTGCCACAACGGCACGGCTGAATCAGGCTGCACCAGCACAATGCATTGCTGAGCAACTGGGAAAAAAAGCAATGGCCACGTTTGATATTCCTATGTATTTATAAGTGCAATAGCAGAGCTGAAAATGGCTTGAGATCAGGGCTGGCTTTAGGCCGATTGGCCCGATTCCCCTGAATCGGGCCCCGCGCCCAGTGGCCTTTTTAATATTTACTCACCTGGCGGCTCTGCGGGTCTTAGGCAGCGGGTCCTTCACTTGCTCTGGGTCTTCGGCGGCATGTCCTTCACTCGCACCGAAGGACCCAGAGCCGAAGTGCCGCCGAAGACTCGGAGTGCCGCCTGGTAAGTACAAGCCCAACGAATCGGGCCCCGCACTTACTAAAGCCGGCCCTGATTGAGATGCTCTGGTCCCGATCATGAGAGATTTTCCAACATGGCAGTCACCTCCCAAACTATATTCTCCACGTCTCCTGTCTCTGAACCTTGTGGATGTCCCACGGCCTTAGACTAGTGCTGGGCAAAAATTTTCACTCAAAACTTTTTTGGGGGGTGAAAAATGCAGATTTGGCGACAGCAAAACCTTTCCCAAATTCACGTCAATTTAGTCAAATTGTTTTGATTTTTTTCAGCATTTTATTTTTAGGAGGTTTTTTTTGACCGAAACGTTTCAATTTTTCGGTTTGAAATGACTTTTCCTTTCCACATTTCCTTTCATTTTATTTTATAAAAAAAGTGAAAAACCTTTTCAAACAGTTGAAATTGAAACGTTTCATCTCGGGTTTCATTTGAAAAAATGAGTTTTCTGTTCAATCCCCAATACATTTTTTTTGCATTTCCAGCGAACTGAAACATCTGTTATTCGCTCAGCCCCCATTGGTGGCTGCAGTTGCTACACACCAAGTTTAGCACAAGAGTTGTTTTTAACCCCTTTGGTGCCACCCTCTCCCCTCAGAAACACAGGTCTGGGCAAGGTCATCGCCCGTTGGTGATGAAGGGTGAGGGTGTGGCTGGGACGTTCGGCTGCACTTTGAATGCTTAGCTGCTGCAGGGTGAATTTCAGAGTGACAGGTTAATCGTATACGCTTGAGATGTGCCCTCGGGGCAACATTTCTTACCTAGTGCAAAACGGGGACTCTTTTGCATCTCATCCCTGGCCAGCTTCTCGACCAAGCAGGCTCAGGTGAACTCTTGAGCAACATCAGAGCTGAATCTTTTGAGGTTTGCCTATTGCTGCTACAGACGGACCCATAGGGAGCTCCCCGATCCAACCCCCCCCCCAGGTTTGGGGGAAGTGCACTTATGAACCAGAATCCCGGATCCAACTGCCCACTTTTCCATGAGAGGGAAATTTGAATCCTCATCCAGATCAGAACCTCACAGCTGGGGCTTCTGTGGTTTGTCGGACGGCGGAGACATGAGTTAATTTCATTTCCGCTAGGAGAGCTGGTGACCATGACATCGCTGCTCACTGCAGGCTAGATTTCATGATGGTTTGGGGGTTAAACCCATATCCTTGCATCTGGCTCTGCCGGATTTTCCCCCCGTGCAACATCCCCCAGCCATTGAGAAGCAGGCCCAGCGCATTAGCGGTAACACTTGGCTGGAACGTCTTGGCCCGTCCGTGGAATTGCTTGGTTTCCCAGTATCTCATCTGCATTGAGCAAACAGTTCTAACCAACGTCGCAGCCGTGAAAACGTGAGCTCAAGAGGACTGGCTTTTGTTTCCACGCCTGCCTCCCGCCTCCTCCCGCTGCCAGCGTGGGTGCCCATCTGAATCTGTAAGTCAGAAGGTTGAAATGCAAGCAGCGGATAAAGCTAAAGGAATGTGTCAAGTTTCCTTTAGGGAGGTTGGAGCCTCGTTTGTCTCCTTGTTTTTGCTTTTGGCAGCATTCCCACACCTCTTCTGTGTCCTGAGATCTCTTCCTCCCAGTTAGAAAGCCTGAATTGTTTCGAGCTGGTAAAATGCAGTGTCAGGGAGATAGAAATCAACGGCAAGAACTCGCGCGCGCACACACACACACACACACACACACACACACACACACACACACACACACACACACACACACACACACACACACACACACACACACACACACACAATATAAAGCCTTATTTGTGAGACTTGTAGTACGTGCATCTCACATATACATCTGCATCCATTTGCTCCATCACTCCCTGCTTCATATGTGTACCCTATATATAGTATGTGTGCTATATATATACACCCTCCCCCCCTTATATGTACATACGACATACCGGCCTCTCTCTATGTAATATATACGTGCAATAGAGCTATGGAACACATGTTGTGTGCATTTGTAAACAGGCTGGTGGGTATGTGACACATGTGTCGCTGCACATCTGGCTGGTTTTCCAGATGTGTATCTACACCATATGTGTGAAAGTTCATGTCATGGGCACCGTTTAGGTCTCTCTACCAGAACGAATCCAGTAGGTAGAGCGAATGCTACGACGTAAAGTGTGGGCCCTAAGTTAGTTTTCCCAGGGGAAGATTAGGTAATGGGCCTGTTTGGTGAGCATGGTGGTTTGAATTGATGAGGGCCGTATTCTGTTCTCGTTTACACCGGGGTGAATCTGGAGTATCTCAGTTGAAGTCAATGGAGCCCCTCTGGATTTAGATCTAGGGGACGGAGATCGGAATCTGGCCCACTGTGTTTATGTTAATATCAGTCCGAGTCCAGATGAAATGCTGATGTTCTTGGAGGCATCTCTGGCAAACTGTGCCTTGAGAAATGAGCCTCCCCCCGCAGCAGACACATACTGGGCGGTCTCGTGTTTTGGAGTGTGGAAGTCAGGACTCCTGGGTTCTAGCCCTAGCTGCGCCGCCAACTTCCCGAGTCAATGCGGGCAGGACGTGTTACCTTTGTGTGCCTCAGTTTACCAACCTGTCCAATGAGGGGAGTGCAGCTAAATGCCCTCATAGGGTGGGGAGGTGTCATCAATTAAGCGTGGCAGGGAGTCTGAATCAGTGAGCGTTGGGGAAGGAGCTTTGAGATCCCTGGATGAGAGGCGCTGAGGCAATGGAGGGCGCTGTTATCCAGCCAGGGGGCTGCCACTTTGCCGACTTGCCCAGCGTTAGGATTCCTGCAAGCCCCGGGAAGTCATTCCTGCTGGTGGACTGTCCCTAATGGTGGCGATGCCAAGGTGCTCTCTCCTCTAGGAGGCAAGGCCTTCAGGCTCCCGGCACACTCAAGCAGGGTTTATGGGCATCAAAGGAATTTGTAATCCTGCCCTGCCCTCTGGGCCCCTCAATCCATCTTCCTGCAACTGCCCATCAATCATCAGCAGGGGGTTTCTTCGTCTCTCCCCGTGTCTAGGTTCCCTCCGCACGCGGCCGGCATCGGGGCTGGCCGAATCACCGTCTCCATAAAAGAGAAGCCAAAGGTGTCACTTCTAATAAGGGGGCCTGCTCTCGGCTCCTGCATTCCTGGGGTTTCTGCAGGCCAGCGGGCTTAAGTGTTTCCAGTTGCACATGCACCTTGCCAGGACATAATGACAGTCATTAAGTAGCACATGTAGCGCTGAGGCTATAAACTCACATTTAGTAACAACCGAGATGACTCTAGGATTTATTGCGCTTTAAATTTAATTCCTCTTTTGATACCGTTGGGTTTATTTTATTTCTTTTGCCTGACTACAGTGCGCTCCCCACCCGGCCTGGCCAAGACCCCGCTGTCTGCATTGGGACTGAAGCCCCATAACCCATCCGAGATTCTGCTGCAGCCGACGGGAGGTAAGCGAATGGGTGGGGACGGGGGGCTGGTTGCAGACTGAAGGTGCTGGAAGTTAGGGCCAGTTCATCCTGGCATCTTATGCCCCTCTCGGCTATATTGAATCAGAATCATGCCGCTGCACAGAGAGGTCGAGAATGCATTGTTTCTCCAGGGGCTTCTGCTGAGGCTGAATTTGCAACGTTAGCCCGTCAGGGTCACTGAGGCTGACTGGGTTCGGTCACTTGCGTGTGCACCCAAGACTTTGAGATGTATGCTGCTGGACACCAACACTGTGCCTCAGGGACTGCGGCCAGCAGAGGAAGGATCTTGTAGCAGCAGTGGGGTTGAGAAATATGCCTGTCGATTATAAGAACATAAGAACGGCCAGACTGGGTCAGACCAAAGGTCCACCTAGCCCAGTGTCCTGACTTCTGACAGTGGCCAATGCCAGGTGCTTCAGAGGGAATGAACAGAACAGGGTAATCATCAAGTGATCCGTATGTATTGGTATACTAAATTCTGCCTTAGCGCAGGGGGGTCATAGAACCAAAGGGTTAGAAGGGTCCACCAGGGTCATCTAGTTTGACCCCCTGCCAATATCCAAGGATGGGCTAGCTAGATGACCTCTTGAGGGCCCTTGCAGGCCTAGAACCAGGTTACACTCATCCCGCTGGGCAGGTTGTCCCATAGCTGCATACCATAGGAGTTCCTTGCATTTGCCTCTGAAGCAGTTGGTGCTGGCTACTGTTAGGTCACTGGCCTCGCTGGACTTGGGGGGTCTGATCCAGGCTGGCTATTCCTACGTTATCAAACAACAAGCTTCAAGAAGGCAAGGGACATGCTGTCCGGTAAAGTGGTCGCCCATCACCACCAGCGCTTTGGTTTCTACGTCACCCTCTCTGTCTGGGTGAGAACCCGCGGTCCTTACTCAGGGTCAGCGGCCCCTGCTGGGAGCTGTACTGAAGGAGTGGATGAGGTTGTTGGGATTTGGCTGTCTATGGCTCCCCCCCCCTCTCTCTCCACCCCGACTCCTTGTTTCTCCCTCGCTCTCTCCGCCTTTCTGTAGCGGTCTCACCTCGGCGCAGTTCAAGAGGGCTGGCGCTAGAGGAAGTGCAACCTGCCAGTTCAAACAATATCCAGAGCATCCTCGGTCTCTGCGTGAATCCCCAGGTCCTGCCGCGAACTCCTCTCCTGGCCTGTGACAGCTGTCTCGGGGACAGATACCAGAGCCCAGGAGCTGTCTTCTAATCCAGACAGATCCCAGCTCACCAGCGCCGCGCCTCCCCTTCACAGGCTTTCAAGAGCTTCCTTTACGGCCTGTCAGGAGCCTTGTGTCTATCCTGCTAATCGCTGTCAGAGAGAAGCAGAGACTAGAGTTTACAATGGGGAAAGCCCCCTGGGGGACCAGTTCTGGGGCTGTAGACACCAGCATTTCAGCCGCCAGCATTTTTACAGCCAGGCGATAGATGTGGAGCAGCAGAGAGTTTAATAGCAGAGAGGCTGATGCACGCCCGTAAGAATCGGATGGAAAACCAGCAGCACTAGGCATGTTCCCAGTGGGGTTTTCTCAGCACACAGAGAGCCAATCAGTGTAGGCCCCAGACCTGCCGTCTGAACAGGGAAGGCCAATGGCTTCTCAAAGGGTGGAGGGAATCAGAATAATAATTAATAACAACATCCCGTTTGGACATAACCCCGCTTCCTGCCTCGGGCTTGACAGTGGGGAAAGGTTAGCGGTGAAGCCATAGGCATGATACTGCCAGGTGAGTGCTAAGGGCCAGGTGAGTGGTAAATCAATGGGTTTTAGGCACCTAAATACTTTCAAAAACCTGGGCCTCTTTCCTGTTTCTGTGGCAGTTCAGGTGGCTCGCACACATGTAGTTATTTACCAGGATGAAAAAGCAAAGAACATTAACATAGATCTCTCTCTCTCTCTCTCTCTCTCTTTCTTCCCTTTGCATCACCGTGTTTCCTCTCTTCCACTGTCTGTCCTTCCCTGCCTTGCTCCTCCATCTCCCGTCTTTCCCCCTCAGAGCTAGATGGGGAGGCAGTAGTTGAATCTGATGAAGGTAAGAAGGGATATTTTCTCTTTATTCATGCGAACTCTTTTGGCCAAAAAGAGAAGCTGAACTGCTAAGCTCATTAATGCTGAGACATCTGGTTGGCTTGATTTGTGTGGTATGCAGAAGGGTCAAAAGTGCAGACAGGATTGTACCGCAGTGCGGCCCGCCAGGGAGTTATACGTAGGAGCTAATCTCGAAGCAAATAAATCCAGGTAGAGCTGCCTGAAACTGAAGTGTGCAGGAAAATGATCAAATATCCAGGAGCGGCATTTCAGCCTCTGCTAATCACTGTTCCTTGTGCTCTCGGATCACTTCCTGTCGCACTGCCTTCTGGCAGGCGGTACTTCCTGGAATGCCATTCCCACCCCAGTGAATCAATGTGCCGTGAGATCATTGCTCTGGCTTCTGCAGAGGTTCGTTCTGAAACCCAGTCAGGATGGTGCCATGAGATAGAGCCGCAGCAGTGGGGTACACTGCTCTCTGTCCTGCCTGCACCCCCCACAATGGGGAAGTACTGATGCTGACCACTGTTCTTTTCACCTTGATCCAGGCTTCCCTCAATGTGTATGCAGCCAAGGGACATGCCTAGGTGAAAGGTGAAATTTTCATAAGCGCCTAAGTCCCATTTTCAAAAGTGGCAGAACGTAAGGCTCCAGAGGACTAGAACCCGGGTTTGCAGGGCTCCGGGTGACTGACATTTCAGGCCACCACCAGGTAGCTGTAGCAGAGGCGTGATCCATACAGTATAAACCCTGGGGGCACTACACGCACCTGGCCTGCTGTGACAACAGACGCTGCTCTTGTGCTCTGACCTTTGGCCCTGACTCCAGCTCTGACCTTAGGCCCAACTCCTGGTTTCTGACTCCGGCTGTGATCCCTCGCTTGACTCCTGGTCCTACCCACCAGGCCGGACTGCCACATCCTGGTTGTGGAACCCTTGGAGAACCATTGACTTTCAATAGGGCTTAGAGTATGTCTACATGGCAAAAGCTGTGCATGGGCTAACCTGCCCAAGCTCGCTTCCCTCCAGCTAGTCTCAGTGAAGACTGCAGCATGAGCTTCAGATTTTCAAAGAGCTCATTTCCAATTTAGGTACTGTCACGGAGTGTGGGGGGACACAAGGCCCTGCACCCCCGGCTTCCTGCGATTCACCAGGACTCTTAGCCAGCCAGTAAAGGAGAAGGTTTATTTAGACGACAGGAACACAGTCCAAGACAGGTCTTGCAGGCACAGACAACAGGATCCCCCCCAGTTAGGTCCATCTTGGGGTCCCAGGGGCACCACAGCCCCGTTGGGGGGTCAGAGCCCCGTCTGGGCTCCCCTCCATTACACCAGCCAACTCCTGAAACTCTCTCCCCAGCCTTTGTTCAGTTTCCTGGGCCAAGGTATCACCTGGCCTCTAACCCCTTCCTGGGTTCTCATGTTACATGCTCAGGTATCTTCCCTCAAGGCCAGTCTCCATCCCCCAATGCAGACCGTCCTAGCCACACTCCCCTGCCTTCCCAGCCAACACTCCCCACTCAGCATTCAAAGACCACATTAAGAACAGTCCCAGTTCGTCACAGGTACCAAAATAAAGGGCCACATTTTCTTAACTGCTAAGCCCCCAGGAGCTCCCATTGTGACCATAGGGATAGATTTCACAGAGGTCAGTTCTCAGCGACTCCTAAGTCATTAAGTTGTTTTTGTGACTGATACCCTAAGGCCATAAGACTCCCAAGCTCTGTGCTTTTGCTGACCCGAAGGGAGTGAAAATATAAGCAGAGACACAGAGCTCAAGTTCACGAGTTTCAGATGCTGCGACGTGCTTTAGAACAGGTTCACTTGCGGTGCAGTTTGTGCTTTCGGTCGCTGCTGCCTTTCCGAGCGGAATGGCAAACACTGTTAAACAAGAATGTGCCAGTGTTTATAGGTAGGGGACATTAGCTTCAAACGAAACATAAGCAAGCGCCTTGTGGATACAGAAGTTAAGAGCTTGGAATCCACACGCCTACACAATCTGTCTCCGTGCTTTCCTAGTTAATGTGTTGCAGCCAGATGGTGAGGCTGTGATTGAGATGGCACTGTCCTATTTTCAGTCACTTCTGAGTTACTCCTTGGGCTGAGTTTTCTGCATGTATTTCAGTCCCGTCTGAACCTCTCTGGGGAGTTTCAGAAGAATCTATCCATTTTTGCTGCACCCAAAGCAGGCTTGGCAACCTCTCATGATTTTACCACAAATCTTTATTGTGGTGTTTGCCTCAAAGACCCAGCTCTTGGAGTCAGGAGATTACAGGACAATTTCAGCTTTAATTAAAAAACAAAGTTTCTCGTCCTCATGGCTGCAGAGAAAAGCCTAAAAAAGTGGCAAGAGTTGGTGGCAATTTTTGTTATTGTTCAAAATGTTTTTCAACAAGAACATGACATTTTGGTCAACGTGGCATATTCTGTGGTTAATATCATTTTTCAACCATTCCCCCCCCATTTTTCATTTTAAAAAAGGAAAATGTTCATCCCAAAACAGAATATTTTGGGAGTTTGGCTGAATTTTTTTCAGCCAGAAACAGACAAATGTTTGATTTTTCAGGTTTTCGGTGGTTTGACATAACCCCAAAATCCTTTTGAAGAAAAATTTGGATGAAAATGAAAACTTTTTTGTTTTTATCAAAATTGTTTTGCAGACCAGGTTTAAATGTGACCTCTACAGTTCAAAACCAGAAGGGAAATAAAAAAAGACATGAGATTTTTAAAAATACATTCTTTTAAAGCCAATTTCATGGGTTTTAGAGTCTGACTCATGCGCTTTGAACACTTTGGGTCGGCAGTACTGCCTGGCCATTACAACATTCTTTCACTCATTTTCTGCATGACTCAGATAATTTGAAGTGTTGTGTTTTAAAACCTAGCATGTTCTGGCTCCTGAAAGAAGACCAATGCTTTTGCCACGAGGAAGAAATTAGCTGAGCGAGTTGACTTTTTTTGAAAGAAAATTTTTTTGATAGAAAAATGCCCTTCCCTGCCTAAAACGATTTCTGTTTCCCCAAAACCAGTTTTCAGCAGATGAAACATTTTGGTGGCCTTTTCAATAACGCTTTTGATAAAAGGGAGGGGAAAAATGCGCCCACAAATTTGGGAAATGGAAAAATGTCTCTGTTTTTTTAACTCAGTGCAAAAATGCAAAAATAACGAAGTTTTGAAATTTGTCACAATTTTTTCCCCATCTACGTTTAGAATGAACGTTCTAGCCACTGGAGAATTGCATATCACAGCCTACGGAAGGCTGCATGGTACAGTGATTGCGCACCCAGTTATCAGCTAGAAGTCACTGAGTTTTACTCCTGTGTCAGATCCTGGTTCACAGTG
The DNA here is from genome assembly GCF_028017835.1 of Emys orbicularis. NCBI lineage: Eukaryota > Metazoa > Chordata > Testudines > Emydidae > Emys > Emys orbicularis. The sequence goes on from NC_088693.1 coordinate 3,093,516, forward strand.
CAGCCTTGAGAAACAACATAACCATTCTCTGATTCATTTCCCAGCTTTAAAATGGGGAGGAAGTTTATCAAGGTGTTTCAACAATTTGTTAACCACTATGCTTTGAAAAAAACCAACCATGTCTTATGCATTGTGTCCCTTGAGGGTGGAGCGAGGGTGCGATTCCCAGATATTGGAGGGTATAAATGTTCTTGCCGCTCCCAGCAATCCTGGCCAACGTAGAGGGGTGGGGGGATTTGGACAGGAAAGCCCTTCTGAAGCGGAGATCTTGGTCAGTAGCACGCAGTAGGCTTTGTACGCTTAATCGGCGTGAGCATCTGTTCTCGATCCTCTTCTGGCCCCTGCAACTCTCCTTAACTGTCCGGCTTGTTCTGTGCGTTGTGCAAAGCCAAGGGATGGGCTAACAGAAGTGCAACCTGGGATGGGTTCGTCCTGGCACTCACAGAAAGGTGCACCTGCAGAGTCAGTAGCTGCACAGCTGGAAGAGTGGGACTGAGCCCATCGCAATGTGATTGTTTTCATCGGATGTGTAACGCTAAGCAGGGTTTAGCTCGACACTGTGGGAACTATACCTGGGTTCCTTTCCGCGTGTACACTGCAATGGGGGTTTTCATGGCCTGATCCTGCTAGATAATGGGATAGAGAATTTGGCCAATAATATAGTCAATTCGAATGGAAAGGAGCTGCAGTTTTTTCTGCACTACTCTAGTCAGACTGTCTGAATTGAATTTCTGCACTGTTGATTTATGTTTAAACAGCACCTTTTCTCACACACACACACACACACACACACACACACACACACACACACACAGACACACACACACACACACACAGACACACACACACACACACACACACCTTTTGAAGTCGGCTTCCAGTTTTGCAAGGGACAGTTAATTATGAGCATAAAATCGCAGGTGCAGATTTTCAATTTCTACTTTACTGGATGTTCCTCCAGATCGGACTAGCTGAATGCTGAATACCTGAATTTCTACCTGCAGCATCAGAGCATGGAGTGAGGGCCCTTTACAAATAATACCCTGTATGTATCAGGGTGTATCTCTGGCATTTTTAGGGTTATAACGAGCTTTGCTTGGGGTGTGTTCCCACCCACCCTCAATTGTTCATGTGTCTCTTCCTTTGTTCTTATGATGTCATCCATAGAGCCTTCCAGAAAAATCAGAATAGACAAGATCTACATTTTTAATCTAAAAAATATGCGGAACTCTCTTTTCTGCCCCCACCCTTGGCACACCCACCTCCTCGCTTCTTTGCCCATGACCCTGATTTTCCTTGTGTCACTAGACGCTCTGCACGAAGAGACGATGCTGGCATTCTGCAGCCCTTTCTCCTGAAGGCTGACTCATGCACTTGGACTGGCTAATTTTGGTCGGGGCAGGGAGCGGGATTTAATTACTGAAGCGGGGGAAGGTGTGTTACCCCCATTCTGCAGGTCACCCTAAGCAGCACTTTGGCCCTAGGCCGAGTCGACCCAAGTGCTGGGTTCGGCCAAAATACCGAAACCCACCTGGAATGTTCTGTGTGAAAAGATTATCCCAGCTCCCTTCAGAGGTCAGCTCCTGCCCCATCCGATTATGCAGGGCGGGGCAGGGCTGAACTGAGAGGTTATACCCAAAGGGCTTGACTCACACATTCCCCACTCCCATCTCTGAAAAAAACTGGGCACTTACTTGGGTTTTTAGTGCAGGGAAGCACAGGCCCTGAAAGGAAAAGAGAGAGGCTCTGTCTGACCGTCAGTGTTCTTGTGCCCTAGAGGGTAACGAACGCTAGGTGCGGTACAGGCAGAGGGTACCTGGCAGCCTCTACCCCAAAGAGCTCACAGGCTACAGGCAATCAGACAAATAGACCAGGGCTGGGGTGGGAGGAGACTGGGTAACAGAATAATAGGGGCTGCTCACTTGTCTTCTGAGAGGCGACTGAAAGAGCTCGGCTTGTTTAGCCGAACCAAAAGAAGGCTGAGGGGAGAGATGATCGCTCTCTAGAAATATATCCGAGGGATAAATACCAGGGAGGGAGAGGAATTATTTAAGCTCAGTACCAATGTGGACACAAGAACAAATGGATATAAACTGGCCATCAGGAAGTTTAGACTTGAAATTAGACGAAGGTTTCTAACCTAGGAGCAGGGCTGCTCCGGCCTTTTCATTCTGTGGGCCACTGCACCAGAGACCCTTCTCCCCTCCTACAATTCGCTGGAAGAGCCAGGCCCGCACAGGCGAGGTCGGGGCTAAGATAACCCCAGAGATCTCTGGCATCTCTAGTGCAGTGGGCGGCGTAGCAGTAAATATGCCCAATGGTCTGTGATGGGATGTTGGATGGGGTGGGATCTGAGTTACTACAGAGAATTCTTTCCTGGGTGCTGGCTGGCGAGTCTTGCCCACACGCTCAGGGTTTAGCTGATCACCATATTTGGGGTCGGGAAGGAATTTTCCTCCAGGGCAGATTGGCAGAGGCCCTGGGGGGTTTTCGCCTTCCTCTGCAACGTGGGGCACGGGTCACTTGCTGGAGGATTCTCTGCACCTTGAAGTCTTTAAACCACGATTTGAGGACCTCAGTGGCTCAGACATAGGTCAGGGGTTTGATACAGGAGTGGGTGGGTGAGATTCTGTGGCCTGCGTTGTGCAGGAGGTCGGACTAGACCATCATAATGGTCTCTTCTGACCTTGAAGTCTATGAGTCTATGTTTCTTAGCCACTCAGGAGGGGTCCATTTTATTTCCAGCGGTGTGTTGCGTACGCCGCCCACTGCACTAGAGATGCCAGAGACCTCTGGGGTTACCTTAGCCCCGACCTCGCCTACGCAGGACTGGCTCTTCCAGTGAATTGTAGGAGGGGAGAAGCAGGACCGGCTCCAGGGTTTTTGCCGCCCCAAGCGGCGGAAAAAAAAAAAAAAAAAAGCCGCGATCGCAATTGCAATCGGCAGCACTCTGGCGGCAGCTCCACCGCACCGCTTTCTTCTCCGAGAGGGACCTACCGCCGAATTGCCGCCGAACAGCCCAACGTGCCGCCCCTTCCCCTTGGCCGCCGCAAGCACCTGCTTGCTGGGCTGGTGCCTGGAGCCGGCTCTGGGGAGAAGGGTCCAGGGGAGGAGGGGACCTCTGCTGCAGTGGCCACAGAATGAAAAGGCCGGAGAAGCCCTGCTCTTAGACATGAGGCTTTGCGAGACAAGGAGGCAAGGCCGGCTGGTGGGTGAATCTCAGGTCTTTGCGGGCAATGCCACTCACGTCATATGGGTCCCTGGTATAACACCCTCCCCCCACCTCGTTTCCTTCAGGAAGAGTCCGAAATTCACGCTGGGTGCTGGCCGGGAGAAGCGGGAAGGCAGGTCGGTGACAGCACAGCACGCCTGGCTTGGCACCAGCCCACGGTGATGCCAAGCCCTGATGTGGTGTGGATGGCATTAGCAGGAGCCCCCCGTGGGCCATGTGGAGACGGGGCTAGCACTGACGAGGATGGGCGGGAGGCGGGGGTGGGTATATTTTCCCGAGCCTCCTGGACTCGCTCATGCATTCAGACCAGGCCACTGTGCAGCCCTGCCGCCCGGGTGAAGGCAGGGTCAGGGCAAGGTCCCCCGTGTAGGCGGAAAGTAGGACAGGGCCCAGTGGAGCATGAGAACGGGGCGTCTCCGTTAGGAAAGGCGGGAACAATCCCAGTGCTCATTTGCCTGCTCCCTCGGAGGAGGGCTGCGGAGAAGAGGGGAAGGGAGGCAGGCAAGAACTGGGTGTCTATACCCGGGGGGACTGGGGCCAAAGGGGGAGCCAGGCAGGGGGGGAGAGGAGGAATGGGGTGAGTGTGGAAGGGGGTAGGAGACGGAAGCCTTGTGGGGCTGAAGGGGGAGGGACCAGAGCTCTGGGAACAGTCTCTGCGAAGCCACCTCCGGGGGCAAAGGGGGACAGGTCTCCAAAGCCTGGAAACTGTGCTGCTGTCTGAGCAGAGTGACTGCGTCCACAGCCCCCACGGCGCAGGGGGGTCGAGGCGACGGCTCTGCTGCCGTCCGGGGAACGAGCACCAGGCCTCGCTTCCCGCCAGGTGCGGGGCGGTTAGTCAGCTCGCTCCTAATGCGCCTGGCAGCTGGTGTAAAGGAGCGCTGCTCCACTGAGGTCAGCGTCAGGCTGCTTTACGCCCACTGGGGAGCTGACGTCGCGGACATCGCCGATAGCCTGGGCGGGCGCGGTGCCCTTGACGGCAGCTCACCCGGCTCGCGGTGGGGGTGACCTGGGCCAGTGTCTGCTCAGCGAGTTCGTGGCTCGCAGGCTCCAAAGAGAGGGGCCGGGCGAGGGTTGTCACCCTGCACTGGCCGGTCGGAAAGCCGGTTAGTTCTGTTGGGTTCCATCCCCTCCGGCGTCGAGGGGACTGGCTGTGCCATCCTTCCTGCCACGCAACGATGGGGTGGGAAGGATGGGAGGCTGGAGCAAGGTTTCTCCCCTCAGCATTGGGAGTTATCTTTGTTTGAGAGGATGGAGGTGGGCCGCTGCAGATGGTTGCCCTGCAGTCGTACCGCGGGTTGCAGGGAAATGCGTGTTGCCGAACGGCCCGGACCTGGGCTCGTGGTTCAACACAATAGCGAGTTTCGGTTCTCGAGACGATCGTTGCTGCTTCCTGGGGTTCAGAGAAGCCAGCTCACCTCGGCCCCAGCGTGCACCAGTGCACCCCAAGGAACTGCCCTTCCTTCCCCCTGCCGGTGCTCTCGGGACACCCCGAACCCAGCCGCTTCCAGAAATGGAACGAGGCCATCCCGAGGCACCAGCCCTGGGGGCGTGACAGGCCAAGCTAACCCTCGGCAATGCAGCTGGCAGAGATGGGCCTTTAACTGCCTGCTTAGGTGGTGGCTCCTGTTTGCTTTTCTCACCTGCGGCTCGTAAGAGAGAGAACCTGGTGGTTGGAGATGGGAGAGTCCATCTCGCTGCGGGCCCAAGAGGGGAAGTTCGGGATAACCCCGTGAAGGTTCATGCAAGGGTTAGAACCCGCTCGCTCCTCTGTTGGTGAACATACTTGGAGATAAATGCCTCGAGGTTGGGGGACTAGGGCATGTCTAAACTGGAGCTGGGTATGTCTCGTTACACCGCCAGCTCCAGTCTAGACGTACGCTCCGTAAGAAGTTCCGTTTGGCTGGATCTGAATTAAGGCGCGCCCTGTCCGAGAAGCCGCCTTTGCACCTTAAAAAGACACCAGGTTTTGCCTGCCATGGGCACCTCGTGTGACTGGTTTCTCCAGCCTGTGCTGGGCGTGCAGCAGAAACCGACGCAGTCGCAGTCTCATTTTAGAGGGAGGTGGGCCGGGGTTACGTCCGGCCAGGCATGCGGTGACACTGTTTAGCCAGCACGTCTGGCGGGGGTGGTTTTTAAAGGATGCTGAGGACTGGCTACTCGTGGGCACGGCGGTGCCTACAATGTGTAACAGGCACGAAGCTGTGCGTTGCACAAGACTCGTGTAGGGGGGAATGACGGGGGAAGATGATTCAGAGGGGGCTGGGGGCCGCTTCACAGTCCTGAGGCTGATCTGACATTGTGACCCAGCCTACGGGACATCCACGGCCTCTCGCGGGGCTCCATTCTGAGCTCCCGCAATGCCCGTTGGCTTCGTCGGGATTGCCCGTGCTCAGCGGCAGCCCGGACCAGCTTTGCAATGCATAGGCTGGCCCCCTGTTGCATCTGTTTTGGCAACACCCTAGCTGGGGGGAGGGGGGGGGGGAATTAATTCATTGCTTGGGGAGGGGGATGATGGGGATGCAGTGGATTTCCCAGATCAGCTGTCGGGGCCACCACGGGGTTATCGATTTGTGGTTGACGTTCGGGCCCTGGCTGTGATCGGCCCTGATCCTGGGCTGCAGCCAAAGGGCAAGTGCATGCCAACCTCCCCGGGTCAGTCGCCAGCTTCACCCTTTCTTTCCTTTCGCCCCCCAGGGCCCAGGAGCTATGTGGAGTCGGTGGCCCGCAAGGCGGCGACGGGGGGCGGGGGGGCGCCCCAGAGCCCCCCAACTCTGCAGGCTTACAGTACTGAGACGCCGATGAGGAACGGGGCCTTCATGAACTCCTTCGCCCCCCCCAGCCCCATCTCCACCAGCAGCCCCATTCACAGCATGGACGGGTAAGGAGAGCCGGGCACTGGCGACCAGCAGTGACCAGGCACTGTAGCGCTGGGTTTAACTCCAGGAGTGCTTTGCCCTGCAGCCCTTCCTCGCCTGAACACGCCCATCGATGACTTGGGTCTCACGAATAAGGGCCGTGCGGCGGTCAGTTTGCAGCTGTGCATTCTCATGCTTCAGGGTGTCAACTGTCACCACAGGGGTCAGGAAGGGTTACTGCCCCGCCCCACCCTCAGCTACAGCATGGCAGCTGTGAGACAGGTGCATTATGGGCTTTTCCTCCTTCCTGTGAAGCATCATTGGCCGCTGCAGGATAGATGGCCCAACAGCCAGGTCTGGTGCAGCGGCTGCCATGTGCCAGCGACGGGGATAAGCCACACGCTTATCTCCAGCTTGGAGTCTCGGACCCTCTGGTGGCATCGCTGCATTTGGCTGCCGAGGGACCGATTGTGTCACCCTGAGCTCATGCTAGAGCAGCAGGGCAGAAAACACAAGGGGAGAAACCTGGGGCTGAACGGGGCAATTTTCAAAGCCTTCAAGTGTCCATTAAACCTGGGTTTTTCAAAGGGATTTAAAGGAATTAGGTGCCGTGATCCCATTGAATTCCATCGGGTCCTTTGGAAATCCCAACCTATGTGTGTGCGAGAGAGCAAGGGTTGGTTTGTAGGACAGTCGGGGGGAGTGTGTGTAGGTGGTTGTGCCTGGGGGGACATGGATGTGTGTGTGGGGGAGAGGTTGTGTTGGGGGGGGACATGGGTGTGTAGGGGGGGAGAGGTTGTGTCTAGGGGGGACATTGGTGTGTGTGTGGGGGAGGTTGTGCCTGGGGGGGACATGGGTGTGTGTGTGTGTGTGAGGTTGTGTCTGGGGGGGGACCTGGGTGTGTGTGTGTAGGTGGTTGTGTCTAGGGGGACATGAGGGTGTGGGGGGGAGGTTGTGTCTGGGGGGGACATGGGTGTGTTGGGGGTTGTGTCTGGGGGGACATGGGTGTGTGTGTGTGTGGGGTTGTGTCTAGGGGGGACATGGGTGTGTGTGTGTGTGGAGGTTGTGTCTGGGGGGACATGGGTGTGTGTGTGTAGGTGGTTGTGTCTGGGGGGACATGGGTGTGTGTGGGGGGGGTTGTGTCTGGGGGGACATGGGTGTGTGTAGGTTGTTCTGTCTAGGGGGACATGGGTGTGTGTGTGTAGGTGGTTGTGTCTGGGGGGACGTGTGTGCGTGTGTGTGTATAGGTGGTTGTGTCTGGGGGGACATGGGTGTTTGTGTGAGGGAGAGGTTGTGTCTAGGGGGACATGGGTGTGCGTGTGTGTAGGTGGTTGTGTCTGGGGGGACGTGTGTGTGTGTGTGTAGGTTGTTATATCTAGGGGGACATGGATGTGGGGGGTGGTGGTTGTGGGGTGTGTGTGTGTGTGCGGCTTTTCCGTGTGTATTAGAGAGGGCCTGTGGTTGTGCGGGTGTGAGGGGGGTTGTGTGTGTGAATGAGGATGTGAGTAGTCGAAGAGAGGGTGGGTGTGTACGAGACAGTGTGGGAAGGGTGTGCGTGTAGCTGGTTGTGTGTAGGGGGAACATGGGTGTATGTGTGGTTGCGTGTGCGCTTGGGAGGTGTGGGCTATGTACACATGAGAGGTGTGCATATGCACACATGTAGGGTTATATGTGCATGTGTGTGCATGCATGTAGGGTTGTGTGTGTATGTGCACATGTAGGATTGTATGTGTGTGAGGGTGTGTGCACACATGTAGGATTGTGTGTGCATGTGTGTATGTGCACGCAGATAGGGTTGTGTGTGAGTGAGGTGTTCGCCCGCCATGCACAAAGCCCCTTTCCGACTTACCCCACAGCCTCCCTCTGAAGCCAGTGAGATCTGGGGGTGCCCAGCGCCAGGCCATTGTGCAGGATCAGGTCCCAAGCAATTGACCGACTCCTGCACACCCAGTGTTTCACCTTAGCGCCTGCTGGGCTCATTGTGAACCATGGGGGGGCCGGCCGCCCCTAGGGCCGCTCCGTGTGGTTTTGACTAAGGACACGCTCAGGCGCGCAGCTGCAATGGTGGGTCGGTCCCTGCTCAGGCCCGGGTGACCAATCAGTCGGGCATCAGGGGAACCCAGGAGACAAAAACCCAAGGCCCTGACCACCAGTGGGCGCTGAAGCCGCCATGGCATTTTCCTCTGAATGCTCCAAGGTTCTGCAGATTCCGCCTCTAATTCAGGAGTGGGAAAACTACGGCCCGCGAGCCGCATCCGGCCCATCAGCCATTTTAATCCGGCCCTCGAGCTCCTGCTGGGGAGTGGGGTCTGGGCTTGCCCTGCTCCGCATGGCTCCCGGAAGCAGCAGTGTGTCCCCTCTCCGGCTCTTATGCATAGGGGCAGCCAGAGGGCTCCATGTGCTGCTTCCGCCCCAAGCACCGCCCCCACAGCTCCTATTGGCTGGGAACCGTGGCCAATGGGAGCTGCAGGGGCGGCGCCTGCAGATGGGGCAGCGTGCAGAGCCGCCTGGCTGCACCTCCGTGTAGGAGCCGGCTGGAAGGGGAACATGCTGCTGCTTCCAGTAGCTTCTTGAGGTAAGCGCAGCCCGGAGCCTGCACCCCTGAGCGCCCCCACCGCGCCCCAACCCCTGACCCCCGACCCCAGCCCAGAGCCCCCTCCCGCCCTCCGTACTCCTCATCCCCAGCCCCACCCCAGAGCCCACACCTCCAGCCAGAGTCCTCACCCCCTCCCGCACCCCAACCCCAATTTCGTGAGCATTCATGGCCCTCCATATAATTTCCATACCCTGATGTGGCCCTTGGGCCAAAACATTTGCCGACCCCGATCTAATTCCTTCTGCAGTTCAGTCATCCCTCCTGAGCTGCATGGTATTATGAATTTCTTCAGAAGGTGTCACCATCACCAGGGTGCCTGGGCATCAGTCCCATCACGTATGGCTCAGAGGGACGAGCAACCCGCTCTGCTCTCTCTTCCCTCCACAGGCCGAGCTGTTTGCCTACCATAGACAGAGTCAGAGACCAGGGGTACGTAGGCATCGGCCTCCCTGCTGGAAGCATCCTGCCCTTGTAGGAGAAGGTTCCGTAGACGGTTATGTACTGCTGCTGCCGGGTTCCTCCCCAGAGGTGCAGGATGGCTGCATTTCAGTGTAGGCGTCGATCGTTTGTTTCAGTGTGATCCAGTAGGCAGGGCACTGGGAATGGAAGTCAGGGGAACTGGGTCGCTGCTTCACCTGGCCAGGTCACTTGGCTGCTCCGTGCCTGTTTCCCTATCTGTGCTATCTCTAGAAGGAAACATACTCTCCTTTGAAAGGACCTTGAGAGCTCGGGCCCAGATCCTCAAAGCTATTCAGACATCTAACGCCCGCTGGCATCAGTAGAAGTTCGGGACCTGAATCCTCGGGGACTTGTACGATCATGATGTATTTGTCTAACACTCTGCAGGATCCTTCGGGTTGTAAAGTTTTTCCTGTTGTCTCGAGATGGCACAGTGCTGCTGGGTTGGGCAGGGGCAGACCCATGTTTCCAGGCTAGATAGAGAGGAACAAAGGTTCAAAGCTTCCTGCCTAAGCTGCCGAGGCGGTAAATGGCTGCTTTGTTCCTACCTGCGTTTCCAGCCGGCCGGTGGGTATTCCAGAGGGCAGGTCTGGGTTGGGCACGCCCTGACAGCAGTTTGCAGCCAGACGCTAAGCTGGGATGCTGGAAAATGGGGCCTTGGCACAAGCATCTGGGGCCCGAAGGAGCCAATTCCACAGCAAAGGGAGGGTGATCTTGTAGCTCGGACAGCGAAGTGGGGGCTTGGGAGGTCTGGGTTTGATCCCTGGCTCTGCCACAGATTTTCTAGGTGGCCTTGGGCAAGTCACTCACACCCAGATCCTCAACGGTATCGAGGCACCTAACTCCCACTGAAATCAATGGGCCTTTAAGGATCTGGGTCTTGCTCTCCCAGTGCCTCAGGTGGGCTGTGGTGACTCACCTACATGAGGTGCCCTGAGGCTACGGTGAGGTGCCCCAGAGGGAGGCCAGTTACTGACTCAGGCAGTCATGAGCCTGGCGGGGAGCGCTGCGAGCTGAGCTCTTCTCTTCTTGCCTTTCCCAGGGTGTCGATCCGCAGCTACCCGTCCGAGAGCAGCGGCCACAGCACCGCCACGCCCCCGCGGCCCTCGGCCGAGTCCAGCTTCCAGGCGCCGTCGGCACACAGCAGCTACCAAAACGCCTCGCCGACGTCCTTCAGCCAGGGGGGCTACGCCAGCCCCGAGTACCCCGAAGGCCGAGCCGGTGCGAGGCCGCAGCCCCAGGTCAGCGTGGTGGGTGTTCACATCCTGCCGGGGAGCCCCCACACCCTTCAAAGGACGGTGGCCACCAACACGCCGCCAAGCCCCGGCTTCGGGCGAAGAGCACTCAATTCCGGCGTGGCAGCCGCTCCCGGGAGCCCCGGCCTGGGCAGGCACATCATGTACGGCTATTCCACCCCGGAGGAGCAGCGTCCCACGCTGTCCCGGCAGAGCAGCGCCTCGGGGTACCAGCCCCCCTCCACCCCGTCGTTCCCCGTCTCCCCGGCCTACTATCCCGGCCTGAGCAGCCCGCAGTCCTCCTCCCCGGACTCCGCCACCTACCGGCAGGGCAGCCCCACGCCGCAGCCGGTGCTGCCCGAGAAGAGGAGGATGTCGGCCGGGGAGCGGTCCAACAGCTTGCCTAACTACGCCACGGTGAATGGCAAGATGTCCTCACCCGTCTCCAGCGGCATGTCCAGCCCCAGCAGTGGGAGCAGCGTGGCGTACCCACACACCCTGCCTGACTTCTCCAAACTCTCGCTGCCAGGTAGGGGCTCGCCCATTGCAGAGTGGGAACCCTAGAGCATGGGGCAGACACCTGGGGGTTGGGACTCTGCAGAGTGTCTGATGTACTTAGGATCCTGTCCAGCCCCTCAGCACACTGCTCCCTCCTCGCTCTCTTAAGATTACGTGCTGTGATCCACAGAACGGGCACGCTCCACTCTTATCCCCGGGCATCTGTACAGCACCCTCCGCCTACAGGGGCTAGATTATTTCCTGCTCGCTGCACTCCTTCACCAGGAACGCGTGGACAGCTATTACCCTGGTCCCAGCGCTACTGTCCTGCCTATCACTGCTCTGCGATTCTCTCCTCTTCGGTACAACCTCCTGCATGCATGTGCCCTGCAGTTCACAGAGCTGCTGGGAATGGTAGGGGTTGCGTATCTGCTTTGATTTACTTCCGACGTCAGGATATATATATATAGGAGTCACCGGTGGTGCCCAGGTCCACCCCACTCTTTTCCTTCTTCTAAAATTAGCTGTCGGAATCAAAACAGGAAAATACAGAGCTAGCATCAAAGGAAAAACCACCGTGCAGTTTATGTCAAAAACACAACAGCTTGCAGACAGTGAGGTCAAAGCGACTCGGTCTGATATAGTCCTTTGCCTGGCCGCCTGCGGTGCAGAGCTGAACCCAGCACTCTCTGGATAAGCATTTTGTAAAGGGGCACCGTCTGCTTCATCATAGTCTGTCGGAAATGTATCGACCCGCGCTTGTTACAGGCGACCCCTCAACTGGTGGTGCCCAATACAGATCCCCTGAAATCCGTGCAGCTAAGAGCTGCTCCTGGGTTTTGATATGACCAGCACGTAGTGTCCTAGGCCAGAAGCCATCCGGTCTCGGCGCACCTGACAGGTTAGTCCAGGGGTGGCCAACCTGGGGCTCCGGAGCCGCATGCGGCTCTTCAGAAGTTAATATGCGGCTCCTTGTATCGGCACCGACTCCGGGGCTGGAGCTACAGTCGCCAACTTTCCAATGTGCCGGGGGGTGCTCACTGCTCAACTCCTGGCTCTGCCACAGGCCCTGCCCCCCTCCACCCCTTCCCGCCCCCTCCCCTGAGCCTGCCATGCCCTCGCTCCTCCACCCTCACCCCCCAGAGCCTCCTGCATGCCACGAAACAGCTGATTGTGGTGGGCGGGAGGCATGGGGAGGGAGAGGGAGCCGCTGATCGGCGGGGCTGCTGGCAGGCGGGAGGCACTGGCGGAGGGAGGGGGGGAGCTGATGGGGGGCTGCTGATGTATTACTGTGGCTCTTTGCAATGTAGATTGGTAAATTCTGGCTCCTTCTGAGGCTCAGGTTGGCCACCCCTGGGTTAGTCTGTTACCATGTATGTCCCTGATCCTTGAAACTCTTGGGCACATGCTTAATTCTCAGCATATGAGTATCCCCATCAACGTTGAAGCCTGTGCGTAAGTGTTTGCCAGCTCGGGGCCCTTGTGAGCTCTAGATGGAATTAGAGGTGGGGTCAGGATATTTACAAGGGTTAAAGGAAGATTAAGATATTTATACTTTCAAAGTGATGCGGCTAAACGAGACCAGTAAGAGCATCTGTTCCTGTCCTGTTCTCTGGGAGGGCTACACCTTGAGATCCCTCTGGATTGTGAATCTGGAGCGGCTCTAAACATGTCTCAAATGCTTCCCTTGATTGTTCCTCTCCTTCCCCGCTCTCAGACAGCAGCCCCGAGACCCGGGCCAACGTGAAGTTTGTCCAGGATACCTCCAAGTATTGGTACAAGCCAGAGATTTCCAGGGAGCAGGGTGAGTAGCCAGCCCCGGTGACAAAGCAGCAGCGGGGGGGGGGGGGGGGCGGGAATTGGGAATCAGTGTGCAGGCGTGTGCTGGCTCTGAGACCCGTGTGGGTTATCCCAGTCCTGGATCATTTTCCCCACATCCCAGCATTATGGCAGGATTACTTCTCGATCTCTTCCCCTCCTCCCCGCCAGCAGCCAATCACCGACCCTCTTGGCGGTGCTGGAGCTGTGTCACTGATCCAGTGCAGTGTTCCCGACTCGTCTCAGCCCTCTGCAAGTGGGCATTGTTAACTCACTTGGGGGCATTCTCCCCACATTGCAACACCCCCTGTCTGGCATGCCAGAGGGACACCTGCCCTGGTACCGAGAGCTTGTCCCTGCAGAGGGATAGCGACTGGCCAGGGCTTGTCTCTGTTCCCACTGGCAATGTTGCCAGTATTTGCATTCGGCTAGGACTCTCCGCTTCCCTGCAGCAGAGAAATGACCTCACGGTCTGTGACCAGCCCCGTTCCCAAGTGAACCTCTGCGGCAGGCTCAGGGAAGAGGAGACAATGGGGCTGTCTGAGGAAGCGGCTCCTTGGGAAAAGGTTGTGGGTAGGTGGCAGGTAATGGCAGAGAGGAAGGATGGCTTGGCCCCTACTCTAGGCCCCAGGAAACCCAGGTTCAGTTCCTTGCTGTGCCACAGACACTCTCTGTGACCTTGGGCAAGTCATCAAATCCCAGAACTGTAGGGTAGAAGGGTCCTCGAGAGGTCATCAAGTCCAGCCCCTGGCACCAAGGAGACCCAGACCATCCCTGGCAGGGGTTTGTCCAACCTGGTCTTAAAAACCTCCTGTGACAGGGATCCCACAACCTCCCTGGGAAGCCGATTCTGAACCACCCCTCACCATGAGAAAGTTTTTCCTAGTAACTAACCTAACTGTCCCTTGCTGCAGATTAAGCCCGTTACCGCTTGTCTCATTTTCAAAAGGGATTTAGGCACATATCCTATTGCCCATCAATCTGATATAGGCTTGTAAGTGCCTAAATCCCTTTTCAAAATGAGGTGTAGGTTCCTAAGTCAGTTAGGCATTGCACTGCTGAGCACAGTGCTGCCTACATACCTTTACAAACCTGGGCCTTGTGAGTGCGCCTCAGTCCCCATCTGTACCTCGGCACGGCCCCACCTCACAGGGGCTTGTGAGGATAGATACCGTAAAGACTGTCAGGTGCTCCGATACTCTGGTGAGGGGGCCAGCTAAGCACCTGACATACACAGGACAAGATGATGGGGAGGCCGGCAGGAGGGACCTTGGATAGGGTGAAGCTACAAAGTTTGTCTCTGGATGCAAATTTCAGCTCTTGGTGTGTTGGAAGCTGCAATCATAGGTGCCAACTTTTCCTGGCGCTGGTGGGTGCTCGACGCCCCCCTCGCCCCCGGCCCCGCCACCACCCCTGCCACACCCCCTCCTGCCCCTTCCCCGCCCCCATTCCAACCCTTTCCCCAAAGTCCCCGCCCCAACTCCGCCCCCTCCCTGCCCCTATTGGACTCCTTCCCCAAATCCCCGCCCAGGCCCCGCCTCTTCCCCAAGCACGCTGTGTTCCCCCTCCTTCCCCCTCCCTCCCAGCGCTTGCCGCCGCGAAACAGCTGTTTTGCGGCGGCAAGCGCTGGGAGCTAGGGGGAGAAGCGGGGATGCCGCATGCTCAGGGGAGGAGGTGGAGGTGAGCTGGGGCGCGGCGGGCGGGGAGCTTGGCTGCACCCACCAATTTTTCCCCGTGGGTGCTCCAGCCTCGGAGCACCCACGGAGTCGGTGCCTATGGCTGCAATGTGCCCCGGGCTCGCAGTCTGCCTGGAGGAAGAGTGAGGCCGGGGGCTCTCAACCTTTCCAGACGACTGTCCCCCTTTCAGGAAGCTGATTTGTCTGGCGTACCCCAAGTTACACCGCACTTCAAAACAACTTGCTGACAAAATCTGACCTAAAAATACAACCGTGTCACCACGCACTAGTACTGACAAATGGCTTCCTTTCTCATTTTTACCAGATCATTATCAAAGAAATGAACTGGGATATAAACATTGTACTGACATTTCAGTGTATGGTGTATACAGCAGTAGCAACAAGTCGTCGTCTGTATGAAATTTTAATTTGCCCTGATTTCGCTGGTGCTTTTTCTTTAGCCTGTTGTACAATGAGGCCAATATCTAGAGTTGATCTACCCCCCGAAGACCTCCGCGTACCCTCAGGCGTACATGTACCCCTGGTTGAGAACCACTGGGTTAGGCTGCCGGCTGGGATAAAAAGCCCCTGTCTGTGTGTCAGTGCATTTGCTCGATCCCTGCCGATCCCCCGTGGGAGAGCTCAGCGGCTCCTTACGCCGGGGCAGGACCCCTGTGACATGGCAGAGATCTTGGAGTGTTAATTACTTCTGCTGAGCTGTGTTGTGGCAGTGCGCAGACACCCCCGTCCAGGATCCAGGCCCCCCGGGTGCTAGGCTCTGACCAGGTGTATGGCGAACAGCAGTCCCTGTCCCAAAGACAATCTGAGTATGTGACGAGAGGCCCCGGGGACATACAGCCCAGGGACTGGGGTGGCACAAGGTGCAGATTGGTGCATTTTAAGGCCAAAGCAGGCCATTGGGATCCTCTCGTCTGCAGCCACAACACACCAGCTACCTGGCCACCAACAGGTTCATTTTCCCTAATGCCGGTTCCATTGACATGTGGGAGCCCAAACACCTCAGCCCCACAACCTGGCCCAGAACCACCTTTATTGCCTCATTCTGTCTGTTGTTCCTTCCCCGCCCCCCTTGGCTGATGACGCAAAGGACAATATCCCCATTGAGAAAAACGGGAGGTGATCTCGGAGAGGGGGCTGGGAGTCAGGGCACCTGGGTTCTATCCCTGACTCGCTACGTGTCACCCCGGACTGGTGACATTGTTTCCCAGTTCCCCTTCTCTGCAGACTGGAAAATGATACTACTACTAACCTCACTGGGAGGTGAAATTAATTAGCAGCTAATTAACATTTGTAAAGCACTCGCAGAGCCTCGGCTGGTGGCAGTACTTAACGCGCTCAAACGGTACCAGATCTCACAGCCCATTGGCCCCAGGAGGTTGGTAGGTGATTCTTATGATCTCCTTGTTGCAAGGAGAAACTGAGGCACAAGGAGAAACTGAGGCCACATTATCAGATCTTGGGGGATGGTAACGCTAGGAGCCCATCTCTGTAACAGGCACGTGCAGGGCCGACATTCAGACTGCCTGCACGCAGTGAGAGCTGGCAGTGCTGCCACCACTGCCCATCCTGCCTGTGGCCTTGTCCCCCTCACCCATTGCTTGGATCCAGCTGTTGTCTCTTGTCTTATGCTTGGCTTGGAAGCAGGAGCCGAATTTTTGTTCTGTTTGTACCGCACCAAGCGCACTGGGGTCCTGGCCAGGACGCAGGCACCTAGGTGCTACAGTAAATATCAATAATAAATAAGAATAACACTTCTGCAGGTGCCAAGATACTACGGTGATGGTCGCCACTTGCTACAGAGAGGGATGGGGGGAGGGGGATGCTTAATGTTTGGCAGCCGTGTCTGAGAAATCAAGTGACGTGTCCAAAGGAGAGGACGGATTTGAGCCCAGCAGCGCTTGGCTCCCAAGTCGGTGCCTCGCCCATTGTAGAGACAAGGTGGGGGAGGTGATCTCTTTTATTGGGTCGACTTCTGTTGGAGAGAGAGACAAGCTTTCAAGCCAGGCAGGGAAAGGTACTCGAGTGTCACAGCTAAAGGCAAGGTGGGACAGATAGTTTAGCATAAGTAGTCAGCACATATTGTAAGGAACTGTTCAAGGTAGAGTGGCCTGTTAACACCCCTGCAGTCATAGGACATAAAAGGGGGGGATAGTGGATTTCGGATGGTTGTAATAAACCCCAAATCCAGCATCTCTGTTCAGTCCATGGTTTTTAGTGGCTAGCAGAGTTATGAATTGAAGATCGCAGGCTTGTCTTTTAAAAGCATTGTGCTGGTTTCCTTCGAGGATGGAGAGGTCAGACCTAGAGCGATCGCTTTGTGGAAAGTGTTTGCCCGCAGGTGATAGGGTGTGTTGGTCTTTTATCATTTTCCTGTGCGAGTTCATTCGAGAGCGCGGTCATTGTCTGGTTCCACCCACATCATTGTTATTGGATGGGGGGCAGCACATGTGCTAGGCACGTGTAGGACCCATGGATCTTGAAAGGCGTCGATCAGTTTTATGGCTGCGGGTTTTGTATCTGCTGTTCTGGCGGGGTCTGGTGCCATTGGAGTTGTTGTGTCCCGGTCTGTGGGGAGCTTGGTTCTGACAATGAGCGTGGAGAGGTTGGAGGGTTGTTGGAAGCTCAGAAGTGGGGGTTCAGGAAAGATTTCTTTCAGGATGGGGTCCCCCTTGAGTCTGGGTTGTGGTTGGTCCACTAAAAGATATGACCTCCCCCATCTTGTCTCTCTCATGTCCTGAGATCAGCCTGGCTCCAGCGACACTGCATAACTCACCCAGTGTAGCATTCTGCCTTTCCCGGGCCGCTGCTCTGTGCTCGGAGGTGCCGTAGCTGTCTCGCTGCACGTCCTGACTCCTGCGCTCCTCTCCCTTCCCAGCCATCACACTACTGAAGGACAGGGAGCCCGGAGCCTTCATCATCCGAGACAGCCACTCCTTCCGGGGAGCCTACGGGCTGGCCATGAAAGTAGCGTCTCCGCCTCCCACCATCCTGCAGCAGAACAAGAAAGGTATTGTCGCCCGCCCCCGCGCGCCAGCCCCAGGGAGCACACGGCACTTCCCCTCCATTGTGCCACTGGCTGAGCACGGGGCAGCTCGGGGCAGCGGAGCGCAGCTGGGTATGTGCTGAGGCAGCAGGAACCCGCCTGGCTTGCAGGGCGTTTAACTCTCGGCCGGTCTGAGCCGAAGCCCGTGGGAGCCTAGATCCAGGCCGAGGGTTGCCGGCAGAGCGTGTCTCTGTGCCCTCGTTGGCAAAGAGCCCACGGGCATGGTCCCCTTTCTCTCGGCTGCGGCCCTCTCTGACCTGGGGTAGGGTGACTAGATAGAAAGTATGAAAAATCGGGACAGGGGGTGGGCGGTAATAGGCACCTACATAAGAAAAAGCCCCGAATATCAGGACTGTCCCTATAAAATGGGGACATCCGGTCACCCTACACTGGGGATTAAGTGTCTGGTCCCAAGCGCCCCTGGGCTGCAGCCTAGAATAGTATTCTATGGACCGGCCTCCCCTCCCACCTACCCCAGTGCTAACTGGAGTGACCCCAGGGAAGTCAGTGGAGTTAGCCCAGACGTACGCCACTGGGGCCTGGAGCGCAGGACCTGCCTCTTTCATGCAGCCTGTGGGGGGGGATTTGAAAGGAGGCCCCCAGCCTGCTCGCCCCCAGGGACAGCAAACCACAGCACCCCACGGGGCTCTCGCTCCCCAGAGCCTGGGGCCCGGATCACCCAGCGGGCACTGAGGGGTGGGGCGGGCAGGAGGGACGTTCACCCGAAGGGGCCAGGCTGCTCCAGAGCCCGCTGTCCTGGGGGGCACAAGGGGGTTGGCTTCAGGAGGGGCCTGGAGTGACGTCGTTCTCCCTCCCCCCAGGAGATATAACCAATGAGCTGGTGAGGCACTTCCTGATCGAGACCAGCCCGCGGGGGGTGAAGCTAAAAGGATGCCCCAACGAGCCCAACTTCGGTAAGTGGCAACGAACCTCTCCTCCCCTGTTCAGCCCTAGGACCGTTCAGTGCCCTGTGGCAGCGACGCCCCCTTGTGGGGAGTAAGCGGCATTGATAGGAATCGTCACAGGCATGACTGGATTTGGGGTCTCCTGTGGGCATTTGGAACAGAGGCCAAAAAGCATCTCCCAGACATTGACACACGTGCACTCACACACCCACCCCCTCCAAACACAGACACAAGCTAACCAGGAGTTTGGCAACCAGACATCCAGGAACGACAGTAAAGCTGGGTCCTCTCTTAGGGTGGCCAGTTTTGGTTGGACAAATCTCTGGAGGTTTCATCACATGACGTAATCTTTAATTCAAGGTTAAGCTTTAAATCCTGGAGGGTTGGCAGCCCTCTGTGCTTGGGGTGTGCAAACATCATTCCCGTTTAGATCAAAAGGAGCTGGAGGAAAATCCAATAGACAGTAGGACCTCAGAGTTATGAACACCAGAGCAAACCCAACCACACACCTCATTTGGAACAGGAAATACGCAATCAGGCAGCAGCAGAGAGGGGGGGAAAAAAGAAGCAAATACAGTACAGTGCTGTGTTAAATGTAAACCACTAAAAAAATAAAGGGAAAGCAGCATTTTTCTTCTGCCCAGTAAAGGTTCAAAGCTGTCTTAAGTCAACGTTCAGTTGTAAACGTTTGAAAGAACCACCATAACGTTTTGTACAGTTACGAACATTTCAGCGTTACAATCTCCGTTCCCGAGGTGTCTGTAACTCTGAGGTTCCACTGTCTTAATAACGGTTCCCTTCCGTGTCGCGATACAAACGCTGCTGATCATTAAATCTGAAAGCACGGTCATAAATCTAGCTCCTCTGTCAGTTCTGATGCTCTTTACATTTTTTGCACTCAGTTCAGGCACCAAAAGTAGTCTAGTCAGTGTCACTTTCTGCTTATGATCAGTTTCACTAGGGGGGTCTGGTTCCCTAGCTCCAAGTTGTTGTGTTAATGGGGCAGATCTTCAACTGGTGTGAGCTGGCAGAGCGCCATCGACTTCAGCTCCGCCACTGACTCCTTGTTTCACCCTGGCCGCGTCACTTAATATTTCCCCATCTGCAAGAAGGGCTGATAACAAGGCCTCACCTCACAGCTGTGTAGGGAGGATGCATTAGCCACTCTCTGGGCTGGGAATGTGAGACACGCTAGCTCCGGTGTGTGAGGGGAGAGAACCTGGAGCCTGTGCAAAGCCAGAGACAGTCACAATCCCTGTGCTCTGGGGAACACAGGAAATTCTCCATCTCGCTGGGGTGGAAAGAGGGCAGGGAAAGGCCACCCCGCCTCCCCCACTCCATGGAACTCCGCCCCCTGCTCAGAGCTGGGTTTGAATGCCAACGTCTCCTGGCTGTTTACAAGGCCCGTGTATCGGCCTCGCTCGGCTGGTTTCCCTGGTCCCCTTTGCACAGGAGAGAGGTTAGGGACGGTTGCTGACGGTTAGGGAAAGGTGGCTGGCTCCATGGGCTCTGGAGATGGGATTGCTGTGCGCTGCCAGTGCAGGTGTTTGTATGACCCCTCTCCGGACCCGAGGAGAGCCACAGTCACTGATAGCCTCCGGCTGCCGCTTGGACTCAGGACAGGGCTGGAGAGAGACTGATCCCTCTGGAAACTAGCGCCTGACGTTCAGGGTTCAATGACCCTAACCCGGAAAGCCGATGTCCCTCATCCGTGCCCCATGCAGCCGGTCGTCTAGAATTAACTCACGCCGGGTGTTAACATCGCCCCTGGAAACGTCACAGCTGGGTTCGAGGCGACGAGGGAGCCGGGGCTGGGTTTACCCTCCCCTGGCCTCGCCCTGGGCGGGGCTCCTACCGGAAGGCAGGAGAACAAGGAACAACAGTGAACTCCAGGACATGGGGAGGTGGGAGACACTGGAAAGGACAGAGCCGGTCTGCTTCCCTGAGTATCCCCCTTACTCAAGCAGTGCCAGCGAAGTCACCGGGGCTTCTCAGGACTAAGGGGATCCTGGGCCAAAGCGAGCAGGTGGAGAAGCTAGTGGATGGCTTGTTAGCTGATGGGGAAGGAACGTCCCCGGTCTATTGCAGGCTGTGCCAATGCCCCAGCCTCAGCGCTCGCACTGACCTGTGTTCCCTGTCGGGCTCTCTCCCCAGGATGCCTGTCTGCTCTGGTGTACCAGCACTCCATCATCCCACTGGCCTTGCCCTGCAAGCTGGTCATTCCCGACCGAGGTAGGAGGCATGGGGGATGCACCGGGGCTGGGGCTGGATGGATTTTTGACCCTGCTGAGCACCGAAGGGCGGGACTGGAAAGCTTTATAAGATCCCACCTTGTGTCCCCGCAAGATCCCACTGTGTCTTACCCCGGAGATGTTGCGGATTCGGTTCCTTCTTTACTTCTCTGCCAGGACCCAAGCTCAGCAGTCGGTGTCCCCTGGCAGAAGCAATGTGTGTCAAGTAATATGTTCAGGACCTGTCCATCTCATTAGTATTATTTGTGTTACCATGGGGCCTAGGAGGACTGCAGCTCCCAGGCCCTAGGGTAATGGATGGATGGGTAAGACAGAACAAATCCTCCATCTTGGCAGGGGTTAGGCCAGATGACCCTTGTGGCCCCTCCTAACCCCCTCTATGAGTCTGTGACCAGACCCCATGGTTCTTGGAGCTGTACAAACCCAGAATAGAAAGCGCTTACAACCCCTCTTTGGGATCAGGTCCCTCAGCCCCCCGGATCCAAACTCCCCCAGCCCCTGGGAAAGTTCTGATCCGCACCCTAAAGACGACGTCATGACTTCGACTGAGAGGGCATCCGATCGAGATTCCCATGGAGACACGCTCAGTGCGTACGGCTCCTCGGCGACATTGTTCCCCCTCTGCAGGTCCCCACCGTAGGAGTGAGTCGCTGGAGCCCCAGCGTGTCCCCTGCAGTGCGTATTCCCAGAACGCAGTCGGGGAGGAGTCACGGTCCTTCTGTTTCCCTGTTTTTTTAGATCCCACGGACAAAACGAAAGAGGCGGCCTCAGCCGCCAACTCGGCGACAGACCTGCTCAAGCAGGGAGCTGGTGAGTGGCCGCGATGTGATGGGGAAGGTTGCAGGCGCGGCGTGCGCGCGGGAGGGAGCTCCGTCTGCATCGCCTGCCGCCTTCCTTTTACCCACCGTGTGACCCTGACGCACTTTGCTTGCCCTCGGGGATGCAGGCTTCAAAAGCAGAGCGGGGGCGCTTAGAGCCCCCGGGGGAGCCCTGGGTTCCAATCAGACAGCCACCAGGCCACGCTGGCCCCTGCGGCTGCACCGATGAGGCAGCTCACAGGTGTTATTTTAGGTTACGAAAGATTCAGAGATAGGGAGGGCTTGGAAACCTCGGCCTCCTCCCCCATTGGAAGGGCAGCGGGCGCCATGCTGGAATTGCATAGCCGGGGTTTGGCTTCCTCAACGTTACGCTGAACGTAGGAGATGTTCAAATATACTGGGTGGGAGGGTGGTCTGGTGATCGGAGTCAGCCTGGGAGCCAGGACTCCTGGGTTCTCCTCCTGGCTCAGGGAAGGAACGTGGTCTAATAGTTAAAGCAGGGCACGGGAAGCCAGGACTCCTGGGTTCTGCTCCCAGTTGTGCCACTGCCTGGCTGGGTAGCTTCCCCTCTCTGTGCCTCAGCGCCTGGGGGATAAGGCTGTTTCCCTTCCAGGTGGGGCTGTGAGGCTTCCATGAATGACTGTGAGGGGCGGTTCCAAAAAGCTGCTCCTCATCGTTAGAGACAGGCCCATGCCCCGGCACTGGGATCCAGAGCTTGATTTTGAATCTCCTGCAAAGTCTGGGGCTGCTTGGTCCTGGGGTTTTGAATAAAGGATCCCGTTGCTGACCCTCAAGCCTGACCGGCAGCCACCCCTGCTCTTCCTGTTCTGGGCTCCCCGCCGACACACACTCAGCTCTACTGGGGCCCCTTGATCCCAACTCGCAGCCCTCCCTGCCGTTCCAGTCCTGGGTTCCCCCCAGACAGGGCTCTGCTGATGCCCCAGCCTGGGCTCCCCCCCACATAGCTCTGCCTCAGTCCTGACCCTCAGCCCATCCTGGGCTCCCCACCACCACCACCCCCAGCTCTGCCATGCCCCTCGCTTTGACCCACAGCCCACTGCTACCCTAGCCGCAGATTCCCCACGCAGAGAGCTCTGCCAATGCCCCTCCGTCTTGACCCACAGCCCCATGCTTTCTTGTCCAGCCCTGGGCGCAGCCGAGAGCCAGTGTTTTAGGGTTTGGGACATGCTCAACCAGGCACCAAGCCACAAACCTCACATTCCCTCATGATCTGAGCTGGGGATTGGAAGGGGGGGGTCTTGAGACAAGAGAGCCGACACTCTGCCCCCTCTCCAGCCCCCCCGCTGGAGCTTAGTTCCCGAGGTGGAGGACAATAGCCAAGCGTGGGCTGGCTCCCGCATGGGTGCCTGGCCCATTGGGGCAGGGGACCTGGTGCCATTTGCACCCCGTCCCCTCACGCCCGCCGTGTTTCCCTTCCAGCCTGTAACGTGCTCTTCATCAACTCGGTGGAGATGGAGTCGCTGACGGGCCCACAGGCCATCGCCAAAGCCATCAGCGAGACGCTGGCCCTGGCGCCCACACCCACCGCCACCATCGTGCACTTCAAAGTCTCTGCGCAGGGAATCACCTTGACGGACAACCAGAGAAAGTAAGAGCCCCAGCTGAACAGAAGAACGGCCGTACCGGGTCAGACCAAAGGTCCATCTAGCCCAGTATCCTGTCTACTGACAGTGGCCAATGCCAGGTGCCCCAGAGGGAGTGGACCAACAGGCAATGATCAAGTGATCTCTCTCCTGCCATCCATCTCCATCCTCTGACAAACAGAGGCTAGGGACACCATTCCTTACCCATCCTGGCTAATAGCCATTAATGGACTTAGCCACCATGAATTTATCCAGTTCTCTTTTAAATAATAAATGGAGATATACCTATCTCATAGAGCTGGAAGGGATCTTGAAAGGTCATTGAGTCCAGCCCCCTGCCTTCACTAGCAGGACCAAGTACTGATTTTTTGCCCCGGATCCCTAAGTGGCCCCCTCAAGGATTGAACTCACAACCCTGGGTTTAGCAGGCCAATGCTTGAACCACTGAGCTATCCCTCCCTGGTCCCAGCTCCTGTGGGGGCCGTGTCGTGCCGGGACACCCCGGCATTGAGCACACACAGGTCACCGCGGAACGAGTTGCGGTGGAACTGGGTGAACAGGTAGGGCCGCAGCTGGCCACCCCCGCAGGAATTTGCCCTCCGAACCTGGCAGGTTCTGCGGACGTAAATCCGCGGTGACGTTGGCGTCACGCTGGAACAGGCTGTCAGGAGAGGGCCAGACTGGAGACCTGTGAAGAATAGCCGGGATCTTGGAAGGAGCTGAGGACTGGGGGGGAAGCATTGCCTAATGGCTAGGGTGCGAGTCAGGGAGTTGGGAAACTCAGGTTCAGTCCCCAGCTCTGTCTGTGATCTTGGGCAAGTCAGTTCCTCTCAGCATCTCAGGTACAATGGGGGGTGGGGGCACTGTCCCGCCTCCCACGGGGTAGGAGGATAAATGCACTGGAGATCATGGTAGCAGGGGGTCAGGTAAGTACCATAGAGTCCTGCAGTGGGGGGTCAGCTGGACTGGAGTTGGGATACAGTGGCTGTGGCTATTTAACCACAACTCTCAGGAGCCTTTTGGAGGCAGACGGGGTTTCTGTGTCTGAACAAACGGAGATAAGACAGAGACAGATCTGACTGGAGACTCAGTTCCATGAGAAACGGGGTCCGATCCAGACTTGATTTCAGTTCCCACCCCAGAGAGTCACTGGGCTTTGGTTTGGGTTTTTGGATGGTATATTGAAGAGAGAGTTTGGAGCTATGCGTCTTTTAAAAGGCCCGGGCTGTACTGGCCCTGTCACTGTGGCAGGTGGGGTATTGCCGTGGGAAATGGAGGATTTGATTCCCAGTCCTGGCTGCTCTCACCCATGCTTCTGGGAAGGGGGCATGCACCGGGGGAGAGAGTGCTTGGCGTGCAGAGAATGCTGCCTGGGGAACAGGCTCTTGAAAGGATCATCACGTACCTGGATGCTCCCAGGCCGGGCCCACTTTACTCAGGTCTGATCCACCGTTTGCTGTCAGCTAACAGGACAACGAAAGGCTCCCTGCCCCCATCCCTATTTCAGGTGTGGCAAGGCAAAGTCATCGCGTCACGCGTTCACCCGGCGCCATGGCCTCTGCACCCGCTGGGATTGCCCGGCTGTGTGAGGATTCAACCTCTCATTAACGCCGCCTCGTGGCAGGAGGATGCAAACGTGGCAGGAGAAGAGCTGGCGGGGCGGGGCTCCGTGCGGGATGCAGAGCCTAGAGGCTGATCTGACGCGCTCACCGTGGCCTCTGCTTGTGTTTCAGATTGTTCTTCAGACGACATTATCCCCTCAGCACCGTCACCTACTGCGACCTGGACCCCCAGGAACGAAAGTAAGTGCCGTCGCCGGAGGTCCCTGCGTGGGAATGGGGTTGGAGAAAGAATCCGCCTCCCTTGGGTCTGTGGGCGGGTCAACGTCTTCGCTAACCACACCCAGCTTGCTTCTGAGGAGGAAAAAGGCTTGATCCCATTGAAATCCAAAGGCAGCCGGCAGTCTGCAAGGGAGGGGCCACCAACCCCCGGGAAAATGAGCAGCGGCGGGGCAATCCGTCAGTGCCAGCTGACTATAATGGGTCGTTCCTGCTCCGTGCTGCCGAGAACGGCAACATCCCCCTGCTCTCGGGTCTCTGGCAATATCGCCCGGGGGGAAATCCCTAGCGACACGGTGGATTCTCCATCACTGGGAGTTGTTAAATCAAGACTGGATGTCTCTCTTGCTCTAGCCCAGTTCTGGGCTGGATGCAGGATCCCTGTGGGAGGTTTTCTGGCCTTGCTATGCCGGAAGCCAGGCCAGATGAAAGTAATGGGCCCTTCCGGCTTTAAAACCTAGGAACATTCCTTCCCAACCGTCAATTGGTGCTCGCGAGCGGGAAACGCTAGAGTTAAGTGTCCAATCCCGTTTCCAGCCTAGGATGCTGTTGAGGGCCCTGCAGGATACAGTCACGGCCAGATACTGCAGCCAGGCAATCCTGGCATGATGCGCCTAACTCAGGCAGCACGTTATCTGCAGAGCATGCTCTTTGTAGCAGCTGGCCTTCGCTCCTGGCACGGGATCCATTTTCAGTGGGGAACTGGGGAGTCAGATGGAGCCTGTTTGGTGTCTCTGCTTAAAAGAGTCAGGTTCTGATAAAAACAGTGCTGCAAAGGAGATCCTTTGGGTGCGGGCGTTTGCCCGTGGGCCTGGGAGCGCTTGTAGGGGGTTCAGTCCATAGAAGCAGGTCTTAGAAACAGGCTCATATCTAGTTCCAAGACGTCAATGGACTAGAGTGACTTTATGTTCAGGGGAGTTAGGTGCCTAAATACCCCCTGGCCTCATTTAGAGCTTCTGAAAGTCAGGCCCGGGCAGTGACTTTGCAGCTAGTGCTTGGCCTGAGAGGGTGAAGCTAGCAAATGAGTGTGGTACCATTGTGCTTGGTGAGAAGAGCAGTAATTCCCTGGGGCTGTTTTTCTCCCGGCAGATGGACTAAATCAGACGGCGGAGGTCCCGCAAAGTAAGTGCCACTTATCGAATTCTTTGCTGCCGTTCACATTCTGACCGTTGGGTTGCGTTCGCGTTTTGAGCTGGCCCTGCGAGCCACCCGCTGAGTGAATGCTCCTGACAGGCAAACTGGACCAGAGCAACCCTGCCAAGCGTAGATGCTTCTCCAAGCCTCTTCCGTCAAAAAAACCAGCCACCCCGACGGGGTGTGTCAGTGGACACACATCCCAGTTTGCTCTGTCCTTCAAGTCACATGTCCGGCGCATGCTAGCGGCTCCTCTCTCTGGCCTTGGTGAGCAGAGACGCAGTAGCTGCTGGAAGGCGTGACCGGCATAGGCAACGACTTCGTGGGTGCTCTGGGGCTGGAGCACTCATGGAGAAAAATGCGTGGGTGCTGAGCACCCACTGGCAGCTCCCCGTGACCCCACCCCGCCCCCCTGCTCCAGCTCACCTCCGTCTCTGCCTCCTCCGCGAGCGTGCCGCTGCGTCCTGCTTCTCCCCCCTCCCTCTCAGCGCTTGCGCCGCAAAACAGCTGTTTCGTGGGGCAGGGAGGGAGGGGGGAGGAGGGGGAACACGGCGCGCTGGGGGAGGAGGGGGGCCGGGGCGGGGATTTGGGGAAGCGGTTGGAATGGGGGGCGGGGCCAGGAGCAGGGAAAGGGTGGAGTCGGGGCGGGGCCGGGCCGGGGCGAGGGGGCACGAGCACCAACCGGCGCCGGAGAAAGTTGGAGCCTATGGTGGCAGGACGTTTTTGACTCCCATGCTCAATTTGTTCTCTATGGTGCTCCGGTGGGGCAGGGCACCTGCTGACTCGGCAGTGCCCCCTCTGGAGTGGGTCGGGACTGCAGGCAGTGTCATCGTCCCCCAGCAGGCAGGTGCGCCCAAATCTGGTTCTTACAGCTGCCCGTCGCGGCTGGGAAACGTTTCCCTCTGCAGCCTGAGACTGTAATAACTCACAACAAAAACAAAGGCCGCAGGAAGAGACCATTTCCCTGTGGCGGGGCCAGCGGGACACGCCCCGAGGTGTGGGGTCCTGTTGGCATGTGTCCCCCCTGGCTAGACAGTCCCTGACCGCTCCCATCAGTGTTAATGGCAGGTCTGCAGGTAGCCCCAAGGTCAGGAGTACAAAGACTCCTCTCCTCCTCCAGGCCTGGCCAGCGTCGCACGTCCCCAAGCGAACGAGGGCAGTGGGAAGGGGCAGCCTTTGCCCTACGTCGCCCACGGGAGGACGGAGCTCCCAGCTGAGCCCCATTCGAGTGAGCCCAGGCCCCACTAATTTTAGTCATTGTGTTAGCGAAGGGCTTTTAATTAGTATCTCCAGCTGTCGGGATTTTTCGCTCTCTAATTAGAAATGACCTGGCAGGGAGCCGGCTAACATTCTGTTCCCCTCCAATCCCGTATTTATAACCTGGCTTTTAACGTTCGAATTAAAAAGGATATTTTGTTTGTCCAAGGGGAGGGAGATTTTAACGGAGCCGGACAATCCCCCGGCTCCTCCCGCCCCCTGTCTCCTCCAAGACTAACAAACCTGCCGTTCCCCTTCCATGTCTGGGAAGATGAATTGCCACGTAGACATGGCCGGCCGGCCCCCTTGGCCCCCAGGAGAGGTTCTGAATGTGCAGCATGCACCCAGGACAATGCCTGTCCCCTGGGAAATAAATATTCTTGTCCTTTGAAGCATCTGGACGTGATTATTTTGCAGGCTGCTTCAGGGAATAGTCACATTTAAAAAAGCCTAAGGGTCTTGCCAAGCAGAGCGTGCCCATCACCGCCTAGCTGCTAGGATCAGGGCATGTCACCCGCCTTTTCCCCTTGAAACGCAGCCTCCTGCAGACAGGTGGTTGGCACAGGCCACGCCCGGGCATGAAAGGGACGATGGGCACAGTGGGCGCCGACGCATAGGAGTGGTGTCCTCAGAGGGAAGGAGCCAGCTGCAGCTCCCCTTGGCTTTAAGGGGTGTTGCTGGTGGCTCAGCACCTCTGGGGATTTGGCCTGTGCTCACAAGGCCCCGGCAGAGAGTGGCTGGTGGAGGGGAAGAGAGGAGAGTGAGCAGCGCTGAGGGGGGCGGAGTGGAGACGGCAAAGCTGGAGGACGGAGAAGGATAGGAGAAGCCATGGTCAGTGATCCGCACAGCCGCACTGGCAAGCTGGTGACCACTCCGGTCCCTTTGGGGACAGCTGAAGGGCACGAAGCAAAACCCCAGACCCAGGGCTGGGGGAAGTGCAGCTCTGGGTCCAGGCTGGGCCGCACAACCCCAGACCCACTTTTGCGGTGTCCCAGGAGCATGCTGCTCAAGAAGCTATTGATGTGGGGACCTGCAGGTTGCTCTGACGCCTAGTTCAGCACATGGGTGTTACCCCTTCCCAGTAGCCGCTTCCCAGACGATGTCCCCAGCCCCGTTTGAACCGAACTGGATTTGAATTGGGCCAGCGGCGTTGCTGACCTTCCGGACACCCATTTACTCCTGACTCGTGCTGCCCTGCATAAGAATTGATAGACACATGGGCTGCGATATAGACCCCAATTCCCCATTCATTCCAATGGGAGTAGAGCACCCAATCCTTCAGATGGCTTTGAACTTCTCAGCCTGAAGGGAAGGAAATGTTCCCGCAAGGCCCGATCTCCGTGAGTCGGCGGGAAAAACTCCATCAGCACCAGTGGCAGCGGAATGGGCCCTGAGGATGCACGTGCCGAGCCAGCTAGCATGCGTGCCCCACTGCCCTGCAAAGCATGGTCCACGTATCCTGAGCAGCGGCCATCAGTTCTCTCCAGTGGGTGACCACGTGTAGGCTGCGACGTTGGCTCACCAGTTAGAGGGTGTGGTTTAGCGGCTTGTCGTCCAGATGGGCCAGATGTTCTAATGTGGGCCGCCCCGTCCCTTCTCTTGCCCCCGTGAGTCGGATCCCGTTGCTGGATATGCCGTTGTCTCACGATCCTGGCAGCTCTCTCATGCGCATTCTCTCTTTCTGACCCAACAGGCTCTTCGGCTTTGTGGCCAGGAAGCAGGGAAGCACAACGGACAACATTTGTCACCTCTTCGCCGAGCAGGATCCTGACCAGCCGGCCGCCGCCATCGTCAATTTCGTGTCAAGGGTCATGCTTGGCTCCGGCCAGAAGAGATGAACCGCTGGACACGGGTAGTTCTTGCCCTTGAATTTTGGAGAAGGACTTGGAGTTGATCCGAGAAGGAGCGCGAGGAAGTGCATTGTGGGAGAGGGAAGTGAATCGGGGGGAAACGGTCTGAATTGTGGAAGAAAAAAACCCTCACCCAATCGTAACGTAACAAAACAAAACTAAAGGAAGGGATGTCAGCACATTTCCCGTCGCAGGGAATGCGACCAGCGCCACGGCCAGGAGTCGGAGGAGTGGAACCGGGTTGGCTTTTGGATCAGCGTCCCCACGGGGGGGTTCAAGTGGTGAATTCATCCCGGGTCATAGTGGGAACGTTCGCGGCCCTGCCGTTTGAAAACCAACAACTCTGTTTGCAAATGTCAGTCGTTTGTTTTAAATAACCGTGGCTAACCGATCGAACAAAAGGCAGGTCTGCAGGACCCCCCCGCTCCCCTCCCCGGGGACTTACCCACTGGGACAGCTTACCAAGGGCAGTGGTGGGCTTTCTCCATCACTGGCAATTTTTAAACCAAGATGAGATGTTTTGCTAAGAGATCTGCTCTAGTTCGAAGAGGAATGAATTCAGGCAGATCTCTGGCCTGTGTTACGCAGGAGGTCAGACTGGAGCTCAGTGGTCCATTCTGGCCTTATGACCTATGTGCTAGAGCAGTGGTTTTCTACCAGTGCTCCGCAGACCCCGGGGGGTGGGTGGGGGTCTGCAGACTATGTCTAAGATTTCCAAAGGGGTCCACACCTCCATTTGAAATTTTTTAGGGGTCCGCAAATGAAAACCGGTTGAAAACCACTGTGCTCGAGTGATCAGGCAGGAAAACAAAGGATGGTCAATATCCCTTTTAACCTTCCCTTCTCTGAGGTCTGCAACTCCTGTGTAGATGACGTGTGTGTGGGGATGTGTCATACATGTACATTCACAGCAGCGGGGTTTATATAAAGCCTATGCCCCCTAGCGACTCCCTTTTGTCTCTGTGCTGCACATCACAGCCTATCAGGATTTCCTGGCAGCAGAAGGGAGAGAATTCAGATCCTCCTGCTCCAAAAAGCACAGGACCTTGGCCGCTTGAGCGAAAGGGGACGTGCTGGTTAGCGGTATGGGATCTATGACACATAGGTGCGCAGTTCTGATTCCATCCAGTACAGGGCGGTGGTGACGCATACACACTAGGCAGTTCTTATATACGCACAGAGTTGCATAGCAGTTTGCCCTTCACTAACTGCACTCAGGAGCATGCTTTCCAAAGATCATCTTCACCAGAAAGA
The DNA here is from genome assembly GCF_028017835.1 of Emys orbicularis. Taxonomy (NCBI): domain Eukaryota; kingdom Metazoa; phylum Chordata; order Testudines; family Emydidae; genus Emys; species Emys orbicularis. The sequence goes on from NC_088693.1 coordinate 3,123,861, forward strand.
TCTTCTGGCCTATATACAATGGGGCCTGCAGTACCAGTCCTTTACCCTGTATTTTCACCCGCAGACTGTCACGTGTTCTCTTAAAGACGAACGTACCGGAAGCGGACACAGGTCTGGTCGAGCCTGGTCTCTTCTCCTTCTGTAGGCGTTCAAGCGATTTGTTCATCGCACGGACATTTGGTTGCACGAAAGGCAAATAAGTATAAAGAAAACTCAGGCATTTTTGGAGGCCACTAAAAGAAAAGACCCTGCAGTCTGTGGGTGGGTTTGGCTCTGCCTGATTCTCTCAGCTGATCCAAAAGCCGAGAGATCTCATGGCTGGATTTGGTCCTCAGATGCTCTGCCCTGCGGAGGCTTGGAGCTCTGAATGTGTTGTAGTTTAGTAACCACCTAGAAGGCGTAAGCTTTGCTTTGGCTTCAGGAGGCCATAGGCCCTAGACTTTGCACTGAAATGCTAACTCACAAGAGCTATCGACTAGCCTTGCAAATGTGGCTAGATTAGGCAAAGTTCCCAGCCTTGCAAATCCCTCCATGATCTCCTGTCTGCCTGGGCCTTTCCATAGGGAACAAAACAGTGCGGTAAAAAACATGCATTACCCACAGATACAGGGCTCTTGGCCTCTCATTGACTCCACACTGGGCCCCATGGGGCGATCTGTCGTTAATATCTGACTCCGTGTAGCTCGGGTGAGATAGGAGCCACCAGAGGAAAGTCCAGGCAGTTAAGAGATGTTTTGCCTTCTCCCTGGGGAATGGTTGTGTAATTGGCCAGGTAAAATGATGCAGGTTTTACACCTTCCTTTGACAGAGCTGATATTGGCCAGTCCCGGGAGGCAGGATAGCAGATTGGATGGGCCAACGCGTTCTTCCCGTGTGCTAAATCTTAGGGGTGTATTTTTCTTTTTTTAATGCTTAGTTCAAGCTAGAGCTGAGACCCAAGCTATGAACAGCCCCCCCCCCCACCCCAAACACTCCCCAGCTCTGTGGGCGTTCCAAACCCAGATCTCCACGGAGCTACAGCTTGTGCCCAGCTCTGGGGAACCCTACAAGTTTGCATTGACAACCAATCTCCCAAGCATCTTTCTGGGGCTTTTGGAACATGCAGTAACCAGCTTGAATTGCTCAGATATGGTCAGAGGTGTTAGGGGCTGGGGGAAGCAGGAGAGATGGGCCTTTCCTGTTTGTGCTACATTTCAGTGCAAGGTTATGTGATACAGGCTGTTAATAAAACCAAAAACCACCCAAGATCTATAAACCAGCTAAAATATTGCAATCACCTGGATTCCCCCGGAGCACTCTGCTCTCTCATACAGAGGCAGTGTCCTGATATATATAATATATATATGAAATATACTGAAAAATACTGTAAGCTAATCAAATTTTTAAAAAGGGTTAAATTTACACAAAAATATTTATTTTTTGCCATATTGCTTTATGTGTATCTTATCTCCTCCATTATATACGGCCCCCACCCTGTCCCCATATAGACTCTTGTACGTATAACTCACAGTAGAGTGTAACAGACAAACATGGTTTATTTCGGTTATACTAGTGACATGGGCAAGAGAGCGCAGTGCCCCTTTAGACCCCGCCCCCCCAAGGAGCAACGCGTATGATTGGTCCCCCACCTCTAACCCCCACCCCCTTTCCCTGTTGAACATGGAAATTTGCTAGCGCCTGGAGCAAATTAGCGTGTGAGTTTGAAACCGTTGCCAAGTGACACGAGGGTTGGCGGCGTGCGCGGATGTGTGTGAGTGAGTGTGTGTGAGGGCCACAGCTGCGTGAGCATGCGGAGGGCTCTTTCATTTGTGGATACCGGATGAGGGTTAGATTTGTGTCAGGGAGGTGTTGGGAGACTGGTACTGGGATGGGGTGGGAGTGGTCAGGGCCCTTTGTTCCAGCCCACCCCGTTGTATAGAACGTTGAGCTATTTTTATTTTAAGTTGTTAAAAAGAAATGCCCTCCTTCTGCAAAATTCAAGCAAGAGGAACCCCTCACTTGTAACCTTCTCACCCTGCCATTAACCGATTAGACGAACACTGTGTTTATAGATATTTAAATATATAAAGGTATATTTTTTGAAAGTCTCTATTTTTCAGACTTCAGTTTTCTCACAGCTAAAGCTAATTTTATTATTTTTGTTTTAATCTGCTGTCCTGCCCCGGGAATTGGGGCCTGAGCCTTAAAGGCATATTTTTCCCCCATAAAATGAACCCATGTTAAGGCATCGAGCAGCCTCGTCTATAAAACGATCACAGCAGATACCCGATAATGACAGAACACTTGCTTCCAGCTGTGGCCGGCAACGGCTCACTACTAACTCATGAGCTGAAAGACGGAAGGTTTAGACCTTGTCAGATGCTCTAACGCTAAAATCACCATTGATTATAATTTTAACACAAAGCTAATCATCTTGCAAATGACATAGGCAGGTGTTTTCCAGCTTCCATTTAAGACCTTTTTAAAAAAAAAAACAGTTGCATTTTATGGGTAACTTCTTTCTGTCATCCCTGATTTCCCGAGCCAGACCATCAGCTTGTGTAAATTGGAGTAGTTCCACTGATCTCTGTGAAGCTACTAAGCCAGGCAAAAACCTGGCGTCACCGGCCAAGGTTTATATTTTTCTTTCCTAAAGGGTCCGAGAAGATTCTTTGTGTTTTAAAAATGCAGTCACAGTATTTGAGCTTGATGCTGATGCAATTTATCCCAGCAGATGTATCCTAATAATCACACTGCCGTTTTTTTCAGCAGCGGATGTTATATCTCCCACACACACGCAGACACTCACACCTACTCCATGCACAAGGAACTGCATATATTCTTGCCAAAGATATCCTTTAAAATGCACTTTTCCCAGCCGGTTTTGTTTTGTAAATTGATTGTATGTGCTCTTTCCCCCTCCCTGCCAAGAACCCCTTTGCTGTCGATTTTGTTGTGTGTATTAGTAAACTCTGATTCCCGGAGCGCCCGGCTGATGTTAATTTTATGTAACTCTATATTCCAGTAGAGTCGGAGATTCTTAAAATAGTTGACACAAGATATCCTGATTTCTTTAGCCGCAGACTGAGTGATGACAGCAACAGGTCAGTCAATTCTCGTCACCCCTCTCCTGGCCTTCCCTTCTCAAACCCCTTCGTAAAAGAACCCCGGAGACCAAGCAACATGCTGTAGTTGCTTGTGTCTGGTGGCATGTCAAACAAACTGCTATTTATGTCTCCTCCATATCTTACTGCTCAAGAAACTCCCTCCCCACCTCCCCCAGAAAGGGAAATTGGAATGTCTTTGGGCTTCTGATCCAAAAGCTGTTAAAGTCAACGGGTGTCTTCCCATTGACTTACGAGCTTTGACTCAGAATCTTAAATCTACAAACATCCACTAGGCGCATTGTCATCCTTCAGTCCGAACGGCCTTTCATGGGATCGGATCCAAATTGTGCCTAGCTCCCTATTTACCAACTGGCTAACCAACAACGGCCCAAACTTCAGACAATTTTGGCTCTACATCCAGGGTGTGTCATTGGCCATCATCGCATTGATCAGTACACTGGCGTTGAATAACCCAGAATCAAAACACTGGCTCTAGGCTTTGGGATCTCTCCTAGAGCTCTTGTGAAGTTTGATATAAAAACAGAATCGGTTTAAGACCGCGTCCATTCCTGGAACTGAACCGGTTCTGAGTTTCAATAAACGCAGAACCTTCCCCACTGCATCCATGCCCTCTTCTCCCATTTCCATGCGGCCCTCTTTCCTAGCTGTGGCTGGGATTGGAGCTGCTGGCAGAAAAGCTCTTCTCACTGCAGAACCCACCACGTTCTTGTGAGGTTCCCGAGTCCAGTTTTTCAGCGTAACGAGGCTTGGGTGAAGGAATTGAACTGTTGGGAGCTTATCGGAACCAAACCAGTTTAGAGATTTGCCCTGCACTGGTTAATGTCTTTCCACTCTGTTCCTTCCCCGCACCCAACTCTGGTAATGCAAACAGGAACTACACACATACAACAAGACAAGTCAACATAACACAAGCCTCCCGCCCTCCCGCCATTCATCCACATAATGGGGCCACATTTGGCACTGACTCACCCCCCCCCCCCCCGTACAAATGAGCTGCCCCAAACTAGAGGTCAGAGTGACTGCAATTTGGATCCTGAGTCACCTGAATCGGTATGCCCTTGTTTTCCCATCTACAAAACGGACATAACACCTTCCCCCATACCGGGATTTGGGGCTGATCCTGATCACACTGGTGCAGATCCTAAATCCTCGAGATTAATGTTTGTAAAGCACGCGGAGTGCCGCCTTTAAAAGGCGCTGCAGGTGTGTAAAGTATTATTTAAACAAACCCTCAGTCTCATCAATAATCCAGATGTCAAAAACCTGCTAATCAAACCGACAGGAAAATTGTGCAGCAAAGTGGGCTGGTATTTTTTATTTTCCAAACTCGGTGGTTGTTTTTTTTGTTCGTTTTTAAAAAATCACTCTTTTTTTCAATATTTCATTTGCTGTTGTGTTGCTACCATTGTCGATTTGGGAATGTTACACATGTATTTGCTAATCAGTGTTAACGAACAGTTTCAAATAACTTGCCTTCAGTTTGCATCGTGTCAGGTTTTTAAAAAAAAAAGTAAGAAACACAAAAGAGGAAAAAGAGAATTTCCCATTTTGGTGTATTTATAGCGATGGAAATATACTTTATGTTTTTCATCTTTGTGCCCATAACTTTGTCACTTGTATAAAGGCGACCTATGTTACTCATTGTCCATGTGTGAATGTGCACTACACCCCTCCCCTCGCCTTTGTTCCTCTCCTTTGTACAGAGAGCTGATCCTTTGCAGTTCATTGTATGGCTTTATAAGCGATAAAAGAATCAATTATATATAATATACTGTTGCTTGGAATGCCAGCTCGGTGTCTGGATCGCTGGAATTGTATCTCGAAATTTAAGGGCGTGCGGGAATAAATGCTCTGTTCTTTTTGCACAGGGAAATCTATATGGTGACTGTGTTTGCTCCTGCCTCAGTTGCTTCTCCCCTTCCTAGGTGGAAACGTGGTGCCATGGGCTTGACTATTGAGGGCGGGTGCATGGGGATGTAATGATTCATGATCCATCGTCCCTCTTAAACGGGCGACGTCTTTTAAAGAAAACGGCTACAACTCCAGACAGAAACAAACAGTCGCTTGTGCGGCTTGACTTCCAGCATGGTCTCACTTTGTTTACCAGGGACATCACCCTGCCTGGAATGCTTCAGCTCACAACGGCATCTGGTGGCTAAATAACATACTGCAAGTAAACATAATGCCATGATGTTTGACCGGGCCCTCAAAGTGGCTCCCACGGCTACTGCCCCCCCACCCCCAAGCACACACTTTGCCTACACTCCCCCGAAGTTTCCACATAACCCTGCCTCCTACCTTTGATAGCAGCCGTCCTTCTCCCCATAAGGCAGCTTGGCCACCTTCTCCACCTTCCCTTTCCCCATGCCCTTGCTAGCTACACCTTCCCACTCTGCTTTGTCCCTACCTGACCCACTGCCCCTGCTGGATGTTCCCCCATTTCCCCTCTCCACAGCTGGGGCCAACCAGAAGGAAAAGGTGGAGGAGAACTGGACGGAGCCGCCCAGGCTCTGTACCTGCCGTGAAGCTCTCCTGCTGGCCCTGCAGCCATTAGGGCCCAGATCCTCAAAGGGATTCAGGCTCCTAACTTCCATTGAAATCATAGAATATCAGGGTTGGAAGGGACCTCAGGAGGTCATCTAGTCCAACCCCCTGCTCAAAGCAGGACCAATCCCCAACTAAATCATCCCAGCCAGGGCTTTGTCAAGCCAGGCCTTAAAAACCTCTAAGGAAGGAGATTCCACCACCTCCCTAGGGAACCCATTCCAGTGCTTCACCAAAATCCATGGGAGTTAGGAGCCTAAATACCTCTGAGGAGCTTGGGCTCCGCCCCCGCAAGCGCCGTGGCTGCGGTGGGGCAGGGTGTGTGCCTGAGATTGGCAGAGGAATAACTTGGGGTCATGGTTACCAGACATGCCCCTTTCAGCCCCTCTCAAGTGCACCCCTCAGGTGCCAGGCTGGGCCTCCTGCACCACCCGCAGTGAGGTCCTATGACTTCTGGAATGGCTCTCGCACCTCCCGCTCCAGCCCTGTTTCCCTACAGGCCCAGCTGGGTCTGGTACCTGGGAGCCTTTTCCTCCGGGAGCCTTTGCCAGCAGCTGATTGCAATGACTCAAAAGCTTCTTTATTCCCCCCGAGGTACACAGCGTGCAGAGCAAAGGGCCTGTACACATGGGGGCTTACCTACACTGGCTTTCCTTGCAAGTTTTTGAGAGCTCCCCTCACCTCCATTGCTGGGCTGGGGGCAGTAGCCTTCCCTCCTGCAGCATCTGTCTCTCTCTCTGCCCGTCAGCCTAGGCTGGCATCTTAAGATTTCGGTGTACCCTTTGATCCTAGGTTTTGGCCTGGGGAAAATACACCTCAGCAGGCTACCAGGAGCCAAGCCAGGGGTATTCCCCCATTTACTAGTTTCCCTGCTATATCCTCCAGGACTCTGGGGAGACCCTACCTTTGCCATTGTTTCATTTCCTGTTAGTCTCCCCCGCCCCCCAGCAGCCTCGGCGCTCGGGTAGGATCATAGCACACAGGCAAGGGAGCTGCCATTGATATTGATACACAAAAGAACTCCCTCATTCGCCACCTCTGGCCGAAGGGCATCCGACATACCACCCTGTCTGCACGCCAGCCTGTGGATTTCAAATCGCACCTCCTAGGTTCCCTCTGCTGGCGCGTACAGAGGCATCGCACCCGCCGTTAAGGGAAATGGCTTCAGTGCTGGGTGGGGAGAAACTGGGTTGCCAGCCTGGGAGAGCAGCATCTCCTGCTTCTCTGCAGGAGACCACCAGCAGCAGCAGCAGGCAGGGCCTCTCGCCACCCCCTGGAAAAGCCCTCGCACCTTTCCTTGGGCGGAGCTCCCTTCAGATGCAGCTCCCCCCACCCCCCGGCGTCCGTTCCCCTCCGGCATTCTCCGACGAGCCTGCACCCCTGAGCGCTCAACGTGAGAGCTGAGCTGGTGTTTCTCAGCTAGTTCCCAGTGTCCTGCTCACGTTACACAAGAGGCCACCAAACCATCTTTGAGGGCAGCGGGGACCTCAGTTGAACCTGGGACCGAGCTGTGCAAGGTCACAGGTTCTATCACCGATTCCCACCAGCAATGCACATGCCCCGTCCCGTTCCTGGGAGGAGAAGCCTGCTCTGGTGGAAGAGGTTGGTGGATGGCACAGGAGAAAGGACTGTGAGGGGTCAGCTACCCTCCCACTATACAGTCCCCCCCATGCTGCCTGCTGCTCTCGGTGCTAATCATTCAACTGGAGGCCTCTTCCGCTCCATCTCCTCCATGCTTTGGGGGATGGGGGCAGCGGGTGTCGGCGTGTGGCTGAGTGTCTGATAGGAGGCCCCTGAGGAACGCAGTCCGTCTGAAAGAGAAACCACTATGGCGTCTTATTGCTTATAGAGAATCCACTCCAGTAGCCCACAACGTTAATGCCCTGCTACTTGAGGGTCAAGGAAGTGCTGTGTCTCAGGGCACTACAGCCTGGAATTAACACATTAAGGGAAAGGACTAGCAGCTTCTGATCAATATAATCATCTTTGCCCAAGGTCTCTATAGACCAGTTAACCCCTCCCTAACAGCTGCTGGATCTCAAGTCAAACCTTTCGGGGGGATGGGGGAGAGTCTATTGTGGTTACTCCAAAGTTCTGGTTGCGAACACGGAGAGGATCCTTCCAGGAGTTTCCAAGGGCGTCATCTGCAGCCTGCAACCGCTGTCTCTTTCACCCTAACGATTGGCGCTGGTCAGAAAAACGTCAGCTTTCCATGGGAGAAGGAGGTGCCGTCAACATCTAAACGCTCTGGGAAATGGTGTTGATTTCGCCGCAATTTTGTTTCGAAGAACCAAAAGGAGAAAAGCTACGCTGCCACTGAACAGGCCCATAGTGACATTGTCGGAACGACACCGTTCAATGTTACCCTTGCAAAACAACGTTTCGCTTTGATTTTTTTAAAAATTGTATCAATTATAAAAGAAACAGTCAACATTGAAATGAACCAGGTTGATCCAGTCCCTCCCGCCCCCAAAACAATTTTTTTTTCCAGAATTTTCTTTTGTGGATCGTATCAAAATGGTCAGGTTTCGTTCCTAAAGGGAATGAAAACAAATTGTGAAATCGCACCAGCCTCCCTGAAGCAGCGTGTCCCGTCTCTGCACAGCCCCCCTAGTTATGGCGTTATTCCCAGGCCACAGGCCAGCACGGACCCTCTGGGCAAGTGGTTCTCCCAGCTGATTTGCTGACCGCGATGCTGGTGAAAGCACAGCCGGCCCATTCGTTATCCCGCATCTAGCGCCTCCCTGAACAGGTCCCTTCCCTGCTTGGTGAATGCCACTATGCGCTGTTCTGCAAGTGGCTGCTGCTATTACCAACCAAGTCAGAGCTGCCGTAATGGGCAGACTTCCTAGCTGCCTCCCCCGGCTGTCTGGTCCTGCTTCCTCCCGGCATGCTGCATTCCTGAGAGCAATGGGCAAGAAATGGGCTCCCAGACTGGATTGAGGTTAATTATAAGATAAATGTCAGCCAAAGCGCCGGCTGCTTCCCTGGCGTCAGCCCTGTTGCGCCGAGGCACTTAGCGTCCCCCAGGAGCACTAAAAATACCTCGCCTCCCACTAAACTATCTTCGGCGTAAACAGTATATTTAGGGGGCTGTTTATTGGTAAATAGAGGCCGTTCCCTAGTGACTGCAAGCAGAGAGGCTGGGGCAGGGCTGGTTGGCCCTGGGGGGAGCCACGCCATGCTAACCCTACAAGAAGCCTGGGCAAGGGCCTATCGCATCCCGCCTAGCGCGTGAGGCGTGTTGCCAGGGACTCCTGCTCCGCTGGCAGGAAGGCTGCGTGACGCAGGGCCGAGGAACGACAGAGGTTAAGATGGGAGTGTCCGCTCAGTGCACGGTGCTTTTGGGGACCCCAACACCCCAGAAATAGCGAAAGGGCTGGAAACACGGAAGGAGGGGTCCCAATGACTCTGGTAGAGTTAGGAGCAAACAGGAACCATCCAGCTGGGCAGCTGAGTTCTTTGTTCTCATCTAGGGCCTGCCATGGCAAGGCAGTCTCCTAAGGGAAGGGGTGGGAGCCCCATTGTCCATTTCCACCTAGCCTAAGCGCTGTAGGGAACTATTCTGCCAGCTTTTCCCACCCGCGCCCCAACAGCGAGATGGGCCAGAACACCAGAGGTGAGTCCTTACCCGGGCTTGGCTACGCAGCTGACTCTTGGTGTGGCCTTTGGGATTCCAGCCTGTCTCTGAAAGGCAGTTGCTGCTGGTGGCTCGGACACCTCGGCATGTGTCTACATGGCCACTAAAACCCCAGGGCTGGCCCGCGCCAGCTTACTTGAGTTAAGGGCTGTTTAGTTGCAATGTAGACGTTGGGCTTGGGCTGCAGCCCAGGCTCTGGACCTTGCAAGGGTCCTAGAGATCTACACCGCACTGCAACAGCCCCTTAGCCGGAGCCCCGTGGGCCTGAAGCAGCTGGCACCGGCCTGCCGCAGGCTTCTAATGCCAGCGTAGACCATACCCAGTGAGGGCACCACATCACCCACTTGGGCAAACCAAGATTTAACCCCCTCCACGTGGCACTGTAAGGAGCCTTCACTTGGAGGGGGCAGGGGTCCAGAGCGGAATGAGCCCTTTGAGGGCCAAACGAAAGAGGTGAGAAAGGAGGAGCAGCTCCACGCTCGCCCCAAAGAACAGAGCGTGGAAACAAGGCAAAGCTTTTTAAACAGAGGGTCAATAAACTGGGCGCCTTTAGGACTGGCTACTAGGAGCCTCATGACACTGCACCCCACACCGTGGCCACAAGAGGGCATTTCCACATCCCATGGGTAGGCAAGCCCCGCCAGGGGGAGGAGCCACCCAGGCTGAGCGGGAGCCGGCAGAGTGCGAGGTGGGAGCAGGGTTAGGTCTCTCTCACTTGTGCTTGTGGGGGAGTCAGTGCCCCCTCATAGACTGGAGGGGAGACCAGGCCCTCAGGATCAGCCTCTGAGAGGAGAGAGGGGAGCCAGAGCCTGGGGTGCGGGGTGGGAATGGGATGGGGCAGACACACATTGGGGTTTTGGAGCAGGCCACTTGCGGGGGTCAGACACTTGTGGGGGTTGCAGCTGTGGAAAGTGAGGGGTTAGAGGCGCATTAGAGGGTGCAGGGGTATAAATACATGTGGGGGCAGCTGAGGCACATGGGAGGGGCTGGAGGCCACCTCAGGGCGCGTGCGTGTGTGTGTGTGTGTATCATCCCCTCCCCCCCGACATAAACCTCATTGGGCCAGAGCAAGTGGGTGACCCTTCCCCAACCCTTATGGCTGTGGCCCCGCCCCTTTCTACCCCTTCCCGGGGGCCCGCCCCTGGGGCTTCTCCCGCTCCTCCTACCCGGCACTTCTGCCGGAGAGCGGGGTCGGGCGCGGGGGCTTCCCCCATCCTGTGGAGCCGGTACGATCTCTATGAGGTAAGACTCTCAACCCTGCCCTGCCAGTATCTTCGCCATAGTCCCCATCTCAGCCCTTCTGTCACAGTTGTGAGTGACTAATGCGTTCTAGTCACCGCCCTCCTTCCCAACTCCCTGCTCATGTCCAGGGCTGGCCACATTCAAGTATTCTGCCATGTCCATCTCACTGCTACCTGGGCTGCCCTGAGGGCTCTACCACCTGAAATGACTTCACCTTGGCTTGCTGAGCCAGAAGGCACATATTGGAGACTTTCAGTTGAACTGCTCCTGTAGTTCAAGCCACCTTAATCTATCTCTCTCCACCACCTCACCCCCTGCTGCCCCAAAGCCACCTACCATCTTGAGATCACCTCTCTGCTAAATTTTGAAAGACAAATCAATGATACCTAAGACCTTTAATCAGCTCCTTATCACCAAACACAGAGAAAACAAGATTCGCTTTTTCTTCTCTGTGAATTTCTGTTTTCTCCAGGCACTCATACCTAACCCTACCAGATCATGGTCGGGGTGAGATGTCACCTCAGGTGGAGTTGGTGCAGCTCTCTTGCCCTTTCATTTCTGAACAGGGATAATAGCATTTGATTGCCTCCAAGCTCAACACTTATCTGTATCTTAACTAAAGCACCCCAAACTATCACACAACTGAAATGCAAATGAGGCCTGCCCCATTCAGCCATTTCCCCTTGCCCATCAACAGATGGCAGCAGAGAGCTCTATCCTCTATGGCACCTCTGTTCATATGGAGTTCTCAAGCAGCTCTGGGCTATCCTGCGCCATGCTCAGCAACTAGGACCGCCAACTTTCTAATTGCACAAAACCGAACACCCTAGCCCCCGCCCCTTCCCCGAACCCTCCTTCCCTGCCCCTTCCTTGAGGCCCCGCCCCCTGCTCACTACAGTCCTCCTCCCTCGGTGGCTCGCTCTCCTCTACCCTCACTCACTTTCACTGGGCTGGGGCAGAGGTGTGGGAGGGGGTGAGGGTTCTAACTGGGGGTGCGGTCTCCAGGGTGGGGCCAGAAATGAGGGGTTCCGGGTGCGGGAGGGGATGGGGCAGGGATTTGGGGTGTGGGAGGGGGTACAGGCTCTCAGCTGGGGGTGCGGGCTCTGGGCTGGGGCCAGGGATGAAGGGTTTGGGGTGCAGGAGGGGGCTCCGGGTTTGGGAGGGCTCAGTACTGGGGCAGGGGGTTGGGACTTGGGGTTGTGGGTGCAGGCTTACCTCGGGCAGCTCCCGATCAGTGGGGCTAAGGCAGGCTCCGCACTGTGCCCGGAAGTGGCCAGCAGGTCTGGCTCCTAGGCAGGGCGGGTGGGGAGGAGGCTCTGTGCACTGCTTTCGCCTGCAGGTGCCACCCCCCAGCTTCCATTGGCCGCGGTTCCAGGCCAATGGGAGTGCGGAGCCAGTGCTTGGGGTGTGGAGCCCCATGGCCCCCCTGCTTAGTAGCTGGATCTGCTGGCCGCTTCCAGGGCGCAGCACGATGCCAGGACAGGTAAGGACTACCCTGCTTTAGACCCTCAGCTGACTGGACTTTTAACGGTCTGGTTGGTGGTGCTGACCGGAGCCGCCAGGGTCCCTTTTCGACCGTCGAAAACCGGACACCTGGCAACCCTACCAGCAACAGCTATCGGCAATGCACTTGTAACAGAGTCTACTGGATTTTGTTTGCAAAACGTTGCCATGCTTATTAAAAAAAAATAGGTTCCATTTTTGGGAGGGCGTGGCCAGCCAGCAGGGGCGGAGCTCAGGAGGCACCACTCTAGGTGGTATGCTCCATAGCAACACGCGGTACTTTACATTGCTGGCAAATTGGCCTGAAACGTTGCTAACATCTTTCTCAGGGTGTACTCTGCCCTCAGACAGGGGTGTGGCATGCAGAGCCATGGAGAGGCAGTGCCCCCTTAGCACATGAGGTGGAAGGGACTAGCCTCAGTGTAGGGATGCAGGGGTGTAGCGAGGCGGCGGCTCACCGGCACGGCGCCACCTGCTGGTTGTCTCGGGAATTAGCTCTCCAGCTCCAGAGCGCCCTCTGTTGGCTGATGTCCTGCCTGCCTTAGGCCCCCGTGTCCCTCCTGGACCCCGGTGCCCCTTTCGTCAGGGTTCTGCCCACCGCAGTACCTCACGCAGTCTCTGGGTCTCCCCTCCCAGGGGAACCCCCAACCCTCTATCCCACCTTGCCTCAGTGGCTACTGCCAGTCATCATCTAGCCCTCGCTCCCTGGGGCAGACTGCAGTCTGTAAACCACTCATCATCGGCAAGGGGGTTTGGACCTGCTGCCTTTGCGTACCCTGGGCTGCACCTCTGCAACCCCAGTACCCTTCCCGGCCTTTACCAAGGCCTGCAGCCTGGGGGCTTTCCAGCCTGGAGCTCTCCAGCTCCTCTGGCCTTCCCCCAGCCCTGCTCCACTCTAGGTACCCTACTGAGCTCCCAAGCAGCCAGGCCCGTCTCTCTCCACAGCTAGAGAGAGAGACTGCCTGAGCTCCTGGCCTACAGCCTTTTATAGGGCCAGCTGTGGCCTGATTGGGGCATGGCTCCAGCTGTGGCTGCTTCCCCCAATCAGCCTCATCTTCTGGCTCCCTGGGGCAGCCCTTTCCCAGGGCTGTTTTAACCTCTGTAGCGGGGTGGTCACCTGCCGGAGCAGGTGACCACCCCGCTACAAAGAGGTTGGGATTTTTCCATAAATTCTTAAATTCGGAGTGCTCAGGCAGCCACGTTCATTGTTCCATGCCATTGCTAGCCCCACCCACAAGAGGAGAGAAGATGCTTTCTCCGCCCCTGACACTGCAGAGAATTTGTGGTAGTCATGTTTTCCTTTCGTCAGCTACCACTTCAACCGCCCGTAAAGTGCACCGTCTCTGGTGTGGAACACTGCAGCTGCTGAACAGGGCCCGGCAACACCACCCCAGAGCTTCAGACACGAACTGAGGAGGAATCCCGTAGCCGAAGGAGCAATTGGTAGGCAGAATTTAACCAAATGAGCTAAAATGTGGCCGGAGGCCTGGGTTAACGCTCCACTCTTACACTGATGTCAAGGCCTAAGTTTTACATCTCACCCTTAAAACTGCCCCTCCAGCAGCACAGCGCCCCCTAGCACTTGATCGTACCGGAGCCAAACTCCCCGCTCATTAGTGACTGCTCGCCATCTGCATCACCCAGCCACTCCTGTAAACGTCTAAGCACATTCCCTGCCTGTGGAGACGGCGGCCATCTTGTTCCGGAGGGAGATGCACACGCTGTACTCTCCCATAGGGACTTTGGTCTTGTTCCTTTTGTCACCGTCACGGAAGGGCCTGCCAGCTACCTATCACAATAACAACAGGCTGGCGAGCTAGTGAAACAGAAAAGGACAGGGTCTGGCTTGAGTTCATTGGCCTCAATAACGAACCCCCATTTATATTCATTACTGCTGGGTTCTGGCTTTTCTCTGCCAGGAGGGACCATACCAGCCAGCGTCTGGCTGAACGGTTCTTTTCTCTCACACACAACATCCCCCTCCAGAATTATATGTGAGAGCAGAACGGCAGCGAGAAGAAGACAAATGGCCCCCTCTTCCTGGCTAAGGTGTCCAAACGGAGGGTGAGATTTCCGAGCTTTTCCTGAAATTCCTTCCTGCTCACTGGGGAGCCCTGCAGTAACCCAATCCCGCCACTGTCCCAAACCACCCACCCGCCTACCCTGTGGCTGACCTTTCCCAGGACTCTCCCACGGCCTGGGAAGCAGAGCCGGCTGCACTCCAGCTGTTCTCGAATGACATCGTTCTGTCTCACCTCGGAGAGGGAGCGAATTGCAAAGGGAGGCAGAAACCCATTTGTCTTAAGCCATAAACCACTGCAATTTTTTCAGCAGCTAATTCCCCGTTTCCTTTCCAAGATTCCCCGGGAGCTTCTGGTTCATGTTTTTCCTCAACACGTACCTTATCAGTCCCTCACTTTCCAGGCACTGGGCTTTTCTTGTTCTCGCTCTGAAAGCTCTGGGCTTGTGTGGCTATCCTCGCCCATCTAGAGGCCAGGCCTCTGCCTGTTTTGGGACATAGGGGGTAAACCTCAATATCAAGGCAAAAACCTGCATTAGCATCATTATCATTTATTCTTATGGTAGGTTATTACACACTTGCCTCCGCCTTTACCGAATGTCTAAGATATACTTACAATTATTTTCAGACACGTGCTGACTGATGACTAGGGCAGCTCAAATGCTTATTATATTAGCTGCTTATTTAATTATAGGAACTGTCAAGCGAATTAAGGACATTCCTAGCAGATCCCTGTTTTCTGTCAATGTAATGAGGTAATTACTTGCCACTGACACTGTGGGTGCCTTTATGCAGACTCTGAAATGCAGCTTTGTAACTTCTGTTTAACATTCGTCACTATTTTCTTTTCTTCAGGGCCAGTGATTGTGATTCTGGCCTTGTACAGAATGGTGGATCAGAGTGGATTGCAAGTTGTACAAGCTGACAATGGCAGATTGTAAATGTAGGACCCAGTTGATCAAAAAGCCAAACAATCGCAAGATTCTGACCAATCTCCAGGACAGCTCCTTATTTATCCAAGACGAAGCTGGGTAGGTCAGCGCTATCCCAAACCCCTCTGTCTTGGACAGAGGCCTGGGTTAAAGAGAATGATGCTGAGAGCAGAGCCGGCTCCAGGGTTTTTGCCACCCCAAGCGGCGGGGAAAAAAAGAAGAAGCCGCGATCACGATCGGCGGCAGCTCCACCGCGCCGCTTTCTTCTTCGGCGGCAATTCGGCCCCAGGTCCTTCCCTCCGAGAGGGACTGAGGGACCTGCCGCCGAATTGCCGCCGAAGAGCCCGACGTGCCGCCCCTTCCCCTTGGCTGCCCCAAGCACCTGCTTGCTGGGCTGGTGCTGGCCCTGGCTGAGAGCCACGAGAGCTTTCATCGATTCCACGGCCAGAAGGAACCACGGTGATCCTCTCATTTGACCTCCTGCACAAGGCAGGCCGGAGAACTGCCCCTACAGCAGAGCTGTTTGGAAACCAGCCAGTCTTGATTTCAGAATGGTCAGGGATGGAGAATCCACCACAACCCTGGGGAAATTGTGCCGATGGTTAATTACTCTCACTGTTAAAAAAAACCAACACCTTATTTCCAGCCTGGATTTGTCTCGTGTCAACGTCCAGCCATTGGATGGTATTAGACGTTTCTCTGCTAGAGCAAAGAGCCCGTTATTAAATATTTGCTTCCCATGGAGCTCGTTATAGACTGGGAGCAAATCACCCCTTAACTTTCTCTTCCTTAAGCGGTAAGCTAAAGATGAGGGCCCACATCCTCTGAGGTATTTAGGCTCCAACCTTCCATTTCAAAGGCCTGAATACCTGGGAGGGTCTGGGCCTAGCTCCTCTGAGGGGACATAGACTCAGTGATTCAGTGCTTAACGGTTAGGTGCCCTGCCGCCCAGTGGCATTCACAACCCCGAGTTATGTGTCCAAGCTCTCTCTACAATGCATGGGGAGAGTTAGGCACCTAAACTGGCCTTAGCGAGCCACTGGGACATGCCAAGCAGAGGGGTGTGGCCCAGGCCCTGCCCCTCAGAGGGAGTCAGTGCCTAAATCGAGGCCCGATGAGGAAGCGGGGCGAGTTGAACTGGGCGTCCCACGTCCTGGGTGAGTGCTCTAACCAGTTGGGTAAAGGTGGGCCCCACCTCCTCCTCTGCTGCCGTTATGGATGGGTCTGTACAGACGTCACGCTAAGCCTGGGTCTGTGGAAGCCGGACTTGTGTACTCGGTGCATCCAAGCCTGTGCTGGAATGTCCACACTGCATTGCAGACCTGGGTTTACAATCGCTGCACCCGGGTCTCCGAACTGGGCTAACGCGTCCATGCTGCACTCTGCCGACCTTCTGCGGCTTGAGCCGCGGCCACACTGCAAAATGACAGGGCTTCCCCCCGAGTCACAGTGGGCTTTGGGCTCAGCGCCACCTCCCTAGCAAGGTCATAGGACCCAGGTCCTCAGTGCTTGCTGACCTGAATCCGACTGATTTGTGTGTGGACGGAATGGGGCCCTGGGCTCAGACCGGAGCCCGGACTTAATGTGCAGTGTAGACACACCCTGTGAGGCCAGATCCAGTAGTCAGCCTTTGAAGTTGCCTACACCTGGGCCCTGCAGGCAAGATAGGCTGGGGTTTAGGACTGAGAGGGCTGCATGCAGGACCAGCAGCGGAAGTTCAGGTGCCTCGGGAATTTAGGTGCCTACAGGATTAGAGGACAGCTGAGCGGCGGTTTTGAGGATCCAAACACCTAAGTCCCTTTGTGGGTCTAGCCCAAGGTGGTGAAACTGGAGTTTCTTCCCCACTCCGCTCTTTGTAGAGCAAAACCTCAGTCTTACAACCGGACAAAGCACTCTGGAATTACTCTGATTTATTGTATAGACCCTCAAAGCCTTCATTCGTTGCACTTTAAGGAAAACATGCAGAGTTGAGAATTGCTTGGGTCACGTCTAACCCCACGTTTCCACTTTGTTCCCTAAATGCTTAAGATGACACAAGTTGGGGATTTTTTTTTAAATAAGACGTGTATTTGCACATACTCTGTATCTACATGGAAGCATTCATCTGATAACTGCCCGATACCATTCATCTGTGACTAGTGAGATGTTTTACGCACCAGTATGGAATCATTTGCAGCTATCGCTGGTTGTAGCCACTGGAAATTTGGAAATTAATTAGGTATCTGGTAATGCTTAAGCAACTCCTTACCGAACTCAGAAAGACAAGTGTCACCTCTCCAAGGCTTGGTGAAAAGAAAGGACAATAACTCCTTTAATGACCGTGTGGGTTTAAAGACTTTCTTGAAGAATCATTTAAGTGTAAAACCTATTTTGAGAACTGAAATCCCTTTATATAGGAAATAACAGGGCTTAGTCTCACTTGAAACAGAATTTCAGCTCCTATTAACCCCTGATGGACCTAAAGGGGTAGCTCAGAAAATGGACTGAATAGAAGAAAGCGTAAAACTCTTAACTTTAAAGATGCCCTGAGAAATGTCCTGCCACAAAGACAAAGGAAACGGGCCCCCTGCTGTCTCTGCGTTATTCCTTCTAATTTATATGTAAGCAGGGTCTCACCCAGGAGGTGTGTGGGTTACCGAGAAACCAACAATAGCTTCACTCAGAGCGGACAGCAGCTGGGAGTGGGTCTGCTGAGTGAATATCTACAACACACATGGAGCTTCGGCTCTGACGCGGGGTTGAACCTGTCCACACACAAATCAGTCCGACCTGGGTCAGCCAGGCCTCAGGTCTAGGACTCTGCTAAGGGGAGGTTGGTCAGAGTCCACATCCTGCTGCGGCTTGGATTCAAGGTTCCTAAATCCCACGTTCAAAAGTGACTTGTGCTGATGTGACGTAGGGGCTTTTGAAAATTCGATGAAATGAGGGGTGTGAGCCAGCCAGGACGTCGCTCACACACAGCCACACAGAAAGTCTCCAGCCTGCGGCAGGTGACGAGGAGCTGCCGGATGAGAGAAAGAAAGCGAGACAGCGACAGAGAAACAGCGCGAGATCAAAAACCAGCCAGGGCGGAAACCTGCCAAAGGGCTCCCGGGCTTTAAATACCTACAGGGCCAGGGAGCCGTGCAGGAAATGGACAGATCCCACAGGCTGCCCGTAGCCAAGCGCTGGCTTTAGTGACACTGCAGCACCCCCGTGTGTGCTCTGCGATAACCTGCTCTCCTTTTCCGTTCCAGCCTCCTCGCTGCCTTGCTCACCGATTGCCAATGAGTCTCAGAGTTTAGACGCCCCAGGAGGAGAACTGCACTGAAATCAATCCCGCTTGATTGTCAAGAGAGGGGCCAGGGTCGCCTGGGACAGAGCCATGCAGCTGCCTAGCCTCTGGCAAGGTGTTTCACACATTTGAGGGACGCCGGCCCATGCTGTGCACAAGAACTTCTCCGATGAGCCCGGCTCCCTAAAACCAACTGGGTCCCTGCGGCTGGAAGCTGCCGCAGAGCGTCACAAGCACTGAGTGGGGCGGATCCATTTTTGGCAGGGCGCTCTCGTCTCGTACAGCAGCTGCATTCCAGCCAGGGGAACGGCGTGTCCACGGCGACTCATCGGTTGCCGTGTCTGCAAAGTATCCCTCACCCGGGCCCGTGATTGTGGACAGGCGGGGAGGAGCCCGGGTACAGAGCTTGTCCTCTCCAGGGGCACAGGGCAAGTTGGTAGTGACAGAAAGGCCCAACAAGCTCTGGGCTCTTGGGTGACCTTCATTAAATAACAGAGCTTGGCCCAGGTCCCTAGAGAAAAATGACTCCCCCAGGGTACAAGTGTCTGGTGATCGGACATTACAGGGTATTAAAGTAAAGCCTATTATTATTAGTTCCTGCCACTAACCGCAAGGAATGAATGGGCTGTGGAGCCTGAACTGTCCTCTGTCCATCTGTCCATGGCTATTTGTTTGTATAGCCTAGCTGGCCTGTTCGTCTTGGTAGGGGCCCTTCCAGATCCACTGATGTCCAGGGGCAGGGTCTTGCACGTGCTAACGCTTGGCTTCCCCTTGCCTTCCCCTTGCGCTGTAGATAAACACCGGGCCTCAGTCGCTGGAGTGATTGGCCTGGTTCTTTTCACCGGCCCTTGAAGAACAAACACAGTCTGAGCCCAGCTAAACACAAAGCATCAGCCCGGGCGGGGAGTCGCTGGACGCTTCCCAGGCTGCTGGGTTGGGTCCCAATCCACTGGACCCGCGTGCTCTAAGCTGCCCTGGATCTGAGTAGGGTCTAGCCATGGGCTCATTTCCAGGGCACAAGCTATCAGTCTGATACCCCTTCACACAAGGGGGACCAGTGCTGACCCCAAGTAGCTTTGTGGGGGTTCCGTGATCACTCAGGTGCTTACAAGAGCTCTGCTTTTGTCTGACTGTAAAGCTCGGCCCTTAATGGTACAGCCCCAAACACCACAGCGTAAGCACACGCTTTCCCAGAGCGGCAGCCGTGTGGGTGCGCTGGGTTTACGGGTGAACGCTTGGGGGCGGGCGATAGTGAAAGCAGATGGACGCACAGACTTTGCACAGGGTTCTAAAACAAATGATTGTTTGCTTAAGTTAGCACAAGAGAGGCACAGATCCAGACAAAATAATAACCCCTCTAGGCTGCAGTCCTCTGCCTCAGTTTCCTCACTGCTCTGACAGAGCCCTCCAGGGTGCCTAGAATGCCCCCTCCTGCACCTGGCTTCTCTTCCAAATCATTCACGCTCTCTCTTCCCAAGTTAGATCGCTTCCTTCAACCTTGGCAGGTCCCACAATTCTACCCAGCCCCTAGAGTTGCCACATCTGAGGTACAAAACACCAGGACCTCCGGGATGCTCCCGAGCCCATAAAACTGGGCAGCTGGTCCCGAGCACCCTTACAGATCTCGCGGGACAGCTGTCTCAACAAAGGGATGATCCTGGGAAAACCTGGACGAGTGGCAACCTTACAGGCCACTGTGCTATGAAAGCTGCCCATGTCTTCTTCGCTCCTGCCCCAAATTCCTGTGTGTGTGTCCCTGACTCACCCAGCCTCAGGGGTTGTAATTGAGCATCAGCGCCTGGGTTTCTTTGCTCTGCTGACCCCAGCCACTTGCTGAGAAGCTGGAGGAATTAATAATAATAAAGCCCAGCTCTTCCCTTAGTAGATCTCAAAGCACTTCACAATCATTAATGTGTTTAGCCTCACCGTACCCTGTGAGGTAGGGCGCTGCTGTTACCCCCCCTTTACAGACGGGGAAGTAAAGCACAGAAAGGCCAAGGTCACGTCTACACTGCACAAAGAAGCAAGTCTCAGAACCTGGGTCTACAAACTCAGAGCCATGTAGACACTCAGGCCGGAGCTTTGAAACTCACTCCCCTCACCTGGCTTCAGAGTCTAAGCAGATACATTTACTTTTAGCATATAGACCCAGGAGCTAAGATTTGCTAACATGGTTGGGTCTTTTTGGTGGTGGTACAGACACGCTCTTAGTGACTTAGCTAAGTCTGTAGCAGCCCAGGGAGTTGAACCTACGTCTCGTGAGTCCTAGGCTAATTCAAGCCTTTACCACTAAACCAGCCTCCGACTAAGTCTACTAGCTTCAGCCAACCCACTGCCCCTAGGTTTTCCCACCTGACTGGGCCATCATTACAGTTTACTGACTGACCAGTGTCCCTGCTCTGGCAGTGTCCCTATGCGCGGAGGCATGCCGCAATACAGGAATCTCAACCAGCATTCATAAGTTGTGCATAGACAGATTTCCCCAAATCGCCAGCCCCTCCGACAGCCCCAGGAATGCGCAGACCCTGGAGACGCTGAGATTCGGGGTCTCATTATTATCTGTATTATGGTAGCGCCTGGAGGGCCCAACCAAGATCGGGGAGCTAATCGACATCCCCCCCCCTTGCACCCCACACAATGCAAGGCACAGGGAACAAAGCCGTGGTTACAGCTGATCCACTTTTCCGCGAGCCGATGGTGATGCTCACACCTGGAACGCAAAGAGAGAACCAGGCCTTGTGAAACTGACCGCCATGGCTGTGCCATGACATTATGTGGCTGTGTGTGTGACCACATGTATCTCAGACAAGCCAGGAAACAACCAGAGACTGGGTGCTGGGCTGATTCCTATCGACTCCAACAAAAGTTAGGTAGCATAAGAACGGCCATGCTGGGTCAGACCAAAGGTCCATCTAGCCCAGTGTCCTGTCTTCCAACAGCAGCCAATGCCAGGTACCCCAGAGGGAATGAACAGAACGGGGAATCACCAACTGAGCGAATTGATCCTGGTTTAAAGAGACTGCCCTGGATGGTCTCAGATGATCACAGGTGCATCCGTCAGCTCCTCTTTAAATTCAGGCTCCGTCCAATCTATGATCCTGCCTGGGTCACAGCATGGCAGACCCAATGCACGGTGTGGGCTGTATCCGTTCCATGACGATCAATGTTGCAACGTGCCTTGGTTCTATCCACTAGGAATACAAGATAGACCTCACCCGCCTTGCATCTCTCTAACATCTTTGGGACCAACACGGCTACGACAACACTGCAAGCTGTCCCCTAGATGGCAGCATGGCTCTTCCATCTGACTTCAGCGAGTGATGGGCCAAGACTCCTTCCCAAACAAGTGGGTTGGTTTTTATCAAACACTCCGGACCGTGCACAGTGCAGGCTGAAATCCATTATGAAATTCCTTAGACCTAACCAGGAGGGCTCAGCGCCCACCAGCGGCTGCTGCTCGTGCCCACAAGGGAACGGAGACACATGGGCGGTTTCCAGCTCCGGATGGAGGAGTCAGACTCTCTAGCGGCAAAGCAAAAAGAA
This sequence comes from Emys orbicularis, assembly GCF_028017835.1. Taxonomy (NCBI): domain Eukaryota; kingdom Metazoa; phylum Chordata; order Testudines; family Emydidae; genus Emys; species Emys orbicularis. Next base: position 3,145,666 of record NC_088693.1, read on the forward strand.
AATCTTCTTTTCTCTGCAATTATCCTGGGCACTAAAGGAAGAAGGAACACTGCAGATAACACAGAACCTCCAGGCAGAGCTGACTCCGCTCTCCGTGGGGCATCAGTGGCTCTTTAAGTTTGCACCAGGGAGGTGGAAAGAGAAAGAGAGAGAGAGCAAGAGAGGGAGACGAAACATAGTGACAAAGCCACACTGGCTTCATGCTTGTCAATACACATTACAAGCAGATGGAGCTTGCTATTGACAATGGGGATACAACTCACACCTTCTGCTCCAAAAGAACAGGCCTCAGCCACCTTAGCCATGGGGGACCGCCATTAGCTGCTAGCAGTGTAAGGCCTATGACACACAGTTGAGCAGTTCTGAGTCCATCCACTAGAGGGCAGCGGTCACACCCACATGCAAGCTAGCCTATAGTATATAAAAGACCCACTGATCCCGTTTTCCCTCCCCCATTGCTCCCACATTCCAGCCTTAGTTGCTTTTTATTTTTGTAATAGAAACAAATCTTTGCAAGATTCCTTGTTTTAGTCCCTAATAGCTGGATTAAAACCCACAAGCCAAACCCCCCTCTCGTGGCAGTGCCGCAGCCTGGTGCTGGAATGAAAACACCTGGGAAGATATTTCATTTTAATACCTGCAATGAGTCCACCACCGATTTCTTCGGTGCTTTGAACTAGTGCAGCAAACTTTGGGAATTCGATGCCCAGTTTGGATGTTCAGACCCATAGACTGTGCAGCTAAAGGGTGAACTGCTCTGTGCTGAGACTCATAAAGTCAGTGGATTACGCCCTTCCCCGCCTGTATCCTACTGTCCTAGCATTTCCACGGCATATAGATTGAAGGGTTTCTGGGTGAGTCGCACCAGTAGCGAGTATTGGTGATTCCCCTCCACCCGCTCCTCTCCCCCACTTTCTGCTGGGAAAGCGGGGGTGGGGGGGTGGTCCTTTGTGCTCGAATTAGCCTCAGCCATGGCGGTGAGAAAGAGCCTTTGCCTGTTTCCCAAGCAGAGCCGGGACAGGCCGGTTTGTTTGGGTGAGCTCCAAGGAGAACCCGGGGTTCCGTGGGAAAAGGAGACCCAGGGGCGTTCGCTCCTCTGAGCTAGCACTGAATGACTCCCCCCAGCGCCGTGCTCGGGTGCCCTCTACATTCTCTCTATGGGTGAGATGTGAAACCAAGGTTGTCACCAACTCATGGCCACTGGAAGAGACCACAGCACTGGTCACAGGCACAGGATGTGACGGAGTGGGAATTTGCTGTCATATTGTGTATGAATAGTGGGCGTGCCTCAGTTTCCCCTGTTTGCTGCATTAACTAGGTGGTGGGGAAAAGCTTGTTGACTCTCTGCAGAGACCCAGCGATACAGGTGTGACTGATGCCTAGCTGTCTGGGGTCTGGACCCCATGTCCATGTACAGTCCGAGAAGACAATGGCCACTCCAATTGCCTGGACATTTGGTACCTAGCAACTAATGACCATGGCTGGCCCACCTCTCTGCAGGAAGCCAGCCTTGTTTGCCTGGGAACAAGAGCAAAGGCCCGAGGATGGGCCAGGTGGGGATTGCTAAGTGGGGGCTGCTGAAAGCTTGAGTCTCTCCCGAACTGGAGAAAAAGAGGGCTCAGAGGACTCTGGGCTGGCCAAGATGGACCAGGCTGTAAGTTTCCGTTCTCTGTGCTAACCAAGGACCTTCTATGCTGTGTTCCAGACATCGTACAAGAACTCACGGACCGCCTTTCAAGGGCTTGTCAGGAGTTTGCTCTCACCGTCAGCTTCAAGAAAATGGTTGTATTAGGACAGGGGGTTCCACAAGATCCTTCAATCACCTTAAATGCAAACCAGCTAGAAGTCATCCAAAAGTTCAGCTGTTTAGGTTCTACCGTGACCACCAACCTCTCACTGGATGAAGAACTAAATGTTTGCCTTGGAAAGGTGGCCACCACCTTTAGCAGACTGACTAAAAGAGCCTGGAACAACTCAAAGCTGATCATCAAGACCAAAGAGCTAGTGTACCAAGCTTGCCTCCTCAGCACTCACATGTATGGTGGGGAAACCTGGACAACCTATGCTCATCAGGAGAAAAGGTTGAACAGTTTCCACCTACGTTGTTTACGCCACATACTCAACACCAAATGGCAAGACAAAGCCCTGGCTGGGATGATTTAGTTGGGGTTGGTCCTGCTTTGAGCGGGGGGTTGGACTAGATGACCTCCTGAGGTCCCTTCCAACCCTGATATTCTATGATTCTATGATAAAGTCACTAACACAGACGTTCTTCAAAGGGCAAATTTACCAAGTGTGACGGCCCAGCCAGCGCAGGCGTCTTTGCTTGAGCAGGGCTATCTGAGTAGGTTGGAAGTCGGATGCACACCCAAGGACATGCTATACGGGGAGCTATCAGAGGGAACAAGAACAACGGGATGTCCCAAACTTCACTATAAAGACACATGCAAGTGAGATATGAAGGAATTTGGAATTGATCCTGAACAATGGGAAATCTTGGCACGTGATCGTAACAAGTGGCGCCATCGACTCCATCAGGGCATCAAAGTCCATGACAGGAGCTGGCTCCTACAGCGTGAAGAGAAAAGAGCCGGTAGGAAGTGAGCAGCTCCCAACCAAGATACAGACATTTGCAATAACGGCCAAAGATCATGCACATCTCGGACTGGACTATTCGGTCACATGAGACATTGCAAACCATCTGCATCATCGGCTGCAATTCCCAGAGTCTCTCGCAGATGAAAGGATGCCAACAACGACAAAAAAGACATCCAATAAACCCTCCTGCTCTTACACCTCTGGCTGAGAGTCCCTGCAGGTGCTAACGGTGGGGGTGCATTGCTCCTTTTGGGGGTACAGATCTCTCTCAGGTGTCCACAGCTGGACTTGCTGAGGGGAGCTCACGTGTGAAGTGGGGCTGCTGAAGGCTCCGGGGTTCGGTCTAAGGAGGGGGTGAAGCTGAGCGGCTCACCCTAGTGAAAGAGTGAGACCCTAACTGGGGGGGTCTGGCACATTGGAGGCGTCCTCCTAGGGACTGTTCCAGAGCATCGGGCTGGGGGATCTGTGACACGGGGGCATGAAACTGGCTGATGTTCGCCCTGTAAGCTCCTCTGGGCAGGGGCTCCCAGTCTCTGTGTCTCACACACACCCAGGCACGTCACTGGCGCGTAACCAGGAGCCAAAGAACCGGGAACACGCACTAGCCGGGGAACAGAACAAGTGAGCCGGCTTCTGTGAACTCCGCTAGGGGAGGCTAAAAATAACAGGGCTGCTCAGGTTGGTGGAGAGGAAGGAAGGAGGCTCAGGTTTAAGACATTAAATACAACTGGTCCCGACGGCTCATCCCTGAGGCATCCAGCTGGAACGGTGGCGCGTCGGGGAAACAGACCAGGCATTAAATCCTCGGCGCGCTCTAGTTCCTGTGACCCCGGGGTGCTCTGCAGAGAGGATTAAGGCTGCACTTTGGAGAGTGACCTCGAGTGTGTGTGTGCTGGGGGGGGGGGGGGGGGCTGTGGATCGCAAAGCCTGGTGCCCCGTCCCCAGGGCCTGCGGTGGCTTTCTGTACCAGTCCCAGTGTTGGCCTCACGCGTGCCTCAGGTCACTGTCTTAGATTCCTGCATGTTGCTCGTCAGCACCGGCTGCTGGCTCATTTCAGATGCTGCATTGAGTGGCAAGGCCCTTCTGGGAAGAGGGCCATCGGTCGGGGGAATCTCAAGGCCTGTGCATAGAGAGCCAGGGGAAGGACTCTTTGGGGAGGCTGAGGAAAAACCAGAAAGGCCCGCGTCTCCGAGCCAGTAGCCAAGGCCGACACGTTGGACCGGTGCCACTTTCTGCGCCTTCAGGCAAGGCAAGGAGATCTGCCAGGGTTCTGCTCGCAAGGAGCCCGTTCTAACCCTTTGCCATGCCCAGTGCTGGGGACACACAGGGGACTGGATCGCGTACGTCTTTCTAACTCATTTTCGCCTATCCACCCTTTGGCAGAAACGCCAGTCTGTCTCAGAGCAGCCGCGGGCTCTCTCTGCCGATGCAAGCACTGGAAGCAAACGCTGGACCCCCCCGGCCCCAGTGACCCATCGCTTCGGCCTGATCTCCACCAGCAAGAGTGATGGAGGAAGAGACGTCACCAGATCTTGTTAGGCTTAAACAAAGCACACGAGCTCTTTTATAGGGGAGAAGGCAACACGTCGCATTTATTGAGAATACAGCAGTTAGCATATGCTTTTCAGTCACACACACACACCATGCACACAGTCCCGCCAGTCGATGTTTATAGTTACCAGTCCAGAGTCTGGATCAATCTAGTGGCCAGCCAGATTGGTCGCAGAGGGGAGCCGGGCTCTATCGGTCGTGATCCGATGCTCCTGGAGTAGTGGCAAGACGAACCCAAAGCCCCATGGCAAAGTGCCCTGTTCTTATAGTCTTTTTTCTCTGTTGAAGTCTATGGATTTTGCTGTGTCTTTATGACCGGTTACTCCTTAATTGGTGTTATCTTTTGATGTAAACATTCCAAAACCCCTCCGAGAGGGTCATCCTGTCCCGGATTTGATTTAATCAATTGTCTTTAGGGGTGCCAGCCTCCACCTCAGGGTCATCAATCTGCCCTTCCTCAATCATGGATGTGCGTTGAGAGGTCAATAAGTCTCGATAAGAGTCTTCGCTCCTCCTTTCTTGACCATCTGGTTAACAATGGCCTTCACACCTTATCTTTTCCTGATGCATGCATTCCTCCTTCACACAAACAGTCTTTACAGAGACCTTTGAGACTACAAACAGCACTGTTTTATATCGAGCAAAAAGACATAGCAAGGTTTAATTTACAAAGTTTTATAACCAAAACAATTCACACTGAGGCCCTGGCCTTCAACGTTCCTCTAATCTACTTAACACAGACACAATACAGGATCCTGTCTCTTACTAACTAACCCTTAAAACAAAGAACTAAAAGGGCCCAATTTGTAATGCATATGGGAAACAGAATACCATAGTCCCAGAGGGTCATTCCTTTCTGCTATTCAAAAAGGGTGGCTGGCAGGATGAAATCAAATCCTACATTAATTCTCATAGTACAATTATAAAATTCTGCTCCTCCCATCTCAGCCACCGCCTGGAGGAAGACGCTAGCAAGCCCTCATCGCTGAGGTATCTGAGCACCTCACCCTGGTTCCTGGACTTTATGCACACAACCCCCCTTGGGAGGCAGAGCCAGAACCTCCCCCTCCATTTTACAAATGGGAAATTGAGGCCCAAGGCAGCTTAAAGTGACATGCCCAAGGTCACGCCCCAAGCGGTTTCCTCTCTCCGCCCCTTGCAGTCCAGCTCCTGTCCTCTCTCCCAACCTGGCTTCAGTCCACACCCGTCACTACCTCAGTGTGAAGATGCTGAAGGATACTGGTACAATAGACTCCTTTCCCCAGTTCCCTCCCATCCCCTTAGGTAAGCCCCTGTGACGAATCTCCGGCCTTCCCTTCTTCAAATGCCGGTCAAGAGTTATATATCCCTCTTAGCCAACAGAAAAAGCTCTTTTAATTTCACCACCAGACTGCCCAGCTGAAGTGTTACAGCAGCGGCGTGCGGCCAGAGCCGAGCTCCATTGTGCTAGCTGCTGTCCACGGGACACTCCCTGCCCCAAAGAGCTTCCACGCTAAACAAACAAGACAAAGGTGGCGAGGGGAAACTGAGGCACAGAGTGTGGCCGAGACTGCCCTGAGGTCTCGCAGCAGCTCGGTGGCAAAGCTGGGGAAAGCACCCAGCTGTCTCTCGGTCCACTGGCCTAGGCACTAGCCCACACTGCCTCTCTTACCTGCCCTGCTGATGCCCTCCACCCAGACCCTTCATCATTTCTGCATCTCTCCTGCCCTGTCTCTCCACTTCACTGCCGTCTCTCAGGTACTGGCGGGCCTGGAATGGGCGGCAGTGTTCCGGGCGTGGTCTCGGCAAAGGGGGATAGTCCCCTCCCTGCTCTGGGGGATGCGGCTTGTCCTGGGTTCTCTGGAGTATCTCTGGGTATGTCTGCTCTGGCCCATGCCAGCGTCCGCCTGAGTTCTGGGACCCTCCCACCTCGCCGGGTCCTAGAGTCCGGGCACCAGCCGAGCCCAAATGTCTACACCCCAGTTAAACAGCCCCTTAGCCCATGTCAGCTGGCATGCAGTGTAGACATCCCCATGGAGCTCACGCCTGGCAGCCTGGACAGAACTTGGGTGGTTGTGGTGTTTAGCCACTAGGGGTCAGTCGCTCTCTACAGACCGGACCTCGCAAGGAGGGAAGGGCACCCGGGGCCAGGCCTGCCTGTAAATAGCTCGGCCAAGGGACCCATGTGTGCGCGAGAGATACTTCCTCTAGGATTGACATTTTCACAGGCCCCAGGCCAGCTTTCCAGCCCTGGTGCTGTTCCCCGTTATAGATCAGCCTGCTTGACATGGCAGAAGAATGTCAGGGCTTGGAAGGGCAGGAGAGAACTGAAATAGCCGGCGCGCCAGCTTCTCCTGGAAGAAAACGGGTGGTGGCCGCCGATGCAGGGCAAGCGCTCCTTTCTGGGCCCAGCTGATGAGGGGCAGCCCCGTGGGGCGAGAGGGAGACCCAGCCGACCCAGAGCACAGCCAGCGGCCACAGAGACGGCTCTCGGCACCGGCCAAACGATCCCGTTCCCTGGTGATTGCTTGCCTGCCGGGACGTCTGGCCCGGCCCCAGCAGAGCAGGGGGACGAGGGGGTCCCACAGACCCGGATGATCAAGCTTAGATGGAAGCAAGGAAGGTTGAAATCCTCCGTCTCGCAGCAGCTCGTACGCTGTAAGGTTAAAGCGTTGTTGGGAGAGCTCGCTGCCCCAGCGCTCTCCAGTTCAGAGGAGCACCGGCCGGTGGGACATGTTGTAGCCACTAACTCTCAGCCACCTGCCCCCTCCCGATTAGCATGACTTGTTTGACCTAGGGCATGTCTACCCTGCAGTGTGAGCCCAGGGCTAGTGGGGCTCGAATCAGCTGACGCGTGTTAGGGAACCTTGGGCTTGAGCGTCTACATTGTATTTTAACCCCATGTTAGGGCTCTTCTAACCTGGGCTAGAACCTAGGGCTCTGGCGTCCACACTGCAGTGTGCAGACTGAGTCAAAGTCACCATAGCCCCGAGTCCCTAGCGCCCTTCCCCCACCCCTGAAATGTGGTCGCTGTAGCCCTAGGACCGTGGTGCACTGTGGGAAAACTTTGCTGCCCTCCCTGCACGTGACCCGGAAGCAGCTCACTTTGCCAAAGGCTTGATGGGTTCGCTCTCCATGGCAATCCCAGGAGGCTCGCTGGCAGATCGGTGATCAGAAGACAATGGGTTAACGCTGACCCGAGCTGCTGCCGTTCCCAAAGGGGGGGGAGGTGGCTTCCGTTTTCAATAGCGTGGATTGCAGATTGCTGGGATAGAGAGGACTAAGGAAGTTCTCCCATGGAATTGTGGGATACCTCCGGCTGACTTTCGGGGCTGCATCTACACTGCAAAGCAACAGGGCTCAGACCCTGGGTCCCGGCTTAACTCGAGCTCAGACCCTCCAGCCCTGCAGGGTCCTGGGACCCTGGATGCAATTGCAGTGTAGACGCAAGGGGGCTTAGGCTTGATCCTGGACTCAAGCATGGACTTACTTTGCAGTGTAGACATAACCCGAGAGGCCCCAACTGCATTCAGGGTGCAGACCGTACCCGTCCTGAAGAGCTTATGCATGTCCCCTTGGTCAGGCGCGCCTCCTCATCGCTAGCGAGCCGGTTACATTTGTACCTTCCTGGGCAGCTCATCCAGTGGTTGCCTCTTGAGCTACCTCTCTGGGCAGCCCATCCCGGGGTCTCGCTAGCTCGGCTGGCCTGAGGTTTTCTTCTGGGTCCCCCACCTTGCTCACTTGGTGATGGTCCAGCAGCCAAGACAGAACAGATGTCGGTGAGAGCGTCGCTTCCTCTCCAATGTGGTAATCCTCCAAGCTGTCTGATGATGCTCTGTCAGCGACCTCTTTGTCCAGGCCATTTCAGGCACCTCCCATCTAGCCACCTAAATCAAGTGACCAGATCACACCGCAACTCCCACTGAAAACAATGGGCCCCTGGCCCCTTCCAGCGCTCTGCGAGGCAGACCAATACTAACACCTAGTTCTCATACAGCACTTCTCACCCATAGCACTCAAAGTGCTTTACAAAGGAGAAAAAATAGAATTTTCACAGATGGGTAAACTGAGGCAGAGAGGCAGCAAGCATCTTACCCAAGCCCACCCACCGGAACCCAGGTTTCAGTGCTTTGGCCACTACGCCACCCTGATTCCCATTATTGGCTGCATTTGACCAGTGCGGAAAACCAAGCCGCCGGGACCTTCCTTTCCATCGCCAGCACTTTGCGCTGCGCTGAGTGGGTGAAGAGGCTACGCCATTCTGAACTGGGCGTGTTTGACAACCGCACTGTACTGGGTGCAGGGCCCTGGAGAATCAGAGCCACAAAATACACCTACGGGGTTCAGGGCTACAGCTGAGCCGTTGGAAAGCAGGCTGCGAATGCTGTGCTCCCCTTTATTTCAACTCAGGTCAGGGGTAGCTGGTAGGAGCCCAGGGTCTGAAATCTTCCATTTGTTACCTAAAGCCAGCCAGTGTTTGCAGTATTTGAAACTTGGTTCATGTCATCATAATCCTATAGTACGAGGGGAAAAATGGCTTTAAATAAATACCGGTGCGTTTTGTGACACATAAACCAGATCCAGTGTATGGAAAATATATCCTCTTTCCATCTGGAAATGACTTGGGATTATCTGCTTGTTCTTGTAACTCATTTTCTGGATGTCTCTGCTTCAAGGTGATTTACTGCAAATGTCCCGATGTTCTCTTGCACGGGCTCCTTAGCTATATTGATTCATAAGAAATCCTTTTGCAGTGAAATCATATTTTCCATGCACCGAAAAAAAAAAGTTAGATCGAAGATGAAGAATATTATTGTAACAGGAGAATGGCAGGGATAAGGAAAGCTTATAATTTTGTAAACAGAGGTTGGGAGGAGGCACGCAGCATTGGGTTTCTGGGCAGTAAGTCAGAGGGTTTTTGGAAAACGATATTGGCAACATTTGCAACCCAGTCAAAATAAATAAATACAAACATTTCCAGCAGCTCCTCCCTCTAACGTGGCTCTGCAGGACCGATCGGTTAGTTAACAGAATCCAGGGTCTAGTGCCGGATGTGCAGAATAGCTCATGGAAGTGTTTTGTAGTTATGGTCCTCTGCCCAAAACGATGATAACGCACCAAAGATTGGATGCGAGTGATTTTAACATGCTGCCTTCTTCTGAAGCTGACCAGTTAGGGAGCCCAGCCCGAGGCCTCATGTGAACTAGAGCTGGTCAAAATGTGTTTGACAAAAGATTTTTTCGGGGGGCACGTGGCTTTGCAAACGCAACAAACGTTTTCGGTTTAGTCCAAACATTCTGGTTTGCCATCAAAGAAAAGGGTGGTGGGAAACCAGAATTTGTTTGGGTTTAGGGAAACATGCAGTAAAAAAAAATTCCAGCTTTCGGTATTTGAAAACGAAATAGGTTTATAGACAAAAAATGGCTTTGTTTTTAACCAAACCTGTGTGTTTTGTTTTGTTGAAAAGCAGTGCTTTGGGGGAGGGCTCCTTCAAGAATCAAACGAATCTCGCAGGAAATTTGGAAGGCAAAAAATTGGCCTTTTTTGACCAGCTCTGCCAGTGACAATGATCAGGCCAATTTGGTCTTCACTGAGGATCGGGCTGTTGGTGTCTGATGCTCAACAGGTCACGTGTGTCCATGCTGCAAGGCATGCTTTGTCTCTCGGTGCAGAGTCTTGCTTTTCTGCAGCTCCGCCCGCCAGCATGTCAGAGATGTGCCCTGTACCTCGGTGCGTGGGTCTTGCCTGTTCTCTTCAGGATTCTGCCCCGTACAGGGAGACGGCCGGGGAGCCTGGGGACTTGGAGAGAGCCTGCACCCCAGGAAGAACTTTCCTGATACTGACTGTCTGGACCTCTTGTGCAAACACATTCAATTCGATGCCAAAGCCACATTTTGAAGATGCTGATCCTGGAGTCTTGGCAGCCCGGACCCCAGCTCCAGTTTCGGAGCTTTCATGAGTTTTCTTGGAAAGCCCTCAAGCCTTCTCCCTTAGCTCACCGCCTCCCACCCCAGCTGTAAAAATAACCCTCAGCGCGATGGCGGGCTAGAGCCCCTATGGACACCAGCAGATGCTGGGATGTGTGATGCAAGCCGGGGCTGTCGAGGTGCCAGTGGAAGTTGGCTGGCAGCGCGAGCGCTCAGCTTATTCCCTCATCTATCAGGGCTCTGATTGCTGCCTGACAACTGGCAAAATGAGCATTCCTCAGCCCTCGCCCCCCCCTCCTGTCAATGTAGCCAAGTCCAGCCCGCTGTGATCACAGCGAGATGCACAGGGCTGGCCGGAGGGCTTGGGCGGAGGGTCAGTGAGGTGACTGGAAAAGGTCCTGAACTTTGCTTCAAAGAAAGAAAACTGAGATTAGCCCCGACGTCTCAGGGACGTGACCAAGGGCATAGGACAATGTTAGATCCAGGCACTGGATCACAGCACTGAACTCGGAGCTTCATTGACCACGTCAGCACGGCATGAGCCGCCACATGACTACGCTCCCCACGTCCTGTTCTGACACGTACTGTACTGAGTTGGAAATCCAATCTCTCGGGTTGCTCTCCTTTTTTGGCTGCTCTGAGCTGGAGATGAGGCCTCCAGAAGATGACGTCTCCAGGAGATGACAGAGGAGAACGATCGCTCTATCGGCTAACTGGCCTTGCAGTTACAAAGTTTTCCTTGGCATTTAACCTGGATGTCTTCTTTTCAGATGGGGATTGGCACCCAGTGCGCTTGGCACACCACTTATCCTTCAGCAGAAGCCCGTAAAGTCCTGATTTGAGATTGGAGCAGCAGCACTGCTAGCAGAATAACTTCAGAACATCAGAACAGCCAGATTGGGTCCACCTAGCCCAGTGTCCTGACTTCTGACCGTGGCCAACGCCTGGTGCTTCAGAGGGAATGTTCAGGACAGGGCCATTAGCGAGTCATCTCCCTGAATCCCGCCCTGTGATGGCAGGGGGAAAAGGGCATTTCTGCACCCGGGAGTTCTACGGTTTCATTTGATATTGTGCGTAACGGAGTTAAGCTCATTCGGCCCTTGCGGCTGGTCCAAAATCACAGACAAGGCGGGGCGGCTCCAGCTGTGGCGGGCAAGTCAACAGTGCGTGAGGGCAAGTGTCTGCTGCCCGCTCCTTCACTCAGTGTCTGCTCACCTCCTTTCCTTTGAAAGCTCCACTGCTGTGAGGCGCTTGAGGTTGGATATTAGGAAAAACTTGTTCACTAGGAGGGTGGTGAAGCACTGGAATGGGTTACCTAGGGTGGTGATGGAATCTCCTTCCTTAGAGGTTTTTAAGGTCCGGCTTGACAAAGCCCTGGCTGGGATGATTTAGTTGGGAATTGGTCCTGCTTTGCGCAGGGGGTTGGACTAGATGACCTCCTGAGGTCCCTTCCAACCCCGATATTCTATGATTCTATGATCCACCAGGAGTAGATGGACAGCTCCGTGTCCCAACAGCTGGGTGCACAGCTGGACCCAGTGATAACACCGGCATAGCAAAGCTGACCTGCTTATCAGCATGTTGTTCTCTAGTCAAATTTGCAGTGGCGCAGCAAAGCAAACGGCAGGGGCCTGGAGGGGCCAGGGAACACGGCTGTTTTGACTTTACTCATCTTGGCGTGTGCTTGAAATCTTTGATTTCCTTCTCTGATGCCAGTTCTGCTTTGCAAAGCTTGTGGGCATACACCTCGGGCTCTGAGTAATCCTCCAGGCCCCATGTCCTGTCACCCACCATGAACAACTCCGAGTGCCTACGAGGGCAAAAATACCCCCTGAATTAATGCCTAGTAGTAGTACCATCATATGGGCACAGGGAAACCCCATGAGAGTGCGTCTTGAGCCCAGGCAACGGTCCAGTAAATTGCATTCAGTTTTGATTCTCCTTAAGGGACCCCCATTCATCTTAAAGAGATATGTGACGTACTGAAGCTGAGAAGCAGTGTGGTCTAGTGGTCAGAGGACTCCTGGGGAATTTTCTTGCCAGGGTGTGACCCTCGGGTCCCAATTTTCAGATGTGTCTTCTAATGTTGGGTCCCTCAGATCATCTTAAGCCATTTAACTTCTTAATGCCTCAGTTTCCCCATTGTAAAAGGGCGGGGGGTCATAGCACCCATTTACCTCTGGGGGCACTGTGAGGCTTAATTCATTAATGAAATGTGGATGAAATGTGCTATAAAAATAAAAGGAAGTGATTCTCCCACATCTGCAAAGAGCCAGCCTAGGGCTATGGGAAAAAGTTCCCAGTGAAAGAGCAAAGTCTCATCACAGCAAGGCGGCGCTCTCCTTTGCGGGCTCATCTGATATTTGTTTTGCGACTGCATTTCCCAGCCAATAAAGCCAGGTGTGCGTAGAAGAGACGGACTCAAACTGAAAAGCCCAAAGCAGAACCATGCTGGGCTTTGTAGCTGTTTCAAATCCAACCCTGGAGCCTGGTCTGACTTTTGCAAATTGCCCCTCAGCCCTGGATCCAAGCCTGCCTGAACGTCGTAAGGTCCGAAAGCTGGATCACGACCTACCTCTTGAGCCCATCTCTAATTAGCACCACAACGAGCATTGTCCAGCATTTGGGGGAGAGGTTTTCACAGAGGAATTAGGCTCCTTGGTACTGGATTGCACCACGGCTGAGAGCGCACTGCACATGCTAGGCTCTGCCTCCAGCTGCTTGGAACATTTTCAATGAAATGAACATGCTTCGAAAAATGCTGTTCCCTGAAGCCGAAACGTGTCCCGGAGACGTATCAGTTTTGACAACGTTGTCATCGGAGAGCTTGAACGAGAGGATCTATAGCCCTGCTCTGGAATATGCCAAACCTACTTCCAAAGTGAATTAAGCTAAACCGAATTCAGGCCACTTTAACTCTGAAGAAGAGCCCCCACCCAGAGGTTTAATGCAGTTTAACGAATCCCCTTTAAATTCACAGCTTTAGTTCATTCGGATTCATTTTTCTGAGTGTCCCTGTGTAGACAAGCCCTAAAACGAATGCTGAAACCTCGAAAAAAGCCCTGAAACAGCACTGGTGGCCTCCAATCAGCGCTAGTTCTGCTACCCTTTCGCTCCATATGTCTGCTCCCTTCTGACGGCCCTGGAGGGGGCTCGATGAGTCAGCGGACTGGCTCCTTCGGCCGCTTGGCCAGTGCACAAGGGTGGGAGGGTATAGCATAAACATATACCTGCACCTGCAAACCAAACCAAACCCGGGGGCTGGAATTTCAGGCCCAGCAGCCTTGTCCCTTTCGGAGCTCGGCTCCTGCAGGCTGCAGCCCAGCCGATGTGGTTTTGCAGAACTTTCATCACCGCGTTCTTTCCGTCGGCTGCTATGCCAGGAATGAGCTCTGGCAGCCCGCCCCATTGCCCGTGACGAGATCATCGGGGTGTCCGGTTACTGACGGGGTTGGTGGGAGGATGGCAAGCTCTCCGGAGGAGGGGGCTGGCTCGGCGCTCGCCCACCCTCCCGGCGTGGGTTTGTCGGTACGCGAGCCGGGCGCCGTGGGTGGTGGCACGTACACACAACTCTGACGCGAGCCTGGATGAGGAACAATGGCTTCCCCACCTGGTCTCCGGAGCAGCTGGGTCTGCTGAGGAGCACGACAACAAACAAAGCGACGGGCTCGGGTTTTGTCCCAGCTCCAACCCAGGGCTGGCGGAGAAGGCAACACAAACCATAGGCAGGGCCCTAGCGCTATCAGGAGCCAACCCCAGTTGTTTGCCACCCTTCTCCCCAGGCCAGCGGGGTCTGGTAAGTGCCCCCCTCTGCCCCGGCATCTACCACGCACATGCAGTCAGGGTGAAGTATGGGACCGGCACAATCAGAGCACTGAGGAGCAGCGGAGAGAGAATGGGGCGTGCTTGGAGGGCAAAATATACAGGGTCAAATTAAACTGGGGCCATCCATGGTGCTGGTTGTTACATGGCCGAGAGGAAGGCTGGTCTGGGAGCCCCGTGGTTCGATCCCTGCTCTGCTACCTTGGGCCAGGCGCTGACCCCCTTGGTAAGTGGGGTTAATACTCCTTTGTTGTGTATTTACACGGGGAGCTTGAGGGCAGGGACTGCCTCTCACTGGGTGTCTCTATCGCACCCCCAGCCTCCTAACGCGCTCTCGGAACACGTGCCGTCATTAATAACGACCTCCGGTGCAACGGGACAGGGAACAGGTGTAAGTGGTTCTTTGCGGCTGGGTCATTTGGACGCTTGGCTTCATTTGCAGCTGGGTCATTTGCACACCTGGTTATTCGCACATTCACCCCCCTGGCCGTGGGGGTGGCCAACGCGGGAAACGGTCACGCTGGGCGCAAGTTCAGCTTTGTTCCTGCAGCCGGCCTCTGCGGCAGTCGCTCCAGCTTTGCACGGGTCAAAGTGGCGGCAGAGTCGGGGGCTGGGCAGGGTGGGGGCAGCTGTCAGGGGGAGAGCGCTAGCCGGAGTGTACTAGAGAGATCAGGCCTCAGCACTCGCCTGCGATTCTTCTTTTGGCTGGCAGTCTCTTTGGAAAAAACAACTCGTCAGGATCTTTTTTGTTGGCAGGGACTACACAGGCACCACCAGTCCTGGGTCCCTAGCGGGAAAGGACGAGTCACTGGAGCTGGGGCCGAGGAGGAGCTGTGCATGGGGGAGCTAGCCCTGATACCGTCCACACGGCACACGACCCGGGGACGGGGAATCCGAACACTGTTTATTAACCTAGCGAGTGCCAAGGGAGGTGGGCAAAAGCAGGGGGCATTATTTCACACCGACGTGGCACTTTTGGTTGAGGAGCTGATGGCATTTGAAAAAAGCAGTCAGATAAGCCTCATGGCTCGCCTGGGCAGCCGGTACCATAATCCCCAGTTTATAGGTGGGGAAACTGAGGCATACGGGGGACAGGACTTGCACTGGATCTGTTGCCGAGCTGGGCAGAGAATCCAAGTCCCCTCAGCCCCCCCATGCCCCAGCCCTCCGGCGTTCTCCCTCTCTGAATAAGAAAGCAGTGAGAGGAGGAAAAGGCGGGGTGGGAAGAGCAGGGAGAGGAGAGGACTCATTTTCCTGGCCACACCCATGGCTTTCAAACCCTCCCCTGCACGGCCACGCGTCACAACAAGGTGGCACGTGCTTGTGAGCTCCCCCTGCCCTCGGCCTCGCTGCAGGAACTGGAGGGATAATCACGGGGTGGGAGGGCGCCCGGGTGAACAGAACGTGCCGGTCACTCTCCCAGGGAGCCCGCACATCACGTCTCACGGAGACACAGCGCCATTTGATTGGGGGTTGGGAGCTGGCTTAAGCCGACCCCCTCCACCCGTGAGCTGTTGCCTGTCACGCCAGCCCAGGGAGAGAGAAGTGCTAACGTGCCCCCCCACCCAGTCATAAATTTGGGGTCTTTGGCCGATGGCCCAAATGGAAACAAAACCCGGGCAGATGGGGCTGGGGGGAAAGCCAGGGCTTTATCCAATTAGCGCTCAGATTCCAAAGGAGGAATGCTGGGAGCAGGATGGATTACAGGCCTTTCCCACACCCAGCCATCACGGCATTACATGCTGAATTACTCCACGGGAGCGATCGCTTTCCATCCCGAGGCTGCAGGCGGGGCGCGGGGGCTACTCAGTCTCAACCGATGCCCGCGGTCTCCTGGTTTTGCCTGCGAACGTTCAGCTGGGTCTCACCCCCCGCCCCCCGGGCTCTTCCCCCTCGCCATCTGTCTCGCTGTCTGTGCAGATGTTTCTGTGCCGCCGAATGAGAGAGGAGTGCAAGCTGCAGCCTTCAGCCCCACAGCTGGATTGCAAACATCTGGCTCGGGGGAGGGCTCGGCTATGGGATTCCCAGGCACTCCGGGGCTGTTTGCAAAATGTGGAGGCCGATTTCAAGCACACCATGCCACCCCTGAATTGGGGGGGAGGAGGGGAAGGGGAGAGCTCAGCTCTGGGGGTCTTGGTTCAGGCTGACGGAAAGTTTAAACCACAGGGCGCCGCAGGAGGAAGAAAATAAGAGCTGAACCAACTCTGCAGCCCAATTTGGACTCAAATCCGCCCTGCGCCGGAGCGACGCTCTCTGACGTCACCCACCCACTGAAATCCTGGCCTGGTGGAATCAGTGGGAATTCAGTGGGGCTAAGATTTCACTCAGGCTCAACTCCCCTCCCTTCCTCTTCTCCTGCCCTAAGACCCCAATGCCCCCTTTGCAAAGGGTCTACTACTGCGCGTGCACCAGGGCTCAGGGCCATTCCAGGCTGAGACGTGATCCCGCGGTCCCTGCCCCTTGCCCGCGTTGCATTGCTAACAAACGGGGGGTCTCCCCCTGCTGGGGGCTCTACGCTCATCAAAGGTCTGGCGCTCCCCTGGCTTGCAGAGCACAGTGCAAGTCCTGCTGGAGCCAGCAGGGGTCGGAATTCCCCAGGGCGGAATTGGGTCACTCCATGGTTGTCGGATGGGATTGGAAGATCTGCCCAAGGCCCTTCTGGACTCACAGCCTCATGTGCCTCCTTAAGGCAGATCTTCTGCATCCAGGAGCCGCCATCTTCCACAGGTTGCGCTTGCAAAGCCCTAAGAAAAATATCTAGGGCTTGTGAGCCGCTCCTGCCTGACGCCGTGGCCCCTCGACTCCCAGCAAAGCCACTGGGCACGAGGACGCTCGGCAGCATCCCAAGGGCCCTTAGTGCACACATGAGACATGCTGTGCCTGCACACCCAGCACGTTCCAGGGGTAAGAAGGACCATTGGGATGGCCATGCCCAGACCAGCTCCAGCCAGCGGCACAGCCAAGGGCAGGGCTTCTGCCCTCGTACGGGGTTCATTTGCATGGTGCAGCAACGAACGTGGAAGCAAAGCGGGATAGCATGTTTGCACTTTACCCCGAGGGTAAGCAATGCGGATGGATACGGCCTGGGTTAGAAAATGGGATGTGCTCACGGGTAACTGGTGTCGGATGCTCAGCTACCCCAGTGATGAGTGAGAGGTAGGAGCAGAAATGAAGCAGGCTGAAATAAGCTACTAACTCGAAGCAGCAATGAAAGGCCTTGACTCTGGGCGCACGAGAAGTAGGCATGGACAAGTGGGTTGTACCAGCCACCTGCTAGCCTGCTGAACCAAACCTGACCTTCGGTGAGTTAGTGTCCGGCCAATATGTAGTGTCAAGAGGACAAGACTATAGCCAATCCCTGAGGAACCCGTATCTCCAGAGCCTGGGAATTCCCAGACTGACACCCAGAATCCCCGGGCATGAAGAAGACAACAAGAGAAAGCTCACTGTCCACGAACCACACCTAGGAAGGTCCAGAGGAAGGTTCTGATCTCAGGTGTTTTACCTTGGAGCCCTCACCACCACAGATGCACCAGAGGGAAATGGGCCAAGAGGCGTTCCTGTCCCTGCTGCAGACAACGGGGACTTGAGGAGCTGCTGGCCAAAGAAAGGAACGAGAAGGCAGAGATGCCTTGGCAGGGAATGTACGTTACAGCAGCAGGCGCCTTTTGAAAAAAAACAGAGTCTGGGAGGGACGGGGGGAGAGGTCCTTCCAGTTGCTGAAATTGCCCCATCAGCGGCCAGCGAGGTTGGTTGGATTGCCGGCTCTGTCCGAAATTGATGGGGACCATGTGGCAGCCGACGCAGGGGAGAGAGGCCATGCCATGGCTTTTTTTATTTACGGTTTCATTGCATTTGCAGCTGCCTGTGTGTCACGGGCTGGCGGGCTGCGGCGCGGTGGCCTTGCGCCAGACTGAGAAGCTGTGTCAAGGGAAGTGTGGTTCTAGCTACTGCAGAATGTATGGAGGCCCCTGGAGTCCCACCGCGTGGTTCGCCACTAATTGAACGAGGCTGGCTAACCTCTCATTGTGGCCACCAGGAGCAGCCTCTGGGGGAAGGGGTGTGGGGATAAAGAATTGCTACAGGCTAGGGACCTGCACTGCTACAGGCTAGGGACCGAATGGCTAGGTAGCAGTTCTGCAGAAAAGGACTTGGGGGTTACAGTGGACGAGAAACTGGATATGAGTCGACAGTGTGCCCTTGTTGCCAAGAAGGCTAACGGCATTTTGGGCTGTATAAGTAGGGGCATTGCCGGCAGATCAAGGGACGTGATCATTCCCCTCTATTCGGCATTGGTGAGGCCTCATCTGGAGTACTGTGTCCAGTTTTGGGCCCCACACTACAAGAAGGATGTGGAAAAATTGGAAAGGCAACAAAAATGACCAGGGGGCTGGGGCACATGACTTACGAGGAGAGGCTGAGGGAACTGGGGTAATTTAGTCTGCAGAAGAGAAGAATGAGGGGGGATTTGATAGCTGCTTTCAACTACCTGAAGGGGGTTCCACAGAGGATGGAGCTCGGCTGTTCTCAGTGGTGGCAGATGACAGAACAAGGAGCAATGGTCTCAAGTTGCAGTGGGGGAGGTCTAGGTTGGATATTAGGAAAAACTATTTCACTAGGAGAGTGGTGAAGCACTGGAATGGGTTACCTAGGGAGGTGGTGGAATCTCCTTCCTTAGAGGTTTTTAAGGTCAGGCTTGACAAAGCCCTGGCTGGGATGATTTAGTTGGGGATTGGTCCTGCTTTGAGCAGGGGGTTGGACTAGCTACCTCCTGAGGTCCCTTCCAACCCTGATAGTCTATGAGTCTATGAATTAGAAGGTCCATCTTCCAGAAAGGGACTGTCGCCTTGTGTGAAGCTTCGAACGCTGCAGTGCCAGACCGGGGCCACGTGCAGGAGAGGAAACCATTCTTTAAAACATGGCCTGCAAACCCCTCCTGTAGCTACCCTCTGCTGGATCAGTTCCACAGCTCATCTAGTGCCGATCTAGCCACGCCTCTCCAAGAAGAGACAAGTCCCAGCCAGGAGCAGGGCTGTTTGCACATGTTTCATTTGAGACAGGTGGGGTTGGGCTGTGGCAGAAAGAACAGCAGGGGGCAGCAGCAGGGACGGCTGAATTCCAGTGGCAGCTCTGCACGGACTCATTGTGTGACCTTGGGAACTCAGGCTCTGTGCCTGGGTCTCCCCATCTGGGAAAAGGAGATAAGAACATAAGAATGGCTATATTGGGTCAGACCAATGGTCCATCTAGCCCAGTGTCCTGTCTTCTGACGGTGGCTGGGGCCAGGTGCTTCAGAGGGAATGAACAGAACAGGGCAGTTATCGAGTGATCCATCCCCTGTTGTCCAGTCCCTGGCAGTCAGAGGCTTAGGGACACCCAGAGCATAGAGTTGCATCCCTGACCATCTTGCCTAATAGTCATTGAGGGACCTATCCTCCAGGAACTTATCTCAGTCTTTTTTGAACCCAGTTATACTGTTGGCCTTCACAACATCCCCTGGCAAGGAGTTCCACAGGTTGACTGTGCGTTGTGTGAAGAAATATTTCCCTTTGTTTGTTTTAAACCTGCTGCCTGTTAGGCTACATCTACACTACAGGGGGGGGGTTCCATTTAAGATACGCAAATTCAGCTACGCGAATAGCGTAGCTGAATTCGACGTATCGCAGCCGACTTACCCCGCTGTGAGGACGGCGGCAAAATCGACCTCCGCGGCTTCCCGTCGACGGCTCTTACTCCCACCTTCGCTGGTGGAGTAAGAGCGTCAATTCGGGGATCGATTGTCGCGTCCTGACGGGACGCGATAAATCGATCCCCGAGAGGTCGATTTCTACCCGCCGATTCAGGCGGGTAGTGTAGACCAGGCCTTAGTTTCATCAGGGGACTCCTGGCTCTTGTGTTATGTGAAAGGGTAAGTAACATTTCCTTATTCACTTTCTCCACAACAGTCATGATTTTATAGACCTCAATCATACCCCCTTAGTCATCTCTTTTCTAAGCTGAACAGTCCCAGTCTTTTTCCTCTCTTCTCAGATTGAAGCTGTTCCATCCCCCTAATCATTTTTTTTGCACCTTTCCCAATTCTCATATATCTTTTTTGAGATGGGGTGCCCAGCACTGCACACAATATTCAAGATGTGGGCGTACCATGATGTATATAGTAGCATTATGATATCTTCTGTCTTATTATCTATCCTATTCCTAATGGTTCCTAACATTCTGTTCGCTTTTTTGACGGCCACTGCACATGGAGTGGATGTTTTCAGAGAACTATCCACAAAGACTCCAAAAATCTCTTTCTTGAGTGGTAACAGCTAATTTAGACCCCATCATTTTGTATGTATAGCTGGGATTATGTTTTCCAATGTACATTACTTTGCATTTATCAACGCTGAATTTCATCTGCCGTTTTGTTACCCAGTTTTGTGAGATCCCTTTGTAACTCATCGCAGCCAACTTTGGACTTAACTATCTTGAGTAATTTTGTAACGTCTGCCACCTTTGCCACCTCCCTGTTTACTCCTTTTTCCAGATCATTTACGACTATGTTGAACAGCGCTGGTCCCAGTACAGTTCCCTGGGGGGGGACTGCTATGTCTCCACTGGGAAAATGACCATTTATTCCTACCCTGGAATATTGACTCACTTACTGTGGTGCGGATGAATTTGTTCCTCTCTGTAAAGGGCTTTGAAGACACAGAGCGCTTTGCCTTCACTACAACCGTAGCCAGGGCCGCCCAGAGGATTCAGGGGCCCTGGGGCAAAGCGGGGGAGCTGTGGCACTTGTACTCACCCGGCGGCGGTCTGGGTCTTCGGTGGCATTTCAGCGGCGGGGGGCCCTTCAGTCGCTCCGGGTCTTCAGCAGCACTGAAGGGCCCCCCCGCTGCCGAAGACCTGGATCACCGCCGGGCCAGGGCTCACGGGGCCCCTTCGGGGCCCGGGGCCTGGGGCAAATTGCCCCACTTGCCCCCCCCTCTGGGCGGCCCTGACCGTAACTGAAGTTACTCCACTTCAGCTAGCCTTGCTCCAGTGCGGGTGGCCACGCTGCGGCCTTGTCTACACTTGAAACTCTGCAGCAGCACAGCTGCAGAGCTTCCGAGTAGACGCTACGTATGCCGACAGGAGGGGCTCTCCATCGGTGCGGGTAATTCACCTCCCCAAGAGGTGGTAGGTAGGTGGACGGAAGAATTCTTCCATCAACCTAGCGCTGTCTACACCAGGGATTGGGTTGGTTTAACTGTGCCCCTCAGGGCTGGGGATTTTTCACACCCCTGAGCGGTGTAGTTGGGTCGTGCTAATTTTTGTGTGTAGCCCAGGTCTGTGATGCAACACCCTAGCTACACAGGCCTGGCTACACGACAGAGTTAGGCAGCTTACGTCAACCTAACTATGGATGTGTCTACACTCAAATTTCGCTCCCGCCGACGTAACCTCCCCGCTATGCCGACTTAATAACTCCATCTCCATGAGAGGCATAGGGCTGGTCTACACTGGGGGGGTGAGGGGGGTTGATGTAAGATACGCAAACTTCAGCTACGCGAATAGTGTAGCTGAAGTTGAAGTATCCTATTCGACTTACCCCGCTGTGAGGACGGCGGCAAATCGACCGCCGCGGCTCCCCCATCGACGCCGCTTACTCCTCCTGATGAGGTGGAGTATGCTTGTCGATTTGGGGATCGATTTATCGCGTCTAGATGAGATCGATTTCTACCCGCCGATCGGGGCGGGTAGTGAAGACGTGCCCATAGAGTCAAGGTTGATGTAGCTGGGTCGATGCAGTGTCAGGGCAGACGCCAAGTTGCTTACAGCGAGCGTTACCGGCTTTCGGGAGCCGTCCCACAGTGCCCCACGCTGACAGGACAATCGATACAAGTGCACCTGGTGAGGACGTGCACCGCCGACTCAAGGAGCAAAGTGTAGACACGCACGAGCGATGTAATTACTGCGGCGGCTGTGTGCCGAGGTAAGATAGGCCGACTTCATTTTGTAGCAGAGACATGCCCACAGAGCGCGTTAGCAACGCCGAGTGACTGCATTAGCAGCTGGTGAGTTCCGCTAATTTGAGATGTTGCCCGTAGCCGCAACCTCTGTGCAGAACCACCCCTGCGCTGATGGGCCAGTTAGCTGAAGTGTGAAGCACCACTTAACTTGCGCTAGAGATTTTTGTGTGCGGACAGGAGCTGGGTTGCAGGCAACGCTCACGCTATCCCTCGAGCTAACCTTACCGTGGAGCCGAGCCATTGGAAAGGTTAAGGATTATTAACATTGGGGATACAGTACATTTATAAGCATATCAGCGGCAGCCCAGAGACTCATAGCCAGTCGTCCATGCGGGGTCCTCACTGGCAGAGAGATTGGCCATCCCATTCCAAGAGGCTGAGAAGACGGATACTTTTAGCTTCTTCTGTGAGGCTGAGGTGTTGCTACCTGCAAGTGTAGTGACTGGTTTTAAGAGCTGTGTAATCCAGAGGCTATTGGAAGTGCAGAACAATAGCAACTTTCTCAGGTGTACAGACTGACGAGCAATGTTGTATAATCTTTTGTGCCAGCAGATTTTAAGCATCTTCATGGTTATGCTGGAAGGGGCTGATGGCGGCCATCAGGTGAGTTTTGGACACAAAAACAATCTCAGCCCTCATTAAAGCCAACAGGTGCCAAGCACCATCCTGCAGGCTCAACAGAAAGAGCAATTGAGCCTCTTTATGTGGTAAAAAATGCCGTGGACAATGGGGGCTACCGCCCAAGGCATTAGGCCATGTGGCCAGGCCAGAACTAACCTAGGTGGGGGTTTCCCTGGCTGCAAACACAGGGCTAGGATATCAGGTGCATACTGTGTGCGTTGGAAGCAAAAAACCAGGAGAAGGAGTTGTGAGCCTGATCCCGAGGGGAAGCAGAGAGATAGACCTTCTTGGGCACAGAGCCCCCCTTGAGTGGCAGACGGGGGGATTTCTGAGCAAGGGAACTGCCTGCTGCTATTTATTTCTATTGTGTTTAAGGAAACAGGACTTTGTGGACTTTTATTTTGCTGAACTACTCATGCAACAATGTATACAGCTATGTCATTTTTATATCTCACTCTAGTAAGAGGTTGGACTTGTCTCTTATGTAGGTGGCTCCAGGAATTGCCTTCATGGAAAAGACTCCTGGGTGCTTTTGCTGTGTTATGTTATTGCAGTAGAAGGATGCCCCCTGAAGTGGCTTTCTAAAACAGACCCAGCTCTCAGAGTCTTTTCTTATTCTCCTCAAGCTCTGAGTTCCGCCAAAAAAAATTGGAAGACACAGAAATACAACTGTTTTGAAAATGTAAACTTCAACCAGGGTGTGACTGCCAAAACCCAGCAGTACCAGAGTCCAGGTCAGATGCTACGGTGAGGGGCACAGTATAAGAATCTATACAAGTAGAGAAAGAGTTCCAGACCCAAGCAGTCCTAGAACAGTGTTGCACCCAGGTCTGGGTCTAGAACTTGAGATGCTTGGAATGTGAACAAAGAGGGTCTGGTGTCAGAGCAGAGCATCTGCAAATATGCCTAGAAAATACATCATGCTCAGGCAGTTTACCATTGAATTCTAAGGAGGAGACTTAACTGAAGGCTGATTAGCAACAGCGAAAACAGGCTGATTCAGGTCAAATACTGGTGAGAACCAAGCCAAATTTCCTGCAACGATGAACATTTAAATAGATAAAAATTGGGAAAAAATGCCTAAACGCCGTAATTTCATGCAACTGAAAGTTTCAATTGGTACAAATTGAAAAAATGCTTAAAAATAAAAATCAATATTATCCATTGGCGTTATTAATACAAATACAAAAAAATCTGCCAAACCTAAATATGTATGCAGTGTTGTTGTAGCCTTGTTGGTCCCCGGATATTAGAGAGATGAGGCGGAGGAGGTGATATCTTTTATTGGACCAACTTCTGTTGGTGAGAGAGGCAAGCGTTCCAGTCACACAGAGATCTTATTTAGTCTGGGAAAGGTACTCCCAGTGTCACAGCGAAATGCAAGGTGTTTAGCCTAAGGAGTTAGCACATAAGGGACTATTCAAGATGGAGTGGCCTGTTAACACCTCTGCAGCCATGGGACAAAAGGTGTTAACAGGCCACCTTTTGTGTTATTTGTGTGGCACTCTGTACCTCAAAGCAGCACCCTGGAACCCCCATATCTACCTCGGTCATATAATTAGGATATATTTCATACAAAGCATGCCATGTAAGATATCAGCTGAAAGGTCAGGATCTGCTGAAACCCATTGTTCTGTCCAAATATGTATATCACTAGTGTGTATGAAGTTATGGGATTTTGCTGTATGTAATACGTTTGAGAGTCTCTACTGCTAGGTGATGAAATCACTCCCAGGAGGGTGTTAAACGACCATTAATGAACAGGGGAGGTGTAATCAAGGGGTTTACAATTCAATGACAATTGCGCAAGCACCACACAAAGGGGACGGCTCAACTCTATAACTCAGTGGCACAAGACCACACCAGGGGGATTGCTCAAGTCTGTGATGCAGCAAAGCCCACCAGGTATGCCTGGGCTAGTGTCTTCCAGGCACATGGACTGAGGGTATAAAATAAGGGACAGTGGCATCATGCCTTGGCCTTTCTCCTCCCCCACTTGCACTGGAAGCAACAAGAACGCTGAGAAGATGAAGACTTCAACTGAGGAGACTGGTCCCAGGCTTGACAGAGAAGCCTGTGTATTAAGAACTGTAACGTCCAGTGGGGTGAGAAAATTGCTTGATCTAAATACTGACTAGTGTAATAAGGTTTAAGATTTAGACTGTGCGCTTATCTTTTATTTTCTTTGGTAACTATCTCTGACCTTTTATGTCTGCCACTTATAATCACTTAACATTTATCTTTCTGTAGTTAATAAATCTGTTGTATATTTTACCTAAAACAGTGTGTTTTGATGGGAAGTGCTTGGGAAATCTCAGCTCAGTTTACAAAGACTGGTGCATTGTCTTCTCCACATTGCGGGAGGGGCAGATAGGCTTATAAATGAGGGCTAGAAAGTACAGCTCTGGGGTGCAAGGCTGAGGAGCTAGAGGGAATTGGCTGGTGCCTTTCTCTGTGTGATTCGTGAGTGACTCTGGGAGCATTCATGGAATCTAGCTGGGTGTGCTGAGTGATAACAGTGCTTGGAGGGGTTTTCTTCTTGTCACTAGCAAAGCATTGTGAGAGACAACCCAGGCTGGAGAGATAAGAGGGCACAGCAGTACCCCAGTTCCGGGTTGTACCCCGGGGATTCCTTCACAAGTGGGTAACAGATTGTTGTAATGAGCCACGATTTTACGTGTCTAGCAAAATTAATGAATTTAAGCTCCCAGGCTTGTCTTTTAAAAGTGTTGTGAAGGCTTCCTATGAGGATGAGGATGGAGAAGTCAGATCTAGAGCGATCGCTTTGTGAAAAGTGTTCACCCACAGGTGATAGGGTGTGTTGGTCTTTTATCATTTTCCTGTGTGAGTTCATGCGAGAGCGCAGTGATTGTCTGGTTTCGCCCACATTGTTGTTATTGGAGTATTTAGTGCACTGGATGAGGTACACCATATGTTGTGATAGGCGTGCGTAGGACCCATGGATCTTGAAAGGTGTGTTGATCATTGTAGCAGTGGAGATATGCCTGCTGGTTTTGTATTTGTTGTTCTGGAAGGGTCTGGTGCCGCTTTGAGTTGGTGTGTCTTAGTCTGCGGGGAGCTTGCTTCTGCTGATTAGTTGGAGAGTCTGGGGGATTGTTTGAAGGCCAGAAGTGCGGGTTGAGGAAAGATTTCTTTCGGGATGGGGTCCCCATGGAGTATGGGTTGTAGTTGTTTGATGACACCCAGTGTGGGTTCCAGTGTGGGGTGGTAGGTGACAACTAGGAGTGTGCGGTCAGAAGGGGGTTATTTCTGTATCGAGGTAGATTTTCTTGGGATATTTGGGTGGCCTGTTCCATGATGCGAACTACTTCTCTGGAGTGTCCTTGTTTGGTGAAGGCAATTTAAAGTGTGTTAAGGTGTGTATCCGGGACTTTCTTCTGAAAGAATATTCGGTGGTATCTGAAGGTCTGGCAGTAGATAACAGATTTCTTGGTGTGTTTAGGGTGGTTACTGGGTCTGTGAAGGTAAGAGTGCGGGTCCGGGGGTTCCTTGAGTATGGTTGTCTGTAGAGTTCCATTGCTGAAGCTGATCGTGGGGCCCAGGAAGCTGATGCAGGTGTGGGAGTGCTCCAGAGAGAGTTTAATGGAGAGGTGGTTGTGGAAGTTGTGGTGGAAATCTATGCGGGCGTTTAAGTCGTCTGTCCCGAGGGCGCAAATATCATTGATGTATCTCAGATAGATCAGTGGTTTGTGCTGCATTTGTCTAGAAATTCTTCTTCAAGCTGGTCCATGGAGAGGTTGGCATATTGGGGAGTCCTCCTAGGATGACCAGATAATGTGACCTTATGTAGACCACAGGGCCAGAGAATTTCAGTGATTCCTGCAACTAGTTTAGCAACCTGTGGTCATACTACAGTATATGTTTTAGACAGACGTGCAATGATTCTGTCAATCTATCTAGGCAGGCACGCAATACACACAACATTGCCAACTGCAAGCATTCAAAAATCATGAGTCAGGCCCTCCAAAAGAATGAAATTGCCTTAAATAGCATGAGATTTTCAACACAAATAAACATTTCAGGTTTTCTCTTGCTTTCTGTTTTTTTTTTTTTTTTTTTTTTTTTTTGAGGTTGCACTTGGCTCCAGACACTGAGGCTGTAAGAAAAAGCCTCACATTAAAGTTGGCAGTGCCGTCTCTGTAGCTCCCACCACCTTAGCGTTTTCATAAATTCATAGACTCCATGGCCAGAAGGGGACCATGGTGATCATCTAGCCTGACCTCCTGTATAACTCAGGCCAAGAGACTTCCCTGAAATGCGCCGTTGAGCACCCCTGGAGCAGCGGCGTGGTTTTTGTTGCAAACGATACAAGGGGAGTATTCGTTTGGTCTTTTCCAAAACTGTTTTCATTGGACTTAAAAAAAAAAAGCAATGAAAACATTTTCACTGGACTCAATTTTTCTATAATAGTATTTTTGGGCCAAGTTTGACAGAGTCTTACTGGATGAAAAAAATAGTAAATTATTATTATGAATAATAAACGTAATGTAATATACTAAACATTTATTTTGTGGTAGCGTCCTAGAGGTCATTGCTAGGTTGTACCTCATGCTAGATGTACCAACATATAATCATAATCTCTAGTTCTTATGTAGCACTTTTCATTGATAGATCTCAAAGCACTTTACAAAGGAGGTCAGTAGCATCACCTCCATTTTACTGCTTGGGAAACTGAGGCACGGAATGAGGCTGACGTGACTCAAGGTCATCCAAAACTGGGAAGAGAGCCCAGGTTTCCCTGAGCCCCAGGCCAATGTTCTGTCCACTAGGCGTTCCCAATGACAGTATAATAAATGATAGTCTCCGTGTTATGGATTTTATAATCTAAATGACAAAGCCGTAGCTGGTGGACTGGACAATAAGTGGGCTGGGTTGGGTTAGGAGGGTGGGTAATAAATATAATAGGTGGTGCACACGTGCTAGCTGGTCAGTAGCATCGCCATGATCACGTCACACTTTACTGAGGGCAGCACAAATTGATGGAGATCTGTGATTTCTTTAACCACGGAAGCCTTTAACCAATGCAAAAACAAAACAAACCCAACAACCCCAAAACCAAAAATCCTCGGCATAATTGTACCAAGGCCTGGAATGATCTCTAGCAAGGAAAAGGTTTTCCAGAATTGAACACAGCTGAGAAAGGAAGCCAGGGTTAAAGGGACAGGGGCAGGATCCCAGAGGTTAACACATGGGGCTGTGATAAGCAGCAGCAGGTGGGACAGGGAAGTTAGGTTGCTCAAGTCATCTGCAAAATTCAGCCAGAAGCTAACGTTAACGTGTCTCCTTTTGCATCAGCATCGGAGGCAGAATGGGGGAAGCAGAGCCCTCCTTCAGCACCTCCGAGCCAGTCTGCAGAGAATGAGAAGAAGCCAGAATAAAAAGCCCAGAGAGTTTTGTTTGGCACCAAGGTTTTGGCGCCTCCTCAGGCATTCGCTGCCAAATGCTACCAGGACTCTCTTCCTGTAGTGTCCCATGTTAGCACATGGTAAAGTCATTAACACCATTTTAACGCTTTGATCTCTGGAATCTGCCACTTGGGATTCAGACCGGTCACTCCTCAGCATGGCCCAAAAGGGAATGTTCCTAACTTCAGTCCTAGCTAGGGACGGGATGGACGTCGGAAGGCTCTGCTGCAGCCGCTGAAGAGGTTACTGCGACCTAAGCTAACGAATCTGCTAGATTCGCATGCGCATCTACTCAGAACTGCAGGGCAGGGGCCTCAGGGACCCAAGAAGTCCTTGCCAGTCCCAGGACAAGCTTTCCTGCACAGATGAGAGGTACATCCTGCTCCCAGTTAGCTAAGAAATTCAGTGGCAGGAGTGTCTCTGGTGTTATTTCCATGTTCCAGGAAGCAGAGGTCATTGGAGACAATGGGCTGAGAAGACAATGGGACTTTTACAAATCGAGACACTAGAGCTTGATAACAAAGTACCTAAATGACAGCATGAGCTTTACTGCACAGCCATTCACAGGGCACTAGGGGACCCCCCTCCTCCCCGAAGGCCTGCTCCAGCAGGCATTGGGGCGTCAGGTGCTGTCTATAGTATCAGCATCTTTTATGGTTGTGGAGGGGACGTCCCATGTCCCCAAGACATCATAGGCACATCTAGGAGTAAGTGCGCCATTAGGAGAGGCTGAGTAGGCTGCTGTCTCTGAGCTTGGCTGAGGATAGGCCGCAGCCCCACGCTAGGCCAAAGGAGCATTGTCCATCTTGCCTCCAGCAAAAAGCCCAATAAAAGCTGTCTGAAATATCTTTGACTCTACCAGAGACCACTCAACCTGGCAGAAAACTTGGGAGGGTGGTATACCCACCCCAGCCCCGGCAACTCCCTCCAGTAACCAAGCACAGTAACTGCATCCTCAAGACAAACGGATTGGACCCAAGATCCACCCAAATTCTCCTCTGTCATGTCACCTCCCAAGTTTGGGTGACAGCTTCCCGACCAGCCATTCTGGAGCCTTCACCCGTCCCTGGAATGAAACATATGGAAAAGAAACATTTTTTTTTTTTAAAAGGGTGCAGTGTCCCTTTTGTAGTAGTAGTTTGCTCCCTACTCTGACACACACACCATGAAGCATCTGTATCAGGATAACCTGTGGGGTTGTCAGGCGCAGTCCCCAGGGTGTGGAAAAGTCAACTGCAAGCCCTTTAGGTCAACGAGGAAAAGCCCACAATGCTTGGCTTGCTGGTCTACAATCCAAGAGCCCTGAAAAAAAGGCGTGTCTATTACATTGCTTTTCCAGACCAGCTAATAGATCGCACCTTGCCCCATTTCCCCCTTCATTTGCTGTCCGTAGTCTCAACCCTCCCACTTCTCCATCCTTTTCTCACACTCTAGTCTTCTTGACGGCTTCCTTGTCACCCCTCATGTCTTCGGCAGTCATCCACCCCCCATTTATTCAAGATCATCTTTTCCCACTAAGTCTCCTCCTGCTAACTCAGAGTGACTGTTCTATCCCTATTTAGGAAAAATATCACAATGCAACAATGACCAACCTGCAAAATTTGATACAAAGCTATTCAAGATAGTTAAGTCCAAAGCAGACTGCAAAGAGTTACAAAGAGATCTCATAAAACTGGGTGATTGGGCAATAAAATGGCAAATGAAATTCAGTGTGGATAAATGCAAAGTAATGCATATTGGAAAACACAATCACAACTATACACATAAAATGATGGGGTCTAAATTAGCTGTTACCACTCAAGAAAGAGATCTTGGAGTCATTGTGGATAGTTCTCTGACAAAATCCATTCAATGTGTAGCAGCAGTCAAAAAAGTCATTAGGAAAGGGATAGATAATAAGACAGAAAGTATCATATTGACTCTATATAAATCCATGGTACACCCACATCTTGAATACTGTGTGCAGATGTGGTTGCCCCATCTCAAAAAAGATATATTGGAATTGGAAAAGATACAGAAAAGGGCAACACAAATGGTTAGAGGAATGGAACAACTTCCATATGAGGAGAGATTAATAAGACTGGGACTTTTCAGATTGGGAAAGAGACAACTAAGGGGGGATCTGATAGAGGTCTGTAAAATCATGACTGATGTGGAGAAAGTGAATAAGGAACTCTCCTAACACAAGAACTAGGAGTCACCAAATGAAATGAACAGGCACCAGGTTTAAAACAAACAAAAGGAAGTATTTCTTACCACAACCTACAGTCAACCTGTGGAACTCTTTGCCAGAGGATGTTGTGAAGGGCAAGACTATAACAGGGTTCAAAAAATAACTAGTTAAGTTCCTGGAGGATAGGTCCATCAATGGCTATTAGCCAGGATGGGCAGGGATGGTGTCCTAGCCTCTGTTTGCCAGAAGCTGGGAATGGGCTACAGGGGATGGATCACTTGATGATAGCCTGTCTGTTCATTCCCTCTGGGGCACCTGGCATTGGCCACTGTGGGAAGACAGGATACTGGGCTAGATGGACCTTTGGTCTGACCCAGTCTGGCCATTCTTATGTTCTTATGTTCTCAGGGCAGATGGGGCCAAGCTCACCTCTGGGGTAACTCCATTGATCCCAGTTGAGATACACTGGGGATGACTATGGCCCATTGAGTCTGTACTGTTTTTCTGTGAACCTTGTCTTCTGAGCCCAGCACATACTGCAGGTCCTTAGTAATAAATGATCATAATTGAATTCATAGCCAGAGGCTCAGCCGCTTCTGTGACCCAGCGAGGGGGAGCCCTGGGGGTTGGCCAGAGGATCAGCTATGGTCCCTTTAGATTATCCTTCTCCCTTTAGAAAGCATGAAATAAATATGGCTCTTCGGCCATCGCCACCTGTTAGAAAAGTTCCAGCCAGCCCCTGTTCGACTGATTGCTTTCATTCAGCACAGGGATAAGCAGAGCTCTCCCCTGTTATCCCCACCTGCCTGGTTGACAAAGATACTCTGCTTATTTTAGGGCAGGGACACACACACACACAAACCCTGTGCAGAAAGGGAGAGACATGAAAGGGACCAAAGCCAGAGAGTGCCAAGGAATTTCGAGGCTGAATGAGGAGCATTCAAGGAGCGACAATAGAGGCAATGGGCTGTGAAAGGGATGAGCTATTGCAGAGAATTTCATTACACACACACACACACACACACACACACACACACAAACACACACCACTTATTACTCCACTTGCCAGCCACTGCACTGCCAGGATTCCCCCTATTAAATTCCACTGGAAACCGCAACGCCAGGCAGGAAACACATGTCCCTAACCAAGCTAGATACATGAACAACTCAAAGGCCATTCTTCCGTTGCAGCTGGTACTCGCCATAGCTGGAGGCAGGATGCTGGGGCTAAATGGACCACTGGTTTGATCCAGCCTGGTTATACTGGTGAGCTCTCAGGCTGGTTTCCCCTCAGCGGGTTTTAGATCGCAGGGGTTTTCTGTTCAGTGTTGATGCAGATTCTTTAATCTGGATGCCGTATAGACAATTACAGTCAGGGTACTTTGTCCAGACGTTAGGCCTGTGTTAACAGTCCTGCTCTAATCCCACGGATTAGCTCAGAGCTTTCCAAAAGCCCCTGCCAGATACTGGGAGGTGGAATGGAGCAGCGTCTCTGGGTCTTGTTCTGGGTTGTTAATCATTATTAGGATATTATTTTATTGGGGTAGTGGCCAGAAGAACCCCAATCAGGATCCCCCATTGTGCTGAATGCTGCCCAAATAGCATAGTAACAAAACTGTGTCTGACCCAAGGCGTTTTCATTTTAGGGACCATGAGCCATCAGAATGCTACACCCTCACTGGTCTTGAATGTGGGCTTCAAAATCCTCCTTTGTCCCCGTTCATTTCATTGCCACATTTCCTGGGACTTCTGAGAGGAAAAGGAATCTAGTGGACTGAGCCCAGCCCTGGGATCTAGGAAATCCCAACTGCCCCAGTTCTTCATAGAATAGAATCATAGAATATCAGGTTTGGAAGGGACCTCAGGAGGTCATCTAGTCCAACCCGCTGCTCAAAGCAGGACCAATCCCCAACTAAATCATCCCAGCCAGGGCTTTGTCAAGCCTGACCTTAAAAACCTCTAAGGATGGAGATTCCACCACCTCCCTAGGTAACCCATTCCAGTGTTTCACCACCCTCCTAGTGAAAAAGTTTTTCCTAATATCCAACCTAGACCTTCCCCACTGCAACTTGAGACCATTACTCCTTGTTTTGTCATCTGGTACCACTGAGAACAGTCTAGATCCATCCTCTTTGGAACCCCCTTTCAGGTAGTTGAAAGCAGCTATCAAATCCCCCCTCATTCTTCTCTTCTGCAGACTAAACAATCCCAGTTCCCTCAGCCTCTCCTCATAAGTCATGTGCTCCAGCCCCCTAATCATTTTTGTTGCCCTCCGCTGGACTCTTTCCAATTTTTCCACATCCTTCTTGTAGTGTGGGGCCCAAAACTGGACACAGTACTCCAGATGAGGCCTCACCAATGTTGAATAGAGGGGAATGATCACGTCCCTCGATCTATTGGCAATGCCCCTACTTATACAGCCCAAAATGCCGTTAACCTACTTGGCAACAAGGGCACACTGTCGACTCATATCCAGCTTCTTGTCCTCTGTAACCCCTAGGTCCTTTTCTTCCACTGGTTTGTTGAGCTACTTCGCTCTGTGTCTTGGTTTGGCCCAACCGGAAAGCAAGCTATCCATGTCTTCTCCCAATAATCCTCGGCGTGAGCTTGTCTGTTCGTAACGAGGACACAGAGCGCCATCGTCAACACCGCCGGCCGCCTGCGTTTGGAGATCCATTTTGGACATTGTTTAGGTTTCTTTTTTAATCACTGTTTTTGGTTCCAAGGGAAATTGCCCTGCATGTATAAGTACATGTTTTTCTAAGCAAACGGATTCCTTTACATTGCAGTTTGTGGGATGAAAAGCAAACAAAATACAAAACTCAAAAATGAGACCAATGTGCCCAAATCGGCATCATGCTTTTGGGGTTTGGGAATCATATGGATTTTTTCCTCCGCCTCTTTCCAGGCATGAGCTCTACCTTCCCATGACCTTAAAAGTCCCTGGTTTCACATCCTCTGGGTAATCTTGGTACATTTTTGCAGCACTTTTTGTCTCAACGGGTTCCATCTGCTGTGTACATACAGTAACACAGTAGACAATCATGCTGCATTGCAGTGGGGGAAGGGGAAACGGACCCATTCTAATGCTCACATCATCCAATCAGAGTGACCATGGCGTTGCACCAGGAGCGGCGGTCCATATCTGGCTCAATCCCGCGAATCCACAGATCAGTGGGAGCGACCCTGCCAGCGGAGCCGGGTAGGGTCAGGGCCCGCACGCCTTCCCTTCGTGCACCGATGGAGAGTTTGAGCGCGTAGCGTTCTGGGGTGTTTTTGTCCCTCCTGGCCACGTGGTTGAAGAGCACGCCATGCTGCGTTGGGATACAACGAGCGACCAAAGGAAGGCCAGATCTCTGTGAGATTGGATGCATTCTTGCCTTGGCATTATTCTGCCGAGCTAGCGACTGACTGTTAGACCTCGCCGCGGCACATGTCAGAGTCAAGGTTGGTCAAGAAGAGCTTACTGACCACGGCTACACCGCCGACACTGCCTGGCTTGTGGAGAAGTCAGGGAATTTCAACCCTGCTCTCCAAGATGCTGCCCTCGCTATGGGACGGAACATCTTGTGGCAGAAGACCCAGGTTCAGAACCTCAGAGCTGGACCACCAGAACCCCTGGTGCAGGTGGGGGTGGAGGACTGTGGAGAGCATTAATGAGTTCATCTACTTAGGCAGCAAGCAGGGTTCAAACGGTGGCAGCAAAGCAGACGTCCCCTGACTAATAGGTCTCGCCTCCTCCTGCATGAAGCCCACGTCGTGCTTATGGACACAAAAATGTCTGCACAAAGTTCAGGATCTATCAAACCCATGCACTACCTGTATTGCGATGTGGGACAGAAACTTGGGCCCTCTTACAGGCAACTGTGGAGGGGTGAGAGGTATTCCATATGTCCTGTCAGTACCAAACCCTGAGCAAAAAGTGGTTTGACTCTGCACAAAATGTCACAATCTCACCAAGATCTGGCCTTCATTCAAACCCTGATCCCAAGGAAAACCCCTGGGATCATTAGTCTGTCTAGCCACATCTTTTTTCACGTGCCTCAGACAAGACCCGTCTAGAGGAGATTGGAAGATACGGGTGTGTCAGGTCTCATTCAAAAGATTTCCTCGTAGTAAATGGAGCAGCGCTCTCTTGATCCGCCTGGGGATGATGAAAGGCCGAGTCAGCCATTCCTCCCAGGTACCCAGCTATTTCAAACCCAGTGATTAGACAACTCAGCTGTCCGCTGCCTGCCACCTCTACCCTGTGAGGAATCTGTGAGCTGCCCAGCGCCTCTGCCTTTGTGACAACTTCTTAAGAGCACCAGAGCAGGTCTCCTCCTAGACTGGGCAGCTGATCCACGGAGCTCTCTTCTGTTTTCCCCACTGGACACTGTCTAGAGGGCAGCGGACATCTTGGGGGTGGTGGCGAGTCCCAGAAATACGGGTGAGAAGGGAGGGGAGTTGGGTAGGGTTGGTAGGTGCCTACTACGGTGAATCTGAACAGCTTAGGAAGCATGGCATTATTCCAGATAACAGTGTCTACAATTCAGCATTTCTCAAATGCGGCCACTGTGGCGGCATGCTGCCACCAGGGGATTTTCTTGTGGCCACAGCCTCCTGCACTGTGATTGGGGGGGAGGGGAGTGGCAAAGTAGTGGTCCCTCCCTGTTGCTCTGGGATGCCCCGCTCTGGTGTTGGTTGCTGCGGGCGGCTGCCAGCAGGGGTTGGACCCTGCCCCCCCTCCGGAGACCCGTGGGACACAATGCTTGAGGAGCGGGCAGCCCATGAGTTTCCCCACCTTCCCAGGGGCGGTGGGGCTCAGGCTTTGGGATCCAGCCCTGGGGAGGCGGGGCAGCAGGCCCCAGGCTCCAGCCCCATGGCTTCGGGCTCCATCCCCAGGCCCCGTCCCCTGTCCGTGGGGCTTTAGGATCTGGCCACAGGGCTTCAGGCTCCAGCCCCCTG
Organism: Emys orbicularis; assembly: GCF_028017835.1. Taxonomy (NCBI): domain Eukaryota; kingdom Metazoa; phylum Chordata; order Testudines; family Emydidae; genus Emys; species Emys orbicularis. The sequence goes on from NC_088693.1 coordinate 3,180,707, forward strand.
CTGCCTCCCCCGTCCACCCACCCACCCCATCGCCCCTGACCCCCCCGCCATCCAGGGCTTAATTTGTCCCCAGGCTTGCCAGGGCTGAGTAAGTTTGCTGTGAAAAGTGATACTTGTATGTTTGTTAATATCACTTTTCACAACAGACTTACTAGCCAGCAATACGTAAACAACAGTGATTTGGACGAGTACCCGTGCTTATTTATTTGTTTTTCCTAAAGTTAATTAAGTATTTAAGGAAAAAGTGTGAGAGCGGCCACCAGCAAGAGTTGGTGACCGCACTCTGAGGCCACCAAAAAATGTGTCCTGAGAACCCCAACATCACCTAGGTGCCTTTCTGCGACACCCTAACACGTCCACCTGCGCTGATCCCATCTCTCCAGCTCAGTACACCCCTCACATCCTCTCCCCAAACTGTAGGGAATTTGACTCCATTTTTGCCCTATCTAAGATGGGAACCTTTCCATCGACTTCAACAGGAGTTGGATCAGGCCCTTGTAGTACAAAAGGCCTGGGACAGATACACCAGAGGGGAATCAGCGGTCTGCCAAAATAAAGCAGAAATGTTTCCTGGCGTTTTTTGCCAACGTTGTATCTTAATTCTGGGCAACGCTTTAGAAGCAAGAGGAGTATTTTCATTTTCTCTAGCAACTGTTGTCCCTTCCTAACTTTGTCATAAAATATCAAAGCCAAACCCCTAGCCTCGTTGGCATTGCCTCTTTTTAAGTCACCTTTCCTTTCTTTGGCTATAAATCACATTCGTTTCAAGCCAAATTGTGTCCTGGTCCAAGCACACTCTGTGGATTCTTTCCTCCATGAGTGACGTAGGGAAGGAAATATGATGAAAAAAAGAACCCTTCCCCACCCCCAAAAGACAAATAAACAAACAAACAACCCCCCCCCATTTGCAAGTCTCCTAAACTGGAAAATGATCCTGTTGTCAAGCATCCACAGGCAGGAGACCTTTGTAATAAACACAGGGCACGTACGTCAAATTATATACTCAGAGCTAACTACAAATCACTGCTTATTCCCTGGGGGGAGAGGGGAGAGGAAAACATGAGTGAAGCCTTCTGCACAGCTCCAGATCCCATGAAACTGAACTGAACAGAGCATTGTGGGGGGTGCTGATTTTTGTGTGTGCCAAAACCACTACTTCATATTGTATTTGGAGCCCGGCTGCTGGGCCTGGGGTTTCACTGAAGGTCTGTCTCTCACGAGTGACGCTGGGGCTGTGCAAATGAGATGGCCAAGGGGGTCATCTCTGCACACAGTTACCGTGGCTGTGTGTGCAATCCTGGTGGAGCCGTGTGCACAACTGGCACTTGGGGCATTTTTTGAACACCCAGTTGGGAAAATCATTGTCCCGCCGGGTGCGGCAACCTCAGCGCTGCAAATGCAAGAGGACACCTGCCGGGTGAGTCCACAAAACCTTTCCATTGTTCAGATCCTGTAGGAAGAGCCCGGTCGCATGCAATGAGCAATCTGCCCTCCTACACTTAATTTTTATCCAAGGGAGACAAGTTTAGCCCTTTTTAAGCAGGGGCAAAGCCACTTGAGTCAGTGACATTATTGTAGGGGTGAATTTGGCCCAGACTTCCTAGTCGTCCTGTATTTGTTCCCAGGCAGGGCCAGATTCAGGCAAAGGTCCTAAAAGCTGGTGCCTATGCCTCCAGCTGCAGAAGTCACGGGATTACCTCAGACTCTCAGCTGCCATTAAAATCAAAAAGGACATTTCCAGCCCACGTAGTGGCAAAGAAAACTTGAGAATGTGCCCCGAGGGTAATCAATGCAGCAACGTCTGCCTGAGTGTGCACAGAGCCTGAATAAAAGCTATGATGGGGGAGAGATCGCTCCATGCATCTCCAAGGGGTGTTAGCTCCATGACCTCCTGCTCTGGGGGACCCTGCCCACACCATCCCAGCTCTCTGTGCTGTAGGAGCGGAAGTGCACATGGGTTTGGCTCACCTACCAAAGAAGATAACCCAGCATCGTTAGGGGGTTGGAATGGAATCACCTTACACCCTGCCATCTAATTGGAGCAACTGACAAGAAGGCGGTACTTTTCCAAGCCCCGCCCACAAAATAAGCCCCACCCATGCAAATGGCCAGTTCATGGTAGATTGTGCTCTAGGGTGACCAGACAGCAAGTGTGAAAAATCGGGACAGAGGGTGGGGGGTAATAGGAGCCTATATAAGAAAAAGACCCAAAAATCGGGACTTTCCCTATAAAATTGGGACATCTGGTCACCCTATTGTGCTCTCTGAGCTTCCCTAGGGGCCCTTTTGGAGGGGCTGGAAGATGCCCATGGGCTCGGCCGGGCTTCTTTGGCTCAGCTCTTTCTTGGCCAGGGGAAAAAAGTTAAGTGGGGCCATCTTCCAAGGGCCACCCACTCGTGGCACCAAAATGAGCCGAGGCTCAGACGGAAGTGGGCAAATCTGTCCCTTCCCCATTCTTTTCTCACACGAGGGATGAAATCATTACACTACCGTCCTTTAAACTGCCCTCCCTGAGCGAACCCCTCCCGGAGACGAATGTTCACACCTCTCCAAGGTGTCGTTCCACACACATCTCCGCACTGATCCCATGTCTGAGGGTCTCTCCACACTCAGAATGAAAGCTGAGACTCTGGACATCAAGACAGCAGCTTGACGGAGAGGCTGATCTGCTGTATCACTGCGAACTGGCTGAATTTGAGCCCTGGTCACATCCCATTTGATATTTCCCTGGCAAAAAACTAAGGAGGTTTGGAAGGCAGTGCACCTTCTCTCTCCACTGATGCTAGATGCAGCTGCAATGCACCGGGGACATTCATGCTGTGGAGTTAATTAGCTGCTTTTGGGTTAAATATAGTAAGTTTCAGATCGCGCCATCTTGAATCTAATTCAGTGCCAAAGCCCATTTACACGGGAATCTTCAAAGAGACGTCATGATTCAGGTGTGCACAAATATGAACGTCAGTGCCCATGTAGGGTTTCAGATGAGGTACCATGGCTGGGAATGGATTTCTCCTGGGTACATGACAGGAATCTGCACACACATAATGTCCACTAACTCACAGGCCCCTCTCTTTGATTCGCCAGAATGTAGGGGTCTTTTCCAGGGGAGAAACAAAGAGAACATAAGAACGGCCAGACTGGGTCAGACTAATAGGTCTTGTTTTTTTTTTAAGTTCCTTCCCTGTGTTGTTTGACAACACTAACTTACATGAGTAAAATAGAGGGGATTTTTAAAAACACTCACTTACTGCTCCCCGCTGAGGCTGCTTGATTTCGGGGGATGGTGTGGTCTGGTGGGTAGGCAGCTGCCTAGAAAACAGGAGTGCTAGCTTTTAGTCCTGGAGCTGCCACTGATATCTATTTTCCTTTGCAATGTGTTTTAAGATGAAAAGACCTAAGTATTTCTGAGCATGACTGATCAATTTCACTCACCATGGACTAGTTCATTCCCTTTGAGTTTGGCTTTCCAAAACCGATGAGTCGCAAAACTCAAATCTGGATCCAAATTGCTGCAGATCTGGGGTCCGTGTGTGTGTGTGTGTGGGGGGGGGGGGAGGGAGAGGTTGGGTTTTTTTTGTACCCAATACTAATGTAAAACATTTTCAACCTGTGGGATATTAGATTTTTGTTAAAATTGTTATACCAAACCTAAATATAGAACCGGGCAGATAGATGGGCATGTATGGCCATACCTAGATGTCTCAGGTGAAAGCGATCTTGTAAGTAACACAGAGCTCATTAAAGCATAATAGATGTTTCCTCAGTTTCGTCACAGCCCATAGACAAAGCCAGTGGAAAAGACAAGCCTGTATACTTTCTAACTCCCAGCAGGGGTCAACCCCTTTTGGGTCATGCCTGAAGATAAGCACATGTGGAACACACAAAGGATTTTATAATAACGCAGCAGTTACAGACAATTGCCTAATGGGGAACAGATGGGGAGTTTTATTTTAAATTGCCTTAACAACGTTCCGATCTAAGCTGTGTTTTTTAAGTAATAGTTTTTTAATGAGATGCCCGTGCAAGCTTACGCTACAGCAGGTTTTGATCACTGCTGCAGTTTTGAAATGGTAGGATACTGGGCTTTGCTTCCCCCTCTCTGTGCAGATTTCAGTCTGTGTGCGCAAATTAGATTTTCCGAGACCACTTTACATTTTCTCTGCTGCTTAGTTCCTCCCCACCAGCTCCACTCACCTCAGACCTCAAGGAGCTGTGTCAAAGGGACGTTTCCCTTCAGAGGAGTAGGGCTGGATTCAGCTATTCCCTGAGCACATCCATTCAGGCAAAAGCTAAAGAGGTGCATTCTTCCATCAGGTAGAAGGTGCTTTACGAACGCAAGAATGGCCATTTCTGGGTCAGGGCAATGGTCCATCTAGCCCAGTGTCCTGTCTTCCAACAGTGGCCAGTGCCAGGTGCCCCAGAGGGAATGAACAGAACAGGGAATCATCGAGTGATCCATTCCCTGTTGTCCACGCCCAGCTTCTGGCAAATAGGCAAGATGGTCAGGGATGCAACCCCATGCTCTGGGTGTCCCTAGCTGCTAATAGCCATTGATGGATCTGTCCTCTGTGAACTTATCTCATTCTTTTTTGAACCCCACTGTAGTTTGGCCTTCACACCATCCCCTGGCAAGGAGTTCCACAGGTTGACTGTGCATTGTATGAGAAGTACTTTAATATTATTATTTTTTTTTTGGTTTTTAAACCTCTCGCTCTCTCTGATACGCACACCCAGGAAGTCAGTGTGTTGCCATCACAGCGCCCCATAGGCCTTCCCTGCAGAATATCTTGTATTATAAAATAAAAAGCTCAATGATGCAGATATGTTGTTAAAGGGGCACTGCCAACCTGAATAGACACAACTTTATTTTCTCTCCTCCCCCATTCATGTCAATAGGAATTGTGCATCTAATTCCCCTTGGCGACATTGAAAATTTCAGCCATGTATGAGAAAGAGTGTGTGCGCGTGTCCATTTTCCTTGATCCACAATCCGTTTGGGAGTGCATATTTGGGACCCTGTATATCGATCAGAAACACCTCATTGCTGATCGTCCCAAGGGGATTGTTATACAATTACCTAGCACTTTGCATCCATAGAGCCTAACTCAGTCTATCAGTTTATTATCCCCATTTCTCTGCTGGGAAAACTGAGGCACAAAGCAGGGCAGGGACTATCAAAGGTCAGTGACAGTGGTGAGACCAGAACTTAGGCCTCCTGCCTCTCTGTCCATTGTCCTCCCAACTGGACGCTGCTGTCTCTTGAGCACACAGAGATTAGGAGCAGCACCAGAGCTCCCGAGCACTGGGTGTCTCCTCAGTGGTGCTGCATGCGAGATGTGCAATGCATTCCTTCGCAGCTTCTGCTTCTTCTGACACAAAGAGCATGTCTACACTGCAAAGAAAAACCGGCGATGCCGAGTCTCAGAGCCCGGGTCAAGGGGGTAAAACCAGGAGCGCGCACATTCCCACTCGGGCTCTGAAACCTGGTGAGGCGCTCAGAGCCCAGCGGGGAACATCTATGCTGCTATTTTTAGCCCTTGAGCCTGAGTGAATTAACCAGGGCTTGATGCCTTGGGTTTTTTTCTTTGCAGTGTAGAAATACACCCAGAGGGCTTGACTGAGCTCTGAGCGCCATTGTACTAGGCATGCTACAGACACCCACAGAAAGCTCACAGTCTACGCACAAAGGGAAGGAGAGAAAGCAACTTAGCCGAGGTCAAACAGCAGGTCTAAGGCAGAGATGGGGCTAGAACCCACCTATTTTAACACCCACCTCAACACCCTCCCGCTAGAGCCCAATGCTTCCCGCAAGACCAGCCTTTCGATCAAACATCAGCACCCGCTGCAGCTAGCCAAGTGTTTCCGTTAACAACACAGACGTAGGTCATGGCCAGCCGCGCGGCACAGCTGGGTGCTTGCTCTACTAGTCACACGAGCAACCCTACAATAACAAGCCAACGCACCCAGATGTAACGGAGGAAAATAAGTCGCAGCTAGGATACAGCTTCCAACTGGAGCCTGGATGGATGAATATTTTGAAGAACAGGGAATGGCGGGGGGAAGGGGAGAATGATGGAAACTCCCTTGACAGTATCTGTTGAGTACCCTTGCTAAATTCACGCCATACAGTATTTCTGAAACTCCAGCAGACGTTTAAATGACTGATCTCTGCCTTTCACCTACTGTACACTGCAGGCTTTTTTCCTTTCCCTCAGCTGCCAGAGTTTCTGGTAAATTACAGACGAGATCTGGTCTTGATTCGCATCCCAGATTTTCAGATGCACTTTGGAGAATGTTATACAAAGGACATGACTGCGGTGGTTAAATGTCATCAGCTTTTTTTTTTTTTTTTTTTTTTTATCCATTCACTTTCTAACAGCTGCGAGTGAAAATATTTTCCATTTGTCACTGGGCTGGGGAGATGCATGGACAGAGAGCTTATGAATGACATTGGGGTTTGGGAGATTTATCCGGCTTTCCTGTATCCGAAATATCACAGGGCTCTGGGCAGAACCACGACGCTCCAGCAAAGTTTCCATTCCACCAGCAGCGGCCTGGTTTCCTTAGCAGTTATTATTTATTTGTGTTACAGTAGCAGTAAGAACCCCACTGTGCTAGGTCTGTATAGACACACAGCAAGAGACAGTCTAAATAGACAAAGGGTGGGAGAAAGGAAGGGGTATCCGCTCCATTTTACAGAGGAGAACCCCCCCCTTTCCCCTCGCTTTGTGCTCAAGACCCACATCTGTCCACACACCAATCAGTCTGATTCGGATCAGCCAGCACGTGGGACCCTGCTGGGGGGGTGGATGGGAGCCCGAGTCCTGGTGCGACTGGGGTCCAAGCCCTGCCGTTTGGCAGCGTGGATGCAGCTCAAGCCCCAGACCTGAGTCAGAAGAGCTGCCCAGTGCAGTGCGGCTGTGTTAGCACAACTGTGAGCCCCGGGCCCAGCAACTGGAAACCCAGGTTTACAGTGTAGTGTGGAAACAGCGAGTCCCCAAACCCAGATCCCACAGACCTGGCTTCACAGTGCAGTGTAGACATACCCGAAGTGACTTGCTCGAGGTCACCTAGAGAGTCCGCGGAAGAGCTGGGAACTGAACTGGATCTGCTCGGAGCCAGTGCAGGGTTTGAACCCCAGGGCCACCGTCCCTGGAAAGAAGCAGGTGCTGCAGAGCCAAACGGGTAGCGTGAGAAGGTCGCGAGCAGGAAGCAGCAATAGTTATGGAGTAGGGTTCTGTTGTAGGAGCCCCTAGTCAGCTGTGTGGGGAAACACCAACGCCAGACCCCAGGGATGGGTTCCCCAGAGATTCTCCTGGCCTGTTAGCTCCTTCCTCTTCTCTTGTCCTTTCAGAGCATGGGGCTGTCCCTGGCCAGCCACTTCCCCATATGTCTGGGCCTTCTGCTGCCACCTGTTTTGTGTGGCGAAGTTTCCAGGGCATATGGCAGTTGTTGGCCAAAGGGTGGGAAGTGGCACGTATGGGGTGCGGACGTATGGGCGGCTGGTGTAGTCCTCATCCCGTTCCATGAGTGATTGGTCCAGGCCAGGAGTTCAGCAGAATCTGGGTAGTGACGCTGTGCAGACCAAGGGATGGTCCCCAGGCAGTGCGCTGGGGAGTGCTGCTATCTGCGTGGCCAGGGGTTTGCTTCCCGGGGCACTGCTGTTTCTCTGTGGCCAGGGACACCGCAGTGAGGTGGAGCTGCAGCCCGGCACATGCTGAGCAGGCCCCGCATGCATGAGAGGCCAAGCCCAAACCCTGGACCGGGACACCTTAGCATCCATGTGCAGGACCGCCGATGGTGTCAGGGGGCGGCCTCCCTTCCTGTCACTTGATCCCGTGGTAGGGTCGCTAAGAGTTGCTCATGCCGCCACTGAGGATTGCTGACCAGCCCCGGTTCTGTTCTCGGCATCCCTGGGCCTTTAAGCTCCCAGCAATGCGTGACGCTTTCCTCTAAGCCTCCCTCTGAGAGGAAGGATGGCCCAGGGACTGGGGGCTACCCTGCAATTTTGGGAAACCTAGGTTCAGTTCCCTGCTTTGCCGGCGTTTCTGCGTGAGCTCGGACTAATCATTTCACCTCATTGGTGAAAGGGGCATAATCCTGTATCTCACAGGGGTGCTGGGAGGGTGTTAGAGATGACGAGATGCTCAGTCACTGGAGTAAAAGGAGCCATATAAATACCTTTGATAGGTCTAATTCCTTCTGGGACACCAGGCCCTAGCCTCTGAGGCCCTGTGGTTGGCTGACAATGTAATTGGTGTTTGCAGTGTTCTTGTAGCCGTCTTGGTCCCAGGACATTAGAGAGACCAGGTGGGGGAGGTGATGTCTTTTATTGGACCAACTTCTGCTACACACGGAGCTGGTTAGTTTCCCAGACCTGAAGGAGAGTTCTGTGTAAGTGCAAACGCTTGTCTCTCTCACCAACAGACATTGGTCCAATAGAAGATATCACCTCCCCCACCTTGTCTCTCTAATGTAATTTGTATCTAGTCTAGACTGTAACTCTCTGAGGCAGGGACCTCGCTGTTTTCGTGTCCACAAAGTGCCATGCCCACCTATGGCCTCCATTTATGCCAGACATGTGGTCACCACACCTGAGGTTGCATCATAAATCCACTAATAAAATGCTAATGCCGGATGCTTCAAAGCAAGGTGACGTTCCTGCATATCCACTCATTGGGCAATGCTCTGTCGCTGGGTGAGATATTTCTTCCTGACTCCTTGGGCTGGGATCAGGGTACGCCCTGGAGCATGGATCCTAGCTAGGGTTACTGGAGGTGCCATTATTTTCCTTTTACCCATCATTTAAGCAACACAAGAGCCATGAATCTTTTTTAGTAGCCATCACGGCCTTCGATGACCAGACCAGAGTATTTCTCTGGTGGATCATGGGTTTGGCTTCCCCCTGGTCCAAATCAAGGCCCGTGCTCCAGGGTGAGTGCCCCGAGTCGGATGAGACATCCCACAACCTGATGACTCATTGGAGATATTCGTGAGTCCTAAGTGTCCAGCCAGGGTCTCTCCAGGTCACCCCAAGGCAGGTATATAGGCGTCTAATGAAAGCAGCCACTGCAAGTCTGCTCAATGTTGCTACCCTTCTGCGAAAGCCATGGCCAGCCGCCTGACTGTCCTGACAAACTCCAAAGGCATCCGTTCCAGGAAACAAGAGACGAAAACAATCCCCAGCCCTTAAATCAACAAGCGCTGGCCTGTCCTCCGCAGCCCAGCAGATGTCTCTGTGGTCAAAGGAAATGGCTGGTGAGCCACTGGTTGGTGGAAGAACTTTAACAGGAGGGGAGAAGGGAAAGTGATGATGGAATAAGAGAAAGGGAAAGCCATGCAGCTGAGGTGGTGAGGAAAGACAGCTGATACCGGAGTCAGCAAACACGGACCTATGTTAACTCGTGAATCATGTCGCGCTACGACGCGGCGACAGGTGCCAAATGCCAGACAGTGCCATTGTTCTGTGCAGCTGATTGCAGAGAGATGGGTTTGTGGGGAAGGGAGAAGGCTCGCTCACTGCTACAGAGCGGCTGGTAAATACACGGGGCCCTCTTTTCTGGCGTAGAAACTCCCACGTCTTCCGGCTTGCGTGTGTCCACAGTCATTGACGTGAACTCGGTCAACGAGCAGAGTCCCTGTTTCTGCTGAGTGGATCTGATCTCACTGGCATGTGTGTGTGTGTGTGTGTGTGTGTGTGTGTGTATTCTGCACACATGGCAGCCGTGACTGGACCCAGGACTGCCATGTGAGGTGGAGCTAGGCTGAGCTGGTCCAAGCTGGTCACTATTCTGTGGGTGTCTAGCAAATCCTTCCTCAGAGACACACAAACACTGCAGCGAGAACAATGGTAGAGAGAGGGAGCAGCTTGTGCATGTGTGTGTGTGTGTGTGTGTTTGGCACAGCCTCACCCTCGCCCCCTGCCAGTTGTGGTGCATGTTTCCTGCACACATGAAGTCAGTAATTTGTGGTGAACGCCATGGCCCGAGGGTGGACGCAGCTGGGAAATAGAAGGAACCGGGGCATAAAGTAGCAACTAGAGCAAGAGTGAGTTGGCTGGTAAAGAGGCAAAATCTTGGGATACCAACCAGCGCTGGAGATTCCCTCCCAATGAGCTGGCTTCCCTGCCAGCTAGGGCTTTGACCCACCCCCACAGCCTTGGAGCACCTGCTCCCCGAGTGATCCCGAGCAGGGGTGTGAGAGGTGGCTGGGTCACTTTGAGATGGTGCTATGCAGGCTGGATTGGAGAAACAGTTTGGTCTAGTGGCTAGGGCTCAGGACACCTGGGTTGCCTCCCGGGCACGGCCACCAGGCTGCTGTGGAACATTAGGGAAACAGAGAGTTGTCTAATACGTGGCATGTCTCCTGTGACTGTAAAATCATGATGTCTTTACAGCACCTGGGCTGTGATCCTGCGTGGGGATCTCTTGGTTCTGCCATAATACCAATGATGAGAATTGGTGTCTGCACCTACCTATCTACTTACTTAGGTGGTTTCCACTACTGTAGCATCCGAGTAACCCTCCTTTAAATTCTGGAGCTGCTTCATATCCTGGCTTTGTAATAACAGGGCTCAGAAGCCCCGCTCTCCATGCCAGCAGTCTGCCGCGACTCGGTTTACCTTTGTTGCGCCATCTTTCAGAGGTTTAATATTGCCAGCTGCTCCAACAGCTGTTAAAGACAGCGCGTGAGTGAGGGATTGGCGAGGACGAGAAAAAGCATGCCTGTCATAAACTGAGCGGCCCGGGAGAGCAGGCAGGGCTGGGAGGATGAGGCTGTCAGGCAGCAACAGTGACCTTCCAAATTCTGTGTGGTTCAGTTTCAAAACTGCAAACCAAAGCTCTTAGCAAACAATGGAACAACAGCCCCGTTTGACCAGCAGCTGATATCGAGATAGCAGAAACGTTCCCTTTCTGTTATTGTTTCATTGGAAAAGATTCTCCCCCTTGCATCCAGCAGCGGGATTGTTTCATGAGAGCAATTAGCTTCCAGCTGAAAGATGTTTTGCAACCCTAGCCTATTCCAGTGTATTTTGACTCGTCCGGAAAGCCTATTCCAAATCTGCCCCTCTATCTCACTCATCGCTTGGACTGAATGCCACAAAGCTAGGGACAGGTTCAACTCCATCGCGTGAAGAATTGTGTTGCTTTTTGGGGAATTTTTCTGAAGGCCTGGGGTCCTTCTCCGCCTATCCAAAGTTTTCTCTACCCCTTAATGGACCTCTTGCTTATAAACAAAAAGACAGTATTATTTGGCAATGGTCCCATCCCCGGCAATTTAAAACTTTGTTACAACTAAAGCGGGGCAACAATTTTCAAATGAAACTCTTTTTTTGGGCCAAAATATATAGATTTGGGGCAACTGAAAGCTTTTCAAATTTGCACTGAGTTTGCTAAATTGTTCCAGTTGAAAAACAAACACACACAAAAATTCCAAAAAAGTCTAAATGTTATGTTTCACCATTTTCAAAAATGAAACACTTGGAGTTTTCTATGTGACTTTGTATTTTGTATTTGGTTTCAGTTTTGTTAGAAAATTTTAAAAAGACAAAACAAAACAACAACAAAAACCCATGGAAATGAAACTGGTTCGTTCCAAAGTGAAATTTGTTTGATTTTTTCAGTTTGCCAAACAATTTTTTTGGTTCAGCTGCCGACCCTTCCCCTCCCCCCCAAAAAAGGGTATTTGCACATCTCTACCTGCAGCCATGGCTGAGGAATCTTATAGTCTTATAGACTGGGCCCAGTACTGGCAAAGAGACCTCTCTTGTGTGGTACAAAGGGTGTACAGAATTAGGAGTAATGAGATGAACTAAGAGAAGAGGCATTTAGGCTGGAAGGAGGAGTCTGTGACTCAGGCACTGGCTTGGGACATAGGACACTGGGGTTCATTTCCTTGCTCTGCTACTGACTTTTCTGTATGACCTTGGGCAAGTCATTTCATCCCTCAGTGCTTCAGTTGCCACCAATAAAATGGAGAGAGCTTTCCTCTCTCTCTCACCTTCTGTTTGATCTATTTAGAGACGCCCATTGACTTCGATGGGCTTTGGATCAGGCTGTGTTGTCACTGCAACAGAAGATGCTTCTTAAAATTGGGACAGTTAGCTCGATATAGCTAGTCAAGGTCAACCCTATATCCCTCCCCTGGCTGACGCTTGGCACCCAACCGGCTTCCTCATTGGAGGAGAGGAACGCCACTACAGAACAGAGCTCAGCCTGCCCCAAGTGGGGACAGGGGTTGGGTTTCAGGCCACCAGGATGGCTGTGGGCCAGGTGGCTGGCACAGGGGTGGGGCTGGGAGAGGCGCCACAGGGTGGAGGCCAGAACACCGGTTGCTGCTGCCGCTGGAGGGAGCAGGTACATCTGCAGCCAGGCTGGGAGCGCAGCCCAGACCCAGTAGGGGAGCCCTGACCAGCGCGGTGACCATGGGGAATGAATCAGGCCATGTGGCAGGGACTGGAAACTGCAAGGCTGCGTTTGCACTGTGCCCAGGCCTCCGGGAACCACCGCAAGGGGCAGGAGGAGAGCCCGGGGCCGGGAGCAGGGTGGACGCTTAGTTGGGTAAGATAGTATCTCTCTATATATTTATGCCTTCGGGTCTTAGCATCACACTGCGATATCGCTGGGGGTGGATGCGTGAGCCCCATAGAACCCCCCCAGGGAACAGTCTCTGGTACTGAGGTTTTGTCCCTGCCCAAATAGCATCAGGAACGAGGACTTACTGCTGCACCTGCTCAGTCATAGAATCATAGAATATCAGGGTTGGAGGAGACCTCAGGAGGTCATCTAGTCCAACCCTCTGCTCAAAGCAGGACCAATCCCCAACTAAATCATCCCAGCCAGGGCTTTGTCAAGCCGGGCCTTAAAAACCTCCAAGGATGGAGATTCCACCACCTCCCTAGGTAACCCATTCCAGTGCAATAGTGTTTCCTAATATCCAACTAGACCTCCCCCACTGCAACTTGAGACCATTGCTCCTTGTTCTGTCATCTGCCACCACTGAGAACAGCCGAGCTCCATCCTCTTTGGAACCCCCTTTCAGGTAGTTGAAAACAGCTATCAAATCCCCCCTCATTCTTCTCTTCTGTAGACTAAACAAGCCCAGTTCCCTCAGCCTCTCCTCGTAAGTCATGTGCTCCAGCCCCCTAGTCAATTTTGTTGCCCTCCGCTGGACTCTCTCCAATTTGTCCACATCCCTTCTGTACTGGGGGCCCAAAACTGGACACAATACTCCAGATGTGGCCTCACCAGTGCTGAAGAGAGGGGGAAAATCACTTCCCTCCATCTGCTGGCAGTGCTCCTACTAATGCAGCCCAATATGCCATTGGCCTTCTTGGCAACAAGGGCACACTGCTGACTCATATCCAGTCTCCGCGCAGCCTCTGAGCACAGCTAAGCCGCAGCCGGGCCGCCTGATGGACCACTCCGCCTGGGTTGCGAAGGGAGTCGGCCAGCCTGCTCTTAAACCCAACAGCAGCAACTGATCTCTGCCTGCTCGGTGCACACGCCTGGAGCTGCAGTCCGCTCCTGCTCAAGCCTTGTTCCAGCCTTGCTTCCCTGCTGGCTTCCTGACTCCAGCTCTCACCCCTCGCTTCAGTTCCTGACTCCAGCTGTGACTCTTGGACTCTGGTTACTGGCTTCCTGGCTCTGACTCCTGACTCCTGCTCCGACCACTGGGCTTGGCCACCCACATCCCGGTTCGTGACAGATTTGACGTTAGCACTAGACCCCAGTGCTGCATTTGTGTCTGGGGATAATTCTGCCTCCGTTATGTTACTCGCAGCTGCCTTGACATTTCATTGTAAAAGTAACCATGGAGACGTCTCCTGTACTGATGGCGACGCTGCTACTTAGCGCAAATGCAGAAACTCAGCTAGAGAGCTTCAGGCCAGCGCTCTGCGGGTTTTCTAAGCAGCCACAGCTCCCATTGCCTTCGGTTGGAGTTGCAGGTGTAGCTCCTTCTTCTGACGTTAGCATCCTATTCTAACCCTGACGGCACCCCTCTGCAGAGTGCTCATTGATGTCTGCGGCCTTGCAGGTCGGCTTCCCGCAGGAGGGGAAATCAGCAACGGGGAGCCTGGGTATGTACCGGGTGTCGCTTGCTTTATTTACACACGGACACCAGGCCGGGAACGAGACGGACAAACAGCCTGCGGTGCGATCCCTTAACCCAGGAATCTCAGCCCGGCGCCACCGCTCAGTTCTGCTCAGAATTGACTCCAATCAGAGCCCAAGGCAGGCAGCAAATGTCTGGTGTTGTACAGCTGCCTCTACACAAAACCCCGAACTAACAGCAACACCCGGTGTGTCTTCTCAAGAGTCAACACTCGCTCGCACCCTACGGAAAAGAACTCGGAAAATCATGTGTAATTGCATCACCTGCCACAACAAAGCTCCCTATCCCCATAGTATCTGGTCACCGCAGAAAATCAGAGCCCGTGTTTAGGTGCTGAAATACAGGTACCCAAATTGGAAACCTGTGACCTTCCCAAGGCCGGGAAGGAAGTCAGGGTCAGTTAGTTGGTGTTGGTCCTGCTTTGAGCAGGGGGTTGGACTAGATGACCTCCTGAGGTCTCTTCCAACCCTGATAGTCTATGATTCTAACTGGGATTGTATTCCAAGAGTTTGTAATCACAAGGGTCAATACCCTGAGGATATGATTATAATTTGCTATCATTGTGCATGGCACTTAACAGAAGGGAAGAAAAGAATTAGTAAAGATCTGAATCCTGGGTATATGCACGTTCTGTATGTAACCAAAGTGTGGATTCCGGGCGCAGTTACTGAACAGACTTACTCAGCACATTTTTGCTTAGAAACTCTCCCCGAAGTTGGCCTGTTACAATTACTTTACCAAAGCTTGCACTATGGAACAGCTAGGACAGAGTGTGCTCACAAACGTCAAGCAGCACATAGTTAATGCTTAGAGATGGTTACAGTTCGTACTGACAGCGCTGGCAGGTTCTTGGGATGCTTTTTGTACAACACTTGTATAAACAGGAAGAAGCAAGGTCTGTTGGTTACGAAACTGGCCCGGGATTACTGAAGAATGCTGGGTTCAATTCCAGGTGCTCTGTGTCATTGGAGGCAAATTGTTTATTTTAAATTAACACAATTTTTTTTTAAAAAAGGTCGGTGCCTCAGTTTCCCCATTTGTCTGGGGTGCTGAGATGAAAAATTCATTAAACTGAGGTGATCAGACTCTACAGTGATGAAAGACATATAAGTACCCAAATTAGATGGTTATAATTTTGGGTACTTGGAATCACAGGTAACCTAGTAAAGTTTCAAGCATCTTCCAGAATACTGCCGACAGCTATTGAGAAAGTACTTATAGACCATTGGTAACACAGCCCAGCTCTTTCTCCAACTGACACGCTTTCATGCTACATATAGGCCTGATCCTGAGAACACTTACTTGCTTTTGATTCAGTGGGACTACACGCACGAGTAAGGGACTACAGAATTAGGCCCTACATAAATATGGAGACTGGTGATGTGCTGCTTAAGGAATTGCTAACTTTAGTAGCTCAATTCAGCGGAGTCTCTGTAGATTCCCCGGAGAGACTGGACCTAATTCTGATTTGGCATACACTGGCATAACTCTGGAGTCGCTCCATTGAAATGACTCTTGAGCCATACTGGTGCAGCTGAGGTCAGAATCTGGCCCTGTTTAGAACAAATGAAAGAAAATGATAATTCGCGTAGTGCATATGCAATCTGTTGAACTCACTGCTTTGGGAGGGCAAGTTACATATCATGGCTGGACCAGTGCCTGCGGACATTTGTCGCAACATCAGCCAAGAAAGAAGTTACCTGTTCTCTGGCTTTAGGGAGTAAGATCACCACAGGAGCCAGGAAGTAATTAGTCCCCTCCCCCGCTCCTTTCAGCAATTCAAAATTGGCCAGGTGCATTATGGAGGTTTATTGATATCCTCTGAGGCATTTGATATTGGGCCCCAATCTCTGGAAGGATATTGGGCTTGATCTGATATGGAACATCTCACATTCCATATGCTAAAGACTCCAACATTTCATTAAACATGAACTGTACTGAGGAAAGGTCAGTTTAACGGAAGCACCTGTTTTTTTAGCCCTGGCTTTTACCTGGCTTGTCAACTTAAGGGTGGTCTTAAGGCACATGGCAGGATGAGTGATCACAAAGACCCAGATTTGCCTTCTTCTGAGTCCTGTTTTCCTGAACCACAAGATGGCACTGCTTCTGCCTCCCAGCGGGATCTGTATATGAAAGATTACGCTGAATCGACACAGATCCTGATGGTTTGAGATGTCTCTATTGTAACAAAGAATGTCTGTGTTTATGTTCCCAGGTCATCTTTCTGGGTTTCAGTTAAGAACATAAAAAGTTCAGGGCATAAGAAAAACAGCTGTGTGCTGCGTGCAGTTCGGGTCACCCCATCTCAAAAAAGATATATTAGAATTGGAAAGGGGGCAGAGAAGGGCAACAAAAATGATTAAGGGTATGGAACAACTTCCAGATTGGGACTTTTTGGCTTGGAAAAAAGAGATGACAAAGAAGGGATATGATAGAAGTCTGTAAAATCATGACTGGTGTGGAGAAAGGGAATAAGGAAGTGTTATTTGCTCCTTCACATAACACAAGAACCAGGGGCCACTCAATGAGATTAATAGGCAGCAAATTTAAAACAAACAGAAGGAAGTACTTCACACAATGCACCCGTGGAATTCGTTGCCAGGGGATGTTGTGAAGGCCAAAAGTATAACTGGGTTAATAAAAAATGAGAAGTTTCTGGCGGATAGGTCCATCAATGGCTATTAGCCAAGATGGTCACCGATGCTCTGGGTGTCCCTAGCCTCTGTTTGCCAGAAGCTGGGAATGGGCGACAGGGGATGGATCATTTGATAATTGCCTGTTCTGTTCATTCCTTCTGAAGCATCTGGCACTGGCCACTGTCAGAAGACAGAATACTGGGCTAGATGGACCATTGGTCTGAACCAATATGGCCGTTCTTATGGCCTTAGCTAGTTGGCTTTTCTATTTGGCTGTTCTCACTTTCCCCTGCTGTTTACCCTTTCTTGCCTTTCGATAGTCCCCTCGATTTCACTGGATCAAATTCTGCAGAAGTCGCTGGAGTTACACCAGACGTGGATTTGGCCAGCTAAGTTTATTATTGTGTAAATGAGACCGTTTACATGTAATCTCAATCAAACTGGATGTCTCTTTCCAAAAGCCACAAGTTATCAGACTTGTTGCAGGATTTATAGGGCGAAATTCTGCAGCCTGTGTTAGGCAGGTCAGATTAGATCATAAATGATCTCTTCTGGCCTTCAAATCTACTCAGTTTTTGGGCTAATTTTTTCCAACTCAATTCACTTTTGTTGCAGGCTTGAAAATGTAAAGTAAATTTGCTGATTGAATAATCATAATTCAGAATGTTTAGAAACTAGAAACAAGTGTCTCTTCAGAGCACCTCAGATCCTGATCTGAGAACAAGCCAGAGAAGCTGAAGCCAATCTTTCATTGCCGCTTGGATCTCTGAAGTCTGGTATTATCAAAATGTCTGTACATGGCAGATTCAAAACGACTTGGTGCTAGAGATGGTTGGACAGGTTTCAACCAAGGCTAGACCTTGTCCAAGCCTTTGTACTCTAACAAAAACCAAACCTTTCCTGACATATTTGTGCACTTCTTGGTTTTGTCAGAGAGCACAGCCCATATCCTAGCCCTGATGGAGTCAATGGGGCTAGGGGTTGGTCCTAGCCCTGGACATGTTGTAACAAGAACTTTCCTTATGGTGTTTCTGAAACAAATGAAAGAAGGAAAATGTGGGTTCTTTCAGAATAGACCCTGCCCTTTTGTGAGATCCAGCACAAATTGCAGAGCCCAGAAATTTGCCCATCACTAATACAGGAATATGGGAGTCGCAAGACTAGATCAGACTCAAAGCCCATCTAGCTCAGTAATCTGTCTCAGACAGTGGCTGGCACCAGATGTTTCAGGGAAAGGTCTAAGAATTCCTCAGTAGCGTATGTGACCCCACATTGAGGCTCATCCTGATCTCTGATAGCTAGAGACTGACTTGAGCCTTGAAGCATAAGGATTAATATCCCTTGCAGAATTGTTACCATTAATTATGTGTGAAATATGGTGACCATCCATACACAGTTTTCTGTGAACTCTATGAAACCACCCATCCTCTTTGCTGGTCAGAATCCAGCCCAGATCAGTAGCACCTAAAGTATTTCCCAAATGACAATGCCAATACGGTCTGCAAAGTGAGTTATGGAGGCCACGGTCCAGTTCCTAGTGAACAAGTCGCATCGCAGAGAGCAAGGATGGTCCACTGATTAGGGTGTCAGGTTCAATTCCTGACTCTGCCACTAACTCCCTTTGTGACCATGGGAAAGTCACTTAGTCTCTTTGTGCCTCAGTTCCCCAACTGCAAGCACTTACTGACCTCACAGGATAAACACATTACAAATTGTGACATGTTCAGCTCCTGTGATAACAGGGGCTAGACACGTACCTCACCTAGGTGGATGTCTATTTAGATTGTCAGCTCTCTGGGACAGGGGCTGTCTCTCACTACGTGTACAAGCAACGCCTGGCACAATGGGGCCCTGGATCTCTAGCTGCTGCTTCCATATAAATAATAAATAATTAGCAACAAAAACCCAACAAACCCTACATGGAAAGAACCTTACTGCTGCAAAATCAAACTACCAGTTCCACCTTTATTAATCAGCTTGGTCTTTAAATGCCAGACTCGTAACATTTTATATATTAAAACAAAAGAGAACAAACCAGCGAGAGATGCGAGGAAGGGAGGAGAAGGCAGAGCACAGAAAGGAGCGAAGGAGACAGTAAGCATAATGGAGAGAGAGAGGTGGGGGCAGAGGGGCGGGGTGTTGGCTTGCTAAGGAGGTTTTTCCAACCTCTCCCAAGCTCTGATTTATACAATATAAATAATTAAAAGCTGTGCAGACCCAACACTAATCCTTGTGGTACTCCACAAGCAACTTCCTTCCAGCTTAAAAAGGATTCCATTTAGAATTATCCTATGTTTCTTGCTCTGCGGCCAGCTTTCCACTCATTTCTGTGAGTTTGTGCATGGAGGTCGAGTTGACCCCTTTCTGTGGAACTCCCCGAAATGCGCTGCAAAACCCCCCGAACATGATATCCTTGTCGTTCCTCTTTCCTCCAGCCACAGCGTGATCCCTGCTATCTCCCAGCAGACTTGGAGAAGGTTGTGACTCCCTTTCCTTGAACAGCACTGTGCTTTCTGAGACCTGCCGAGTCGTTTCAGCCCAATTGCTCTACCAGTTCTGAGTCTCTGACTTTTCTCCTGTATGCCTCTAGGTCTCACTGGTTTTAGATGGAAGCAGAGTTGGCTATTGATTATGGAAGCGGTGAAGCTAGAGAAAGCTGAATTCTGCAAAGAAAAAGCTTGCTAATACTTAAACAGACTTTTCTCATATGCTGTCTCTGACCCTGCTCTCGCAGACAGGAGTTTACCTTGATTGATTTTCTCTGGCATGAATGCTGGGTGAAAGTGAATTGCAATGCCACTCACGTGACAGACCGTGGAAATTTAGGTTTGCACATGCTTGTGCTTGCACCAAAAGGGCTGCTTCTCTCTCAGCCAATCAGGAGTCTGAAAGAAAACCATGTGATTTATCTGAGCAACACAGCGCCAACCAGCCCAATGGTAAACATAAAATACTCACAACAAACTCCTCTGGATCAATGCATGGGGACAAATATGTGCAGAAAAGAGTGTTGAATAGTCTTGAAAAAATCACACCATGTTGTTTCTACTGTCCTTTGGACAAATACACAACAAACTCAGGCATGGGTCATCTACAAGCTTTGAACCCAGGACCTTCTGCATAGACATCTTCCTTAGTTCCATCTGAGCTGAAGGACAAACTCCATTAGCTGACAGCAGTAGTAGTCTTATCCTTGGGGACACTTTGCCAGTGTAGGGATTCAGGGAGCATGGAAAAGAGGTTAAAGTCCTGATCCAAAGCCCTTTGGATGTCAAAGGTCAACTGAATGTACCGGGCTTTGGATCAAGCCCTAACTTGATTTATAAAGTACTGGTGGTGAATTATTCCCTCTCAGCTCCTGCATGTGAGCAATGGAAGGAGACTTCACAACAAAGACTGGTTTGTTCCTTGTTCTCTTCCCCACAGTCGGTGCATTGGATTTGCTAGGGGTACTTCCTGCTTGTTCACCTTCTGTCCCCGTAAACCAGAGTTGAGGAGCAGCTAACATCTCATGGGAAAATGCCATGGAATGGTCTATTAATTAACCAGCCTGCTGAAACGTCCTGTACTGCTGTGACCTCCCTTGCTGTTACTACGGGAATTGACTTGACACTGGGCCCTTTTTGTTGCTCAGGAATTGGAACCATAGATGGAAAGGGGATCTATTAGCTCATCTATCTTGGTTCTTATAAGGGCCTCTTTACTTAGTGTCTGAGCAGCTCAGAAATAGGGTAAGAGGGGCATTGAAAATTAGCTTTTTGCATGGCCCAGAAGTTCAGACAAGCTGCAGATTGTCAAAAGTGTTGGGTGTGGCGTCCCGAGACATGCTTGGTTGTTGATGAACAGGAGCTGGAAAGCTTCCTGTGGGGTGAAGTTGCAGCAAACTCTCTCTATTGCAAGGTTGTCTAAAGTTAAAAACCAAGGGCCTGACCTGAGGGAATCTTTTCCTTTGTCTTCAATGGGCTTTGGATGGGGCCTTTAGACCTGTGTATATGATCTTTCCTCTCCCTTCTTCCATGCGTTGATGAGCAATGAAATTGTTTAAAATGCTGACATTTAACATATTGTCCCTGGCATCTGAGTGAGCAGCTGTTGAAATGGAAAGGGCAGTTCACACCTCAGAGCTCTTGATCCAGGCTGTCTGCAAACTCAGGCGTCACGCGCATCAGCTACGTTCGGGTCACATTTTTCAAGGTTTTCTTTGCAACTTTACAAACCGGCTAGAGATGATTTTTTTTTTTACTGTGAAGAGAACAATTGAGAGGTGAGTCTGTCATTTCCTCACTCCAAGAGAGCTCCCCTACCCTTCAGGAAATGCCTCTCTATATCACTGTAACTGGCGTTTATTTTTAATGCCCCTTTTGCACCAGGGTTCTAAGTCCCTGGGTTACGTAGGAGGCCAGAGTAGAGGATCACAATGGTCCCTTCTGGCCTTAGGAGCTATGTAGCTATGAAGCTATGAGAGAGATCACTTGATCATTACCTGTTAGGTTCACTCCCTCTGGGGCACCCGGCATTGGCCACTGTCGGTAGACAGGATACTGGGCTGGATGGACCTTTGGTCTGACCCAGTCTGGCTGTTCTTATGTTCTTATGAAACATTTCACCAGCTTTCTACACTGATTACAGAACTGGGGTGGAGGGGATGGGTGGAAGGAAGACCCAGGTGTTCAGGCTCTTGACTTTGCCTGCTTTGCCTAACTCCCATTGGTGCCTAACCTGCCAAGCCACCTTTGGAAATCCCACTCGGCAGCTACTTGCATTGTTAGGCACCTAAATAAAAACTGTCCCTTAGGGAAACTGAGGCACAGAAAGGCTATTTGTAAAGAGGGGCTAATAGCCTTGCCTTACCTCCCCAGGGTGTTGTGAGGACGTACATTACAGACCGTGAGGTGCTCCTATACTGCAGTATGTATCTACGATAGATGTGGTGAAGATAAATCCCAAGGCAGGAGGAGGCAAGCGCTGACAACAGACAGCAAGACCCAGCCACCGGGCAGGGAGAGAGCAGGTCTTCACCCTTGCCCAGCTGCAAGTGCAGAGGAAACATTCAAGTGGTCAGACTGGAATGGAAGTGGGAAGCCAAAATTAACACCTTTGGGCTTGAGAAAAATACGTTGTCATGTTTAATGACCGAACAGTTAGGACCTTGATTTCACAGCTCAGTGAGCAGGCAGATCATTGCTGTATCCCAGAGCGTGTGAATGATAAGCTGAAAAACTCTCCAAAAGCCACCCGGCACTGGAGGAGATACCGATTCGTTCCTTGAATTAGGTCTGAAAATCCTACAGTGGAAGTGAGGCTGAGTGAGAAAGAGATTTCCGGGAAAGCCAGGTCCAAAGACAGCTGGTTGGTGTTTGGGAAGGGGGAGTGGATCTCTGCATATTTGGACATATCTTTGGGAATGACTAAGTTGCATAGAACAGCTTGAATGATACACAACTGTCTCTGTTTAAGGGGGAAATGAGAAATAAACATTTGCAAAGTGTCACTGATTCAAGTCTTTTGGGGTTTTGTCTCTGACATGGCGTCCCTGGTCTCATTGTATGTACACAGCTCTTGGCAGTGCTACGTTGACGCACCTGGCAAAGACGAAATCAATGGAATGGGAGTTTTCCCTGAGTGGGGATTCAGTCAGGCCAGCAGCATTCAGCAGTGAGTTTAGCCAACAAGTATTTGTGCACTGATGACAACAGAACTGAGCTCACAGAAATGCATGATGAACCCTGCTATTACATAGTCATTTTAGCCATTGCTAATGACAGCCATGAAGGGAACAAGCAAATGGATCCCTGGGAGAGCTTGTGAATCCACTGTGATAGAATAACTCTATTTATTACTTAGAAAGCACCCCAAAATGCATGGAGTGCCCATTGTCCTCCGGCTTCTTCAAGGACCCTGCTCGCCATTCTCCTTCTAAGAAGGCTCGCATACGTACGCTCTGCACGGAGTGTGGCAGAAACTTTCAGCCACGTCTCCTGGTACATTTTCCTGTCATAGCCAGAAGGGAAAAGTGGTTTGGAGTGGAGAACAAACTTCCCTCAATTCTCATTCAACACTCAAATCCTCACTGAAATTCTGACAAATGTTGGATCGTTTTATTCCCCGGGGTGTTGATTTTTCACGCTCCCTTGCACTTCCTGATTTCACTCAGATCCATCTTCAGAAGCTCTGAAATTGCCCGAGAAGGCTTGGTCTTGGGTTGCTTCCGACTGAAACTGAGAAGCGCTGCTGATCCGGTGCGAGAAACTACTTTTACGCCGTTTCCAGGGAAGAGTGGTTTGGAAAAGAGTCAAATAACCATTGGGGGGGGGGGTCAAATTCACCCTGGTGTAAATCAAAGGAAGACAACCGAGTTACACCAGGAACGAATGGGGAGGAACAGTAGCCCATTTGTAAGACGCTGCCTGATGGAGAAGATGCTGTCCCAGGATATTGGTGAGACATCAGTGCCCTGGGATGCATGTCTAACCCCTCAACTAGGAGAGGAAGGATCCTCCAATGGTTAGTGCGCTAATCTGGATCATGGAAGATCCAGGTTCAATGCCCGGCTCTGTTACAGACTCCCTGGGTGCTCTGGGGCTAGTTTCTTTGTGCCTCCGTTCCCCACCTGCGACGTGAAGATAATAGTACTTCCTACATCACAGTGCTCACATAGCAATGCCCCTCTGCTATGTACATTGGCCAAACTGGACAGTCACTACGCAAGAGGATAAATGGACACAAGTCAGATATCAGGAATGGCAATATACAAAAACCTGTAGGAGAACACTTCAACCTCCCTGGCCACACAATAGCAGATGTAAAGGTAGCCATCTTACAGCAAAAAAACTTCAGGACCAGACTCCAAAGAGAAACTGCTGAGCTCCAGTTCATTTGCAAATTTGACACCATCAGATCAGGATTAAACAAAGACTGTGAATGGCTATCCAACTACAGAAGCAGTTTCTCCTCCCTTGGTGTTCACACCTCAACTGCTAGCAGAGCACCTCACCCTCCCTGATTGAACTAACCTCGTTATCTCCATACTGATTTATACCTGCCTCTGGAGATTTCCATTACTTGCATCTGAAGAAGTGAGGTTCTTACCCACGAAAGCTTATGCTCCCAATACTTCTGTTAGTCTTAAAGGTGCCACAGGACCCTCTGTTGCTTTTTACAGATTCAGACTAACACGGCTACCCCTCTGATACAGTGCTCACATAGTACAGTGATGGGAGCTGCATAACTACCATAGATATCTGCAGTGTTCTTGGAGCCTTGTCGGTCCCAGGATATGAGAGAGACAAGGTGAGGGAGGTCATATCTTTGATTGGACCAACGTCTGTTGGTGAGAGAGACAAGCAATTGAGCCATGCAGAGTGCTTCTGCAGGGCTGGGAAAGGGCCTCCGAGCATCACATCTGTACACAAGGTGGAGCAGATTGCTAAACATAAGGACTTGGGACAACTTCTTGCATGTGTTTCTGATGTCGCCAGTTGGGATGCGGGCGGGGTCCTGTCATTGCTGATGCCCAGGTTCAGCCATGCTGAGCTAGAATTGAATGCCTAAACTCAGACCTTTCACCCAAGCATCCCTGGGCACTTTATAGACATTAACTGGGCCTCCTGGCATCCACGATACCCCGAGAAGCAGAGATGATAAACTGCTTGCCCAGGGTTACAGGCTGAATCAGCAGCAGAGCTGGGAATGTAAACCTACAGTCCAGATTTCTGGCCCCCTGTTCTAACCGCTAGCCATTCCTCCCTCCTGTTAGCCAGAGATCCTGGGGAAGATCTGCTCCTTCCCACCGGAGCAGAAGAGCACCAAGGGAAAGAATTGTAGTGGCAGCCTCACTTACATAAGAACATAAGAACGGCCGTACCGGGTCAGACCAAAGGAGCATAAACACTGCCAAATTAAGTGCAAGAATGTAATAAGAAAAGCCAAAGAGGAGTTTGCTCCTTTCTATTTGCCTCACTCGGATTTGACTTCCACTTTTTAAAGCAAGTCTTTTTATCTCTCACTGCTTCTTTTACATGGTTGTTAAGCCACGGTGGCTCTTTTTTAGTTCCTTTACTGTGTTTCTTAATTTGGGGTATACATTGACGTTGGGCCTCTATTATGGTGTCTTTAAAAAGTGCCCATGCAGCTTGCAGGGATTTCACTTTAGTCACTGTACCTTCTGTTTAACTAACCCCCTCATTTTTGCATAGTTCCCCTTTTTGAAATTAAATGCCACAGTGTTGGGCTGTTGAGATGTTCTTCCCACCACAGGGATGTTGAATGCTAGTGTATTATGGTCACTATTTCCAAGCGGTCCTGTTATAGTTACCTCTTGGACCAGCTCCTGCGCTCCACTCAGGACTAAATCTAGGACTAAATCTACTTTTCAAAAGGCTTCCAAACTCCAGGGAGAGTTTTGCTGGGTCAAACAGGATCCAATGTTTGACCAGCGCTCAGATCAAAAGGTCTCTCCCCATAGTGGGTCTGAGTTTCTGATGGGGAAAACTGGGGTTGGAGTTTGGGGCCATGCATGTTTCCAAGCTGGCCCAATTCACCATCCTCTCGGGATCTGAATTCCCTCTTGGTCTTGGCAAGCGCAGAGCAAAGAGTCAACAGAATGGCCGTAAATCACTCGGTGGGACATGCTGGCTGCAGGCGCTACCCCTGCTCTCTCATTTCAGCAAAACCACCAGTGACACAACCTAATGTGCACTCGCCCCGAGGCCCTGGGAGTGGATTCTGGAAGTCGGAGGGCTCCGCGGTAGAGTCCATTTCGGCAAGCAAACGTATCATTTCGGGTCAGCGGCGGTGCCATTTGGAAGGCAGCTCATATTTCCTGAACTGCAAGCAGCAAGCTCTGAATGTAATTACGGGATTAAAGGCGTGTTCTGGAGTCAAACACATGGTTTAGAAGCAGAGGTTACACTTCCAGTCTGTTTACAAGACATGCTGAGCCCCGCTTAACCCCTTCCAGCCAGGGAACGATGGCGTGTGTTTCGTCAGCAGCACAGCGGTGCCATGGCGACCGCTCAGTGCCCACAGCAGCTGTATGAGGTAGAGAGGCGCTCGGGCTCTCTTACCCTTTCGGGCTCCATTTAGAGTTGCCAGCCCTCCAGGATTGCCCTGGAGTCTTCAGGAATTAAAGATTAATCTTTAATTAAAGATTATGTCATGTGATGAAACCTCCAGGGATCTGTCCAACCAAAATTGGCAACCCCGGCTCCTGGGCCTCTACTGGCTGTGGGAAGTAGGCCTCTTGCTCCTGACCCCATACAGGAATGATGTGTGGGAGTGGGCCTGCCAGGCAACCATGTCTAACTCCCCCTTGAAGAGAGACCATGGAGAGAGCAGCCATGCCATGCGTGGGCACCCCAGCCCACAGGAGACTTTAGGGCATGGGTAGGCGGACTATGGGCCAAATCTGCACTTCCAGACGCTTTTGAATGAACCCCCAAATCTTTTTATTGACTTATTATTATTGTTAATTTTTTTTATTATTCTCTCTGGAGTCTGAACCTTGACTATACCTTGACCAAGAAATTTGGACCTTGACAAGAAATAGTTCACTACCCCTGTTTTAGGGCCTGGTTTTGGGGTGTGGGGTGGGGTGAGGAAGGTACAGGCGACACCTTCTTAATGTAGATGGTAGGAGAGGAGAGGAAGGTGATTCGGTTGAGCTGACCATTCCGTCGACTAAGCTCTGGGCTCTTAATTCAACCAACAGCATAGTAGAAACTGAGACAAGGGCACAAAAAAGCTCTATCTCATGATCGCTTTTCAAGTTTAAAATCTTCCCGGCTTTCCTCAGCTTGCCCCGTCGCCCCATTGTGTGCCGGTTCCTGGGTATTCAGGCCAGAAGGGTCTGTGATGAGTTCCTGAAACCCACAGGCCATAGAGTTTCCCGCAGTGATTCCCACATGGAGACCAGAAGCTTCTGGTGAAATCAGAGCATCTCTTTAAGAAAGGCAGACGACCTGGATTTGAAAGCTCCAAGTGGAGGAGAATCCACCACAGCCCTCGGGAAGCTAGTTCAGTGGTTACTTACCCTCGCTGTTAAAAATGTGCATCTTATGTCCATTTTGAACTTGGCTGACATCAGTTTCCCACTGTTAAGTCTTGGGATCCCTTTGTTATGCCTCTGTCGATGGTGTTTCTCCACCACGGTAATTGCTAAGTGTTAAATTTACTTCATTGTGGCTCAGCTGAAGAGGAAATTTTTGATTCTTCAATTCCAAAATGTAAACAATAATTTACCCCTTCTTTTAAACTTTGCCTCCTTGTCTTGGGGGGAGGACGACTCCTACCTAAAAACATACGTCCTGCCAGCTCTAATTATACACAAGACTCTTACCGAGACATTTAAAAGATCCACATGCAACCTCAGAGTGGAAATTGGATTTAGCATCTACCCTCATAGAACAAATATCCTCTATCAGGCCTTGTCTAGACTTGAAGAAGCCACCACTGTTGTAGCTTCACCAAACGGCAGTAGTGGTGGATGTTTTGGCCATTCTGTGACCTAACCCTGATCAAACCCTAAATACGCTGCAGCTTCCATCTTTGCTGCCTTTGATGGAGATGCACTGCTGTAAGACGAGTGTGGACACAGCCTAGAAAAGGCAACCTGGGCTTGTTATCCTAGCCCTGAGAAAGGGGTCAAGACTTTCTCACACCAGAAGAAACTTTTTTGTTACCATATTTCAGTGTAGATCGTCATGGCCCAACCTTGGGAGGTCAGCACTCGATGTCTTCTGACCAATGTCTACATCTTCATTTCTCCCCATCCTCATTTTTTATTTCATAGGGGTCTGTGATGGGGTGTACCTGGCCCTTCGAAGCCCCTTTCTGGAGGCCCCATGGAGGAGCTGCAAAGGTGGGCCCTCCAGGCCTGCCTAGAGAGGCTGCATAGAAGCAGCCAATCAGAGCCCAGCAGGCTCAGATAAAAGGAGCGGCAGGGCCTGAGGAGGACAGTTCCAGGCTGGGGCCAGAGGAGGTGGTGTTGGCATTCAGCAAGGAGGAAGAGGATCTGAGATCTTCATCCCTGAGGCCAGGGCGAGGAGAAAGGGGCTACTTGGGAAAAGGCCCAGGAGAGAGCAGTAGCAAACTGGAGGCAGCAGTACATGGCTGCTGTGTGTAGGGCCCCTGGGTTGGGACCCAGAGTAATGGGCAGGCCCAGGTTCCCCTGCTGGCCACTGGGAAAGTGGCCCAAACCCTAAGAAGGGGACAAGGCTTGTTTAGAAGTCTGATCAAAGGGCAGGATTTAAAAGGCCCAGAGATGGGGCTGAAGACCTTGGTGAGGGTTGATAGTTGTGTTGGACTTTTTGCTATCCTTGGGGGGGGGGCGAATTATTTTTTGACTGTGTGACTTGGTTGGAGGGCTGAGTCACTGAAGACCTACCAAGCAAGATTGACACCTACAGGGGGCGCCAGGGGCAGGAAAGGCCTGCAGTACCACACCCAGCTGCTAGGAGGCTCTCAGGAGGTGAGTGCCCCATCGCAGGGTTGATAAGGCATCAAAGGAAGACGGTTCATCTGCTGCACACTGACATCACCTCTGTTTTTAGTCCCCCCCCCCCCCCGAAATAATGGCCAAGCCCAAGACTAAATGGAAACCTTAATGGTTCTCCTTTAATGTATTCTGCTCCCCCTGTTGTTTGGTCCTATTGGGAGAAGTTCCTTTGTCCTACAGTGGTGCTCAACTGAAATCAGATGTTGTTTGTGCTAGATGCTGTACATTCACATAGTAACAAAAAGTCTGAGTGCTAAAGAGATTAAAACCTAGGCAAATAAAACAGACTCGGAGTGGGGAAAAGGGACATATTCTCAGCTCCATTGTACCGGTGGGAACTGAAGCGATTTACCCAAGGTCACACATGCACTCTATGGCACAGCTTGGAATTGAAGCCAGCTCTCTCCGGAGTCTCAGTCCAGGACCATCCAGGTTCTGGCTGGAGAGTAAGCAGGGGTAACGTGCAGGAGGCATTCTCACAGCAAGGGGCTCTGCTAATCAGGTCAGTCTGGCCACCAGCTGGCAGACAATAACGTGTGACGTGGAGAGGTTTTCTTCTCGCTCCCTCAATGTACTGCTGTGAAATGAGAGGGTAACGGTACACATCCCTATTCAGCACCACAGATTTACAGCCACATCCATCTATGGGGATGAAAACGCAGCCATCCGTGTCCTTGCTCTGGTTTTCTTTTCAAGCCCCGTGGAATGACAACAGTTTTGGCGCCCGCCCAGGCCACAACCCAAGAGGTGTGGAGAGAGACAAGAGACTCCTTCCCCATGGAATCCGGGAACTCAAGTGATCAGCTGGCTAAATTGATTCCATGTGCCAAACGTGAGAACTTTAAGTGGAATCAAAACCTGGACAAGTTCACTGTCTGGTTAACATGTTACCTTCCTTGTGCCCTTATAAATGGGAAGGCTTTATGGAGCTGGGCAGCTCCTTCATTTGTCTCCTTAATACAACCCAAGAGAGAGGGCAAGCGCCCGGGAGACAATCTTTACCAGGCCATGAAAACCTTTATCTTGTGAAAACACTCCCTGTTTAGATTGTTTAAAGCAGTGGTTCTCAACCAGGGGTACATGTACCTTTGGGGGTACACAGAGGTCTTCCAGGAGGTACATCAACTCATCTAGATATTTGTCTAGTTTTACAACAGGCTTCATAAAAAACACTAGTGAAATCAGTACAAACTAAAACTTCATACAGCCAATGACTTGTTTATGCTGCTCTATATACCATACACTGAAATGTAAGTACAATGTTTATATTCCAATTGATTTATTTTATAATTATATGGAAAAAATGAGCAAGTCAGCAATTTGTCAGTAATAGTGGGGCTGTGACCCGCTCGTCTTTTTATGTCTGATTTTGTAATCGAGTAGTTTTTAAGTGCGGTGTAACTTGGGGGTACGCAAGACAAATCAGCCTCCTGAATGGGGTACAGTCATCTGGAAAGGTTGAGAGTCACTGGCTTAAAGTAAGGCATTTCTCAGCTGTTTTTATTGCCTCGTTGTATATCTAGCCACGTGTCTATTGTGTTTCTTTAGCACCCTTTCCTATAGACCCCAGGGCCTAGGGTCCCAGAATGGGAGACCTGGAAATGTAGGCCATCGTGAGGCACAGCAGATGCCACCCCCTAGACTTACTAACATTTGTGGGGCCTTATACATGCTGTGATTGCCACACATATGCAATGAAATGGCCATTTTGCACAGTCGAGGCTGCTAGCAAACGGCAGAGCAGTGGTGGCTGCTTGCCCCTGGAAGTGGGTCTCGACGCAGCCAAATGCAAGGTCAGACCAAACGACGAAGGTAAGCCGGACTGACAGGATGGAAGACTGTATCCTGGAAACCAGCAACTCAGTGAAAGGCAGAGGGGTTATGGTGGGTGACCAACGGAACTTGAGCTCCCAGCTTGAAGCTGTGGCTAGAAGGAGTAACACGATCCTTTGATAAACAGAGAGCTAGGCGGTAGTTTAATTGTCTCTTGGGAAACTAGTCTATCCGGACCCCATAGGTATGGGGTCTCTCTTGCTCCAAGAACAGCTGTCATTCTGCCTCCATCCTCTTTCCCCCCTCCATCCATGCTGCAGGGTCTGTCTCGCATGCCTGTAGCGCTCCTGGTGCATACGCCCACACATACACACACTCCCAACAGTGCACAGTTGTTGCAACTGCTGTTGGGATTACTGCCGTGACGGGCTCCACCACTGGGGTGCCAGGGCGGATAGAGAGGACTGGTGTGATAGCGCCACTGATGCAAACAGTCCTCCCACAGTGCACCTGGGCACCTGGACATATCTCACCTAATCAAGTCCTTGCTGACCAATATCGTCTGATTGTCTCCTGGTTCTCTCCCATCTGTTCGTCTGTCTCCGTCTTATATTTAGATTGTCAGCCCTTTGGTGGCACGGACCATCTTTTTGTTCCATGTTTGTCCAGTGCCTGGCAGAGTGGGGTCCTGGAGTAGGACTGGAGTCCTAGGCGCTACCACAAAAATATAATAATAAGTGAAGCCCCTAACTGTGTTTTTTGCTGCACTCGTTTAAGGAGGGCTCTGGGGGCAGACAAGGAGCAGGGAGGTAAAAGCCCCTCTCTACGTAGCTCAGACGCAGCTGCACCTCAGTTCCAAGCCCTGTATTACCGGAAGGATATTGACAAACTGGAAAGTTTTCAGAGCAGAGCAATGCAATGGGGCTGGCGGGGCTTAGGAGGAAAGCTGAAAAGAGCCAATATGTACGCAGCAGCTTGGGTAAGAGATGGTTAGAGAGAGGTGCTGACAGAAGGGTGCAAACAAAGGAAGGAAGAGAATTAGGGTTGGCTAGAGGGCTTTCGTAACACAGAGTAATGAGATTAAACTAAGAAAGGAATATTTAGGCGGAGTAAATATTGATACGTATCAAACATCTTACTGTTACAAGCATCTATCTGATTGGGATTATTATTTATATGTCATGGCAGTGCCAGATCATGGCCACATTGCTGTATACCATAGGCGCTGTACACACCCAGTGCCCACCCATAAGGGAATGTCAACATAGCAGCTGCGAGGGTTCTTCCCAGCACCGATCGACAGACCCACGCAAGTTTGTACGCCGGTGGCTAGCCGAAGCCGCCGACCGTGGCCACAGGGCTATTTTTAGCTCACCAGCATGAGCAGAGCTGGCGTGTGTCTGTCTCCTCATGCTGGGAAGCGCGCCCCCCGCTGCTGTGTGGACAAGGGGTGATGGTCCAAGCGGACCAGGGCAGGGAGGGGAAATGGATGGAAAAAAGATGAAGCCACATGCTCAGGTCACGCAGCGGAGCAGTGGCTGCCGAGTCTCAGCACAGCTCCCTACCCGCTCGTTCACTTATGCTGGGCACTGGAAGTGGTGGAAGCTTCAGGGCTTGGATTGTTTTCACACTAGGCGGAAGGGAACTCAAGGAAATCTACAAGCAGGAGCTCCCTGCATTGGCAGGCGGACCGGCTGGAGCACCAAATGGGCCTTTTCCCGCTACTAATTCCTCCGTTTGTCGGAATGTTGACACTACACCACAAGCATTGCGGGCAATTAAGAAAATGCTCCACTGAGTTGTGGGCTATCATTATTGGTCTAGACTTTGGATTGGCTCCACGTCAGAATAACGTTTGAGCTGGAGGGGACTGTACAAAACAGGGGCATTGAAAGACTTAAGGGAACGTACAATGAACCTATAAATAATCCTAACAAAAAACCCCCAACCCCAGTGGACGCTGTATGGCCAAACTGTTCAGAAGTGTTCACTGATTTTCAGTGCTTCACTCAGGCAGGGCCCAACTTCAGGCACCTTGGCCTGATTTCTGGGTTGCTGTAGTGCCACTGAATTCATTTTTAAAGGTGCTAAGCAGTTGACACCCGCCGGAGTTGTAGGCACTCAGCATCTGTGAAAATTATTATTATTGGTCTGACACATAGAAACCCCTTGCCAAGATCAGGGCCCCATCCTGCTAGGCACTGTACGTACACATAGAAAGAGACAGTTCCTGCCCCAAAGAGTTGACAGACTGAATGGATGAGACTAGGGTGACCAGACAGCAAGTGTGAAAAATTGGGATAGTGGGTGGGGTGGTAATAGGCTTCTATATAAGAAAAAGCCTCAAATATTGGGACTGTCCCTGTAAAATCGGGACATCTGGTCACCCTAGATGAGAGAAAGAAAGATTGGGAGGGGAAATAGAGGTGAACTGACCGCCCTGGGGTCACATGGCAGGTCAGTGCTGAGCCAGGAATAGAACCTCCTGGGCTCCAGCCAATGGGTAACACTGCCTCAGGGTAGCTTAAATCACATCCAAGATCTTCCTATTAACTAGATTGTCTATGGAACTGTGTAGAAAGAACACAAAAGAAAGCATGGGGGTTGTGAGCTGCTCTTTTCACTTTGCTATCTTCTCTCACTGGCTTTTGCTGCCCCTTATGCAAGGAATGTCCCAATCGTGTTGCTCTAGCCCTTCCCCTTTAATTTGCAAGCCTTTCTGAACACCCAGCTCTACCGTGAGCCCCATGGTAAACTGCGTAATGGCCATAGCTTGGCATGGGGCACTGTTAGCGATACCTTAGCACCTCTTGGTTTTATTACCACCCTCCTCACAAAGAGTCCCAGCTGTACACTTATCTAAGAAAATATACCACCCATCCTCCTATTTTTCTTACCCTTGTCTTCTCATAAGAACATCAGAACGGCCAGACTGGGTCAGACCAAAGGTCCATCCAGCCCAGTATCCTGTCTTCTGACAGTGGCCAATGCCAGGTGCCCCAGAGGGAGTGAACCTAACAGGGAATCATCAAGTGATCCATCCCCTGTCACCCATTCCCAGCTTCTGGCAAACAGAGGCTAGGGACACCATCCCTCCCCATCCTGGCTAATAGCCATTGATGGACCTATCCTCCATGAAAGTATCTACTTCTTTTTTTAACCTGGTTATAGTCTTGGCCTTCACAATCAGTTACTTTATATCCTAAACCCTTTGGGGTGCAGGGACTACCTTTTCTCATATGTTTGTACAGAACCCAGAACAATGAGATCCTAATCCTGGCAGGGACCTCTGGTTCTCATCACCCAGATGTGCTTGGTGACCAGACCATCAGTGGGTGCAAACAGTTTCTTGGCAATGGTTCCACATGGCTTTTAACAGCCGCCAAACACAGTGGGTCAGATCTTCAGCCCGCATAAATCTGTCTAGCGCCACTGAAGTCAACATGCTACAGTTAACGGAGCTTGGCTGGTTTACACGGGCTGAGGCTTTGGGCCTAAGCACATTGTAAGAGCCAGGCCTGGGCTAGGCCTGGAAATCCACCCTTGTTTACAACCAAACCAGTTTTTCGAATGCATCCCAAATACAGGAACGACGATGCGCAAACAGCAGGGGCTCCAAACCCAGCAAATACCGTGGCGACACACACACAAAAATAAAATCTTCGCAGAAAGCTCCCTGAACAAATGGCAGAAATTGTCTCCCTTCCAGGGCCATCTGCCTACCATCTATCATTTGTTTCGCTTTAGTATTTCTAGGAAAAACAATTCTGGATCCCCTTGTGATTTATGCTCTGAGCTAGCCAAGGTCATCAATTGCTTAAATCCCCTGCCTGTCCAGGGCCTGCCTTCTGCAAGAGGTGATCCCCATGATAATCTCGATTTGACGGGACACGGCTTGTTTCTATGAGCGTTTCAATACGGAGTCCCTGGGACCTGAATTTCAAGTTAATTTGCTGATTACCCACTCTGACCCTCCGACCTTAACGTTCCCATCTGTGCTACTTCGAAGAAGGCGACATCAGGGCTTCTCCCTTTTTAGAGTAGATGCTCTCCTCACAGCGCATTTCAGGGGTTTACGATTAGTCCATAAAAAGTCACCTCAGCCTGGAACTTGGCACGTGCAATCTTTGCCCTTAGAATGTTCCTCTGCTGGGGACACTCATCTCAAGGGGTGGGAAGAATTGACAGTGAGGTGACTACAGAAATTATGGGGAAGGCGGTAACATAATTAAGTTGATATTTGATTATGTTAATAATCCAATGTAGCCTTTCCTCTCTCTTTCGCCATAGATAGATAGGTAGGGATGTAGCTAGATCATTTATCTAGGTACTTTTATGGCCCCCCTCATTCTTATATCTGAGTTCTCCCCATCTTTTTAAAAACAGAAGTAGCCATGATAATCTCTCTCATTCCTCCTTCCAGTCAGGTCAGGCTGGGGAGGCTACTGGCTGGTCGTTCGGGGTATTTGGGTGGTTGTGAACATTCTGATTTTCTCTGGGAGGAAGAATCCCAGCTCAGTTGGCTCCATCTCCATCAAACCATACTCAGTGTGCGGAGAGCGGAAGAGGCAGTGCCGAGGGAGGTGAGGCTGAGGCTCTGAGGGTTGTGGGGGTTCGGGGGGAGGGTACAGGGACAGGACTTAGAGAGAGCGCCTTCCACCTAGGGATGGTGTCGGGCCCACTATTACCTTAGCCAGGGCTCTGCAGGTGGAATTAATCAAGGGCGGCTTTGCCCCTGTGTAGGCCCCATCTTTGTTCAACGCGCACAGGCCTTGTTATAGGGACCACCAGATCGTCTAGCCTGCCCTCCTGCATCTCCTCGGCCACCGATGTGCGCACACTAAACCCAACAACCAAAATGAGACCCGACTATTACAGTCCCCAGGAGACATGACTCTTGTGTGAGAACGGGCGGGACCGAGGTGCACCGGTCCCCGCAGCGTACATACTGGAGCAAATCCAGCCCTTCCCCATGGCTGCCAAGGGGCCTTGTGCCACAGAGCCAGTGTGGTTTTGACAAAGGGCATTAGATGGATTCACAGGACTCACGCAGAGGGTTTCAGGGAGGGTGATGCCCTGCTCTGTGCAAACTGCCTGTGCAGGACGTGAGTGTGAGGGGGGTGAGATCTACTTCTCCAGGGATTCTTCCATCTCCCATGAAGGTGGGGAGGGGGTTGCATAGCTACTGGCCTGCACAGCAGCTCCATGGGCTGGGAGGGGATTCCTTCCCCAGTCCTAAACACACCCCCCCAAAACCTAGCCTGGGCAGCGGGTTGCTGGGTTGAGGGTTTGTCCCACTGTGAATAAAACAGACTAGAAGGAACATCCCGAACCTGTGCGTCACCTAGAGGTCTTTTTCACCTCAGGAGCTCAAAGCACTTGACCAGTAATCTTCTGTGAGGCACAGCAAGGGAAGTATCACCAATCCCATTCCACACCTGGGGAAACTGAGGCACAGAGAGGCTAAGTGACTTGTCCAAGGCCACAGAAAGTCAAGCTGGTTAAAGAGGGGCCTGTCAGTGACACAAGAAGGTTAGATTAATCCAGGGTTTGACTAACACTAGGGTACACCGGAAAGTCCTTCCCTTTGATAAACCTTCCTCACCATCACCTGAATGACAACAAACACATCAGGAGCAGAGCTTTCCCTGACTGGGGAAGAGAGAAGACTCAAACAATGACCGCCACGAGAAAGCTTGCTGTATAGCCCTGATTTACCTGATGCTATGGAGATGGTTTTTATAGAAACGATAGATTGACAGATCTGTCAATAGATAGATGGGTAATAGAACCCAGGAGTCCTGGTGTAATGAAGAGAATGTTCAGTCTCATTTCTAAACCACAGAGGTGGGAATAAGTGACCTCATTGCTTGGAAGTTTAGCTCAACCTCTTTTCTAACATATACAGTAAATTGTGGGCCCCAAATTGCCCTATATGATGTGTGCATTTATAAGGATCCCAACTGAGGTTAGGGCAGAATTAAGGTCTGTGTATAAAATCCACTGTCCCTTCTAAAATGTGAGGTCAGGGATTGGGGTTTTGCAAATGGGCTGGTGAGGAAGCCCAGCCTAGGGTAAAAGCCGTGCATAACAAGCTTGATTAAAAATAATGCTCTGCTGAGCATGATCTTGTTTTGTTCACTCTCATGGAAAACGTAATGAAAGGGGATTCCATGGCCTTTTTTTTTGTTTTTTTCCCCTGTCTTACCCTAATTAGGCCGGCCGGCAAAAATCTGCCTTGTCAGTACTTTTCAGAGAGACTTAAAGAGACATGAAATATACCTGCCGGCTACAGGCTTTTCAAGGCAGGCTTTTGTGTTTTGCTGTGTCTAGGCAAAAGGACAGCCAAGCATTTAACTGCTTGAGAACTGCCTCGCGTCCTGAGTCTATGGGACAGAACTACACGCACTTCCAGTGCTGCCAGTTTTGGCTGTTATACTATCTCCATGAAATATCAATAGGCTGCTGCATTCCACCACCGCCAAAGGAGAACGGCAGTGAAATGGCTAGCGCCGTTTGCTACTTCGAGAGTGGCCAATGCAGCCCATCGAGTTCTGCAATGCAGCCCATCGCTTCCTGTGTTCGGACCACATGACTGATCCAGCGTGCAAAGCACTGCGCAGTCAGCGTGGACGGATCAAGATGACATGCTGGAGATCTGTATTCTTCATGGGCTGCCTGTCTGTATGGGTGATGAGGTGCAAGCGCTGAGCTGCTCCGTATTCTCCCTGTTGAGATGGGGGCAGCAGGACTGAGGATAGTGTTCCCAGAGAGGGTGAACGTTAATGGGAAGCCTGGCACGATCAGGTGCTCTCCGTATTCGTCTCTATCCCTTTCTTGATATACTCATGTTGGTTTTCTTGACCATACTCAAATCATAGGCCTTGGAGGCCGAAGTCACCAGAAATTAACCATGGTTTCAGTTCTGAGTAGCGTTTCCCCCAGAGGCCTTAAAGTTTATGAGCAAGGTTGAGGCCTGTGGTCAAGATAACCAGGAGAAAACATTTGCTGTTGTTGCCCATTCTGCACCCGTTGAGTAGATCAATAGAACATCTCATGATCTCCAGTGCTATACATCTGTCACCTTCCAATAGCATGAAATTTACTAAATAAAATAAGAAGGCACAACCAGTTCTTGACCTGGATGCATGTCCTTGTTCACAAGGAATCAACTGTGTCCACTACATCTTGTGGCCTGCCTTTCACCGCTGGTCTTGTCACATCACAGTCTCTCCAGGAGACGTTCTATCCTAGGATGTTTGGTCCCAGGAGGACATCTCATTCCCCAGCCCAATCTCTGGCTGAATTCACAATTCCAACCCACCTCCCTTCTGCTCACAAAACTGGGGGGAGGGGGTGACATGCAACCAGATGGTGCTGACGAAATACAGAGGAACAAAATTCAAACATGGGCCAGATCCCCAGTGGTGTAACTAGTCATTGCCTATTTGATTTGGCCCCAATGTGTTGAAGTGCCATTTGATTCCTTTGTGACTAGAACTAACAAGGCCAATGGCGCTACCGAAAACAAATCTTCAGATAACATGCTCACAGCAGAGGCTTTCTCCCCCCTCTAGTTTTAATTTAAAGCATGCCCCATAGGGCACTAATAGCCAGTGTAACTAAACCCCACTGTTCTGTCCTTATCATAGACTATCAGGGTCGGAAGGGACCTCAGGAGGTCATCTAGCCCAACCCCCTGCTCAAAGCAGGACCAATCCCCAGACAGATTTTTGCCCCAGATCCCTAAATGGCCCGCTCAAGGATTGAACTTAGAACTCTGGGTTTAGCAGGCCAATGCTCAAACCACTGAGCGATCCCTCCCCTTTTATCTAGTCCCTGATAAATGAAGAATTAGCCCTTTGTGTGGGGCTTGCATTGATCTGAAGCACAGTTTATCGTCCGGAAGAATTTCGGGCTGATTATTTTTTCCCTACACCAGTTCCTCGCTCCTCACCCTGCTGTAAGTTTGCAGATCAGACACAGCCCGTAAGAGAGCATGTCTAGGGGGGCTTGTTCTGTGGGAACGAGATGCGCTATTGCCCCAAGCTGCCATTATAGCAAAGGGAAAGGCAGAGGCTACGTACGTGTCCAAGATTGTACAACAGGGCTCAGATATACGCCATCAACTGCAATAAGAAACTATTCCTTTAGATCAAGTGACAAGCCAAAAGAACCCCCCCCCCCAGCAGATACAGAGTAGATCTAGAGCCACTCTCTGGGGAGGGAAGTTCCCTGATGTAGCAGGATAATGGTTTCGCGAAGCATCTGAACAAGGCAGAGGCATTAGATAGAAGATCCCCCTAGCTAAGGGGTAGGTGGGTAGCAGGACCCAGCTACGAAGGAGTCTAGCACATCCAGGGGTTGGCTTTGGCTGCAGTCACAGAGATGTGAGGAGAGCACTGAGGTGCTGTATTTAAAACCCTGGCCTACAGCAGCACAGCTTGGATGAACTGAGTAACCTGCAAGCCCCCCCGAGTCCCCCAGGCTCTCTCTATTTGATTTCAGATAGAAATTGCCCATTATCCAATCTTGGATGGAAAGTGCAGCCATGAAGTAGGTGGAGCTCCTGCCCGGCTCTGCACACAGACACACACTACCTCCAAAGCTATCTCCTCCCTGGGGTCTTCCTTTATTTGTAACTCCGTTAACAAGAACCAAAACATAAAGCTCACCCTAAGTTTCCTCCCTAACCCCAGCTGTTCCTGGTGTTTCTCCACAGGGACAGCCTGTCTTAAACACCAATTCCCTCTACTCAAAGGAGCACGCTCACTTCCCTTATATGTAGCATGGAGTTAACAAGCCACACCTGCCTCCGTGAGTCAGCAGGAATAAGTTATTAGCTCCTGACAGGCTTTGAACACCTGGTCAGGAGAAGAGCCCTGCCACCCTGTTAGATGACAGCTAGTCAGTTCTTAATCCGCGAGTCTGAAAGGCCTGTCTTTGGCACGCGTGGCCCCTAGGTTAGCATTCAGTTAGAAGAGTTCCCCAGTCTCAGGGCCCCAATAGACAGGGAACTGGGAACGACAAATGGGATTTGAAACTTTTGCATTTAGAAGACCAACAGAAATCCAACCAACGTCTACTCTGCATTATCTAGTGCTTATCTGCCCCCCATCACTACAGCAGCTAAGCTCCTCACCATCTTTAACATATTCAAACTCTCAGCACCCCTGCTGGGCAGGGCAGTGCTATTATTCCCAGTGTACAGGCAGGGAGACTGAGGCTCAGAAGATCATGTTTGCAAAAATGTTTGTGGCTTAGGTGCCTAAGTCCCATATTCAAAAGAGACCGAGGCACTCGGGAGCCAAAGAGTCACTGGGATTTTGGCTCCTAAGTTACTTTAGAAATTGGGATTTAGGTGCATTTGAAAATTTTACCCAGAGACTAATGGCAGCTGAGTTCAAGGGGGGGTTAAGTGCCTACCTTAGAGGCACTAGAACTAGGTGACTTAACCAAACTCAAACAAGGACAGTAGGTAGCACAGGGATTTGAACCACCAGTCTTGGGGGTCTCAGGCAGCGTGCTAACCACTGGACCACCCTCAGAGGCTATTGGGCCCGCCTCCTATCGACTAGAAACCCTGCAATGCCGCAAAGCACCTAGAGGCCAGTAAGAGAGAATGGGTGTTTGGTGACATAAGTAGACAGCCTTAGTCCACATAACAAAAACCACCATCACAATTGCCACAGTGACATCTTTGTCCCTTTTGCTAATGTGGCAATCAGAGTCCGATCCTCAGTTGGGGTACATCACTGCAGCTCTGCTGGCTTCAGTGGAGGCTGGACTTCCCACCAGCTGAGGTGCTGGTCCCGAATGTGTACGGACCATGAGCACTTCGCCCAGAGATGTTCCCTGCCCCCAGGGTGAGGCGGAGGCACATGGACGGCATGCAAGAATGCCCCAGGGTATGGTCCGTTGGCTAAAGCTGAAGACTCCAGCTTGCAAACCTGCCAGTCACCAACAGCAAATGGGAAGAAAATAACCCACTGCAATGGAATTGTTCCTTTTCTTGCCACCCTGGGCAGAGAGGCCCAGGTGTCTAAGTAGTACCTGGATGGGAAGCCAAGACAATGCAATGGGCAAAGGCCTTAACAGTGCAGATCAGGCTGAAAGCTTTAAAACCTGGAAGGAAAACATGGCTTCCACCAGCTCTGACAGTATGTGGCAACCCAGTGAAGTTTGCTCCTTGACTGGGGAGGACTTAGAGAGGGCTACCATCTGGCTTCCTCCCACCCTCCATTGGACTCCATCAGTCCCCTGCTCTTGGAAATTTTAATTTGAACGTCATATTCCGGAACAGGGACAGGAAAAGGCGAGCAGCGTACGCCAAAGTCGGTGTTTTTCAAATTCCTTTCAGCCACCATCCCTGCTGAGCTGGGGACAACGCAGTCCCTCTGCTCGAGCGTTTTTCAGCCAGAATGGACCGTGACTCCTGCGATCAAATCGAATGTGAAAGGCGAGCAAGTGGGATGGACCATTTGGTGCGTTAATTACGCGTGTCACATGACCTGCTGCTGCTGTCTCCTCAAGGAGCGGCCAAGCACATGCACCAGTGAAACATGTGAGGTGAGGTGCGGGCGGGAGCGGGGAAGACTGACAATACTGAGTGAAATCCTGCCCCTCCTGAAATCCATGGCAAAACTCCAATTGACTTCAAAGGGACCAGGATGTCAGCCATTGTGTTGGAGGGGTCCCAATATTAGGGGCTTTGTCTTATATAGGCAACTATCCCCTCATTCCCTGAAAAAAACGTGTCCCGATTTTTCACACTTGCTATCTGGTCACCCTAGAGGGGTGTGTGTGTGATCCTTCACCTGCACACATTGCACTGCTGCTAACAGGCGCTGGCTTTTGCTTTTCCTGGCGGGTGCTCCACCCTTGCTCCCCTCCGAGGCTCTGTCCCTCTCAGCCTCTTCCCCCGAGGCTCCACCCTCGCTCCACCTCTTCCCCCCCTCCCCTGAGATCCTTCCCCTTGCCCGCCCGCCGGTTGCTTGCTCCTCTCTGCCCCCTTGTTTCCCCCGAGTGGCCAGCCCTGGGGCCCCACTGAAAAGCTAGGGCTGGCGGGTGCTGAGCACCCCTATTTTTTTTTCTGTGGGTGCTTGAGTCCCGGGGCACCCACGGAGTCAGCACCTCTGCTGCTGCTGGTACATCGAACACATCAAGTGCTGGTACAGCCAATGCTTTAGCCAGTCAGAAAACGGGTTGGTGAGCGAGACAAGCTTTCAAGCTCCACAGAGCTCTTCTCCGGGGCTGGGAAAGGTTCTCAGAGCCTCACCGCTAAACACACAGTGGAACAGATTGTTTAGCATAAGGAGTTAACACATATTTCAGGGGCCAGTCATGGTGAAGTGGCCTGTTAACACCTCCCCAGTCAGAGGGGGGGAAAGAGGAAAAAAGCTGGGGAGGGGGCGAACTGGGTTACAGATTGTTGTAAGAAGCCATTACACTGGATTTCTGATTTATTACAACAGTCTGTAACCCACTTAACCCCCACCCCCCGCCTTTTATTTTTTCCCTTTCCCCCCTATGACTGGAGCGGTGTTTTATAGGCCACTTCATCTGAAATATGTGTTACCTACTTCTGCTAAACAATCTGTTTCCCTTTGTATTTAGCTGTGAGACTGAGGCTACATGTGGACTACACTACAGCCCGTACCGCAGTACAGCTGTGCCCCGGAATGCTTTAGCTCCTGCCTTCCCAAGAGGCGGTAGTTATGTCGGTGGGAGACGCTCTCCTGCCAGCAGAGTGCTGTCTACACCGGTGCTTAGGTTGGTATAATTTACCTCGCTACGGGGTGTGGATTATTCACGCCCCGGAGCAACATCAGTTATACTGAAGCATCCTGTAGTGTAGACAAGGTCTGAGTCCCTTTCCCAGACCTGAGGAAGAGCTCTGTGGAGCTCAAAAGCTTGTCTCTTTCCCACCAACAGAAGTTGGTCCAATAAAAGATATTACCTCACCCATCTTGTCCCTCTAATATCCTGGGTCTGACGTGGCTACAACAACACTGCATACAAGTAACTACTTGACTGGCATGCAAAGCGGTGGAGGTTTTGCACGTACAAAGGGTTGTTTTAGTCAGGGCCGGCTTTAGGAAGGGCGGGGCCTGATTCGAATACCCAGTGGCGGTCCGGGTTTTCGGCGGCACTTCGGCGGCGGGTCCTTCACTCACTCCGGGTCTTCCACGGCACTGAAGGAAACCGCTGCCGAAATGCCGCCGAAGACCCGGAGCGAGTGAAGGATCCGCTGCCGACGTGCCGCCGAAGACCCGGACCGCCGCAGGGTGAGTAGAAAAATTAAAAAGGCACCTAAGTTAGGCACTCTTCTTTAGGGCGTGGGGCCCTCTTAGGCGCGGGCGCGGGGCCCTCTTAGGCGTGGGCGCGGGGCCCTCTTAGGTGCGGGGCCCGATTCGGGGGAATCGGGGGAATCGGCCTAAAGCCGGCCCTGGTTTTATTTGTACGTGCAAAATAAGATGTGAAGTTCTGAACATGTGGCCCTGACCACACTGTCCTTAATCTAGCTAGAGCCTTACCAGGCAGAAACCAGTTAATTCATGAAACCAGGGAGCACCTCGGACACATTCCACGGGCTTTACCATGTCAACTGGTTCCTCACTGGTTGAAGCCTGGGGCGAGTCTATGCTGGGAGCCGATCAGAGTGCAAACTACATTTTCTGCTAGGGTAGATGTAATAAGCATGAACAAACTCATGGGTGCACTTAAATAAAACTGTTCATGTACAAGTGAGACATATTATTAGCACACAGCAAATGGCATATCCCACTCAAACAATGAAGGGTCAGTTTTACTGACAGTCATTGGGCAATGATCTGGCACCAGATTATCAGACATTACTGGTGTGCAATTGTGCATACAAAATGTGTGTGTAATTGCTCGACTAACGTCCCCACAGTTATCATCCTGTAAAATGGGGAAGGTCGCGGACCAATGGCTTTACGGATCGTTTGTGAATTTACAAATGCGTTTGTGGGAGCTGCACAAACAGGTGAAGTGTTCAGTTGTACATGATATTAGATGCCTAAAATGAGATGTAGATATGCTGAGATATCCTATATTTTCTGCTAGGGTGGGATTTATTTGATTTGATTTGTTGTGTGTGCCTTTACTCGAATCGCGGGAAAATGGAGACCAGAAGCATGGCTGTGAAACACAAGTCCTCATCTGCAGCTGCTTATGACATCACACCCCGCACTTTGCTCACTCATGAGGCTTGGATCATGCTTGAAGTGATAATGCTCCATCTGTGACCCCATGTGTTGTTGCTGTAGATGTGGTTATGATGTCACAAAGGACTGTACAGTGGGCTGCTCGACGTTCTTGTCTCCATTTGACAGAACAAGAAGCGATGGCCTCAAGTTGCAGTGGAGGAGGTCTAGGTTGGATATTAGGAAACACTATTTCACTAGGAGGGTGGTGAAGCACTGGAATGGGTTACCTAGGGAGGTGGTGGAATCTCCATCCTTAGAGGTTTTTAAGGCCCGGCTTGACAAAGCCCTGGCTGGGATGATTTAGTTGGTGTTGGTCCTGCTTTGAGCAGGGGGTTGGACTAGATGACCTCCTGAGATCTCTCCCAACCCTAATCTTCTATGATTCTACGATTTCATGGGATGAGGATTCACGATTGCTTGTTTGTGTTGAACAGTGTTGGAGTGGGGACTGTAAGACTTCTGTGTCCCTGTTATAGGCAAACCCTCCTATCTAACGCTAGGAGGCGACATGTCCTTCCACCACCAGATATCTTGCCACAGCCCACGCATTCAATGTACAACCCAGCAAGAGGGCTGAAGAAGCGTGTTTATGGCAAGTTGTCCGGGAGGCTCCCGCGGTGAGCTTGATGCTGAGAAGAGCTGGGTCTGGAATACCATATACCGACCTATCTC
Organism: Emys orbicularis; assembly: GCF_028017835.1. Lineage (NCBI taxonomy): Eukaryota > Metazoa > Chordata > Testudines > Emydidae > Emys > Emys orbicularis. The sequence goes on from NC_088693.1 coordinate 3,224,629, forward strand.
CAAAGGGAGCCAGGCTGTGCTTGGATTTTTCAAGCCATTTCACCAGCTAACTAGGTGCAAGAAGAGGGACTTTGCCCTTGAACCTGTGGATGGCAGGAAGTTTCTGAAATGCAAAACACATCAGCCCCCCTCTCTCTCTGTATATATACACACACACATTGCATACAAGATCTCTGTGGTTCCCAGGGACGTTGTTCTCTGCTCAGATTATCTGGGGGGCTGCGTCATGTGGTCAGGTCACTCCTGCTGCATAATGTAGAATGTAATGCAACATGACTAATGCAACCAGATAATGAGACCACAGGATGTCCTAGCCTGGGGACATCAGAAAGCAACCCCCGCACAGTGTGTTTCAGAAGGGAAAATAAATGCTCTGCATTACTTTTCCTGTGTTGTCATGGTTCCTCTTGGGTGAAAGGTTCCCCCCTTACAAAATCTCTATACTGATGTTAACAAAAGAGAAAAGTTGCATAGGAAACTGATGACGGGCGGGGCGGGGCGGGGCACGGGGAGCAACCTGGTATCCATGGATCTGGGTTCTACTCCTGGGAGAGCTAACTCCAAATCCTGGCGTTTTGAAATATTCAGTGAAACGTCAGGCAGATTTTCCAAAAATACTCAGCTCCCATTTGAACACCAAAAGGAGAGGGTCAGATTTTCCGTAGGGCTTCGCACATTGCGTGCTGAGCTCTGGCAATCAGTGTCACAATGGGAGCCGCTTGGTGGCGGGGCACTTTTGAAAATTTGGCTCTGATTGTGGGCGCTGATTACTTGAACATCTGGTCCCAACTCCCTCCGAAAAGCTGGACCCAGAGTCCCTCATTATTTCTAATCATGATCACTGCTGTGTTCCGCATCCCTGCGTTTTGCCTGGAAGCAAGTGTGCTGACAAACCACATGCGTGAGACTGCACTTGTGAGACTTCTGGGCCTATTTTGCAAACTCAAGAGGGTCAGTGAATTTGGAGAACCAGACACATTTTTGGGTGCTCACCTGAACCAAACCTCTGTCAGATTTTGTCTCTTCCTTGCTGTGATCATGATATAGGCAGCAGAGTGTTGCACACTCTGTATCCAGTACATTTGAAAGATAGGTGGAAAATGGGTCTCATGGCCGAGCACAGAAGCTGTGGATCTCAGCAGGTGAGTCATGGTGTAGGTCTCACAGCAGCTTGGGTTTGCTGATATGCAAAATGAAATTACCTTTCATACCGGAGACTGGACCAGGATGCCAAGTTTGGATCCAAACTACACCAAAGTTTGGTGTGTGTGTACACAGATCTGGGGGTTTGGACTACCCCATTGTAGACATGGGGCCAAGCATAAAATTCAGCTTTGGCTCAGCATTTGGGAGTTGGGGGATGTGGGATTAGGGGTCTGGGTCATGCCTAGTTAATACATATAGCTGGGATTTTCAAAGGTACCAAATGGGGTCAGATGCCCAAAATCCAGCTTAAGAAAGGCCTGGAAACATCAGCGGAAAGCTGATGTCTATTGTAGCTGCAGTCCTCAGAGCAGAATTGGATCAAGCCTGGCTCTGCAAGCCAGAGGATGGGTTTGAAGGCTTTCATTGTATTTTAACTGTTTGTGCGTCACTAGTAATGAAGTGTGAATTAGATGCAGAATTTAGGAAGCAGCAGCCCATTGACTTCTATGGAAGTTGCATACCTGTGTCTGACGGACGATTCTGTCCCAGCTCCACTTGCTGGATAGCAGCAAGCCCACTGATGTTTGAGCCCCAAGGGGGCACAGGCGATCTGCACTTGCCATATGTGTTGTATCCCAATGAAGACTAACAATGAGGTGTCTGTTTTAAGATGTGTAACTCTACGGCAAGGTATTGCCCTCTTCCGGCACAAGGATAATGGAGGGAACTTTGCTTAAGCCAGCAATAAAAGAAGCGTGACCCTCTCATAGCAAACTGCTAGAGAAATAGGCTGGAAATGGTATGCAATGAGAGGGCCAGAGGGGAGCATTTATGGTGTCATGCTGAGTTGAAAGAAAATGGAAAGTTTGTGTGGTGCTGTCACCACTAGGGCGCCTCCTCCTGGTGGCTCTGGGGATTAGCCCTTTCCAGGCTCTGTACCCTTCTCTGGCAGTCTCTCCACCCATCTCTGCAACTCCAGGTGCTCCTTCTTTGCAACTTGGCCCTCCAGCCAGGTCACTATCCGGGTTTCCTCCTTCCAGGGTATCTAAGCTCTTCAAGGCGAACAATCCCAGGCAGTCCACTCTCCTCTGCCTGGTCTGTGGCACTTCCCCAGTGGCCACTAGAGGGACCTGGGCCTGCCCTCTACTCCAGGTTCCAGCTAAGGTCCCCCTCACAGCAGCCAAAGTCTGCCCTATCCCCATCCCTTGCTGCCTTTCCCCTGAGCCTTTCCAGCTCTCCCCCTTCTCTGGGTCACAGTGTGGATTCAGGGCTGGAAGATCAACTCTAGACATGATATTTTCTCTGCGTCAACTCCAAGAAAAGTGCAGAGAGCAAAACGGACCATTGCACATCCCCTTTGTGGACTTACCCAAAGCATTCGACACAATCAGCAGAGCAGGTCTATTTGCAATACTAGAAAAGATAGTATGCGCACCAACCCTGTTAAGTCTTATATGTTCATTCCACAACAACATGAGAGCAACTGTCCAGTTTGATGGGTCCACTTCGGACAGCCTTGAGATGAAAAGCAGTTTGAAGCAAGGATGTGTTCTTGCCCCTACACTCTTTGGAATCTTCTTCACGGTGCTCTTGAAGAGTGCGTTTAAGGACATGAAAGATGGAGTGTATCTCCACACAAGATCAGATGGGAAACTCTTCAACCTGTCCTGGCTTAAGTCAAAGACCAAAGTCAAAAAGGTGCTAATCAAGGAACTTCTATTCACTGATGCTGCTGCCCTCATAGCCCATGGTGAAGATCTACTACAAGAATTCATGGACCGCCTTTCAAGTGCCTGTCAGGCATTTGCTCTCACCATCAGCATCATCAAGAAAACAGTTGTATTAGGACAGGGGGTTCCACAAGATCCTTCAATTACCTTAAATGCAAACCAGCTAGAAGTCGTCCAAAAGTCCAGCTGTTTAGGTTCTACCGTGACCACCAACCTCTCACTGGATGAAGAACTAAATGTTTACATTGGAAAGGTGGCCACTACCTTTAGCAGACTAACTAAAAGAGCCCGGAACAACTCAAAGCTGACCATCAAGACCAAAATGCTAGTGTACCAAGCTTGCCTCCTCAGCACTCACATGTCTGGTGGGGAAACCTGGACAACCTATGCTCATCAGGAGAAAAGGTTGAACAGTTTCCACCTACGTTGTTTACGCCGCATACTCAACACCAAATGGCAAGACAAAGCCCTGGCTGGGATGATTTAGTTGGGGTTGGTCCTGCTTTGAGCAGGGGGTTGGACTAGATACCTCCTGAAGTCCCTTCCAACCCTAATCTTCTATGATAAAGTCACCAACACAGAGGTTCTTCAAAGGACAAATTTACCAAGTGTGACAGCCCTGCTCAAGCAAAGACGACTGCGCTGTCTGGGCCATCTGAGTAGGTTGGAAGACGGACGCATACCCAAGGATATGCTATACGGGGAGCTATCAGAGGGAACAAGAACAACAGGATGTCCCAAGCTTCACTATAAAGACACATGCAAGTGAGATATGAAGGAATTTGGAATTGATCCTGAACAATGGAAAATCTTGGCACGTGATCGTAACAAGTGGCGCCATCGACTCCATCAGGGCATCAAAGTCCATGACAGGAGCTGGCTCCTACAGCTTGATGAGAAAAGAGCCGGTAGGAAGCAAGCAGCTCCCAACCAAGATACAAGATTTGCAATAACTGCCAAAGATCATGCACATCTCGGATTGGACTATTCAGTCACGTGAGACGTTGCAAACCATCTGCATCATCGGCTGCAATTCCCACCGTCTCTCGCAGATGAAAGGATGTCAACCTCTCTTCTGATGCTTGTTATTCCATTACTGGAGCCGGCTGGAAACGGATTTACCCGCTCTAATGACACTGTGCCTTCCCACCCCTCCCCCATTAGCTAGTATGTCTATTGACTATGACTATGTCTATTTGTTAAACCTCTTTAAAGCAGTAAGCAGAGTTATGGTGCTAGGTACAAATGTAATACTTAGTTCCCAAGCAAAATACTCTGTTAAGTTTGAGAGCCTGAATCAGTAATTTAAGGGTAAAAAACGATACAGAAACGTTGCCCTCGTCCTACAAACTAGCGTCAAGCAATGTACCATCCCAGATAAGTCATCCATGAAACAAACACAAGAAAACCTGGAATTTCAGAGTTAAGGTTAAAGTTAAAAGAACTCAAAACATGTTATGGAAATCCACAAGTTAGGGCACCAAACAACATAACCCTTTTCATTGGCTACGGGTGAATATTCCATGAGAGTGAGTGGAGATTTTTCATTATTGTCCCTCACTAAGCTGATGTAACCCAGCCACTCTGCTACTGTGGCTGATCTGAAATGCTTAAACCATAGACATCTGTGAGCTGTTACCCTTCCCTCCCGCCATGGTTCCTACTGTTTGACGTACCTCGAAGTACTACATATTTTAAAAGGCCAGCCTCGTATGGGATGTGTGAGCTACATAGTATTATTTATTATTTGATGGGAGCACCCAAAATGAGCTAGAAGGGATGATCCTGGCTTGCAATCTAAGGACAATCAGACAAAGTCACAGAGATTAGGGGAAGGGCAGTTGATTCATTTATAAAATCAGCTTGATTCAATGTAAGCAGCACACAGAAGCAGACCGTAAAGTAGGGTCTTAAATGTGGACAGGACAGGGGCTTTGTAAATGAACACCACCTCCTTTATAACAGGGTCACCAGTTCTCGAGAGTTAATGGGCAGTATCTGGCTGTTTTCACAAAGCTCCAGCTCCTGGAATCACGTGAATTCACGAGAATCTCAGCTTTCGTTTTTAAAACACGAAATACGTTTCCAACCCTTGTGGCTGCAGAGAAAAGCTTGAAAACTTGACCTGAGTGCAACCTAAATGCACCAGAAGGCAAACAGAAACCCAGGTGTATGTTTTTAATAAAAAACAAAAAACCACCCCTCGCGATTTTTAAGCCAATCTCATGATTCTGGAAGCGGTTGACTCATGACTTGTGAACACTTGGGTTTGGCAATGCCGCTTTAGATGGGGATCCAAACCGAAACCCCAGGTCCAAAACTTTGGTCTGACATTCCCTGGATTGCGTGTTCAGAATCCAAGCCCCTTTTCAGCCCGGAATTTTGCAGCCGCCTCTATCACCACAATAAGACCGAACTAAAACCTCTAGATCCAAACATCCGCCAGCTTTGGACATGTTCAAAACCCAGAGCTGGCTCTTAATGTCACAGCTTGAGACCAGCTCTGAAGTAGACTCATGTAATATCCAGTGGCATAATGCGTCTCTGGTAGGAGGGGAGGCCTGGTTGGGGAGAAGTCAGGAAGAACTTTCCTTCCCAGTCATCTAAACAGTCAGGCACCTACAGGATCCCCTCTTCTTTCCTGTTCTCTTCACAGCAGGTGGCTGCAGCCCTGCGAATCAACACAAAAGGGTGGCAAATAGAATCCGCCCCCCATTCCTTTCCCATTCTCCCTGTCTGCACTCTGAGGAATAAGCTGTGGGGGGCACTGTTGCTCTGCCTGAAAATAAAAGGGTTTGAATATCTGCTGTCTCATCTCTTCCCCCCCAACCTCCCCCCCAAGCCAGCTTTAAATAAAAGCAAACAAGTGAGTCTGTTTCTATGTGAACTTGGGGTTGGAACTGAGACATAAACGGGAAAGAGACTTTGGGAGAAAACCCCCACGCAGTGCTGGAGGGGGTTTGGATTTACGACTGAGCTGCACCGGCTGGAGTTTCCCCAGAGCTCTGCCCAGAATCTCTCGGGGGGGGGGGTAGGAGGCTGATTATTGTAATTAATATTATCTGCAAAAATGTGGTCGGCAACAGCTAAAAGGGAGACAGTCACTGCACATCTGCTGTGTCTCAGGGGGCTGATCCACGCGGAGCAGCAATGGTCGTGTGGCTAATGTCCAGAAACCTTGGGGGGCTGATTTGTTATAGGCCCTTGACATCTTTCTGCCAATCCGGTGCCCCGGGGAGCAGGCCTTACGGAAGGGCCCCTCCAAGCACAGCAAAGCTGCAGCATTAGCTCCATGTTGCCTCCCCCTCCCCCGCATCGCAGACCAGCACATAGAGAAAGTTTGTGGGTATGGCCTGCCTGAGTGTGCTGCGCTCTGGCTATTCTGGGCTGATGGCCCATGGGGCCACTGCAGCCAGAATGTAAGTCACAGTAGCCTTGAGGCTGCTCTGTCTTGGGCCACTGGCCTAGCTGCTTGGACAATATGGGGAGAGCGAAGGCGGTTTAAAGCGACCTTTGCCCCGGCTCCCCCAATCTGTTCCTGTGCTGAATGCAGGCACGGAGCAATGCAGAATGTGGTTTCTATTCCTAGTTCTGCTTCAGAGTCTTGTTGTGAGGGCGGGCATGACAGTTCTGTGCCACAGTTCCCTCGTCGGCACAGCGGAGACCATAATATTACCTACCTCTCAGGGATTCATGCTCATTAAATCACTTGGAGATCTTCTGAGAGGACATGCCATAGCAAAGAGGGGTCCGTTTTTAACAGGGAGGGCAGCTAACCAGGGAACAATTTACCAAAGGTGGTGGTGGTTCTCCACCACTGGGAATTTTCAAATCAAGATTGGATGCTTTTCTTAAAGATCTCTAGATCAAATAGGAATTAATTCAGAGACGTTTTCTGGCCTGTGTTACATAGGAGGTCAGACTACATGATCACAGTGGTCCCTTCTGGCCTGAGAATCTCTAAAACTCAAAACATTCCATGTAAACGTGCATGCATAACAATAGAGCCCTGCACAACTTAACTGCAGCACTTTCTGATGTTCCCTCTCTAATACTATCTATGTTACAAGCACCAGAGGAAATTCAGTGAAATTAAAAGGCAATATGTTTAAAAAAAGGGATGAAAAGAAATAGTTTATATACAATACTATTATTAACCTGTGTAACTCCCTGGTGCAGGATATTAGCAAAGCAAATATCTTGGTGAAATTCACACAGGAAATGTTACACCTATAGGAATTGAAGTTGCAGTTGCAATAGCAGGGACAAACGTGCTGTCACAGCTCATATTGCAGGGCTTATGCTGATTGGTGACTGGGGCTGAAGAGGCTTTCCCACTCAATAGTATGGGAAGGCACAATAACAATGATCAATAGTTCACCCCCGACATGATTTTGATCAGAAGATAGTAAGGTGATTTACAAACACCAGCTAATTAAGCCATACAACATGCCCATAAGGATATTACACACAGTAGGGTTCACTTCACCACTGTACAGCAGCTACCTCTTGGGAGAAACACAGCAGCTGCTGAAGGGACCAGTTTTGCAAGGTGCTGGGTGCCCCCAGCCCGACATGTCTTCAGAGGGAGTTAAGGATTCCCGGCATTCCTCGGGACAGGCTTCGCAACACTTCACAACAGTTTTGGAGCAAGGATGGACTGAGATGAGGCATTGCAGGTTATCCATGCCCCCACTTCTCCCTGCTTTGGATTGAAATAAAGCGGAATCCTGCAAGATTAAAGTACCCATCGCTGTCTTCCAATGCCACCCAGTTAAGCTCAAGGGGCGAGGAAGAGCACCATCGGCAGTGAGAATGCCGGGAGACAGAACGGAATGACTGGAGGTCTGTTTTGGCCAGGAAGACTGAAGATAACCTTGTCTTGATGGAAAGGATTAGGAATGGCCATAAATCATCAGGACCACCCATCTCATCCAGATGATGGCACTGGGAGCCACACAGCGCCCCCTAGCACTGTGCTGCGGCAGTGGTCAGAACTGAACCACAGGAAAGAGCCCCATAGACTGAGCAATAATTCAGCCCACTGCTCTTCTCGCTTCCAAGATCTACCAGGATCATAGTATCTTAAGTACATGCTGGGGGCGTTACACCTTATTCTGTAACAGCAGAGAGAGATCATGACTTGATAGCTCGTTAGTCTGCAATTCCTGTTCCTTTATACTCGCCTCTTGACTTATAGCAACAGGCAGAGCAATAAATGTAGCAATATTTTGCATTATGGGATGCAGCACTGAATTTCATTTAACCGTTTGATGCCTGGTTCTCCCTTTCACTCTGCAGAATGCATCCTGTGGGGGTCAAAGTGGATCACAAGCTAAATATGAGTCAACAGTGTAACACCGTTGCAGAAAAAGCGAACATCCTTCTGGGCTGTATTAGCAGGAGTGTTGTAAGCAAGACACGAGAAGTAACTCTTCCGCTCTGCTCCATGCTGATTAGGCCTCAGCTGGAGTATTGTGTCCAGTTCTGGGCCCCGCATTTCAGGAAAGATGTGGACAAATTGGAGACAGTCCAGGGAAGAGCAACAAAACTGATTAAGAGTCTAGAAAACATGACCTATGAGGGAAGATTGAAAAAACTGGGTTTGTTTAGTCTGGAGAAGAGAAGACTGAGAGGGGACATGATAACAGTTTTCAATTATATAAAAGGTTGTAACAAGGAGAACGGAGGTAAATTGTTCTTCTTAACTTCTGAGGATAGGACAAGAAGCAATGGGCTTAAATTGCAGCAAGGGCAGTTTAGGTTGGACATTAATAGGGTGACCATATTTCCCTATGCTGAATACGGGACATCTGGTAAAATTATTCGTATTCAAGCGAGTTCAACGGCAATCCATCAGAACTAGGCAGTACAAACATTCAAATTAACATCAAGTTGACTGAGCCCCTGTTAAAAAGAAATACTGGGCAGATGGAGTATTTTTATTTACCTTCTTATCTTTAAGGTTTGCATGGGGAGCGGTGACACACACACACTCCCATACACCTCACGCACACAGGGGGCTGACCAACTGACCTGACCCGACCCTCCTTGCCCGGCACTCTCTGCCCTCCGTGCCTGGCTGGGCCCCCGGGATAGACCCGCCTCTCTGGTACTTGGCACCGTCTTCCGGAGGCAATGCGTGTGGGGGGGAGGGGCACGCAGGGTCACAGGCTCCCCCCCTTCCCAGATTTCTGCCACGGTTCACACCAGAATGTGGCCAGCTGCAGAGGAGGAGGAGGTGGGGAGGGATAACCTGGCCCGTGTCTTTGGCACATGCAGGGCTCGGCTCCTCCTGGCCAGTGCCCCAGGCCGGAGGGTCTTGAGCTTTCCCAGGGCGCCGGCCCAGCCAGAGGCAGGGGGGAAAGGAAGGAGCCAGCCAAGCTGTTGGTGAGTTGAGCGCTCCGACCAGGGGCTGGTTCTCCACACAGAGCTGGGAGCAGGACGTGCCCCACCGGGGGGATATGGAGGCGCAGCGGGGCTGGGGGAGGGGGAGAAGGGGCAAAACAGGGAGAGGACTGCGAGAGGGGGAGCATGTAAAGAAACGATGGGTGGGCAGCAGAGGCGACACATAACCGGCTGGCGCCTGCCCGCACACACCAGCCACCGCAGCCAGTGCCGGCCAGAAACGGAACGGGGGGCAGGGTCCTGCTGGCCGAGAGCCGGCACGCAGCGGGGACTGCGCTGATGGACCAGCAGGGGGAGTGGTGGGCCCCATACGCTGCATCTTTGCTTTGCCACCAGCCTAGCACACCCATCCCCATCGTTGGCCACTGGACCCCCCCCCCCCACTCACCGCTGGTGGGCGGGCGGCTGACGAGCAGAAATCCAACCAGCAGCAGGACCTGCCAGTACTGATGGGGGGGGGGGGGGGAGCCAGAAAATACGGGACAATTTGCCTGTTTTTAAGAAAAAGTTGGGACACCTGCCGAAGGGCTTAAATACGGGACTGTCCCTTTAAAAACGGGATGTCTGGTCACCCTAGGAAAAACTTCCTCACTGTCAGAGTGGTTAAGCACTGGAATAAATTGCCTAGGGAGGTTGTGGAGTCTCCGTCATTGGAGATTTTTAAGAGCAGGTTAGACAGACACCTGCCAGGGATGGGCTAGCTAATACTTAGTCCTGCCATGAGTGCAGGGGACTGGACTAGATGACCTCTCAAAGTCCCTTCCAGTCCTACGACTCTATGTTCTTTGGATAGAGAACTAAATGGTGCTGAAATGGAGGAAGGGGTAAATGTGGGGCAAATCCCTGCTGTTGTGAAAAGAACTGGAGGATCTTTTAAATCCTCCCAGGACCTCGGTTTATTCAATAGACCCCCCAGTCCAGTAAAGCGGAGCTCAGTTCACCGGCTGCAGAAGAATTAATGAGACTTAGCACTTTACACCCATAGATCTCAAGCCTGAGGACTGAAATACTTCAGCTCCCTCAAACCACTGGTGCAACCCTCGCAGAGCCAACTTAATCACACTCCCTGTTTAACAGCCACCCATAGCTCTAGAAGTTTCTGATCCAGCTCTCAGTGGAGTCCTATTGACTTCAGTGTGTGTAGTTTGATCATTCCCTACAGGAAGCACGTTCAACTCCAGATGCAACACACTCAACATCTAGAGGACAGGACTACTCCTCCTACACTCTGAGGGCCAGATCCTTGGCTGGTGTATATCAACGCCGGCCAATCGACTTCCATGGTTTTCACCAGCTGAGGAGCTGGCATGGAGATATTCAAATCCATTTGAGTAACAGCTCCCCCTGCTGGTGTAAGTAGTTGTAAATACAAGGACCGTGTTAATATCACTGTATCTGGAAGCTCGCAGCATCTTTGCTTATTACTACTTACTATTTGTATTGCAGTAGAGTCCAGGAGCCTCAGTCTTGGACCAGGACCCCGTTGTGTTAAGTGATGTTAGGCCTCAGCTGGAGTATTGTGTCCAGTTCTGGGCACCGCATTTCAAGAAAGATGTGGAGAAATTGGAAAGGGTCCAGAGAAGAGCAACAAGAATGATTAGAGGTCTTGAGAACATGACCTGTGAAGGAAGGCTGAAAGAATTGGGTTTGTTTAGTTTGGAAAAGAGAAGACTGAGAGGGGACATGATAGCAGTTTTCAGGTATCTAAAAGGGTGTCATAAGGAGGAGGGAGAAAACTTGTTCACCTTAGCCTCTAAGGATAGAACAAGAAGCAATGGGCTTAAACTGCAGCAAGGGAGGTCTAGGTTGGACATTAGGAAAAAGTTCCTAACTGTCAGGGTGGTTAAACACTGGAATAAATTGCCTAGGGAGGTTATGGAATCTCCATCTCTGGAGATATTTAAGAGTAGGTTAGCTAAATGTCTATCAGGGATGGTCTAGACAGTATTTGGTCCTGCCATGCGGGCAGTGGACTGGACTCGATGACCTCTCGAGGTCCCTTCCAGTCCTAGAATCTATGAATCTATGAATCTATGTACAAATGCAGAATTGGTTCCTGGCCCTCTGAGTGTAAGATCAGAAATAACATAAGAACATAAGAATGGCCATATTGGGTCAGACCAAAGGTCCACCTAGCCCACTATCCTATCTTCCAACAGTGGCCAATGCCAGGTGCTTCAGGGGGGGATGAACAGGAGAATGCACCAAACCAATGGGGGAGCTTTCCACATTCAGAGAGTAGAGTGAAGAAACACCAGATGCTGTTCTGTTTGTTTCCATGGAAGCCGTTACACGTGCACGCCAGGAGATCACTGATTCTTATTTATCTTTATTACAGCTGATCAAAAATCAGAATGTCCATCCCATGGGAAATTTGGGATGAAAAGTGGAAATAGCAACATTTTTCACAGAAAAGAAAATCGAGTGAAAATTGGAAATGTCGAAATTTTGTGGTTCGCTTTGGTTCAACTTTGAACTACATCTGCCTGGGCTGCCGCAATGCATCAGGGAAGATTTTTGTCCAGCCAGGGAGCTCAGCCCATAGAAGAAAATGCATGAGTCACCCAAACTGCAACTTCCAGCAGCACTTCAGGCAGCTTTGGCTGACACAGACTAAGGTTGAACTGATGCAAAATATTTGACAAACCTAAAATGTTTTGAGTCAGGACAACTTGACCTGAAATGAAATATTTCATTCAGATTTTCCCAATGGAAAATTGAAACATTTAGACAAGATTGAAATTTTCCCAAAAAACATTGACAGAAAATTTCTGACCAACTCATTAAAAAGACATTCCCAGAAAAAGCATCTCCAATTTTCTTACTACGGACATGGTCTGTCTGCTATTCCTTTTTGGACTGGATTTTCAAATGCGTTCAGTGTTGGCCTAATTTGATGTTTGTTGAACTGAATGGTAAAACTCCGATTAATTACAATGGGAACAGAGTTAGGCCAATTTTGAGTGATTATGGAAATTCCATCCTTTTTTCTTTTTGTATTGTTCTATAAGCTGTATGCTTTTTGAAATGTGTTGTCTTTGGTTCCTCAGTGGCAAATTAGTCAAAAACGTTCTCCGATTTCCTCTACTTCTATGCTCAGTTATAAAATCTACAGTTTGCAATATTCATAATTTTCAGAACAAGAATTATTTGCGAAAGAAATTCACAAATAATTCCAAATAGTGAACTTATCAGTTCATCGACAGGATACTCAGCTGACATACTGCAGTATGCAGGCTTCCAAAAGTAACAAATCCCCATGTGCAGTCATTTGCAATTCACCTATAAGAACAGGGATGGAGGCCACCAAAAGAGAGCCCCCTTAAAATCATTAACTCCCTGCTTTTGCCCTGGACAGCAGCATTTTAAAGTGATGGCTAAGGCTACAATTTGGTCATGGAGGTCGTGGAAGTCACGGAATCTGTGACATCCACAGATCTCCGTGACTTCAGCCTGCAGCCGCTGGGAGGTACAGGGTACCCCAGCATCCTGTGGGGGCCGGGAGCTGCGGGGTAATCCCCCGCAGCTCCCCAGCTGGGGCGGCAGGGGGAATCCCCCGGAAGCTCATTGTAAAGTAATGCACATTGGAAAAAATAACCCCAACTATACATACAATATGATGGGGGCTAATTTAGCTACAACTAATCAGGAAAGAGATCTTGGAGCCATTGTGGATAGTTCTCTGAAGATGTCTACGCAGTGTGCAGCGGCGGTCAAAAAAGCAAACAGGATGTTAGGAATCATTAAAAAGGGGATAGAGAATAAGACAGGGAATATCTTATTGCCCTTATATAAATCCATGGTACGCCCACATCTTGAATACTGCATACAGATGTGGTCTCCTCATCTCAAAAAAGATATACTGGCATTAGAAAAGGTTCAGAGAAGGGCAACTAAAATGATTAGGGATTTGGAAGGGGTCCCATATGAGGAGAGATTAAAGAGGCTAGGACTTTTCAGCCTGGAAAAGAGGAGAATAAGGGGGGATATGATAGAGGTATATAAAATCATGAGTGATGTGGAGAAAGTGAATAAGGAAAAAGTTATTTACTTGTTCCCATAATATAAGAACTAGGGGCCACCAAATGAAATTAATAGGCAGCAGGTTTAAAACAAATAAAATGAAGTTCTTCTTCACACAGCACACAGTCAACCTGTGGAACTCCTTGCCTGAGGAGGTTGTAAAGGCTAGGACTATAACAGGGTTTAAAAGAGAACTAGATAAATTCATGGAGGTTAAGTCCATTAATGGCTATTAGCCAGGATGGGTAAGGAATGGTCTCCCTAGCCTCTGTTTGTCAGAGGGTGGAGATGGATGGCAGGAGAGAGATCACTTGATCATTACCTGTTAGGATCACTCCCTCTGGGGCACCTGGCATTGGCCACTGTCGGTGGACAGGATACTGGGCGGGATGGACCTTTGGTCTGACCCCATATGGTCGTTCTTATATCGCCAGTTTTGTTATCATTTGATACTGTGCTGGGTGAGTATCCTATGGTGAAGTCTTCCAAAAGCCTGACTTGCCTTTTGTGTTCTGTTTGATATTTCTTGATCCAGGGGACCATCCTTTGAGATGGTGCTGCCGAAGTATGTAAAATGTCTGACATACTTTAATTTTGTACCACCGGCGGTGATCTTTGGCTCAGTGATAGTGGTTGATGGGGCTGGCTGGAAGAGGACTGCAATTTTTTCCAGGCTGATAGTGAGTCCACACCGTTTAGTTGCCTCTGAGAATCTGTCAAGGATAAGCTGCACGTCACTTTCACTATGACTAAGTAGAGCACAATCATCCACAAAAAGGGCTTCACGTAAAAGTATCTCAAGGACTTTTCTCTTTGCAGTAAGCCTTCAGAGACTGAAGAGTTTCCCATCAGTTCTGTACCTTCAGTCTCGGAAGATGCCCTTTTGGAAGTCGTCAGTTAGGTAATTCAGAATGGCTGAGACAAAGAGAAACGGTGCCAGCACTCAGCCTTGTTTCACCCCATCAGATATGGGCAATGGTTCAGAGAGGCCACCATCTAAGAGTACTCAACATGTCATGTTTTTGTGGAATTGATGCATTATGTGGGGCAGCCAAACTTTTCTAGAATTTTCCCCAGGCTATTGCTGCTCGTAGCGCTGAATGCTTTTTTTTAGGCCAATAAAGACAGCATGCAGCTCCATGTTTTGTTTAAGACATTTGTTCTGAATCTGTCTGTGATGTTCCCCTGGCGTTATCCAGACCGGTGATCTACTAGGTCACTCCAATCCTTGACTCTAGCAGCCAACTTTACTCTGCTCTGCTGTGAGAATCCCCACTCCTGGGCTGTTCACGCACAGCCTCTGCCATGTAAGCTGCTCCTTGGATTGTGCAACCGAATGACACGAGCCAATATCTCCGTTCCCAGACACAACCCTAGGAACCTCCGTCTTGCAGTGTCCAGTTATGCCCGCTGGACGCTGCAAGCTTATATGAGTTCATCAATTTAACAATGAAATTGATATGTACCAGGCTTGTTATCCCAAGGGAAGTCTCTGACATGGTTCAAACCAAACACACTGCTTCAGGTAGAATAAACAAACAAATTTATTAACCACAAAGATAGATTTTAAGTGATTATAAGTCAAAGCATAACAAGTTGGATTTGGTCAATTTAAATAAAAGCAAAACACATTCTAAGCTGATCTTAACACTTTCAGTGCCCTTATAAACTTAGATGCTTCTCACCATAGGCTGGCTGGTTGCCCTTCAGCCAGGCTCTCCCCTTTGATCAGCGCTTCAGTCGCTTGGTGGTGATGTCTGTAGATGGAGGTGGAAGAGAGAGGAAGAGCAGGGCAAACGTTTCTACCTTTTATCATGTTCTTTCTTCCCTCTTGGCTTTGCACTCCCCCTCCCTTCAGGGTCAGGTGAGCATTACCTCATCGCAGTGCCAAACTGACCAAGAGAAGGGGGGTGACTCACTCGAGAGTCCAACAGATCCTTTGTTGCTGCCTAGGCCAGTGTCCTTTGTTCCTGTGATGCTGGGCTGGGTTTGTCCCATACATGCCCTGATGAGGTGTGAACTGCCCCTCTGCTCTTGGAGAGTTTTGCCTGGCCTAGTTTTAAGCCATGAGGACGCATTTTCAGCCTCATAACTATATACATGAAATTACAACCTATAACAACAATGCTCAGTGCATCATGAGCCTTCCGAAGACACCCAGCATCACAAACTTTGCATTGGATACCACACAATCATTTTATAAGGATGAACATGGGGGTGTAGGGTGTTCCCCCGAGGTACAGAACGTCACACTGTCTCACAATGAAAGTTATGTCTGTGGTGCTCCCACCCGATCTGAGTCTACATTGGATACTGTTTTGACAAGCTGAGTGAGAAAAATACAAGTGAGGATTGTACCACTGACAGAAATCAGGGAGAGCCCTGTTAGTTGCTACACTGAGATTTGTTGCCTTTATTTGTGTATAGCATAACTACGATTGCATCTGTGAATGTTCTCTGTTTCCCAGATAGCCTTCATAATTTCATATAGATAGCTGACAGTTTTTGGGCTGCAAGTTTAAAGATTTCAGCTGTCTTTGCTTGGTGATTTACCTGATAGCATATTGGCCTATGGCTAAGTCGCTATAAATAAACTTGCCTTGCCTTACCCGACTTCGTTTGTTGGATAGGTGGCGGCGCAATTTCTTCATGTCTGGGGTGCTGGATTACCTCATCTGAGTCAGGTGGGTTGGCAGTAGAAGGATGGTGGAGTAGCTCAGTAAGGTGCTGAACCCATCTTTCGGAGATGCCTCTTGTGCTTGATTAATGTAGATCCATCTTAACTCTTTAGGGGAGCTGGTCCCAATTTTGACGGGTCACAAATAGTTTTTAGGGAGTCATAACACAACGTTGTGTTGTTAGTACCAGTGCAACGCTGTATTTCTTATGATTTCTTTTCCTACTAGTTATCCTGTAGAACAAGCAGTTGTCTTTGAGCTTTGGCTTGCAGGTACTTGAATTTGTTTGTCTTTGATGTTGATTCTTTATGTCTTGGCAAAATGACAAACACATTGTACTTTTCCTTGAGGATCTTTTTGATTTCATCATCATTTTCACCAAGCCAGTGTTGTGTTGTCTTTAGTTTTTCCCTAGCGTTTCTTCTGAGGCTTGAAGGATGGCCTATTTGAATAGATTCCACGTTTTGAATGTGTCATGGGGTGATTATGGGATGCTATCAATTTGTTCCTCTAAGTTTCCCCTTATTTTTCTTGATAAAGTGGATGTCTCCATTTAGCAATGTCCGATTTCTGGTTAATCTGCTCAGCATTGTTTCACTGAGAAGCCGCAATGCGAAAATTCAAAATGGTTCAGATTGGCCGGTTTGTCAATCCAACAGTTTTCTCCTGGAATTTTCCTGGTGATCTTGATGTCCCTGGTGTCTCTTTGCCGTGTAATGACATAGTCAAGCCGGTGCCAGTGGTTTGATCTTGGATGCATCCATGAAGTGTTATATTGGTTGTCTTGCCTGACAATTTTGTTGGCAATAATGAGCTCATACTCAGCACACTTGCTGAGTAGGAGGAGATCGCTGCTGTTCGTTTTTATGACTCCATTGTTCTTTATTACTCCACTCCAAGCCAGACTGTCTTTTCCAGCTCTGGCATTAAAGCCTCCCAGTTTGTCTTCCCTGGGTGCAGATCTAATTCTATTACATCATGTCATCCAAATCAGAGTAGACCTGCTCTGCTATTTCTTCGGCATGGTACATGCTTGGCGCATAGGCACTGTTAAGATTGTCAAAGCGTGAGTTTCCAATTGGAAGTCATAGAGTGAGTTGGGGCTGTTTTTAATGGCATAACCAATGCCTCACATTCTGTCTTTCTCTATTGATTTCCCTTTCCAAGAGAAGGTGGTTGTGACGAACTGGGACTGTTCTTAATGTGGTCTTTGAATGCTGAGTGGAGGGTGTTGGCTGGGAAGGCAGGGGAGCGTGGCTAGGATGGTCTGCATTGGGGGATGGGAGACTGGCCTTGAGGGAGAATACCTGAGCATGTAACATGAGAACCCAGGAAGGGGTTAGAGGCCAGGTGACACCTTTGCCCGGGAAACTGAACAAAGGCTGGGGGAGGAGACGCTGGGGGGAGAGTTTCAGGAGCTGGCTGGTAATGGAGGGAGCCCAGACGGGGCTCTGCCCCCCCCAATGGGGCTGTGGTGCCCCTGGGACCCCAAGATGAAGCTAACTGTGGTGGGGGGGGTCCTGTTGTCTGTGCCTGCAAGACCTGACTTGGACTGTGTTCCTGTCGTCTGAATAAACCTTCTGCTTTACTGGCTGGCTGAGAGTCATGGTGAATCGCAGGAAGCCGAGGGTGCAGGGCCTTGTGTCCCCCCCACACTCCGTGACAGTGGTAGTCACCTCCTTGTTCCTTTATGGAGTCTTTGTCTGCAAGACTGGTTTTGCTAAGGGCAGCTGTGGCAGTGCTGGATCTAGGAAATTCCCTTGCAAATAATGTTGTCTGTCTTTCAGCTGCTGATGTGGTCTCCCTATCCGTTAGGGTCTGTATGTTCCATGTCACCACAGTGAGAGCGCTTGTATTTCTTATAGAATGCCTGCTGTGCGGATGATCCCCTAGTCACGCTGAACTGGCCAGATTAAAGAGGGGCTGGCAGTGTTGAGGGCACCTTTCCCAGCTTCTTCTCTTACTAGCATGAACTGTGCTGTCCTGAAAAAGGCTGCTCAGTCATCTGGGGGGTGTTGCTGAACATCCTTGCTGCCCAGGATTCAAGACTGAACGATCAGAGTCCCAGGTCAGCAGGTTGGTGACTTCGCCTTCTAGTGTTCATCTCCAGCCGTCACCTCACCCCTCGCGCATCGCTGCAGTGGGCTAGCTGCTACAAGAAGCTGTCATTAGGAGAGGTCTTCTCTGCCTATCTGCCAAAGCAGACATTTCCCCTCATGGCTACCCTCCAGTTGGTTTAGCCCGCCATTCAAGGCATACGAGCAACTACTTCGAGCCACAGGTGAGAACTGGGTGTGACGGGAGGACCAATGAAAGAGAACCACTCAAAGAGTGCGACAGTCTGACTTTCAGAAGAACTCCGTCTCCTTCTACGTGCTCCGCCCCCCATCAAACAGAAAAGAATCGTCATAGAAGAACAAAGTATCCAGTTGACTAGGTCCAGATCCAAAGGTGTTCCTGATCTATTGAGGTAAGACTATGACTAGGGGGGTGGAACCTTATTACAGCACTTAATTAAGCTTAAGTGATCTATGCAATTGAATTTTCAACTGGAAATGGTCGTCTAAGCTGTTAAAATGGAGCATTAGCATATCGCACAGCGGTAAATTTAATTCATTCAGAGCAGGGCAACTGAGGCCAGGTCTATGCTACAGACCTATTGCGGTATAACTACGTCACTCAGGAGTGTGAAAAATCCAGACCAGGTGTCATTATACTGACGTAACCTCCCTTGTAGACAGTGCTATGTTGACACGAGAGTGTCACCTGCTGACATAGCTACTGCCTCTCGGGGAGGTGGATTAACTACGCCAATGGGAGACCTTCTCCTGTAGAGGTAGGAGTGTCTTCACTGCACTGCTGTAGCACTGTGTGTGAAGACAAGCCCATAGTTTTTTTCTCCTATCTGTTATCACAAATTCACCCATGCCTCCTCAGACATGACTGAGAATTCCTTACGGCATTTCCTTTGGACCTTCACAACAGATGCTTTTCAAGGAAGTCTATACAATGGTACGACTGTCAGGCTCACAACTTGTCAGCAATCTGCAGGCCACAGCCTTGGGGGTTCAGAATCTCTCATTTAGAGCCCTGAGTGCAATAATAATAATGTTACCTTAATGTTAATCACCTTGCTTGCGAAAGGACCTCAATGACTGTAAGTTATTTGGACACAGAAAATCAGTTCACCTGCCAGTGCGACGCAGCCACCACTTGGGTGGAATGCAGCTGCTGCTTAACAGGTCACAGCGACATTATGCAGCAGTTTAAGAAGGCAGTGAAATGAAGCTGGAGGATGAATTTAATTACGTGTTTAACTTAAAGCATGTGAGAAATTCCACAGAAGTCAGTGGGACTTACGTTACGCACATGCTCAAGGGCATTACTGAATTGGAGCATACGAGGGGAGATGGTTTAGCAGTTACTTAGAATCACAGAATCATAGAAGATTGGGGTTGGAAGAGACCTCAGGAGGTCATCTAGTCCAACCCCCTGCTCAAAGCAGGACCAACCACAATTAAATCATCCCAGCCAGGGCTTTCTCAAGCCTGACCTTAAAAACCTCTAAGGAAGGAGATTCCACTACCTCCCTAGGTAACCCATTCCAGTGCTTCACCACCCTCCTAGTGAAATAGTGTTTCCTAATATCCAACTGTAGCAGGGTGGTTACCCCGCTCCGGCCCTGAAGGGGTTAAAGGTAGGCTGATTGGGGAAACAGCCACAGCTGGGGCTGCTTTCCCAATCAGGCCCAACTGGCCCTATAAAAGGGCTGTGAGGCAGGAGCTCAGGCAGTCTCGCTCTAGCTGTGGAGAGAGATGGGCCTGGCTGCCTGGGAGCTGAGCAGGGTGCCTGAGGTAGAGCAGGGCTGGGGAAAGGCAAAGGAGCGGGGGAGCTCCAGCCTGGCAACTCCCCAGGTTGCAGGCCTGGCTAAAGGCCCAAAGCAGGTACTGGGGTTGCAGAGGTGCAGCCCAGGGTTAGGAAAGGCAGCAGGTCCAAACCCGCCTTGCCAGGGATGAGGGGTTCACAGACTGCAGTCTGCCCCAGTGAACAGGGGCTGGATGATGACTGGCAGTAGCCACTGAGGCAAGGTGGGGATAGAGGGTTGGGGGTTCCCCTGGGAGGGGAGACCCAGAGACTGCGGGGGTATTGTAGAGGACAGAACCCTGAGGGAAGGGGCACCGGGGTCTGGGAGGGACACGGGAGCCTGAGGCAAGCGGGACATCAGCCAGCAGAGGGTGCTCCGGAGCTGGAGAGCTAATTCCCAGGACGACCAGCAGGAGGCGCCGCGCCAGTGAGTTGTCACATCACTACACCAACCGAGACCTCCCACACTGCAACTTGAGACCATCGCTTCTTGTTCTGTCATCTGCCACCACTGAGAACAGCTGAGCTCCATCCTCTTTAGAACCCTCTTTCAGGTAGGTGAAGGCTGCTATCAAATCTCCCCTCACTGTTCTCTTCTGCAGACTAAACAATCCCAGTTCCCTCAGCCTCTCCTCATAAATCATGTGCCCCAGCCCGCTGATCATCTTCGTTGGGGCACATGAGTTCACGTGACTTCAAATGGAATTGGACCAAGAATCTTGTACGCCTTCTCTTGCAAAGTTCTACAGGAGCTTACTGATCACAAGTGATTAGGGATAGTCTAGACTATCAGGGATGGTCTAGACAGTATTTGGTCCTGCCATGCGGGCAGGGGACTGGACTCGATGACCTCTCGAGGTCCCTTCCAGTCCTAGAATCTATGAATCTATAAAGAAGGGTGCCTCAAACAGCACTGCTCCATACTGGGGTTCGGTACTGGAAAAAGAGTCACAAACCAGTTCCCTGCCCCGGTTTCCTATAGCCACCTGGGGTTCTGTCTGGAGGTTTCTTGTTCAAGTATTACTCTGGCCCAACTCTTAGTTAGCTCATGTGATGAGATAAGATCTGACCCACAGTTGCATGATATTTGCAGAGCCAGCAACTGGGTTCTTTGACCGGCCCTAGCGTTCCATCGCCTTGCAGCGTAACAGCATTGCAGCGGGGAAAATATTAACCACAGAGATAGCGAAAAAAGGCTGGATTTGTCAGATCAAAGCGAATAAACTTGATGATACCCAAGATTAAATTGTCTAAGGATGATAAATACAGTCGTAAAAGTCTCTAAAAATAAACTGGAATTCTGCTGCTAAGGCTCTTTCAGCCACTGGCGAATAGTGTGTGGTCCAGGGTGATTAACACAAAGGGCTAAGAGCCTAAAGACCATTCCGGGTTCAAATCCGGGGCTGAGTTATTGCATGACCTGGGGCAAGTCACTCATGGCTCTCTTCATCCTTTCCCGGCCAGCTCAGCTGAATAAAACGTAGGGATGGGAGAACTGGCTTTGAATGGTAAGAGCTTAGCACTGCTCTCCGTAGCTCCTCAGCTGGTAAAACTTCTGTCATTCCCTTCACTTCCTTGAATCTAAGCCGATGTATACCCCATTATCTCCCAGTCCTTTCCAAACACCAGTGAATCAAGCCTCTTCATAATAGCCCTGTAAGCCAAATATCCTTATCTCCCATTTCATAAGTGGCTGGGGGGGAAAGATAAATCTCAGGAACAGATTTCAGCCAACTGCTTGAACAAGAAGGAAGGAGCAGGGCCAAGGGGCTAGCATAGTTCTGCGAATTAGCTTGAAATAAGTAAGTTCATGGTCAGTGTGTTCTTTCACGAGCAGGTTAGGATGGTTTCAGAAACTCCACATTGCCACGGATAGGACCAAATGTTGCTTGCTTACTATTCATAGGAGTGTGCTATTTCCCCTCTCAAGGTCAGCCTTTCAAAGAGCTAATGAAGAAACAAGGCTTTCCCGAGCAGATTTTGGGTAAACAAAACCGAGCCAGGATGCTGTGTAAGCCTTAATGGAAGCCCATAGAGATTTCAGACCTTTAGGGTGAAATTCACCCCTGTACAGAGGGCCAGCAAAAGACCTATGGGCCCCTTAGTGGCGCACAGCCAGATGCTGGCGCCTCTGCACAGAAATGGATTTCCCACTGTGCACCCTCTAAGCAGGATTTTGAACTGTGAAGTTATCTGATCCTCTCCAAAAACAGCAAAATCAAACAAATAAGAGGGAAGATGGTCTTGTGGATCAGGTGCTGGACTGGAACTCAGCAGAGCAAGGTCCAAATTCATGGTGCTGCCACTGACTCCCTATGTGATCTAGGGTAATTCCCTTTGTCGCTCAGTGCCCCAGTTCCCCATCACTACCGGGGGGCATAATGATCCCCCCTTTGTCTAAAGAGTTTTCACGACAGGGCCCGTTACTCAGTATGTATCTGTGCAGCAACCGGCATAGTGGGACTCTGATCCCAACCTGGGCCACCCCATTACTAGAGCTATGGACATCAAGGAAACTCCATAGAGGAGGTTTTAATAGTTTTGATAGAACGGCCAGACCGGGTCAGACCAAAGGTCCATCTAGCCCAGTCTCCTGTCTTCCAACAGCAACCAATGCCAGGTGCCCCAGAGGGAATGAACAGACCAGGGAATCATCAAGTGATCCATCCCCTGTCCACTATTCCCAGCTTCTGGCAAACAGAGACTAGGGACACCATCCCTGTCCATCCTGGCTAATAGCCATTGATGGACCTATCCTCCATGAATTTATCTAGTTCTTTTTTGAACCCTGTTATAGTCTTGGCCTTCACAACATCCTCTTGCAAAGAGTTCCACAGGTTGACTGTGTGTTGTGTGAAAAAATACTTCCTTTCGTTTGTTTTAAACCTGCTGCCTATTCATTTCATTGGGTGATCCCTAGTTCGTGTGTTATGAGGAGTAAATAACACTTCCTTATTTACTTTCTCCACACCATTGGTGTTGCATCCGACAAGACAATCAGGTAGACAAGAAACAGACAAAAGAGCAGAACAGAGAAAAGTTTGATATCACATATTGGAACAATGATTTCAAGTGAATTCTGGATTTCAGATGCCAGGTTCTGGCCCACATTTACACCAATGTGACCGCTCTGGACTTGTACGTGACAATAGAGTCAGATCCTTAATTCATAGCATAGACCAGCAACTCAACCACAGTATATCATTGGAGGATAACAATATTCATCTCCTTTTCAAGCTCTTTTTTGAGATCTACTGATGAAAAGCTCTATGTAAGAGTTAGGTGTTGTTATTACTCCTCTCCTTGCACTGTAACATGAACACAGGGTTGAATCTATTCTGTTTTATTGTCAATTGGAAAGCAAAAAACCAGAATTTTAGAAGATCAAATGAAAAATTAAGTCTTGAGGGCAGCACAGAATTCAGCACTTGAAGGAAAAGCTGTCAAGATAAAAACCACACCGTGTATTTTAAGGTTTCTTGTTAATATTATGTTAGATCAGTCGATCTGGTGAGGGCATGGGGCTTGTTGGGCAAGGAAGGAAGAAGATGTCATGAAACTTAGCTGAAATGCAGCCCAGGTGCTCTGGAATATTTGAGACCTCCAAGAGTCTACCTGCTCCTGTTTAAAGCCTTTTCCAAGCTGGCAAAATCATTCATCTGAAATGATTTACTCCAGGTTATTCAGTGAACAGATTATGATTTTTGACCTTGTCTTCCTACATCTGAATTATTCATCAGGCAGTTTATGCGCTTCCTTTTTGGGTTCATGCAATATGAGCTTGTACAATCACAAGATATGGGCTTGAAGCAGAAATTCTGTTGACTGGGTTCTGCAGGAGGTCGGACTAGATGATTATAATGGTCTCTTCTGGCCGTAAACTCTGTGGGTGGAATCCTGGCTCCATGGAGGCCAATGGCAAAACTCCCATTGATGTTAAAGGGGCCAGGGTTTCACTCTATGGATCTATGACATTTTTAATGTAACATCAGAGGCAATGTGGTCTAGCGGATACGGCATTGGTCTGCCAGTCAGGAGATCCTGATTCTAACCCTAGTTTTCCCATTATCCTCCTATATGAACTAGTCATTTAATCTCTACCATTTATCTTGCTTGTCCACTCATCAGGGCAGGGACGGACTTTCACATTGTGTTTTTATGGCTCCTAGTACAATGGGGCACTGACCTTGGGTGGGAACTCTCTGTGCACTGTCGTGTTTTTAAGGATTGCTGATATTCTCAGCCATTTGGAATGATTTTGTTTGTCTTGTTTTGAGACCTGATCCTGCAACTCATAGAATCATAGAATATCAGGGTTGGAAGGGACCTCAGGAGGTCATCTAGTCCAACCCCTGCTCAAAGCAGGACCAATCCCCAACTAAATCATCCCAGCCAGAGCTTTGTCAAGCCTGACCTTAAAAACCTCTAAGGAAGGAGATCCCACTACCTCCCTAGGTAACCCATTCCAGTGCTTCACCACCCTCCTAGTGAAAAAGTTTTTCCTAATATCCAACCTAAACCACCCCCACTGCAACTTGAGACCATTACTCCTTGTTCTGTCATCAGGTACCACTGAGAACAGTCTAGATCCATCCTCTTTGGAACCCCCTTTCAGGTAGTTGGAAGCAGCTATCAAATCCCCCCTCATTCTTCTCTTCTGCAGACTAAACAATCCCAGTTCCCTCAGCCTCTCCTCATAAGTCATGTGCTCCAGCCCCCTAATCATTTTTGTTGCCCTCCGCTGGACTCTTTCCAATTTTTCCACATCCTTCTTGCAGTGTGGGGCCCAAAACTGGACACAGTACTCCAGGTGAGGCGTCACCAATGTCAAATAGAGGGGAATGATCATGTCCCTCGATCTGCTGGCAATGCCCCTACTTATACAGCCCAAAATGCCATTAGCCTTCATCCACAACTAGGTCTAATAACAAATCAAGCCTGACACACCCACCCCATGCAGCAAGGTGGGTTAACTGAGCCCAGATTCCTGTTAAACCTTGGTTCCTCTCTGTGGGGTAGACACTCCATCACATAGCCCTAGAAGTTGCATAATCTAGCTGTGTAAGCAGCTGGACAGATCTGAGTCTAACAAGCGGTTTCTGGGTTTATTCAAGTGGGCATTGGCCATCCCCAATGGGACTCTACCGAGCCCTTGTCAGATGACGATTCTCCATAGGCCACAGGGGTGGAGGAAATCTCTGTGGAGGGCCCTGGAAAGAGGTCAGGGCACACGGAAGCAGACCTGAGGGGTCAGCATCCCAGCAGGGAAAGAAGGAGACGGAAGGACCTATGGATGCTGAGGAGGGATTAGAAGGAGAGGTAGGGTAGTGGCTTTTGAACTGCTAGGGCAGGGGCAAAAAGTAAAGCTGGCTACACAATTTTGAAATTTCAATACATTTTTCATCAACACTTCAATTTAAAAAAAAACCAGATGAAAATGCATGTAAAAATGTTCACAAAGAATAGGTCCTGTTTTTCTGCCAGCTCTAGTAAGCCTGTAAGCTAAGGGCAGGAGCGGCGCCAGGGTTTTTGGCGCCCTAGGCGGGGATCCTTCCGCGCTCCCGGTCGTCGTCGGCAATTCTGCAGCGGGGGGGTCCTTCCGCGCTCCCGGTCTTCGGGGCACTTCGGCGGCGGGTCCCGGAGCGAGTGAAGGACCCGCTGCAGAATTGCCGCTAAGGGCGGCAAAATGCCGCCCCCCCAAATCCTGGTGTCCTAGGCGACCGCCTAGGTCGCCTAAATGGAAGCGCCGGCCCTGGCTAAGGGCTAGATTCACTGAGGGAATCAAGTGCCTTTCTGCGGATTTCTGAGGGGCGTTGGACCCGGCCCTGTATCTACAGCTCAGTTCTGTGACCTACTGTTCCCACCTCGCCACTAAAAACAGCAAAGCAGGGGAGAGGTGGAAAAGGAGGAGAAAGAGGTGAAAGCAAAAGAATGGCAGAAAAGGTTTAAGCCCACTGGCCCGTCACACTGATCAACATGTTCTTCTTGGGTATGTTTACATAGTGAGTCTTCGAGTCTGGGTCAACTGACTCGGGTTTGCAGGGTTCCTACTGCGGGGCTAAAAATAGCAGTGTAGACGTTCCGGCTTGGGCTGGAACCTGGACTCTGAAACCTGGGGATGGAGAGGGGTTTCAGTCTGAGCTGGAACGTCTACATTGCTATTTTAGCCGAGCAGCATGAACCTCCCTGAGCCCGAGTCAGTTCAGCCGGGATCTGAGACTTGTTGCCATGGGGTTATTGTTTTGCTGTGTAGACGTGCCCCTAGTTTGCTTGCACTGCTTTGTCTGTCTGCATCCACGTGTCGGCTCTTGTCTTATAGCTAGCTTGTAAACTCCTTGGGGCGTGGACTGCCATTGTGTTCTGTCTATGTACAGCACCGGGCACATGGGGTTCTGGTCCGGGGCTGGGGCCCGTAGGTACGGTACAGAAGGGGAGGAAAGAGCAGGAAAAGAGAGAAATCATTAAAACAAAAAGGTCCCAGCTGATTTGGGAGAAGAGGTGAAGGAAACTAAACCATTTCCCTTTGCTATGGGAAGCCAGCGTCATGAATGGAAGAGCGGGCAGAGGTGCGCTTGATGGCTGGTGATGCTAAGCAGGGGTCAGGCTGCTGCAGGCACTAACTCAGCCTTAGCTGCAGTACAATGGTCTGCCTCTGCCTCTAGCCAGGGAGGGAGGAAAAATCAGGCTCCAACTATGATTATTTTAAATTTTAATCCTTTAGCATCATGCTAATCACCAAAGGTTTTCTCCTGGCAAAGAGCCCCTGGACAGATGAGGTAACAGAGCTGTGGGTGGATTGCACTTAGTCCTGCAGCCTGGGCCCAAGCCTTCTTGCGGGCTAAGCTCCGTCCCCTCTTGCCTTTCATGTTCTGAATCCTTTCCCTGCATCCCTCACGGGCTGCCACCAGCCATCAAGCCAGCCTTGGCCTCTCACTCGTGCAGTGATTGCAGGCGATTGCACACGTTCTGCCACCAGCCATCAAGCCAGCCTTGGCCTCTCACTCGTGCAGTGATTGCAGGCGATTGCACGCATTCTCTCTCTACTAAAAAGCCTACCCCTCAGTAATCAAGGCTGACAGGAAGCTGGCTTCGGCTTTTACTGCAGAATACACACACCTCTCCGATTCCTACACGCTTCTTGCTGTTGGCCATAAAAAGCTGTACTGGCAGCGTGACTGTGTGTTTGAGTTGCATGCTTGGGGGCTGATAGCAGCAGGAGATAAACCGAAAACGACTATTCCCGTTCCAAGCGGAGAGATGGTTCTACGTGACTCGTGAGTGGGAAGGAATGGCATGTCCTTTTCTTAGTGGCTTTAGCATCCATTTAGTGGGCTACAGCTGCACCACAAAGGGACATATGTTGGGTTTCATAAAAGCCCCAGCTCCTGCAGATTGTCTGCCACCGAAGCCTGAGAGCAGGGCTACCTGGGCACGTATGGGCTGGAGCAAGGTGGAGATGACTGCTCTGCTGTGGTGGATCTGGCTTGGTCTGCTAGTGGGATGAGGCAAACTCATGGTTCCTGGGCACTTTGGAGGAGGGGGATGAGAAAAATGAATGTAAAATTCAGTTCTTCAGCTCAGCTGCCCCTCAACAAATTCTTCTCTCTCTGTGTCTGTTTTTTCATCCTCGGACACAGAGCTGGACCAGTCTGGAGCAGGTGGGTGTTCATAAGGGAGATATTTCAGGATCGGTTACAATGGCTGCTGTCTTCTGGAGCTGCTCATTCCAGGATCCCACCGCACAGATACCAGGTATGGAGCAGAGAGATTGATGGTATCTGGTAGCTAGGCCACCCTGAAAGCAGCAGGTAGGGTGTGAGATGTTAGACTTGTTCGTCTGCTTTTCCTCTCTCCTTTTAAAGATGAGGATGACTTGCACGTATGCACAGCAGCCGCTTTGCAGAAGGATCCCACACCACTTTGCAAACACTTTCACAAATGAATCGTTGTTTAGAGGAACCTTCTGACTCACCACTGAAACGCAGCCATCTCTGAGGTGTGTAAGAGCTCGCCAATCCTACAAGAGAGATTGGGACAGGAAGTGCAGAGTACCTTTTCCGCTTCAAACTGCAGGAGGAATTGGGAGCAGCAGAATGCCGTTACCCGGGTTG
Source organism: Emys orbicularis (assembly GCF_028017835.1). Taxonomy (NCBI): domain Eukaryota; kingdom Metazoa; phylum Chordata; order Testudines; family Emydidae; genus Emys; species Emys orbicularis. Next base: position 3,252,589 of record NC_088693.1, read on the forward strand.
GATATTGAATGGGGCTCCAGGGCTAACGCCTACACTCGTTTGAAAAGCTCGGTGGTCTCTTTAACAACCGTAAGTGATCAAAACCTCCATTTTGCAGCTCCTCTGAAGGAAGGCACAGTACCTCTTATAACATCTCTGGGGCATTGTTAGAGGGCCTCCGAGTGAATCACGAACAACACATCCTTGCACTCAGAGGTCTTCTGCCAAAGTCTTTTCCTTGTTCGTGTGCTAGCTTCCTTTATAACCTGCATTGCAGACACTTGGCTTGGGCTAGCCCAGGACACTGTAGACCACTCAGCACTGCATTCTTCAGAAACAGCGTCTGACCACTTGCCAAACAGTGAGCGGGTGGAATGTAAATCAACGGAAAATTCCCTTCGGATTATTCTTTATTGTTATGTATCTGATGCTGTGGGCATACAGAGTGCTTTGTGAGCGGATAGGAGATAATGTTCCTGCCCTGTCTATTTCAGGCTGTTGCAATGCCTGGGAAAACAATCCAGGGTCAGGAACAAGCGGAGACGCTATCAGTGGGGGGTCAACACTGGAAGCACAAGAAGTGTGAAGCTGTTCCAAAGACAGAGGGCAGTAAATATCCTCTTCCAGCTGTGTGTGTGTGTGTGTGTGTGTGTGTGTGTGGCTCTCTGGGCCAGGCACAGCTAGGACTTGGCAACCGTGGTGTTACTATGTATTGTTCAGGGCTGTTGCAGATCTTATCCCTATAGCAGTGCTCCTCTCTATGTCCCTGGCAGGAGCCAGCCTTTAGGAGTCAAAGCATTATTGATGCCTAATATCAGGGGGTCGCCGTGTTAGTCTGTATCTACAAAAACAACAAGGAGTCCGGTGGCACCTTAAAGACTAACAGATTTATTTGGGCATAAGCTTTCGTGGGTAAAAACCTCACTTCTTCAGATGCATAGAGTGAAAGTTACAGATGCAGGCATTATATACTGACACATGGAGAGAAGGGAGTTACTTCGCAAGTGGAGAACCAGTGTTGACAGGGCCAATTCGATCAGGGTGGATGTAGTCCACTCCCAATAATAGATGAGGAGGTGTGTTTGTGCAGCCCCTAGCACACTGGAGTCCTGATCTTGACTGGGGCCTCTGGGTGCTACAATAATATATAATAGCAATACTAAATCGATTTACAAGGTACTCCAGTGATGTATATGTTATAGGAACCTTTGTAGCTAGCTGGCTTGGTTGCCATTATTCAAGAGTTACCCATTTCAAGGTGAGAAGGGGGCATTATGATAATAAGGATCAAATGGCTAGAAGCGGTGGTAGACAGCCAAATCCAAACAGGAAATAACATGCAAATTTTTAGCGGTGAAAGTAATTAGCCATTGGAACGTGCGCGGTGGATTCTGCATCACTTTGAGTCTTTAAATCCCGACGGAACGTTTTTCGAAGAGTACGTCTACACTGCAGCTGGGAGTGTGTCCCCCCCACTGCGGGTCGACAGACACTAGCTCTGCTGGAGCTAATGTGCTGAAAACAGCAGTGTAGCCAGGGTACTATGAGTGGCGGCCCAGGCTAGCTGCCTGGGTTCTACCCAGGTGATTGGGGTTGGGTTGTGCTCGGGTTTGGTTGCCCTTTGAAAAGGGGAGGGGGGAGCTGGAGCTGGATACGTCTGCTTCCCCTGGACTCCTCTAGAAGTAGATGGGCCAAGTGCACCCCTGGTGTGACTCCACTGAGTTCAACAGAATTACCCCAGGGTGGCGTTGCTCCACCAGAACTGGGACTGTACAATGGTGTCTTACCAGAACCAAATTTTTCCTCTTGCTCTCTTCTCCAAGATATTCTTCCCCCCCCCCCCCCCCACACACCTATCTTTCAAGGTCCCTTCCAGTTCTAGGAGATAGGATATCTCCATTAAGTTATTTATTTATTTTATTTATTTTTTAAAGTACTGGACGTTGGTCACGTTTCTGATGCTAAACATGCACCATCTGATCTTCTATAGCAAAACCTTGGAGTCAAATTCCAAGCTGACTTTCACAATACATAAGCTCAGTGATGCAGTGTCAGAGTGTGTGTGGAATTCTCCTCTGTTTCCCTAGATGTCGTCTTCTCCGATTGACTTACTCCATAGCAAGACTTTTTTTTTTTCAGCCTGTGGATTCCCGTCCCTTCAAGCTACCGCTCACGACAGTTTTGTTTCCTTTCTTCGTTGCTGTCTTGCACCGTTGGAGTTCAGGCCTCGTAATCCCTTCTCTTACGGACAGGGTGTCAATCTCTTCCTTGTCCTGACTTGCTGCTGTGGAATTTAGGGGGTTTATTCATTTTCATTCAATGAAACAGAAGCAAAAGCAGAAACTATACACGTCACATCAAGACTTCTAGCTTGAGTTTGCAGTCTGTCATCCATATAAAACAAAATCTGCATCTTTCCATTCTCTTTGACTTTCTCTTCTGAAAGAAGATCCCTTTCCTAGGATGCAGACACTGTGCCTAGCACAGCTGTTTCTTGCATTTTCACTTGGCGTGTCATTGTAGTATACCTTGTGTCAAGGCTGCATCCCCACTCTGAACTTTAGGGTACAAATGTGGGGGCCTGCATGAAAACTTCTAAGCTTAACTACCAGCTTAGATCTGGTCCGCTGCCACCATTCCCAAAGCTAATTCCCTTCCCTGGGAAGCCTTGAGAAACTTTTCACCAATTTCCCTGGTGAATACAGATCCAAACCCCTTGGATCTTAAAACAAGGAGAAATTAAACATCTCCCCTCCTTCCTCCCACCAACTCCTGGTGGATCAAGATCCAACCCCCTTGGATCTAAAAACAAGGAAAAATCAATCAGGTTCTTAAAAAGAAGACTTTTAATTAAAGAAAAAGGTAAAAATCATCTCTGTAAAATCAGGATGAAAAATAACTTTACAGGGTAATCAAACTTAAAGAGCTCAGAGGACCCCCCTCTAGCCTTAGGTTCAAAGTACAGCAAACAGAGATAAACACTTTAGTAAAAGGTACATTTACAAGTTGAGAAAACAAAGGTAAACTAACACGCCTTGCCTGGCTGTTTACTTACAAGTTTGAAATATGAGAGACTTGTTCAGAAAGATGTGGAGAGCCTGGATTGATGTCTGGTCCCTCTTAGTCCCAAGAGCGAACCACCCCCAAAACAAAGAGCACAAACAAAAGCCTTCCCCCCCCCCAAGATTTGAAAGTATCTTGTCCCCTTATTGGTCCTTTGGGTCAGGTGTCAGCCAGGTTACCCGAGCTTCTTAACCCTTTACAGGTAAAAGGATTTTGGAGTCTCTGGCCAGGAGGGATTTTAGTACTGTACACAGGAGAGCTGTTACCCTTCCCTTTATAGTTATGACACCTTGCATCAATGCCACTTAAAGAATACACCTGTTTCTAGAGCCTTCAGGGGTGTTTCCAGATGGATGACTTTGGGCAAAACTGATCCACTCTCTTATTTTATTGTAAGTTTCTTCATTTGGAAAAACAACAACAACATTGGATTGGGCATTTATGTGGATAACAAGAATATCCAGAGCTATAATACAAAGGAATAAAAAAATCAAGAGGCCAAATCCTCATGTTTGAGGTCATCAGCCAACCTCTAAGCAATGGATGTTTGGAAGGAACACTCTAGCCCCTAGACAGGCCATCTGATGACTACCAACTGCAGGGGTTTCTTTTTTGCACCTTCAAGGGTCATACACTTTAAGGGGGGGTGACGTTGCACCCCATAATGCTGTATGGAAATATGCTTATGAATGTAAATATGACATAACTGGAATATGTTTTATGCTACATATGCCATGTAACATATCTCTGCAAAGGTTATGATCTACTGAATCTATTCATCCTATTTGTATGCATGTATCATTTTTGTATTCAGAGTTATGAATATTGGCTGTGTGCTGGCTTGATTTTAAGTGGCCTTAGTAAGGTATTTGGTCAGCTTCTTTAGAAAGGAATTTGAAAGTTAAGTGCCCAATCAAGAAACACTTAAGCTAACAATGAACTTTGAGACACCAATCCACATCTGAGTTTTCCTGGGAATGTGGTCTGGCTTGTAAGGACTGAGTCATGCATGGACATGTGACTTGCCCATGTGACTCCAAAATTCCAACTTGGAGGTAGATTCTGTATAGGAGAAAGGAGGGGGTCTCAACCCACAAGAGAGTCTATTTAAGCCCCTCGGAGATCCCTCCATTTTGTCTTCAGCTGGCTCAAGAGATAGCCTCACCACCCCCAAAGGATACCTGAAAGAGACTGGAACAAAGGATAGTAACCACAGGGGTGGGAGTGATTGCTGGACCCAGACTAAAAGGAGGCTAGTCTGTAAAAGAAGCTTACTGGAACATCTCTGAGGGTAAGATTTCCTCTGTAATCACTTTCTTACTGTATTAGGCATAGACGTGCGTGTTTTATTTTATTTTGTTTCGTAATTTACTTTGTTCTGCCTGTCATTACTTGAAACCACTTAAATCCTACTTTTTGTATTTAATAAAATCACATTTTACTTATTAATTAACCTAGAGTATGTATTAATACCGGGGGGGGGGGGGGGCGGCACAAACAACTGTGCATACCTCTCTATCAGTGTTATAGAGGGCGAACAGTTTATGAGTTTATCCTGGATAAGCTTTATACAGGATAAGCTTTATACAGGGTAAAACGGATTTATTTGGGGTTTGGAACCCCTTGGGAGCTGTTTTCAGTTAAGCCCGCAGTTTGTGGGGGACGTGGTTCAAGCCTGGGTCTGTGTTTGTAGCAGGCTAGTGTGTCTGACTCAAAGCAGGCAGGGCACTGAAGTCCCAAGCTGCCACCATGAGAACAGCTGAGCTCCATCCTCTTTGGAACCCCCCTTCAGGTAGTTGAAGGCTGCGATCAAATCCCCCCTCACTCTTCTCTTCTGCAGACTAAATAACCCCAGTTCCCTCAGCCTCTCCTTATAAGCCATGTGCCCCAACCCCCTAATCATTTTTGTGCCCTCTGCGGGACTCTCTCCAATTTGTCCACATCCTTTCTGTAGTGGGGGGCCCAAAACTGGACACAATACTCCAGGTGTGGCCTCACCAGGACCGAATAGGGGGGAATAATCACTTCCCTTGATCTGCTGGCAATGCTCCTACTAATGCAGCCCAATAGGCCGTTAGCCTTCTTGGCAACAAGGGCACACTGCTGAATCTCATCCAGCTTCTCATCCACTGTAATCCCCAGGTCCTTTTCTGCACAACTGCCACTTAGCCAGTCGGTCCCCAGCCTGTAGCGGTGCATGGGATTCTTCCGTCCTAAGTGCAGGACTTTGCACTTGTCCTCATTGAACCCCATCAGATTTCTTTTGGCCCAATCCTCCAATTTGTCTAGGTCACTCTGGACCCTATCCCTACCCTCCAGCATATCTACCTCTCCCCCGAGCTTAGTGTCATCTGCGAACTTGCTGAGGGTGCAATTCATCCCATCATCCAAAGCCCAAGATTTGGTGGTGATGGGGGACTTCAACTATCCGGATATATGTTGGGAAAATAACACAGCGGGGCACAGACTATCCAACAAATTCTTGGACTGCATTGCAGACAACTTTTTATTTCAGAAGGTTGAAAAAGCTACTAGGGGGGAAGCTGTTCTAGACTTGATTTTAACAAATAGGGAGGAACTCGTTGAGAATTTGAAAGTAGAAGGCAGCTTGGGTGAAAGTGATCATGAAATCATAGAGTTTGCAATTCTAAGGAAGGGTAGAAGGGAGAACAGCAAAATAGAGACAATGGATTTCAGGAAGGCAGATTTTGGTAAGCTCAGAGAGCTGATAGGTAAGGTCCCATGGGAATCAAGACTGAGGGGAAAAACAACTGAGGAGAGTTGGCAGTTTTTCAAAGGGACACTATTAAGGGCCCAAAAGCAAGCTATTCCGCTGGTTAGGAAAGATAGAAAATGTGGCAAAAGACTACCTTGGCTTAACCACGAGATCTTGCATGATCTAAAAAATAAAAAGGAGTCATATAAAAAATGGAAACTAGGACAGATTACAAAGGATGAATATAGGCAAACAACACAGGAATGCAGGGGCAAGATTAGAAAGGCAAAGGCACAAAATGAGCTCAAACTAGCTACAGGAATAAAGGGAAACAAGAAGACTTTTTATCAATACATTAGAAGCAAGAGGAAGACCAAAGACAGGGTAGGCCCACTGCTTAGTGAAGAGGGAGAAACAGTAACAGGAAACTTGGAAATGGCAGAGATGCTTAATGACTTCTTTGTTTCGGTCTTCACCGAGAAGTCTGAAGGAATGCCTAACATAGTGAATGCTAATGGGAAGGGGGTAGGTTTAGCAGATAAAATAAAAAAAGAACAAGTTAAAAATCACTTAGAAAAGTTAGATGCCTGCAAGTCACCAGGGCCTGATGAAATGCATCCTAGAATACTCAAGGAGCTAATAGAGGAGGTATCTGAGCCTCTAGCTATTATCTTTGGAAAATCATGGGAGACGAGAGAGATTCCAGAAGACTGGAAAAGGGCAAATATAGTGCCCATCTATAAAAAGGGAAATAAAAACAACCCAGGAAACTACAGACCAGTTAGTTTAACTTCTGTGCCAGGGAAGATAATGGAGCAAGTAATTAAGGAAATCATCTGCAAACACTTGGAAGGTGGTAAGGTGATAGGGAACAGCCAGCATGGATTTGTAAAGAACAAATCATGTCAAACCAATCTGATAGCTTTCTTAGATAGGATAACGAGTCTTGTGGATAAGGGAGAAGCTGTGGATGTGGTATACCTAGACTTTAGTAAGGCATTTGATACGGTCTCACATGATATTCTTATCGATAAACTAGGCAAATACAATTTAGATGGGGCTACTATAAGGTGGGTGCATAACTGGCTGGATAACCGTACTCAGAGAGTTGTTATTAATGGTTCCCAATCCTGCTGGAAAGGCATAACGAGTGGGGTTCCGCAGGGGTCTGTTTTGGGACCGGCTCTGTTCAATATCTTCATTAACGACTTAGATATTGGCATAGAAAGTATGCTTATTAAGTTTGCGGATGATACCAAACTGGGAGGGATTGCAACTGCTTTGGAGGACAGGGTCATAATTCAAAATGATCTGGACAAATTGGAGAAATGGTCTGAGTTAAACAGGATGAAGTTTAACAAAGACAAATGCAAAGTGCTCCACTTAGGAAGAAAAAATCAGTTTCACACATACAGAATGGGAAGAGACTGTCTAGGAAGGAGTACGGCAGAAAGGGATCTAGGGGTTATAGTGGACCACAAGCTAAATATGAGTCAACAGTGTGATGCTGTTGCAAAAAAAGCAAACATGATTCTGGGATGTATTAACAGGTGTGTTGTGAGCAAGACACGAGAAGTCATTCTTCCGCTCTACTCTGCTCTGGTTAGGCCTCAGCTGGAGTATTGTGTCCAGTTCTGGGCACCGCATTTCAAGAAAGATGTGGAGAAATTGGAAAGGGTCCAGAGAAAGAGCAACAAGAATGATTAAAGGTCTTGAGAACATGACCTATGAAGGAAGGCTGAAAGAATTGGGTTTGTTTAGTTTGGAAAAGAGAAGACTGAGAGGGACATGATAGCAGTTTTCAGGTATCTAAAAGGGTGTCATAAGGAGGAGGGAGAAAACTTGTTCACCTTAGCCTCTAAGGATAGAACAAGAAGCAATGGGCTTAAACTGCAGCAAGGGAGGTCTAGGTTGGACATTAGGAAAAAGTTCCTAACTGTCAGGGTGGTTAAACACTAGAATAAATTGCCTAGGGAGGTTGTGGAATCTCCATCTCTGGAGATATTTAAGAGTAGGTTAGATAAATGTCTATCAGGGATGGTCTATAAAGTATTTGGTCCTGCCATGCGGGCAGGGGACTGGACTCGATGACCTCTCGAGGTCCCTTCCAGTCCTAGAATCTATGAATCATTAATGAAGATGTTGAACAAAACCGGCCCCAGGACCGACCCTTGGGGCACTCCACTTGATACTGGCTGCCAACTAGACATCGAGCCATTGATCACTACCCATTAAGCCCGACGACCTAGCCAGCTTTCTATCCACCTTATAGTCCATTCATCCAGCCCATACTTCTTTAACTTGCTGGCAAGAATATTGTGGGAGACTGTATCAAAAGCTTTGCTAAATCAAGATATATCACGTCCACTGCTTTCCCCATATCCACAGAGCCAGTTAGCTCATCATAGAAGGCAATCAGGTTGGTCAGGCATGACTTGCCCTTGGTGAATCCATGCTGACTGTTCCTGATCACCTTCCTCTCCTCCAAGTGCTTCAAAATGGATTCCTTGAGGACCTGCTCCATGATTTTTCCAGGGACTGGCAATCTAAGTTACCAGGACACAATAAAATGGCATTGCTTTGTGTGCTTCTTTTGCTATGGACAAGAACATTCAGATAGGAGGGGGGTGGGTGCAGTTTCAGACTCTAAGGAGGAAAGAAGTTCTCTAAATTCTCTATCCTGTCGCCCTATTCACGTCAATGGCAAAACCCCCACGGACGACAGCAGGGCAGGATCAGACCTTGTACAGATAGGAGGATGGCAGTGGTGATTTCTTCGCAACATTGTTGTATTGCAGGTTTCTGGTCCTGCAATCGCACTGCGTGCCCTCAACTCCTGAGGAAGTCAGTGGAAGTTGAAGGTACAAAGTTTCTTACAGGATTGGGCCCCAATTTATTTTCCTGCTGTATTCCCCAGTTTCCTCTCTCTGTAGTACACTTCTCTCATCAGCTTCTGGCTCTACTGAGTATGATGTTCACCACCCCGCTGCATTACTAGCACTCTTACTAGCCAGTCCCCGTCTGTTTGCATCTGGCCATGTCGCCACAATTAGCAGAGCTGAAGCAAACTGTAGCACATAGGAGCCTTGGCTGAAGAAGATTAATGCATTTTGCAGCTCGCCTGTTGTTGGCTGTGTGGGTCCTGTACTGAGATCCCCTGGGAGTGCTACCCCGTGTGTCTGATCTAATCCACACTGAAGTCCACACACAAGCTTCCCGTGATGTTGGATCCGGCCCTATATAGGGGGCACTTACTGCAAAGATACAGTTTCATAAGGAGCTGGATTAAAAGCTGATGGGTGGCCGACATAACATGATTGACAGGTCCATTAGTCCAGTTATTTATTATTACTTGCATAGCAGATAGAGAGACCCCAAATGAGATATGGCCCTCGCTGTGCTAGGTGCAGTACAAACACACGGGACGAGACAGTCCCTGCCCCAAGAGCTAACAGTCTAAACAGACAAAGGGCAGGTGAAAGGAAGGATGAAACGATTTGCCTAGAAATCTGTGGCAGATTGAGGAATTGAACTTAAATCTCCTGGATCCCAGGCCAGTGCCTTAGCCTCAAGATCACCTTTCATCTCTGACAATAGAATGTTCCTAACATCATGTGCTACATTGTACATTAGCACCTAGAGGCCTTGAATACAATCAAGGCCCCATTTTGCTAGGCACTCTGTATATACACATTGACTGCCTAGGAAGGAGTACTGTGGAAAGGGATCTGGGGGTCATAGAGGACCACAACCTAAATATGAGTCTACAGTGTAATAACACTGTTGCAAAACAAGAGAACATCATTCTGGGCTGTATTAGCAGGAGTGTTATAAGCAAGACACGAGAAGTAATTCTTCTGCTCTACTCCATGCTGATTATAGCTCAGCTGGAGTATCCTGTCCGGTTCTGGGCACCACATTTCAGGAAAGATGTGGACAAATTGGAGAAAGTCCAGAGAAGAGCAACAAAAAGGATTAATGGTCTAGAAAACATGACCTATGAGGGACGATTGAAAAAATTGGGTTTGTTTAGTCTGGAGAAGAGAAGACTGAGAGGGGACTTGATATCAGTTTTCAAGAACATAAAAGGTTGTTACAAGGAGGAGGGGGAAGAATTGTTCTTCTTAACTTCTGAGGACAGGACAATATGCAATGGGCTTAAATTGCAGCAAGGGAGGTTTAGGTTGGACATTAGGAAAAACTTCCTAACTGTCAGGGTGGTTAAGCACTGGAATAAATTGCCTAGGGAGGTTGTGGAATCTCCATCACTGGAGATTTTTAAGAGCAGGTTAGACAGACACCTGTCAGGGATGGTCTAGATAATACTTAGTCCTGCCATGAGTGCAGTGTTACCTTTCAGCTCTGTGTTCGTGGGGCACCAGTGCGCAGTACCCAGCCTGTCTGACTCACAAAAGACCATCCCTGTCCCAGCCTCTGCTAGAACCTAAACCGATCAGAAGAAAGACTTACAAAAATCCATGAAAAGGCCGTGGAAGACCCACCTAAAGGAAGGTAATGTAATCAGTGCTAGTCAATGTGGGTTTATACAAAATAGAGTCTGTCAAACTAACTTGATATCTATTGTGTTGAGATTACAAGTTTGGTTGATAAAGGCCATAATGTTGGTATAATATACTTACATTTCTGTAAGGCATTTGACTTGGTACCACATGACATTTTGATTAAAAAATTAGAAAGATGTAAAATTAACATGAGGCACATTAATTGGATTAAAAACTGGCTAACTGATAGATCTCCAAATGTAACTGTAAACGGGGAATCATCATGGAATGGGTATGTTTCTAGTGAGGTCTGTGGGGATTGGATCTTGGCCCTACGCTTTTTAACATTTTTATCAACGACTTGGAAGAAAACATAAAATCATCTGATAAAGTTTGCAGATGACACCAAAATTAGGGGAGTGGTATATGAGGAAGAGGACAGGTCACTGATCCAGAGTGATGTGGATCATGTGATAATCTGGGCACAAGCAAACAATATGTGTTTTAATATGGCTAAATGCAAATGTATACATCTAGGCAAAAAGAATGCAGGCCACACTCACAGGATGGGGGACTCTATCTTGGGAAGCAGTGACTATGAAAAAGATTTGGGGGTTGTGGTGGATAATCAGCTAAAGATGAGCTCCCAGTGCGACACTATCGTCAAAAGAGCTAATGTGATCCTGAGATGCACAAACAGGGGAATCTCGAGTAGGGGCAGAGAGGTTATTTTACCTCTGTATTTGGCACTGATGCAACATCTGCTGGAGTCCTGTGTCCAGTTCTGATGCCCACAGTTCAAGAAGGAGGTTGATAAATTGAGGAGGGGTCAGGAAGGAGCCTTGAGAATGATGAAAGGATTAGAAAAGAAGCCTTACAGTGATAGACTTGAGGAGCTCAATCTATTTAGCTTAACAAAGAGAAGGTTAAGAGGTGACTTGATCACAGTCTATCATAGAATCATAGAATATTGGGGTTGGAAGGGACCTCAGGAGGTCATCTAGTCCAACCCCCTGCTCAAAGCAGGACCAATCCTCAACTAAACCATCCCAGCCAGGGCTTTGTCAAGCCGGGCCTTAAAAATCTCTAAGTACCTAGATGGGGAACAAATATTTAATAACGGGCTCTTCAATCTAGCAGAGGAAGGTCTAACATGATCCAATAGCTGGAAGTTGAAGCCAGATGAATTCAGACTGGAAATAAAGCATATTGAGATTAATAGACCATTGGAAAAATGAACCAAGGCTTGGGGTGGATTCTCCGTCACTGGCAATTTTTAAATCAAGTTTTTCTAAAGTATCTGCTCTAGGAATTATTTTGGGGCAGTTCTCTGGGCTGTGTTACTCCAGGGCCAGACTAGATGATCACAGTGGTCCCTTTTGGCCTTGAAATCTTTGATATATTGCCCCAAGAATCTGATTGCAATTATTGCAAATAAAAAGGGGTATTAAATCATGATATTGGCAGCAGGCGATTTGCTTCAATTGCATAAAAAATGTAATGGGCTTCCTTTAGGATTAAACTATTTATGAAGAACAGATTTTTCGCTGGCAATATGGAATCAAGCCGTGCGGAAGGTCTGGCGCTGGAGCAGTCCCGACTGATGTTATTATGGGCGTACTTTTGAATTCCTTGCACCGCTAGCTAAGTTGGAACACATTTCAGTCACTTTCCCTCCTTATGCAAGACTGTTTTTATTTGTAATATGGGTGTATTTTAAAAATATGTATTTATATATATATATAGATTTGCTGGTTTCTGGCGCTCTGGACACTGATAGTTGGTGACATCACTTCAGGAAGGAGTTAGCTTTCACCCACCCTTTCTCCGTGGGGAGTAGAATGGAATCTGACCCACCCCTGCCGCCCCTTTCTCTGCTGTTTTTCGCCTGCTAGCTGCTCAGTTTGCTTTAGAGGGACAAAAGGTTTAGCTAAGGGTGCTACATGAAGGCTCTTTATATGAGATGTCCTGTTAATTCATAGATAAGATGCCCGAAGGTAGCGCTCAAGAATATGCAACACAGTCCCGGGGTTTTGAAGGACCAGTACAATATATTGCTGTTCCAGTACACTGTGAATGACATCTCTGGCAGCTGTTAACATGGTGTCAGAAGTAAAACAGTTTTTCCTGCTCCACTGTGGCTACGTAAGATACGGTAATCATAATAATAATAATAATATAATATATGGAGATACACCTATCTCAGAGAGCTGGAAGGGACCCCAAAAGGTCATTGAGTCCAGCCCCCTGCCTTCACTAGCAGGACCAAGTCCTGATTTTGCCCCAGATCCCTAAGTGTCCCCCTCAAGGACTGAACTCACAACCCTGGGTTTAGCAGGCTAATGCTCAAACCACTGAGCTATCCCTCCCCCTCACCCCTCTGTGGAAGTTGCTGCCCATTAGGCAATGGGCAGGGGGAGAGGGTTGTGTGATTTGGGCATTTATGCAACTGGCAATGTACTGAGACCACCAAAACTTGACACATAATCCACTGAATGATGATCATGATGAAGATGGGCATAAATTAGAAAGCTGGGATCTGATTTTCAGGCCAAATCCTCTGATAGAGCAAATCAACATAAACCCATTGCTGTCCACGGAGCGATGTCAATTGATGTAACCCTTACATTTTGGGAAGATGATTGGTCGGGATTTTGGTCTAGACTGATCACTGATCCTGACTTTTGTTTGACCAGGCTGCCTGTCTCATCACAAGGATTTCTGAGCAGCAGTCTAGCTACATTTGAATCAGGGAACCTGAGCTGAAATGGTTTTCTAGCCGTTAGGAACCCCCTGAGCTGCTGAGTCCTCTGAAGCTTGGTGATGATATAGAAACACAATAAATAATACCCATAAGGGCAACAGAAATGAGGCAGAGATCAGAGGCTATGACTTGTATTGCTATTATTAACTATTTGTATTGTGGTAGTACCGAGGAGCTCCAGTCATGAACCAAGACTCCATTGTGAGCCCTCTGTACAAACACAGAATAAAGACAGGTCTTTCCCGAAGGATCTTACAGTCTAAAGAGCAATCGGTTGAGTTTTACACAGTAGTTTGAAAAAGTCCAGTGCTGAGTGTGCCTTAAGTAGAATTTATAAAAGAGAACGAGGGACCTGACCGAAGCCAGTGGAGGTGCACCAGGAGTGAATTTGGTTTATGGAGCTTAGTGAAGAGACAGCTCATTGGTCTGAATGATCGCAGTCTAAATTCTGACAGATAAATAAAGGAAAGAGGAATTGTTTGTGATTTAAGCCGATGGTAGGACAAGGAGCGCTGGCTTGAAAGTAATGGAGAAAGCCTTCAGTGCCATGTGATAATGGTAAAAAGTAACAAAAAGAGTCACTTTCTTCTAATACTGAACAAGGGACTCTGTTAGTACAAGGAAAACCGTATTATCCTTAAAGTGTTTTGCTCTCTCTTCTTCACTGGAGATACTCTGCCTAACGTCCTCTGCCACAGTTTTAAACAAACAGTACACATATCCTCCCTTGTAGTCAGTACGGCCCAATGCTCTGAACTATGGGAACATGGGCTATTCTGAGCTGATGCTGTGATGTTACGTGCTTTGACTGGCAACAGGGTGACATTTCTTGGGGCAGCCTGGGTTCAGGGCACATTTGCCAAACTTTGTGACTGGAACCTGAGCTCATCCCCAGCGATCTTACAATTCAGACCCCCCGCCCCCACCTGGTGCTATCATGGAATTGCAGCTATCAGAGATGGAAAGGACCGATTCAGTCCCCCAACGCCTACTTCCTTTGGAGGAGTCAGTGTGGCCTACCAGCAAGGCCCAATAGACTGAGAAAATCTAACCTCTGTTTCTGGATCACCCGATGTCCCACAGGAAGTGAGTGCTAGAGTCACTTCCTCTCTCTGCCTCTGTTTCCCCTCCACTCCTTTGTCTATTGTAATAGATGGCGAGGTCTTTGGTGCAGGGACCAGCGGGCGCTCACTGTGTGTTCGTACAGCACCACGCATGGCAGGGCCCTGATCTCAGCTGGGGCCTCTAGGCAGCACTGAACTAAAATAATTCACAATAAGTAGAGTGGCCAGCTCTGGGGGTTTGGTGAGTGCTTTACCCAGCCTCGACAATGAAGGTCCTCAGCAACAGAGTATCCCTAGGGACTGATAGGAGACTGTTCGGAGTGTCATGAAAAACACACAATATTGGGTGACGTCCCATCGATTTCAGTAGCATTGGCACTGCATAGAGCCCTTCTAGAAAAGGAGCAAGGATGGCCCAATGGTTAGGGCAGTGGTCTAGCACATGGGAAACCAGCATCCGGCCTCCTACTCTGCCACCGACTTCTTCAGTGACCTTGGTCAAGTCACTTAGGGCCAGATTCTTAAAGGTATTGAGGTGCCAAAACACCTTTAAAAATTTGGCCATTAATTTCTCTGTGCCTCAATTCCACATCTGCAAAATGGGGTCATTGCACATCCCTACCACACAGGGTTTGGAGGGTAAACGCATTAAAGATTGGGAGGAGCTCAGAAGCTGTGATTATGGGGACCAGATGAGCACTTCCGATAGAATTTATGCCACCCCTTTCAGCAGTTTCATACCAGGACCCCCAGTTCAATGGGAACCGTCACACTGGACCAGATCGACGCTCCATGCGGGCTGCTGAAAGTGGCCACGGCTGGATACTTTGGAGGATGAAGCCCCACCCCCTTCACTGCTCAACACCATAATTCACTTGTGCCCTGGTGCAATACTATACACAGACGGGAGAGAAATTCCTGCCTGTCCCCAGCTGGTGATCAGTTTATATCCTGAAGCATGAGGATTGGTGGTCCTTGTGAATGTCTTCATGGCTGGCATAGCTGCCACTCAATGCTGACGCCTTTTAGCAACTGATAGATAGTTATCATGTTACCCTTTGATCTCTCCAAGTCTGGGTGTGAGGAGCCCCACTTCATCTCACAGGGCAATTGTCTGCATCTGGGGTTCTTTTCACGGGTGTTTTTATGAGCGAGAGGAGAAGAGTCCAGGGTGTATTTATTGACCCCAGGGGACGTGTGTTCATCTGTTAGTGATTATTACAAGATCTTTTACAAGTGGATTTCCCTGAACAGCCCGTAAAAGGGATGACATTCAGATTGCTCCTTTGGGGCGACAGGGGGCTGCAAAGGGGAGAGGGTTTGTGGGGTTTGCTCAGTGATGTCCCCAGTGGCTGATTGAGGAGCAGCACCAGATCGGCTCATCTTTCCCAGTCCCAGCTTTCTGGCTGCAGAGGCTGGGAGGAAGAGGTAGCCCATGGGCCAGCTCATCAAAGCGCTCTCAGTGGCCACAGGGTTTCAGTCCTTTTTCCTTTAGATTCATAGATTCCAAGGCCAGCAGGAACCACTGTGATGATCGAGTCTGACCCCCTGCCTACCACAGATCAGAGACCTGCCCCTGGATCATTCCTAGAGCAGACCTTTCAGATGTAACGGCGACAGAACCCGGTTGTCGGTGGGCAGTATCGAACCGGGGACTTCTGGAGCTTAGTGCATGAGCCTCTACAGCATGAGTTAAAAGCCACCTGGCTGTTAGTTAAGGCTGTAGGGCAGACTCATTAACCTCTCTCTCTCTCTAGTGGTCTGGGTGCCACTAGATGGAACAGAACACCACACCCAGGAGGTGTGTGGGTTACATAGAAAAAAAAATCCAATCCTGGTTGAAAAATTGCCCGTGATGCACAGGTGCTGGCTTCCTCCGGGCCCTGGGGGTGATCAGACAAAACCACTGCACTCCACAGGAATGATTCAGCTGGATAGACCCAGCTGCCAACCATCAGGCACCGGGGACAGACAGAGCTTTCAACCTGGAGCACCCACGGGGTTGGCATCTATGCATTCTTGCTCCTGGCTGTGGAACACCGTGTCAGGAGAGCTCAGGATGAGCCCAACCGGCAGGTTAAGGTGTAATACATCCCTTTTAGAAAAAGCTCTCCTCCAAGGTCAATGCACTTAAAAATGAACAAATAATAACTGAAAAAACCCTGCCGCATAAATCACACTCTTCTGTCCAGGAAGAACAGAGAGGAGGAAATGACATTTTCTTCTGGCGCTCTTTAATTTGGTGCAATGCTTAAATACCATGATGATAATCACAACATCGAAACCAGAGCTAGAGAGGAAGGGAGAGAAATCTGCCTTAAAAATAATCTTAAAATTAGCATCACTTGACCCTTGCGGTCCTTGCCAGAGGTCCTGTATCCCATCATCCATCCGACATTGCTCCTAGCAAGATTGTTCATTAGAGACACATGCAACAGACTAGCAGCTTTTGAATTTCCTTTCTGCAAACTTGGCCTGCCTGACAGCTGGGCTGACCACCTGTGGCGCGTGAGAGTCCAGACTGCTCGATGAATATGTCAGTCACTCTGTAACAGCCTGTCCTTCTCTCCACCCCAGCCCCGCACTCCCTTTCTAGCTCTGCGCAGTCCCAAGATCCAGTTTCACCGGAATGTAAACACAATCCGAGCCCCCCAAATTTCCCTCCTTTGTTTCCGCTGTGAGCGCACTTGGGGTGTATCAGCGGCCTGAAAAGTAATTATCCTCAGTTCCCACCTGATAAATTAAGAGCCCCGAGTTCTGCGTTTAATGGTGCAGAGCGACCTGAAGTTATTCTCCTGGAGAAGCAGTTAGGAGAAACCCCTCCCAGCAACCCCACGCCCCTCTGAACCTCATTTAGCTGGGACGACAGCCCATTAATCAGCACGACCTGGCTTTGAGATGGCAAAGGTCGTGCTGTGCTGTGCATAATATGAAAAACATCAGCACGACAGAAACCGACTTCCCACCCTCCCCTTTGAATTTCCATGAACCAAAGAAAGGGGGAACCTTGTTTGACTGCACACATGCAATCAACACATTGAGTACTTTTCCAAGCGGAAAGGATACAGCACAAGTGATTTGCATGGCTTGCCCTCTTTAGGGTGGGATTTTAAAAGCACCTAGAGGGTTTAGGAGCACAAGTTGCACTGACTTTCAATGGCACATGTGTTGTTAAGTCACTTAGATGAAATTGAAAATCCCACCCTAAGTCTAGGCGCTCTTGGGAAATTCCTCTCTAAATCCATAAGTACTTTTAATTAAAAAAAATAAGGAAATTCTCGGGTTTGTGCTAATCAGGTTAGCGCAGAGCAACATACTACGCAAAATCAGTGGATCTGTGAAATAATGAACATATTAGAAAATAGGTCTATAGAAACAGCATCAACAAACTGGTTTCACGTTGGGTTACAAAGTTCTGGACAAGGTCACCTTTCAGTCAAAAACCACACCGCAAAAACCAGGGCTAAAGAGGACAGGTGTCTGCTGGTGCCGAGCTAGGCTTGAATGTCAGAAGTCATGATCTATCCATTAGGCTCAAGGAAACAGTAATCCAGGATTGATTTCTTTTGAGGAGTATCCATATTTCTCCTCCATTTGGCCTTATTTAAGGAAGAGAATGACGTTGTGCTTCATTTTGCCATGTAGGGTACGTCCACACTGCAGCTGGGAGCGTGCTTCCCGGCCTGGTAGGCAGTCGCACGCTAGCGTGCTCAAAATAGCAGCGTGGACATTGTGGCATGGGGTAGTCACCTGAGTCCCAGCCTGCCCTATCCCCCTGCGTCCGAGCTCGGGTGGCAAGCCCATTCTGCAATGACCACATTCCTATTTCTGACTCAAGCAGAGTTACCAGGCAAGGCATGCTCCCAGCTGCAGTGCAGACATTCCCATAAAGTTCCCCGTCTCATCATCTCCTCCTCTTCGTGCTTTGGAGAAGCACCTCCCTGTTATCCATTCATGCTCAGGGTCAGAGCCTCTGCTGGTGTAACTTGGCCTAACTCCACCGCAGAGGGTGAGATGAAAGAAAGCACCATTACATCGTCTTTCCCACTCCCACCGGCAAGGGAGTGCAGTTTCCTGATAGTATATTCGGCAGTGCTGTGTCCAGTCAAGTTTTAAATGACTTGACTTGGGCTTCCATCAATGCCCTCTAGGGAATAGGCTGTTCTGATGGATTGCACCGTCGGGAAGTTTTCCCTGATATTCAGCCCAAATTGCACTTTCAATAATAATCCCCTTACGTCTGCTACTTGTAAAATGTTATCAAGTTTCCCCTTCCTTGTCTCTTAGCCAAGCTATATGTGTTTAAATTCTTTTAATCTCTCCAAACATGTCAAATCCTCCAGCCTTTCATCCTTACAGAACTTCCAATTATTTCTGATCCATTTTGATCTCATTTCCTTCCGCATTCACACTGAACATGAGTTCTTTCCCCGGCATGTTCCTCCTCCGGCTACATACCTCATGTGCGAGGTTCAATGTCTCCGAGGAGGACTTCTGGGAGACTCCGTCAGGGAAGGGGGAGTGAGACAACCACCTCATCTCACGTGGGCCTCCAACAGCTGTTGAATATAAGAGCGTTCGACAGGGGTAATAGTCTACCAATGCTCCAGAGGTTAGGCCCCTATCTAGCGATTTGACAGCCAGGCATTCAATTCCCAGCTCAGCCATGAACATCCAGGGCCAGCTTGGGCAAGTCACTTTGGCTTCAAAAGGTAATAAGGACCATAGGCAGAAATCTTTCCTGTCGAAATGTAGCTGCTTCTAATGGTATGAGTTTGTCCAGGTGTTGTCTTTGCTAAAGAGTGAAGATTTGGCAGTGGGCCCTCCGGGGACACCGTTGAGGGGGGGTGTGACATAGAGACAAGACGGAATTTCACAATTTATTAAATAGAGGAGCTCGTTCATCAGCCAAAAGCACCCCCCCCGGAAATAGCTCTTGGTAGACATGGTCGCACCATTTCATGTGTCTTTGGTTGGCTGGGTGCTGCCGTGGTTCCGGGGCTCCTGACAACCGCCGTGCTAGGCCCTGCACAGCTCCGGGCTCTGCGCTCCCAGGTTGCTCGGCCTGCATGATTCTGCCCTCCTCCCTGTTCCTCAAAGGCGGCGTGTTTACATCTAGGCCTAGCCCTCGGATGTCCTCGCGGCTTGCTGAGAACCTAACCTCTGCCTCTGAGAACAGCTCCAGCCACCTTTCCATTTTAATTTGATCTGAATTTCTCTGCCCTCACAATAACAATAATGGCCCCATTGTTTTACAGCCCCCAGCACGCACAGCAGGTCCCCCCCCAGACCAGCTAAGGAACAAAAGAGAAGCATTAGGGACACAATGTCCTCTCCGGAGCAATTAAGCTCTCCCCTGAGGGTGGAGAGTTAAGCCTAGCAGGAGGAGCATTAGATTGATAGGGTTCACAGCAGCTCATGATGTTTCATTAGCCAAGAGTGCAGCTGAATTCAGGCTACGTTGAGCAAGCTGAACTCTATTAAACCCTGCTCTGTCCATGTGGCTGCGCTGCTCCCGTCTACCGCCCTGCCATGACTGGTCCACTGGTGTCCCATCGGGAATGGCCCCTCTGACTCCAATTCTACTGATCACCATACGCGCCAGACCTTCAGGCCTCTCCCGATGTCTCCCCTCCACAGGCACGGTCTGTACATGTGGCATAGCTGACTGACCCCAGGGAACGCTGGCTGGGGCTTAAGACCTTCAGGTTGTGTGGATGATGCTCACACATGTAAGCTCTTCATAGCCTTGGTGCAATGCACCAGGATTGCCTGGTTTTTTTTTTTTTTTTTTTTTTTTGCATGATAAAAAAATGCACTCTCAAAAGGTGCTGGCCCTTTCATGACAGCCGTGGCCAAACCCCCCCCCCCGGTTATTGGGACTTTAGCCCCCGTCAGGCCAGAAATTTGGTGCGATTGGATTTGCCAGAGGAACGCCTGTGAGTGGGGGCGAGCGAGCGACTGCTGGGAACGCAGGCGATAAGGCTCCCCGTGGCTCGGGTGATGGGTGGAGGAGCTGCAGGAGAATCTCTCCGCATTGGGCTAGGGAGAGCTATCTGGAGTAGCAGCTTGGCTTGGAGGCCTCTGGGGAAGCCAGAGCGAAGCCAGAGGTAGTGCCCTGGCTGAGGGGGTAGGGAAGGTTCCAGGCCAGTGACAGGCATGGGAGGAGGTAGCTCCTGGTGCAGAATATTGAAGCTGGAGTGGACGGCTGCTCCTCTGTATAGGGCCCAGCATGCGGGGTAGAGGGAGGGAGTGGACTCCCCTAAACCCGTGCTGGGGAGGCGGTGACTGGAAAGGAAGAAGAGCAATCCCCGTGTAATGGCTGCCATCTTAACCGGCACACCCGGGACCGTCCGCGCTCACACTGTGGCCGCTTACGGAGAGGCGTATCTTTAGGCAACGAAGGTGGATGTTTTTGGCCACCGCAGGTGTCAGCTTCCTTATCTGGATGGTGATGATGATGGACTCAAAAAACTTCGCTTATCATGAGAAAGCTTGAGGCAGCAGCGCAATAATTAGCCAAGGGGAGGCTGATGCCAGTCCAGGGCTACCTAAGTTCAGAAAGTGGGCCCTGTTTCCTGCTGATTTGGGTGAAATATACTGTATCTTGTGAGAGGCCGCATGGCCGACTGGACTGAACATAGAACAGAGCACCAGCAGGGCCCGAGACTGGATTCCACCACCTTGCTGTGGATGTTGGGGCAAGTCCCATAATCTCTCTGTGTCATAGAATATCAGGGTTGGAAGGGACCTCAGGAGATCATCTAGTCCAACCCTCTGCTCAAAGCAGGACCAATCCCCAACTAAATCCCCAAATGGCCCCCTCAAGGATTGAGCTCACAACCCTGGGTTTAGTAGGCCAATGTGCAAACCACTGAGCTATCCCTTCCCCCCCCCCACAAAAAAGAAAAAATTATAAATATATATGGAGATATACCTATCTCATAGAACTGGAAAGGTCATTGAGTCCAGCCCCCTGCCTTCATTAGCAGGGCCAAGTACTGATTTTGCCCCAGATCCCTAAGTAGCCCCCTCAAGGCTTAAACTCACAACCCTGGGTTTAGCAGGCCAATGCTCAAACACTGAGCTGTCTCAGTGTCCGTCCTGGACAGAGGGTGGTTGTGAAGCCCAGGACTTGTCCACACTTGGAGCTATTACAGGATAGCCATTGCACTTTGAATTCAGAGAACTACCTCAATCTGAATTAACTTTCAAGTGTAGACAGAACCGGGGGCGCTGGAACAATTTGTACAGTGGGGGCGCTGACAGCCATTGAATCAAACTGCCAACCCTGCATATGATGGAAACCCCTTCAAGCCAGGGGGTGCGACAGTCCCCCCGCGCCCTTAGTTCCAGCACCTATGGAGAGGCCCCAAGTGAGTGAATGCATCCCCAAGGGAGGCCCCAAGGGAGTGCAGAACATGGTTATTACACAGAGGAGTTTGCCACAAGCTGAATGCGAGGCTCAGATGTCTCTCCAGTCCTCTCTGCTGAGGAAAGCCATTCCAGCTGAGGTGGACAGAGAAGGGCCAGGAGCGGGGAAGTCGGAGCAAGCTCTCCCCTGCCAGTGATCATCACCGGAGCCAAGGGGGGATTTTTGAGAAGCCCAGAAAGTATTTTGCAAACGGGGACCCAACCCAGCGTGGCAAACGCAGCGTGACGCTCCCTAACGCAGCATGAGTGAAGTGATGCGGCCCAGCTGCTCGGCTGCCCCATACCAGGGGCATATTCGGCAGCTCCGTACGTGGTGCTGTGGCCATCAGCAACTTGAGAGCAGATTCCAGTGTATGATTTGGGGGAAAGTTCGCTAAGGCTGAAATGTTTGGAAGGAGCGAAGCGGAGACAGGGTGGGGTGGAGTGCCAAGAGTTACGGGAGGCCAAGGCGAGCATGTGAAAATAATAAAACACAGGTGCTCTCTCCTGTCTTGCTTAGATAATAACAGCAGTGATAACAATCTAACCATTGACACGTCACCTTTCAGCCCTCTGGCTCCCAAAGGGTTTCCCAAATTTCACGTATGTAAGGCATCTTGTGACCCGCCACTGGAATGCAGCCACCTCTGGAGCAGAACATAGCAGCTGTTTGACGAGGTTACGGAAACAAAACCATTCAGGCCAGGATGCCGTATTCTAATGACTACTGTAGCCAAAAGTAAGCGCAGGGGAAACTTAGGTAGGCAAAAATGAAAAGTGCCACAGGAGTTTTAATTACTACAAGTGGTCAGGCTTTCGGTTTTGTATCCCCTCCAAACAGACAGCAACTTTGGCAGCACAGATCCGCTAGCCTTGTGCTAGGGCATTGGCATCAGTCCTGATGCCCTCTGGGGCATTGGAGTCAGCTCAGACTCAGAGGGAAGAGCGCCCCCCTATTTGGTCACTCACACCCCACCTTGCAGTGCAGTTGTCCCAAGCAGCAGGCTGGGGGACTGGCTCAGTTTCGACTCAGGGGGGAGCACACTGCTGGGGTGAGTGGAGGATCTAGCTCACAGGTGCTGACTTTTATTTGTTCCGGTGGATGCTCCACCCCCAGGCCCCGCCCCCACTTCGGCCCTTCCCCTGAGGCCCCGCCCTCGCCCCGCCTCCTCCCCCAGAGGCCCTGGTTTTACTCCGCCTCTTCCCGCCCCCACTCTACCCCCTCCCCCGAGCGTGCCCCGTCCCCGCTCCTCCCCCTCCCTTCCAGCGCCTCCTGCACACCACGGAACAGCTGTTCTGCGGCGTGAAGGAGGCGCTGGGAGGGAGGAGGAGGCGTTGATTGGCGGGCGGGGAGGAGTCGGGGGGAGGAAGGAGAGCTTGGCTGCTGGTGGGTGCTAAGCACCTGCTAAATTTTTTCCGTGGGTGCTCCAGCCCTGGAGCATGCACAGAGTCGGCACCCATGAGGGGAGGGAAAGAGAGAGCGAAGGTGACTAATAGAAGGGAATTGGACATTTAGGGTTTCCTTTAAATACCTGCACTGCCTTCATTCCTCCTGCTGCACCACTATCCTAGTCAACCACAAGGAAACTCTTCCCCCCCTCTGCGTTCAGGCTGTAGCCACAAGAACAGCAGCAGCCTGGCTCCCCTCCAGCTGTCCAGTGAGAGAAAGGCGAAAGCATTAGCAGTAGTGCACACACACACACACACACACAAAAGGAGGCAAAGACTCATTTTTCCTGGCACACGGTGATGCGCAGCTCTGGGAACGAGGCCTGTGAAAGCTTTTTGTTTAGCTTATTCGTCTCCGGCCTGACAGCTGATCAATCCCATGGCGCAGAAGCAGCGGACCGGGCGCGGGTGAAGTCCATTCATCTTTCGTCTGCCCATCAAGCTCTCGGAGTGGAGAATGACACCTCTGCCCCGATACACCCCCAGGGCTGCTCTCTGTCTCTCTCGTGCGTGCTGTTGTTTGGAACTTGGGAAAATCCAGCTTCCTTCCTGCTTTCCCTTTCTCTCCAGCCCCAGAACAAGGGCTTGTCTGCCCTGCACCTGCTCCATACAGCTGTGAGACTCCTCTGGTGAAATACTTTGTGTCCTGCCAAGCAGGCGGCTGACAGGGCCTCTCTGGCTTCCCCTCGGTCACATCGCGTTTCAGAGGTTCCTTGCTGCTCTCTTAATTAACGCACTTGTTCCTTGATTCTCTTAGAGGCGCCTTGTGCTTTTCCCGAGCACTCACGTTTTATCCCCCCACCTCTCCTTATGTCCACCCATGGCTGCTTCAGGCTTTGGAGTCACTAACTTCCCGCCCTTTTTCCTGGGGCTCTGATCCTGTCAGTACCGGGTTTACAATGGCACCAATGGCGCCTTGCCCACCCTCAGAAGGGGCCACGGTGTCCTGACCTAGGGTGGCCAACTTTCTTCTTTGTGAAAACCAGACACTGAGCACCTTAACCTCCTGGCCCCCTGCTCCACCTCTTCTCCTGAGGCCCTGTCTCCTGCTCCACTTCTTCCCCTGAGGCCCCACCCCCTGCTCCACCTCTTCCCCAGGCCCCACCCCTTGCTCCACCTCTTTCCCCCGAGGCCCCACCCCTTGCTCCACCCCTTTCCCTCGAGGCCACGCCCCTGCTCCTCTTTTCCCCTCCCCCACCGTTGCTCGCTGCTCTCTCCACCACCCTCCCCCTGCCAGCTGAACAGAGCTCTAGTAGTGGAGGGGTGACTGGGGCAAGACATCGGAGAGAGACCCGGGCTCTGGGGGTGAGTAACTGGGGCAAGATGGGGAAGAGAGAGCCACGCTCGGGGCAGGACAGAGGAGCCGTCAGTACCTCTCTCCGCCCATGCTGTTCCTGAGTGCTCCACTGCTCCTCCAGGCTCCAGCAGCAGCCGCTGCTCTGCCAGCCCTTGGGTGGTGGAGGCCGGTTACTGCCGGTAACTGGACTTTTAATGTCTGGCAACCTTACCCCGACCATGGCCCTGCCGCCCGCTCTACCTGTGCTCCGCCCTAAGCCCCCGCCCCTGCTCGGCCTCTTCCCCCCCCTGAGGCCCCACCCGCTGCTTGCTCCTCTCTGTTCCCTCCCCTCTATGCGAGCAGTGGGCGGGGCCTCATGGGGAAGAGGCCAAGCAGGGGCGGGGTCTCGGGGTGGAGCATGGGCGGAGCAGGTGGCAGGGCCACAGTCCAGGTGCCAGGGCCCACAAAAGATGAATCCGGCCCTGGATCTTGTCAGCTGCTGAGCTTTTCCCGGGAGGTGAGGAATGGATCTCCACCCTCCCTCATTTCAGGGGTGTGTGATGGTCATCAGCACCTCCCACAAGGTGCCCACCTCTTCACCAGACAGTGCTGTGCCTCCCCCCGCCCGCTCTCTTCTAGGTGGGAGCCTCTCTCCACGCTCCACCAGCCACAGCCTCATACACCCAGATGGGTAGAGGTGGAATCGGTAGAGCTTCTACGTGGCTGTGCACAAACACCACGGGGCCAGGGATCACCTTTCCCTCTGGGCCAAACACACGGAAGGCAATTAAAAAAAGAATACTGGTAGGACTGAAGTAGTACAACAGGGTGGAGTCTTGCAAAATACAAGGGGGGGAGCAAAACTGGGGGACTTAAGGGGGTCTTTTCTGGCCCTTTGATTTATAATCTAAGCATATTATTTCCTTGTAGTCCCCTGTCTGTCTGTCTCTTGCCTTATGCTTAGAGTCTCAGCTGTTTGAGGCAGGGACTGTCTTATTGTTCTGTGTATGTACAGCACCTAGCACTGTGGAGTCCCGGTCCATGACTAGGGCTCCTAGGTCCCATAATATTAATAATAATAAATAATAATAAAAATATTGTGGGCTGTCAAAGAGGCTAATGCGACACCAGACTGGCCAATGGAGATTAACTTACTGATGATCCATCCTGAATAGATGGTGACCAGCCAGTAACGTAGTGCTGGGACTCACTAAAAAGAAAAAGGTTTTAAATGATTGACGTTAAAAAGTTTCCATCAAGACAGCCAGCAAATCTGAAAGACATTCAATTTGGCAGGCATTTCATGCCTAGAATGGCCCTGTTCCTCCGGCAGGAAATGCAGCTCCTCTGGTTTCACTTGAATTTGCTGGGCTACTGGGGGCATTTACAAACAGGGAAGCGTATGGGTGGATTCCTGTTCTGCATCATGAATATGTATTTTGACCACACAGGTGCTTGGTTTCTTTTTCATATCGTTTGCTGGTGCAATGTCCACACCTCGTTTGCCAAAGGTAGCCTCTAACGTTTAACTCATTCATCCTTTCAATAGGTTACACTTCATGAACTATTCCGGTCCGATCCCACAGCAACCTCAGGAACTTCAAAAATATGCAGCTGGGTTATGTCTAGCCACCAGACGGACCAAAGTGAATGCCATCAACTTAGCGGAATCCTCCCCATATCACATGGCTGGGCTGATGGTGTGTGCCTATATCCACCACATTAATGTAGCCCCAACTGTAATCAGGACCCTCATGGTCTGTAAGGAGCAGAACAGATCTCATCAGAGCCGCCAGGAGCCAGGATGCGCCAGTAGGAACTTGCTAATGTTTGTCTCAGCTGGATGTCACCGGTCTCCGCTATTGTATCATTTAGATACAGCTTGAAGAAGAGGGGAAAAAAAAGTGGCTCATGTATTTTGTAGACTTGTTGAATCTGGGTCGGCTCCATTAGGAAAGAGGATAGCTAAGAGTTCTTTTCATTCCTCCCTTTTCCAGTGGGTAATTGCTTTCCACACGGTGCATTGGGTTTTGATGTGACTCCAGCTGCACTAACACAACTTATTGGAAGGGATGTTCCAGTGAAAATGTGTTATTCAAGTGTCTCTTCACTCACTCACTCACACACTATGACTAAACGGAAGCAGCTGTGGCCGGCGGGCCATCAATGGTTCATATCGCACAATCTGGCATTTCACGGAAAGTTTTTGTGTTTTCATTTGGGAAACCTTCCTCCTTCCATGGCTGGAAATTTTGAAGAAATTTAATTTTGCGTGATGGAAAGAGATGCCGTGAGGAATGACTGCCCTTTCCGGAGAAGATGTGAGCCTAGCACTGCTTTGTTTCCACCAAGCATAACATATCTATGGCCTACCACGGGGGACAGCTCTTGACAACTGCCTACATGTGCTTGAAAGGCATAAATGTTAAGGAAGGAGAGGGCTGGTATAGGGTGGAACTTGGAATAATGGGAATAAACTAAGCAATGGAAAATGTAGCCCTTACAATCAGGTCTATTAGTCTGCAGCATAGTCTCCCACGGGAAATGGTGATACTCCATTGCACAAGTCTTTTAAAAGTAGCTTGGACGAAACACTGAAGAAAGTATATAAAATAGCGACCAATCCTGTTTTAGCACGAGGAAGCCTCATCGGTTCTTCTTCCTCTCTGGCTTGAATAACAAAGGTGGGAGTGCTCATAGATCAGGAGAAGATGGCAGGGGTTGATGGGGGATAGTGCAGGAGCCTGAACATGGCTTTGCAGTTGTCAGATTAAAAAGAGGCAGAACTATGAACTAAATTCTGTCTGTGATGTGCACATGGAGGATCCATTCTAATAACAGGTCAGGAAGAGGGATGCACTTGAGAGCACTTGCCTCCTAGAGAATACTCTCCTTTATCCAGGGCGTCTCCCTTCCTATTGTTAAATCATAATCTTGGAAGTCTTTTGGTTCCCCCACTGCTATTAGATCCCATGACACATCCAGAGCGGCTAAATAGGCCTTTGCCTTTGGATTCAACTGAGTTGTTCTAGTTCTACACTGAGGTAACTCAGAGCAGAATGTATTTCTGGTATCCACTTCTGGCAGCAAGCCTGACCATCGGAGCTTAGACTGTAGGAAGGCAATAAAGGTTACAATGAATGGACCATCTTGAGGTTTCTTTCCCAGCAGATGGGGAAAGAGGAGGTGACTATACAGTGTGGAAGACCCCTGAGGGAAAAGACCTTCATTCCATGGCTCCTCCCCAAACAATGGTCATGGACACAACTGAATGGTGCAGAGAATGTACCTGTAAGAAGAACATGGAGCTGTTGCAGAAGTAAGAAACCGATTTCAGGCTCTCTGCACAGGTACTACTGCTGAGAGTGCCTTCAAAGAGTTATCTGAGGGAAGGGATCAGAAGAAGACCCCATTGACAGGAAGGCATGGGATGCATTGTCCTAGGGATGGGGGTTCCATGACCACCACACTCAAGAGGAGGAGATGGATGGTGGTGGTCGGGGACTCCCTCCTAAGCGGGACGGAGTCATCCATCTGCCGCCCAGATGTGGAAACTCGAGAAGTGTGCTGCTTGCCTGGAGCTATAATTCAGGATGTGACAGAGTGTCTGCCGAGACTGATCAAGCCCTCAGACCGCTACCCCTTCCTACTTCTCCATGTGAGCACCAATGATACTGCCAAGAATGACCTTGAGCGGGTCAGTGCAGACTATGTGGTTCTGGGAAGAAGGATAAAGGAGTTTGAGGCGCAAGTCCTGTTCTCATCCATCCTCCCTGTTGAAGGAAAAGGTCCAGGTAGGGACTGTCGAATTGTGGAGGTAAATGGGTGGTTACGCAGGTGGTGTTGGAGAGAGGGCTTTGGATTCTTCGACCATGGGATGTTGTTCCGGGAAGAAGGATTGCTAGGAAGAGATGGGATCCACCTAACGAAGAGAGGGAAGAGCATCTTTGCAGGCAGGCTTGCTAACCTAGTGAGGAGGACTTTAAACTAGGTTCGATGGGGGATGGTGACCTAAGCCCTGAGGTAAGTGGGGAAGTGGGATACTGGGAGGGAACACAAGGAGGAGGGTGCAGCAGGGGAGGCCTCCTGATTCATACTGAGAAAGCAGGGCAATCAGCTAGTTATCTTAGTTGCCTGTACACGAATGCAAGAAGCCTGGGAAACAAGCAGGAAGAATTGGAAGTCCTGGCACAGTCAAGGAACTATGATGTGATTGGAATAACAGAGACTTGGTGGGGTAACTCACATGACTGGAGCACTGTCATGGATGGGTATAAACTGTTCAGGAAGGACAGGCGCGGGGGATAAGGTGGAGGAGTTGCATTGTAGGTAAGAGAGCAGTATGACTGCTCAGAGCTCCAGTATGAACCGTACTCAGAGAGTTGTTATTAATGGTTCCCAATCCTGCTGGAAAGGCATAACGAGTGGGGTACCGCAGGGGTCTGTTTTGGGACCGGCTCTGTTCAATATCTTCATCAACGACTTAGATATTGGCATAGAAAGTACGCTTATTAAGTTTGCGGATGATACCAAACTGGGAGGGATTGCAACTGCTTTGGAGGACAGGGTCATAATTCAAAATGATCTGGACAAATGGTCTGAGTTAAACAGGATGAAGTTTAACAAAGACAAATGCAAAGTGCTCCACTTAGGAAGAAAAAATCAGTTTCACACATACAGAATGGGAAGAGACTGTCTAGGAAGGAGTACGGCAGAAAGGGATCTAGGGGTTATAGTGGACCGCAAGCTAAATATGAGTCAACAGTGTGATGCTGTTGCAAAAAAAGCAAACATGATTCTGGGATGTATTAACAGGTGTGTTGTGAGCAAGACACGAGAAGTCATTCTTCCGCTCTACTCTGCTCTGGTTAGGCCTCAGCTGGAGTATTGTGTCCAGTTCTGGGCACCGCATTTCAAAAAAGATGTGGAGAAATTGGAAAGGGTCCAGAGAAGAGCAACAAGAATGATTAAAGGTCTTGAGAACATGACCTATGAAGGAAGGCTGAAAGAATTGGGTTTGTTTAGTTTGGAAAAGAGAAGACTGAGAGGGGACATGATAGCAGTTTTCAGGTATTTAAAAGGGTGTCATAAGGAGGAGGGAGAAAACTTGTTCACTTTAGCCTCTAAGGATAGAACAAGAAGCAATGGGCTTAAACTGCAGCAAGGGAGGTCTAGGTTGGACATTAGGAATAAGTTCCTAACTGTCAGGGTGGTTAAACACTGGAATAAATTGCCTAGGGAGGTTGTGGAATCTCCATCTCTGGAGATATTTAAGAGTAGGTTAGATAAATGTCTATCAGGGATGGTCTAGACAGTATTTGGTCCTGCCATGCGGGCAGGGGACTGGACTCGATGACCTCTCGAGGTCCCTTCCAGTCCTAGAATCTATGAATCTATGAAACTGAAGAAAAGCCTGTTGAGCGTCTTTGGGTTAAATTTAAAGGTGAGAGCAAAAAGGGTGATGTTGTGGTGGGCGTCTGCTATAAACCACCAGACCAGGATGAGGTAGACGAGGCTTTCTTTGGACAACTAATGGAAGTTTCCGGATCACAGGCCCTGGTTCTCATGGGGGACTTCAGTGACCCTGACATCTGCTGGGAGAGCAATACAGCAATGCACAGACAATCCAGGAAAGTTTTGGAGGGTGTTGGGGACAACTTCCTGGTGCAAGTGCTGGAGAACAACCAACCAGGGGCCGTGCTCCTCTTGACCTGCTGCTCAGAAACCGTGAAGAATTGGTAGGGGAAGTAGAAGTGGGTGGCAACCTGGGCAGCAGTGAGCATGAGATGGTCGAGTTTAGAATCCTGACACAAGGAAGAAAGGAGAGCAGCAGAATACGGACCCTGGACTTCAGAAAAGCAGACTTTGACTCCCTCAGGGAACTGATGGGCAGGATCCCCTGGGAGGCTCATATGAGGGGGAAAGGAGTCCAGGAGAGCTGGCTGTATTTTAAAGAAGCCTTATCGAGGGCGCAGGAACAAACCATCCTGATGTGCAGAAAGAATAGCAACTATGGCAGGCAACCAGCTTGGCTTAGCAGAGAAATCTTCGGTGAGCTTAAACACAAAAAGGAAGCTTACAAGAAGTGGAAACTTGGACAGATAACTAGGGAGGAGTATAAAAATATTGCTCGCGCATGCAGGGGTGTAATCAGGAAGGCCAAAGCACAACTGGAGTTGCAGCTAGCAAGGGATGTTAAGAGTAACAAGAAGGGTTTCTACAGGTGTGTTAGCAACAAGAAGATCAGGGAAAGTGTGGGACCCTTACTGAATGGAGGAGGCAACCTAATGACAGATGATGTGGAAAAAGCTGAAGTACTCAATGCTTTTTTTGCCTCGGTCTTCACAGACAAGGTCAGCTCTGAGACTGCCGCACTGGGCAGCATAGTATGGGGAGGAGGTGAGCAGCCCTCAGTGGTGAAATAACAGGTTAAGGACTGTTTAGAAAAGCAGGACATGCACAAGTCCATGGGGCTGGATCTAATGTAACCGAGGGAGTCAATATGATTGCAGAGCCATTGGCCATTATCTTTTATTGGTCATTATTATTATTAGCAAGGGGCGTGGCCTCCCTGAGACTGATGGAGGCCTCAGTTTGGAGACAGAATCTGGTTTCTAAAGAGATCATACATTCCCCAGTCAGCCAAGGACTTACACAAGATCACACACCGAGTCACTCGCACAGCAGGGATTAGAACTCACGTCCTGGTTCCATACTTTATCCCCCCTCTTAACGCTAGATCACACAGCTGTCTAAACGTGCGTCTGTGCACACGAAGAGAAGGAAGCACAGCCACACAAGGATGATCTGCTTCGTTTCTAGGGGGATATAATAGTTGGCAATGGATGTATAAGTCATCCCAAGAAAAAGCTAATGGTTCAATAAGACCACCCCACCTTGGTGTGTTTCACATTCTGAACCTCATCGCGTTTTCTCCTTTAATCTATCTTTTATGCTGGAAGCGAGTTGCCTCTGTCTTTAATCACTGATTTTTCTTCATGAAATTGCCTTTCTTAGTAATATATTTCACATGTGCACTACTTTTTGCCTGGGAATGTCTGTGCATGGATTTCCTATGTAACTCTTCATTTCCTAAGTTTTAGGTACAGAGGTTCTAAAATGAATCCACAGGAATGGTCTATCCAGCTCTATTTTATTAAACCCAAAGCACAGCTTTGTGACTCTACAATGCTTTGAATGACCTGGCTCAAACTATGTACATATATATGAGACAACTCATTTCAGCCAGGATTAAGCTAGTAGGTGTTCTGGATCAAAACTGTGATGTTCGCCTTGCAACACGAGAGGGAAATGCTCAGTTCCTAGGCACTCCAGATCAGCTCCCAATCCACATTCTGAAGTTCCCGGCTCCCAGGACTGAGTTCAATCCATTGCTTCCTCTCTGTACACACTGTAGTATCACCAGACACATCATAACAGCTTTGAAATTTATATAGGCTCCTATGGCCAAAGTCCTTTAGGTGTGTTATGGAAAATGAAACTAGAGTGAGAATTAACCAAAACCAGGCAGTACATCTAAATATAAGGAACATTTGGACATACAAACCGATACATTCAGCTTTATAAATAACCTTTGTGTCCATGTTAATTGGGATAGATAGATAGATAGATAGATAGATGTGGTATATGGGGATTGATGGATGGATAGAGGGCTAGATAGATAGAGGGGGTGTATGGAGATAGATAGATAGATAGATAGATAGATAGATAGATAGATAGATAGATAGATAGATTTCAACATCTTACCCTGGCTACATATAGTACAAACAACCCAGCAGGTAAGTAAATCTATAAAAGGGAAAGGAGGGGAGAGGTCTTGAGCCTTGAAACCTGAAAGATGCCACGGATAGATCCCAATTTATAATCTAGGCTGTTATCTTCTCGGCAAACACTTTCCCATTTGGATGCTTCTGTTACTGAATGTAGTACATCTCCAAAAGGCAGGACCAGGTGGAGAAGAATTGAAGAGTTGCTCCGTTTATCTACTGTGGTGTATTGAGTACCGTGTTGGAATTGCAAGCTATCACTTAGAGAATGTGCGTAGAGGTGTCCCTGGTCCTCCTTGCAGGTAGAGGGCTCTGTAGCAAAGTGTGTGATCAGAGTCATTCTGGAAAGAGCCAATTTAGAGCAAAGTGGGGTGAGTTGTGCCTTGCTGCCTTAGGGGGGCAGCCTGTTTTTTTTCTCTCTCTCTCTTTGGCTTCATGTGTGTCATGGTCTGATTTCTAAGAAACAAAGTAGGGGGATGCTGCAACCTTCCAGCAAAAGTATGTATGCTTTTATCTAATTTCTCTGTGTGTATGCTGTAAATTTAACATCCACTGTCTACCTGTATTTCGTACTGCTCCTCATTACCTTAGTGTCTGAGTGCCTTCCACAGTTCCACATCAAATTAATTGGCAACAGAGAAGTAGCTAGCAGACTTCATGGAATCTGGGGCCCTTTTTAGGGTTGCCAACTCTGAGGTACAACAAATTGGGACATCCAGGATGATCCTGGGTCCATAAAACGGGGCAGCTGGCCATGTGAGTGAGCACCCTTAAAGATTTCCCAGGACAGTTACCTCAAAAAAAGGACAATCCTGGGAAAACCTGGTCAGGTGGCAACTCTAGGCCTTCTCCATTTTCAAGTTGCAGAAAGCTCTGTTTGGGGTATGACCTGTTTGTTTGTTTCGTTTAGATTTGGTTTTGCAGGAGGAAGGAAGAAGTCAGCAGGTGAGGCTGGGAGTATCATTCTGATTATGGCAGAAAAGCGTTATCAAACAGGAAGGTTTTGTGGCATTTCTGAAAAGATATTCTGCATTTCCTCTGTTGTAACTCAGATCAGAACATGGCTTCAAGTCAACAGGTATGGGTGGAAGGAGGTTGAGTGGTTAAAGCATGGGGCAGGGGTTCACCCTCAGTCCTACCACGGACCTTAGGCAAGCAGTACAGTCCCTGATCGTCAAAATCCCACATTTTGACAGGAGCTCAGTCTTATTCAATGGACTTCACCCTGCAGGGCAGTGGAATTTGAAGGCTTCAGGAACGTGATTCTTCTCAGCAAGTTAATTGTTCCTTGTGCCTTCCTATTAGTCCTCTATTTGCCACTATTTGCCTGTTAGCCTCCATCAAGGCTGATATCTCCTTTTACATCATCATTTTGTTTCCTTACCTACTCTCCCTCCCTTGCGCTATCCTGACCTCGCCTGGAGGGTTTATCTTCAACTCAATGGGGACAGTCCTCTCACTCCTTCCACACGGCATATGCTTCTAATGGTGTCAGTGCTATCAATCAATTGCCTCTCTAGTTCCTTGTTGGCTTTTGCTTTTCTTAGCATCAGCAGTAGCTTATGTTTGACCCACATCCTCCACACCTCCTTCTATCTCACTACAATGGCATTGCCATTTGGTTCCTACCCATCACTGGTGGGGCATGATCTGAAGCCAATGGAAAGACTTCCGTTGCTTTCAAGAGGCTTTGGATCAGACTGATTTTGCACAATTTCATTAATGTCTATTAAATCAGTGGCAGTGCTATGACGTTGGGAGAAGGAGACTTTCAAAATCTAACCGGTAAATACACAGGGTTGTTGTTTTTTTAAAGAAATGTTAGGTAGGCCAGATAAATAAAAGGATTTTTTTCTGTGTGTCTTGGGAAGGAGACATAATTTAAATCTTAGCTAAGTTCCCTCTTCGTCACTGGGTGAAATTCTCTGGCCTGCATGATACAAGTTGTCAGATGAGACAAACATAATGGCCCCTGGTCATCTTAAAATCTATGAATCGCCCCAATGAAAGCAAAGAACACACCTCTGAATCCTCTGTAGAAACTGCAATTCCCACATGAGAAACATGCTGTCGCCTGACAAGCAGATATAAAACTTTATTAAGGAGGCTACATGAGCTCAAATAAATGCCTTCCAAATAGAACAAGTCTGTGTTTATTAAATTTGACCAAAGGGCTCCCTGAATCCTAATTTGAGAGCTTGATCTACCGATTCCCCCAACCCCAGCTGCCGTAGCCCAGCACAGCTGTATCATGATATAGAATTTCATTTTTGTAATGACTCAAATCTTTTCCCAAGTCTTTAAGTATTAAAAAAAACCCCAAACCACCACTCTCCTGCAAAATCCAGGCGCTGACTTCAAGCTGTGTGTGGTCTTTTTGTCTTGCTTTTTGGCTTGTTTCGAAACAGGGCTTATTCCCTAGGCCTGGATGCAGTCTCACACCCTGGTGAGCTGGCCAACAATTGCACTCGACAACAAAGTCACCTTTGCAATGCCAAAATAAATGTCAGTTTCCCAGCTACCTGTCCTGAGCACTGACACTGACCTAGATGCCCCAGCCCCGAATACAGCGTTAAGGCAATAAGTTCTTGTCTCTCTCAGGGCATAGAGCTGATATTTGAACAGGAAGATTCAGAAGATTGTGTGCAACCAATTTTCATGTCCTT
This sequence comes from Emys orbicularis, assembly GCF_028017835.1. Taxonomy (NCBI): domain Eukaryota; kingdom Metazoa; phylum Chordata; order Testudines; family Emydidae; genus Emys; species Emys orbicularis. Next base: position 3,287,268 of record NC_088693.1, read on the forward strand.
TATTTAGAAAAGGATCAGTTATATCGAGAATTCATTGTGACACCGAGTTAGCAAAAGAAATAAAATACATGAAACTAAAATAGTAGAAATGTTTGATTTGTTTCTAACTATCGAAAGACCTGGACCAGATTCTGATGTCAATTTCACCATAGTATGCCCGGAGTAACCCAACTATGGTCCAATCCTGAAATGTTTGAATCATGGAATTAGTCCCTTTGGACGATCGAGCCCACAGTTGGGATTTGCAAGGTGCAACTAAGATTAGAATCTGGCCAAATTCACTCGAGAATGTAAACAGTGGAGTAAGTTATGCGTCATATGTAAACTGGCCAGAAAATGGGTATAAGAGGTAAAGTGGTGCAACCAGGCTAACTGATGTGCAAAACACGGGCAACTTTCACGCCATGGGGGCAGAATTTCGGTGTCACAGGAAAACCAACTAACAGAGGATTCCTTAAGATACAGTAGGAGGAATTATTGTGCTTGTGTGCCAGGGCAAATCCTATGTTTCACCATATAAAGAGTGAGTCTCAATGACCGTGATCCACAGTCCTTTTATTCAATGGAAAGACTCCTATTGACCTCATGATCACTTGATGATTGCCTGTTCTGTTCATTCCCTCTGAAGCACCTGGCATTGGCCACTGTCAGAAGACAGGATATTGGGCTAGATGGACCTTTGGTCTGACGGACTATGGCCGTTCTTATGTTCTTATTGGACTATGGATCATAGTCTAATTGTGTGGGTTTTGTTACTTTTTTTGTTGTTGTTGCAAAAATGAGCATTATCAAAGGAAGGATTTGATTGGTTAATGAGTCTTGACCTGTATTGGTTATACTTGTACTTGCAGAGTTGTAGCTTTCAGCAGCGAAGCACATGCCTCTTTTAACAAAACTCATTTCATTAAAAATATACGTATCATGTAGAAAAACACAACGCTTTCTCTCCCTTCACTGCAGCAAACAGCTGGCCAATCTATTTAAAGTTACAACATTTCACCAAGCAAAGACAGAACAAAGCTCTTGAGGTTGCGTCCAAAAGACGTGCAGATGCGAAAGTAAAGAACAAATAATTAAAGATAAAAGCAAGTTAAGATTAGTCCAAAAAACTAAATTAGAGAAAACTATTTCCCCTGAAGATCTGTGGAGCAACTGACCAAAATGTCAAAGACAAACAGGTTTAGAACATTGCTTTTTTGGACCAGCTAACTTGTTGCTATCCCCTTTCTTGGTTTAACATCTGTAACGCACATTTCATCCCTGGCGGTCTCATACGAGGGCTTCTTTCCCCACCAGTGCGGAACATGGCATATTATGCATGAGAACATAGGTGCTTTTGAAAATGTCCATCTATGTCATTTAAAAGCCTCACTCCCGACGATAGTCTATTATGGTAGAGTCTCGAAAGCTTGCCTCTTTCATGCGCAGAAGTTGGTTCAGTAAAAGCTATGACCTCACCTACCTTGTCTTTCTCATATCCTAGGACCAACGTGGCTACAACTCTTTAAAATTTGGCACATGTAATCACCAAGGACCTTTCCCATCTAAGGGGTCTCTCACATGATGCAGGCTTGCTCAGGGTCTGCATGCTCGGAGTCTAGGAGCCATCTTGTTATGTACTTCATAAAGAGAGTAGTGTTCTCAGCTTTATGTTCCTTGCCTCATTCGGAGTGCTTGAAGTACAGAGCCTGCGGCATACTCACAATGAAGACACTCTCAGCTGCCTAACTGCGCTAACGAGCGCAACATGGTATTGGCAGTGATCATAAGCAAGAAGTGGCTGTTTTGGTTCCAAACACTGTGGATCCGTAAATAGTGCAAACTGCTACATACCGACAAGAAATTACCCCTAAACATGGTGGTTACAAGCCTCCCCACCCCCCCCCCCTCAAAAATCCCCCTAAACTAGATAAGGTCATGGAGGACAGGTCCATCAATGGCTATTAGTCAGGATGGGCAGGGATGGTGTCCCTAGCCTCTGTTTGCCAGAAGCTGGGAATGGATGACAGGGGATGGATCACTTGGTGATGGCCTGTTCTGTTCATTCCCTCTGGGGCACCTAGCATTGGCCACTGTCGGAAGACAGGATACTGGGCTAGACGGACCTTTGGCCTGACCCTGTGTGGCCGTTCTTATGTTCATCTTTCCTTGGTAATTTTGCTGAGAGTTGGAGGAGTTGGGTGTGATGATGGTAAACCAAGTACCAGCTCTGGCCAAGGCTGTAGGCGTTGGCTAAGAACTGACAAACTCATAGCTGGAAACCAAACCAGCTCACCCATATGTTAGTTCTGTTCAAAATAAGTATTAGTCTTTTAAGAAGCGATAAAGAGTCCTGTGGCACCTTATAGACTAACAGACGTATTGGTGCCACAGGACAAGGTGCCACCAGACTCTTTGTCGCTTTTTACAGATCCAGACTAACACAGCTACCCCCTGATACTAGTCTTTTAAGAGTGTATTTAGTGTGTAGACTCTATGAAACGCTTGTAAGCCGCTGCATGCTTTCATTTTATTTGTAATGTCTGCAATTCCAGGCTATAAGAAAATATGTAAGTTTTGTTTTATAACTTTGAAAATGTTTGCTCTAAACTTGTGAGCTGAGATGGGAAGAGTGCTTTGTCCCGCCCACCAAGAAGATCTCTCAAAATCAGCTGGGCCATCAAAGACCATCGCAATACAAAGGATTGGTGAATGGCCCTATCACACCTTGGAAATGCTAGGTGCAAGGAAACTCCTCCTGTGGACTTGGAGGCTCAGTGAAGGAAATAAAACAAAGACACAGGAAAATTTGCCATCTCTTTGCTGTTTGAACTTTCACAGAGCCAGAGACACTAAACTGAAGCCAGAGATCCCCAGAAGTTACTCCTGGGTCTGCCCCGAACACACTTTGAATTGACAGATCATTAGAACTCTGTCACTTTGTGGATGTGGATGGTAACTCACTTGTGTGTTTGTTTGCTTGCCTTCACCTGTAAGTAACTCTAATTCCTTTTTCCTAGTTAAACCTCCAGATAGTTTATTACAGGATTGGCTACAGGTTTTGTCTTTGGTGTGAGATCTAAGGCACCAATTGAACTGGGGTAAGTGACTGATCTCTTGGGACTGGAAACAACATGAACATTTTGTGATTTTTGGTGTAAGTGACCATTTATCAGTAAGTCCAACTTGTCTTGATGGCAAGAAAAACTGAAGAGTCTAAGGGGACTTCATGGTAAGACTGTTATAGTGATCCAGGCATTCACATTTGTTACTGGCTTGGGGAAATCTAATCATAGAACATACCACCAGTTTGGGGTGTCTGCCCTGAAGATGGTCTGCCCTGAGGTTGGCATTCACAGTCATGAGCCCCTCCAGACAGCGTGACATGGGGAGCAAAACTGCCCCAGCTATGTGAAAGCCTCTGGAGCAGATAAAAAAGAAGAGGACCTATAAATAGTCATTTGATTGCACAGAGTGGAAAAGGAGGATATGCAAGTTTTTAACACATTCGTGCAGCAGCCAGCTGAAAATGCTACTGCTTTGGAGAAGGTCTCCCCACTGCTATTGAACTATAGTAACCCTAAGGAAAATGTTGGTTTTGAATAATACCAGTTCTAGTCTCTTCCACACTGAGGGAAAGAACAGATAGACAAGGATGTCACAGCATGGAGGCAAAAAGCAGGATATTGTGAGTTTACAAATATTGGAAATGACGTGCTCACCCTCTATTCGGTGCACCTGGCCTGGGGGCTGCCCGAGCTGCTCAGACGGCGCCTGGGCCAGGCGCACCAACTGCAGAAGTCACGGAGGTCACAGAATCCGTGACTTGATATTGGGGCTGAAGCTAATGTTTTACCAATTCACCTTTTGAAAAAGTTGCCAAGTCACACCCAGATAAAGCCGTCTGATGTTACGCTTGTAGCCTATGGCGGCGGCTCCAGAATAGACTCTGAAGGAGAGGGCACCCTAACAGCAGTAATGGCCAACACTACGGTCAGTCTTCAGTTCTTCATCACTAAGAGAAGCTTGCACACAGCAACACCTACTGCACAGAACAGGTACGCTGCACACCAAGACATCCAGCACGGAAGAAGAATTGATTGCCCAATAGCCAGAGGACTAGGAGTGTTCTGTGGGAAGCATCACATAAATGCAGGCCCATCAGTGACCCTGTCACACACCATTGCAGAAATATCCCCTTTGCAGTGACAGGCCATCTCAGAGATGCACTCAGGCATTTAGACACGGAAAGGGCCATAGCCTAAGTGAACACGCCCACTCTGTGGGTGAACAGCGTGATCAGAACTGAGAGGGAAAATGGCCAGATTAGGATTTGTTTGGGTCCCAGAGAACTTAATAAGGCTACACCGAGACAGCTTGACTCCATCCCCACACCAAAGGTCCAGTTCTAGATGAGAAAGATACATATTGGCAAGTCACCGTAGATACGGAGTCATCTGTACCTTCAACACGCCCTGGGGCACATCGGCATTTCTCCGTCTACCTTTCAGAATAAAGTCTGCTAGTGACGTGTTTCGACAAAAGAAGCATGAACATCTGTATAGTAGCGGTCAACTTGATAATAGCCACATCAGCTCAGGCAGAACATGATAAGAGACTCAAGCAAGTGATGACAAGGGCATGAGCAGAGAATATCAAGTTCAACACAAAGAAAAGCCAGCTCATGGTAAAAGAAGTCAAATACATAGGACATATTCTGTCATCACAAGGAATTAAGCCAGATGACAGTAAGGTTGAAGCCACAGCTAACATGAAACCTTCATAGGACAAGAAGGCATTACAGAGGATCCGGGGATGGTTAGATTCCTTGCACAGGACATCCCAGGTGAAACATCTTTGACTGCTCCACTGAGACAATTGCTCTGTAAGAACATAACTTTGGCAATGGTCATGGGAACATGACAGGGCATTGCAATAACTGAAGCTAGCACTCTGTAACACACCAGTACTTTGATTCTATGATGCAACAAACCAGTCGCCATTTAAGCAGATGCGTCCAAAGATGGTTTAGGAGCTTGTCTACTGCAAAAGAGAGGTCCTATTTCATATGCATCATGAGCTCTGACAGGCAGAACAAAATTATGCCCAAACTGAGAAGGAACTACTGGCTATTGCATTTGCCACAAAGAAATGTCATCAGTACATGTATGGAGTATAGGTTGAGATATGGTCTGATCATAAACTACCGGAGGCGATATTTTCCAAACCTCTTGGAAAAGCATCTGCAAGGCTACAATGTATGCTACTTCAGTTACAGAAATATGATCTTAAAGTTGCACATACCCCTGGTAAAGACACGTTAATTGCAGACATATTATCAAGAGTTGCAGCGAAACATACTACAGACCCAGATGATGAAATCACAGAAGAAAAGGTCATCTGTGCAGAAAACTCTCACTCTACACTCAGAGCAGACTTGTTAAACAAACTGAAGGAGGACACACACAGAAAGACCCTGTAATACAAGCCGTCCATGATACTGGGCGCGAGGGCTGGCCGGGCAGGAGAAGACAAGTGAATTCCAGCTTGCAATCATACTGGGCTGGGCAAAACAGTATTTCATTATGACAAGGGTTGTTAGTAGCTGGTGACTAGATAATTATTCCTAACAATATAAAGCAGGAAAGGCTTAACTGCTTGGGAGAATCACGCCAAAGCGAACAGAGTACAAAAACAAGAGCTAGCTAATTAATGTACTGGCCAGGTGTGACCCAACACATAGGACAACTGATAGAAGCATGCAGACTATGTCAGGAACATAGGCCAACCAGAATGATTATGGTCTCATGAGATTCCTTATCTACCAGGGACAGGATAGCTGCAGACATTCGTGACTTTGGCAGGCACGCGTATCTACTCCAGGTGGACTACTTTTCCAAATTTCCAGAAGTTCTTCATCTGCCAGACACGTCAGCACGTTCTTTTATTGCTAAACTGAGAGCTGTATTTGCAAGACATGACATCCCTAAAGAGTTAGCAAGTTCCATTTGCAAGGAGAGAAATGGGTAACGTCACAAGATCTTGCACTCACTCTGTCCTGGATACTCACCATCGAATGGAATGATCGAGAGAACCATTCAGACGATCAAATCAGGCTGTATTGGGTAGAACATAAGAACGGCCGAACTGGCTCAGACCAAAGGTCCATCCAGCCCAGTATCCTGTCTACCGACAGTGGCCAATGCCAGGTGCCCCAGAGGGAGTGATCCTAACAGGCAAGTGATCTCTCTCCTGCCATCCATCTCCATCCTCTGACAAACAGAGGCTAGGGACACCATTTCTTACCCATCCTGGCTAATAGCCATTAATGGACTTAACCACCATGAATTTATCCAGTTCTCTTTTAAATGCTGTTATAGTCCTAGCCTTCACAACCTCCTCATGTAAGGAGTTCCACAAGTTGACTGTGCGCTGCGTGAAGAAGAACTTCCTTGTATTTGTTTTAAACCTGCTGCCTATTAATTTCATTTGGTGGCCCCTAGTTCTTATATTATGGGAACAAGTAAATAACTTTTCCTTATCTACTTTCTCCACATCACTCATGATTTTATATACCTCTATCATATCCCCCCTTAGTCTCCTCTTTTCCAAGCTGAAAACTCCTAGCCTCTTTATTCTCTCCTCATATGGGACCCGTTCCAAACCCCTAATCATTTTAGTTGCCCTTTTCTGAACCTTTTCTAATGCCAGTATATCTTTTTTGAGTTGAGGAGACCACATCTGTACGCAGTATTCGAGATGTGGGTGTACCATGGATTTATATAAGGGCAATAAGATATTCTCAGTCTTATTCTCTATCCCCTTTTTAATGATTCCTAACATCCTGTTTGCTTTTTTGACCGCCTCTGCACACTGCGTGGACATCTTCAGAGAACTATCCACGATGACTCCAAGATCTTTTTCCTGACTTGTTGTAGCTAAATTAGCCCCCATCATATTGTATGTATAGTTGGGGTTATTTTTTCCAATGTGCATTACTTTACATTTATCCACATTAAATTTCATTTGCCATTTTGTTGCCCAATCACTTAGTTTTGTGAGATCTTTTTGAAGTTCTTCACAATCTGCTTTGGTCTTAACTATCTTGAGTAGTTTAGTATCATCTGCAAACTTTGCCACCTCACTGTTTACCCCTTTCTCCAGATCATTTATGAATAAATTGAATAGGATAGGTCCGAGGACTGACCCTTGTGGAACACCACTAGTTACCCCTCTCCATTCTGAGAATTTACCATTTATTCCTACCCTTTGTTCCCGGTCTTTTAACCAGTTCTCAGTCCATGAAAGGACCTTCCCTTTTATCCCATGACAGCTTAATTTACATAATTAACTATTGTTCAGCTGGAGTATTGTGTCCAGTTCTGGGCACCGCATTTCAAGAAAGATGTGGAGAAATTGGAGAGGGTCCAGAGAAGAGCAACAAGAATGATTAAAGGTCTTGAGAACATGACCTATGAAGGAAGGCTGAAAGAATTGGGTTTGTTTAGTTTGGAAAAGAGAAGACTGAGAGGGGACATGATAGCAGTTTTCAGGTATCTAAAAGGGTGTCATAAGGAGGAGGGAGAAAACTTGTTCACCTTAGCCTCTAAGGATAGAACAAGAAGCAATGGGCTTAAACTGCAGCAAGGGAGGTCTAGGTTGGACATTAGGAAAAAGTTCCTAACTGTCAGGGTGGTTAAACACTGGAATAAATTGCCTAGGGAGGTTGTGGAATCTCCATCTCTGGAGATATTTAAGAGTAGGTTAGATAAATGTCTATCAGGGATGGTCTAGACAGTATTTGGTCCTGCCATGCGGGCAGGGGACTGGACTCGATGACCTCTCGAGGTCCCTTCCAGTCCTAGAATCTATGAATAAGAGCCTTTGGTGAGGGACCTTGTCAAAGGCTTTCTGGAAATCTAAATACACTATGTCCAGTGGATCCCCCTTGTCCACATGTTTGTTGACCCCTTCAAAGAACTCTAATAGATTAGTAAGACACGATTTCCCTTTACAGAAACCATGTTGACTATTGCTCAACAGTTTATGTTTTTCTATGTGTCTGACAATTTTATTCTTAACTATTGCTTCGACTAATTTGCCCGGTACCGACGTTAGACTTACCGGTCTGTAATTGCCGGAATCACCTCTAGAGCCCTTTTTAAATATTGGCGTTACATTAGCTATCTTCCAGTCATTGGGTAAAGAAGCTGATTTAAAGGACAGGTTACAAACCATAGTTAGTAGTTCTGCAATTTCACATTTGAGTTCTTTCAGAACTCTTGGGTGAATGCCATCTGGTCCCGGTGACTTGTTACTGTTAATTTTATCAATTAATTCCAAAACCTCCTCTAGTGACACCTCAATCTGTGACAATTCCTCAGCTTTGTCACCTACAAAAGCCGGATGAGGTTTGGGAATCTCCCTAACATCCTCAGCCGTGAAGACTGAAGCAAAGAATTCACTTAGATCTTTTGGAGTCGAGTATCACACCATACTGTCCTGCACCTTTGTGATGGGGAGATGGTTGAGAATACCTCTTCCATACTCACGTGCACTGCTACAACCCAAAATACCTTGGAGGACTCACCCCAGATTAGAGCAGCTACAGAAAAGGCAGAAGAAATACTGTGACTGGATAGCTAAACCACTGCCTGAGTTCCATCACTGAGATCCAGTATGCACGGAAACAATACAAGGTTGGCAACCAGCAAGGGTGGTAGCAAAACGTCCAGAGCCACGGTCATATTACACTGAGACACCTACAGGAGAAAGGTACAGGCATAACAGAAAATGCCTAAGACCTGACCGTACAATGCCAAGAACATATACACAGCAGACAGCTAAATCGGAAGAATCACAGGAGTCGCAACTGGTGACCTGTATCAGAAAAGCAGCAATCAGAATCAACAGCCACATCATCGGAGGCACAGGCTGCCTCAGAAAACACCAGAAGATGCAAGATGCAGATGTCAGGTGCACAGGCCAGCATGACACTGAGACGGGTCTGAAAACTTTCTATGGGAACTCCATGCAGAAATAGGCTGAGCCAACAGCAAGGACTGAGGTCCATCAGGTTAAGTGTTAACAACTTCTGACTAAGCAGTGCTGTGATACTCTTCTCATGCCTCTGGCCTGGTGCTGAGGCCATTGGGAGAAACAGGATATTGAGGGATTGTCTCTTTACATTTATTCATACGTAATCACCATACAGCCGCCAAGTGGAATGGGTCCCTCTCAGGAAGGCTCAGGCTCTGCATGCTCAGAATCTAGAACCCATCTTGTTATGCATCCAGTAAAGAGAATTGGGGTTTAAACTTTATATCCTGGATCTCACTCTGGGTTCCTGATGTACTGATCCTGCAGCCTACTCACAGGAAGACATTCTCGGCTGCCTGATCAAGCTAGAAAGCACAACAGTCAATGGGACGTGGGCTGGCTAGTTATTAAGGCACTTTAACCATAGTGCATATCAGGAGAGGGGAAAGCCAGCCCAGTGGTTAAGACTTGGGAAAAGCAGATTGAATTCCCTTTGCTGCCGCAGGCTTTCTGTGTGACCATGCGCAAGGCCTTTAGATGCACCCTGCCTCAGTTTCCCATCCGTAAAACTTGAGATAGCAATATTTCCCTACCTCACCGGGGTCGTAATAGAAGAAATGCCTTTTTAAGGAGTTTGAAGTGCTCTGAGACCGACTGCGGAAATGTGCTATATAAGAGCTAGGTATTAGATGAACCAGGAACTGAAACTGACTAGAAACAGAAAGCAAAACGGACTGCCTCTATTTTTTTCAAGTGGAAATTAAAATAAAACAATCAAATGTTCGAGCTGCTTAAAATCTTTCTGTTGGTTAAAAAAAAGAAAATGGCATTTTGGACAAATTTTCACATTTTTTCCATTTTTTTTAATAGTTAGATTTTCATTGAAAAAACCCCAAACTGATTTTTTTGTCTTCAATTTTTGGCAACCAAAACCTGAAAATGTTAACCCCAAATTTTCAGTTTTCAGTTGCCAAACCAAAAACATTTTGGTTTTTTCCCCAGGGTTTATGTTTTTCAATGAAAGCCAAAAATATTGCAATGAAAGGAAAAAAATGGTTTTCCTTAAAAGTTTTCATGGAGGGAAAAAAAAATTCCCAACCAGCTACATCAAACAGCAGAGATGGTACAAGGCAAATTATGGGGTAACAGAGTGGCCGGTCCCAGGACCGTGAATAGGAACCCTTCATAAGTATGCAGAGTAACTACCTTTGAGTATGCTGAGATGGATCTTGTCAGGTCCAATCATGATGTAAAAGTGCTTGGAGCGTCTCTGAGGGGCAGCAGGACCTACAGTAAGTGGTTGTGACAGAGAAGGCTCTGCAGGTCAGCTCTCAGACCAGCTTCCTCTGGAGGAGAAAGTTTAGCCTGAAGTTTATATTTCGTTACTCTGATCTGAGTGACTGATAAAGCCAAACTCAGTCAGTAGGGTGGTGCTCAGACACCATGGTGATTGGTGGCAGCATAAAGCCCTAAGATATCTGCAGAAAGTGGGTAGATGTTTGGGCTATACACAGTCAGGCAGATTTTCAAAATTTCTCAGCACCCAGCAGCTCCCATTGAGATGCTTCCATTGGGTGACTGGACTTTTGAAACTCTGACTCAGGGTGGATGCATTCTGAGCAGAATGGGCATGCCATTCGTTTGCACGCATTTGCAGAATTCTCTTACGAATTGAAAAAAGAAATTCGCAAGAGAAGCAAATTTTAAAAAAAATCAAATGAGCTACGTGTGTGTCATTTGATGATGCATCTTTAGCGTCCACCTTTTTTAGAGCTAGACTTAAAAAAAAAAAAACATGTTTGTGATGCAGGCAACAGGCAGCACTACATCTAATGTTATAACTGTGTGAGAAAAATCAGATGTTAAACAATCACCGTTTTATTCTCCTAGCAAAACAAAAGCCAACCAGCTTGTATCATGCACCTATAAACTCATCAGGAACAGTCCTGAATCTATCAGCAGTAATTCACTTGTAATTCTGTGGGACTCCAATACTCAGAAATGTCTCACCGTATACATTTTCCCATTAATAAATTTCATCCACTTTTGCTTACAATGGTAGCATTATTTGCCTGAGATTAATTACATAGATGAGGGTCCTCTCTTCGTTAGGACACACTGTATTTCATTGAACATTAAACATTCACTCAATAACCCATGTCAAGTTTTGTCATAATAATTTTACACATTGAAAGTGAAGTCTGTCCTGACTGCTGATCACAAATTCACTACATTTCCCCTCATCAGCAATCTTTAGACCATATCCTCAGCTGACCTGGTATAGCTCACTTAATCAGTTCCTTGCCACTGCAGGGGTTTCAGGTGTTGGTGTATCTTAGTTCCTGCTGTTCTCTGCCTGTGGCATACAATAGTAGTCTTCCGAGGGTTGTAATACTTTGGTTGTTGTGTTTTGTATGTGGGTGCAGGGGGGGAGGGTGGCCTGTGTTGTACAAGAGGTGAGGAACTCAGCGTACTCCATTGATTTCAATGGAATATCTTACCGTCTTGACTTCAATGTAAACTACAGTAGCTGTGGAACAGGTACGTTGGACTGAATATGGCAGTTGCCATTAAAACACAGGCACTCGCCACTTGAAGACGTCAGCTGGTGGGGAAACCAGAACGTCTCCCGTGAAATGTGATGATTGGAAACGAAATGGCACTTGGTGTGTTTTCGAAATGTCGTTTCAAAATGAAAGGAACATTTTTGTTTTGCCTTAATATGTCATTTTGCTGTGGTTTCCGGAGACTGAAAATTGGAGGATGGTTGCATTTTGGTTTTGGGGTTCCCCCCATTTTGTTTCCACTGTAAAGAGGGGTCAGAGGGGTCCATCTAGCCCAGTATCCTGTCTTCCCACAGTGGCCAGTGCCAGGTGCCCCAGAGGGAATGAACAGAACAGGGAATCATCAAATGATCCATCCCCGTTGCTCATTCCCAGCTTCTGGCAAACAGAGGCTACGGACACCATCCCTGCCCATCCTGGCTAATAGCCCATTGATGGACCTATCCGCCATTAATTTATCTAGTTCTTTTTTGAACCTTGTTATGATCTTGGCCTTCACAACATCCTCTGGCAAGGAGTTCCACAGGTTGACTGTGCATTGGGTGAAGAAATACTTCCTTTTATTTGTTTTAAACCTGCTGCCTATTAATTTCATTTGGTGACCCCTAGTTCTTGTGTTATGAGAAGTAGTAAACAACACTTCCTTATCTACTTTCTCTACACCAGTCATTTTATAGACGTTAATCATATCTCCCCTTAGCCGTTTCTTTTCCAAGCTGAAAAGTCCCAGTCTTATTAATCTCTCCTCATACGGAAGCCGTTCCTTACCCCTAATAATTTTTGTTGCCCTTTTCTGAACCTTTTCCAATTCCAATATATCTTTTTTGAGATGGGGTGACCACATCTGCACTCAGTATTTAAGATGTGGGCATACCATGGATTTCTATACAGGCAACATGATATTTCCCGTCCTATTATCTATCCCTTTCTTAATTATTCCCAGCATTCTGTTCGCTTTTTTGACTGCCGCTGCACATTGAGTGGATGTTTTCAGAGAACTATCCACAATGACGCCAAGATCTCTCTCGAGTCGAAACAGCTAATTTAGTCCCCATCATTTTATATGTATACAGTAGTTGGGATTATGTTTTCCAATGTGCATTACTTTGCATTTATCACCATTAAATTTCATCTGCCATTTGGTTGCCCAGTCACCCAGTTTTGAGAGATCCTTTTGTAGCTCTTCGCAGTCTGCCTGGGAAGAGAGAGAAAGTGTGGGTAAAGAGGTGGAATGCTTAAAAAAAAATCCCAACAGGAAAAGCATGGAAAGAATTTAAAAGTGAGAGTTTCCTCCACCAGTTCCCCACCCGTTGTCTTGTCTCAGACTCAGGCTGTCAGCTCTTTGGGGCAGGGATCGCCGTTTTGTTCTGTGTTTGTACAGCGCCTAGCACCGTGGGGTCTTGGTCCATGACCAGGGTTCCTAGGCAGTACCCCAATGCCAGTGATAGTTAAGGTAGCACTTTCCAAAGCTGGCCCTTGCGAGTATCGCGTCAAAATCTATCCCCCAGGCTCTACGATCTACACTGCCCAGAGGCGAGTGCCATTCCTGACGGGATGCTCTCAGATGCTTCCATGACAGTCCGTATCGATGGCTTTTTAGTGTTGTTCTCTTAGAGGGCTTGGCCTTTCAAGCATCATTCCGAACTGGACTGGAAAGCCACTCACTCTTCAGGCTTAGGGTGGAAATGTCAGTGGCTCCACTCCGCTCACAGAGGGCAGGTCTCCGTGTCGTAAAACTGACCGCCTGGGTCAGGGCACCTCCTGGCCAACCTTAGTCCACGGATCCCACCATGTGCTCCTCTGACCCTTTCCCATGGTGCCTCCGGGTCAGGGCAGAGAAGGCACTTGGGCTGTGGCGTGTCCATTGCTGTCTGTCTGTCCTGGACCCACGAGAAGAACTTCTGCTGCCAACCCAACACTTCCCCCCAGCTCCAAAGTCACACACCTGCAAATACATTAAAAAGCCCAGAAGAGACGAAAACTCTAGCTGATATGTGTGTGTGTGTGTGTGGCCAGGGATCAGGCAGGGGAGAACAGGACATGGTACATCTTTTATGAGCCAGTGTTCAGGTTTGTAAGGTTTTTTTGTTGTTGTTTTCTAATCTGAGCTGGGATATTTCCTAGTGGCTGACGTGTGGAAGAAAAGGGGCATTGTCTGGCGAGTGGCTTCATTACTAAGCTATCCTGGATGCATTTTAATTCATTTTAATGACTCTGCCTCCTGTCAGAGCTTTCATTTGTTAAAGGGGTTTGTTAAAGAGATTAGGTGGAAGAGGAACATGAGCCTCGAAATGCCAGATCCCTCCCTCCTCCTGCCCCTAAGATTAACATTACTCCAAAAAAGAGAGGCCTTTTCTGTGAAACGCATTACACGTTATTTATGAACCGGGGGGTGGGGGCAATGAAATATGCTCGACTCTTTTAGCCCATGGACCGACAGTGAGCTCGGAAGGATGATATGATGTCATTCGGAGGACGTTTGTCCTGTCCATGTGTCTGCTAAAGCGTTGTGTAAACACAGCTGTTTATTAGGAATGCCAGCTTAGGAAAACATAAAGCGTCTGCCTTAATTACCTCCACTCTCCCCTTCCTACTGCGAAGCTTAGAACGTCTCCCCCCCACCCCTGAAAAATAAATGTGCCGTGTGATTTATATACCCCAAACCTTATGACTGAACTCCAGGGCTATGGAGGAATAAAGCGGCTTCCCACACTCAATTACAATGTACACAGAACCTTCCTGCTCTGGGATCTCAAACATTAATGAATGCATCATCCCCTGGTGAGGTGAGCAAGTAGGTCCTATTGGACAGGTCTGGTGGCTGGAAGGTCATTGAAGTTTTAGGGCCCGATCCTGTGCCCACTGAAGTCGATGGGAATCATTCCATTGGCTGCATTGGGTTGGGGATCGAGCCCTTTGAGACATGACCCGTTTCCGATCTAGTCCCTATCCCTAAAATGGGGAATTCCTTTAGAACTGGAATGAACTTTAGAAGTGCTACCATGGCATGCCAACGCCCTATGTTTTGCACATTGGACTGAGATGAGCTCATATATGCACCAATATGGAAGTAGCCCCTTTGTGTATTACAGCCTTTCTACACATATGTAACATGAATCTAATCAATGAGATACTTTCTGTTGATTCCGGCAGACATTGGGTCTGGCTCTTCGTAAGCAAGTAACAAACGTGCTTTCCACCTGGGGAATCCCAGGAGCCCTGATTCCCAGGCCCCTGCTTTAAGTATTAGACCACATTCACTCCTTGGGGCAGGAAGAAAATAAACGTGGGATGGGATCGGGTGAAGAGACAGCTCCTCAAGGAAACACTTCTTTATGATTTGATTCCTTTGTTACTTAGAAGTTTGAAAGACAAATCCACCCTGACAATGATCAAGAAAGCTCCACACATAAAGCCGATATAATGAGTCGAGCATGGTACCACTCTTGGTTTTGTTTTAGCTTGGAGGACATTAAAGAAAAGCATCGTGCAGAGAGAATGGGGATGTCTCATGGGTGCCGGGTGCTTTCTTCTGGAACCAGATCTGGAGAGCAATGCAAAGCAGTGTTCAATTGCTGCCATGAATTGCTGGTGGGACCAAGAGTTTGGCTAGGGTTGGAAAAAGTGGGGAGACTTGTATCTTCCATGGTTGACTTTCTGCTTTTGGTCCAACTTCCCTCATACTAACAGTATCTAAAATGCAAGCTGTCCTCCTTCCCCTATGGAAAAATGCCATATAATTTAATAATAGTGATGCAGTCTTTCAAGCATCTCACAGAATTTTGTAGAGAATTGGATTCTTGCTAGACAATTCTATAATATGCTCCAAAACCACCCCCCAAAACCCCTTGTAGGATAAGATTTTTAGAGAAGCCTAGGGGATTTGGACACATCTTCTATTAATTTTAATAGAAGACATTATTATTTTTATTATTTGTATAGTGGTAGCACCTAGAAGCCCTAGTCATGGCCCAATCCCCCATTGTGCTAGGGGCTGAAGAAACACAGGACAAGTGGGTCTTTGCCCCAAAGAGCCGACAATCTCATCATCAGGCGAGAGACAACCGACGGAGACAGAGAGTAGTGATGTAGCTAGGTTGGGTCTCTGCGGTGTGGAGCCCAGGCTGACATAAGTTTTGTGCAGTTTGACTTCTCTGGAACCTGAACTAGCTAGGTTAAAGCTAGTGTGGGTGTGTCTACCTGAGCTGTTATCACACCCAAGCACTGCAGTCTAGACAGACCCCGAGTGGCCTAAACTGCTTTGAAAATTTCAACTATAGAAAGGATTTTGCTCCCATAGGATTTTAGAGCAATTTCCATAGAACCCCATTAAATGCCTACAGAAATTCTATTGGTTTCACCCCGGGTATATTCTAACAGACTTTCCCACAAGCGTATGTTCCTTTGCTATCTAGACTGGGAAATCTGTGGATTCAGAACGAGAGAGACACAGACAAAGGACGAGACAAAACACAGTCACAAAGTGTTCGGCACTGCTCCAGGATGCCCTGTCTCTTTACAGCTGAAATTCTTCTGAAATCTACTGGTACTAACTAGCATTCATCACTCCAGCCCACAGCAATCTGTTGGTGGCGATGTTCCGCATCCAGCTGGTGACCTCCTGCCCTGAGAGGTTAAGACGGTTTTTATTCATGCTACTGAACTTGGCCTCGGAACGTTAATGTCATGCTTTTGCCTGGCTTTTTTTTTTTTTTTTCCCATGGAGGCTTAGAGTCTGTGGAATTTTTTCCAGGCAAGCAGGGAAGGAATGTGCCCGATGCATAGGCTGTCCCAGATGACGGCTGTCCAGGAATGGCAAGAGGATGACATACTAACCCCAGCCAGGCTGCCACTTTGCAGTGTTATTGAGCACTGTTGGATTCTGCAAGTTGCCCACTCTTTTTGCATGGCAACGGGCGAGGAAGGATGGCCCAGTGGTTAGGGCATTTAGCCTAGAACTTGGGAGACCCGGGCCCAATTCCCTGCTCTGTCACAAACTCCTTATGTGGCCTTGGGCAAGTCACTTAGCCTCTGCGTGCCTCAATTCCCCTCTGTACACTGGGGATAACAGCACTGTCCTACCGCACGAGGGGTTGTGATGCTAAATATATTAAAGACTGCGAGATGCTCAGATACTCTGGTGATGGGGCCCACATAAGTACCCTGGATAGATACGGTTGAAAAGGATCCCTATTGGGATGGCACTTTTGGTTCTCAACTTATGAATGATTAGTGACCTGTTGCAGTCAGTCACTAGCCCAAGGTTCTGGGTCCCTCCCACCTCACAGGGTCCCAGAACCCAGGTTCCAGCCCGAGCCCAAATGTCTACACTGCAATTAAACAGCCCCTTCGCCCAAGCCCGGCAAGCCTGAGCCAGCTGACATGGGCCAGCTGTGGGTGTTTAATTGCAATGTAGACATACCCTTAGGGTATGTCCACATTACAATGTAAGCCGAGGGTTAGCAGAACTCAAGTTAGCAGACCCTGGCTTTGTTAACCTAGGGCTTGAGCGTCTATATGCCTTTGTAATCCCAGGTTGGGAACTGTTGAACCCGGGGTGCCAACCTGGGGCTCCAGCATCGACACTGCATTATGCGGGCCGGAGGCTGACCATCTATATCCCAGAGTTCCTTGTGCCCTCCCAAGCCCTTTGTTCATGGTGCAGTGTGGGAAAACTTGACTGGCCACCAAACTGGACTGTCTAGAGGACAATGAAAGTTGGCCCGTGGGATACTTTTGGTGGACTCCCAGAACACGAATCCACTGGGGTTGCGTCTACACTGCAAAGCAATAGGGCTTGAACCCTGGGTCCCGGTTTGACTCAGGGTCGGACCATCCTCCTTTGTGGGCTCCCCAGCCTGGCTCCAGCCCGAGCCCGGATGTCCACAGTGCAATTTTATAGCCCTACAGCCCGAGCCCTGTGAGCCTGAGTGAGCAGCCATGGTCCAGCTATGGGTGTTTTACTGCAGTGTAGACATACCCTTAGACGTCACACCTGTCCATCCAGGCAGTCATCACTGTGGCAACTGAGTACTTTCCAAAAGCAAACACCATAAGGATCTCTCTCTCTCTCCGCCCTTTTAAGGAACAGGAAAATGCAGGTCCATTGTTCTTGGATTTTTTGTTTTATCTTTATTTCCACTTCACTCCAGGACAGAAGTCCCTCTTTTCCTTTTATCAACTCATCTTTTTCATTATTTATGTAGCCCCATAACTACATGTGATGCCACAGAATAGGTAAACCATTGACAAATAAATACACTTAGCCCCTGCTTTGAAGGGCTAAGAAATCAGAGGAAATCTCGGCTTTGAATGCTCCTGGACTTTGGAGAAGCTCAACTCCAGCTCCACCCTTCAGAGTTGACCTTTATCTCCACAATGGCCTGAACAGGACCCTCCCAGAGTTTGGGGAATCATAGAATCATAGAATATTAGGGTTGGAAGGGACCTCAGGAGGTCATCTAGTCCAACCCCCTGCTCAAAGCAGGACCAACACCAACTAAATCATCCCAGCCAGGGCTTTGTCAAGGCGGGCCTTAAAAACCTCTAAGGAAGGAGATTCCACCACCTCCCTAGGTAACCCATTCCAGTGCTTCACCACCCTCCTAGTGAAATGGTGTTTCCTAATATCCAACCTAGACCTGGGAAGTTCAGATCAACACCTGGATCTGCACATTGTGACTCAGGGGCATCTTTAGGTACACTCTGAAGGCAGGAGCTAGGGTAACTAAGGACAGTAGTAGGTGCCATAAATGGTAGTCTTCATAGAAGAGGTGTGGGAGAGGGAGAACATTGGTTAGGAGGCTGTTCTGAGCATACAGGGCAGCAGGGAGGAGGGCCCCAGTGCAGATGTAGGGGAAGGAGGCAATGGGAAAAGCTAGGAGAGAGGAGATGCGGGTAGAAATGAGGCAGCTAGAGATGCAGATGTAAGCTGGGAGACAAAGAACCCCAGGGTCTTGTCTGCTAGTATGAATCCTTCTGATTGCTGAGATTTGGGAAATGGGTGGAAGCAGCACGTTGGGTCTGATTTACTTTTGCCCCACGCCTCGTGTCGCCCTTTAAACTGGCACAGAGCACCCCGAATCAGAGCGGGTGTAAATGCCCACCAAACACGCAGGGCAGTGGTAAAGCAGGCCCCTTTGCAAGAGACATGCAATGAAGCCAAATCCAGTGTGACAGTGGCCACTTCTCTCACAATGTTTGTTTCTGTCTGGACTGAGAAAGGAAATGTTCTGGGAAGATGATCTGGCATTTTTCTCTTCTCCCCTCCCCTCCCTTCTCCCCACACATGCATTCCAAAGAGTTATACACCAGATAAGCAGCACTGGCTGGCCGGCTGACTACTGGATAAACGTTATGGACCATCTGGGAACTTATAAAGCCTGCAGGATATGAGTAGGGGCTGCGCTGGTATCCTGTGTCTAAATACCAACACAGCTGTTTGGGGCAGGAAAGGGAAACCCCCCAAGGAGCCATGGCAAGGGCTCTTCTTTACGATGGAGATTATTTCTGAATTATTGAAGTGTTTGTGACGCCTCGGTTCGAGCCCATGAAATGAGCTGCCCTCTCACGGAAGGTGCTGTGGCCGCAGCAGCAGACTCAAAGGGTTTTGTTTATAGCCATTGGAAAATGCGTGCGTGCACGCAAGTGTTTAAATGACTTGAGATATCATCTGCTGCCCCTGGAAAGAACTCAACACGCTTAAAAGAAAGGGGTTCTTGGAAGACATCAGTTTTCCCATACTCTGAGCAGAACCAGCTTGCACCACCCTCCCGTGTTATGTGGAGAAGAATGCCCTGGCTCGGCACCATAATGGGCTTTTAACAGGTGAACCAGACTGCTGGGGTCAAAAAAAGAACATCTATCTGCGCTTTCGATGGTTTATATACAAGAAATACAATCGGGGTCTCTTGGACAGAGGGAGTTCAGACTAAAATAAACAGGGTTTTCTTAGTCACGTCTAGAGATCCTCGTTAAAATTCTTTCTGCTCGAAATCTCTCAGACCCAAAGGAGCAAATTTACCCCTGGCGTGACACCTGGGTAGTGGCGTTGCACCAGGCATGAAGTCAGCCTTTGGTGACAATCCCTAAACAGCCCTATTACACTTACATTTGCTAACGTGCTGGATTCTTTACGCTGCTCAAACTATTCAGTGTCAGGCATATGACCATGTTGCCTCCTTGTGGCTGGGCCCAGAGCACAGCATGCTACCTACTTTTAGAGGTTTGACATTATATTATATTAGGGTAGCGCCAGCTACAAATACATAATAAGAGAGAGTCCCTGACCTAAGCAGCTTACACTCTAAGTAGACAAGAGAGATACAGAGGGGGAGAAACTATTATCCTCATATTACAGATGGGGAACCGAGGCACAGAGAGAGATCAAGTGACATGACCAAGGTTATTCAGGGCAGAGCTGGGAACTGAATGCAGATCTTTGGAGTCCCCCTTTGCTTCCTTACCCCTAAGATCAGCCTTCCTCTCTAACTCCCTTGCTCTTCCTGTGTCCTAAGTTAAATGCACGTTTGTATAAAAAGGGAACTGTTTTGATGTGTAACAGTAGAACAGGTTTTACACAAGGCCCAGGTCCTACTGGGACAAGAGGTTCTGTTCATGCACACATCAAAACAATTAGAACTTGTGACAAGATGACACATATTCATCTGCTGTCATTAGTTCTTACTAAGTGCTAAGTAGTTTATGCATCAGCCACACACCTCCAATTCCAGGGAAGCCCTCGGCAAAGAGAAAAATCAACCATCAGGTGTGCGATATCCAAATAATATTTGAATATCAAATGCTGTGGACTTACATTTGCAGAGGTGTCTTTCCAAATAGCTTCTATTTGTAGCCTCCAACCCACTGACAATACCTTTCAGACAGAGCAACTGAAGAAAAATTTCAGATGCAGTTCAAGTCTAGATTTTCCTTTCTCCCTGAAATGCTTATGTATTCCGACTGCTGTACTTTTTGAACAACCCTTCAAAGGGAGACAGTAGAAGAAATAATGATTATCCAAGTAGTAGGCTGAATATTTATAGGATAATCACCTTTCCAGAAGTAGACCTCCGCCATGCCCTGGCATTGATGACTTCAGTTCTAGGGGGGGGAAATATTGAGATGAGCAGGAAATCCAAATGCATTTCGAATGAATGTAGCTTCCCTGAGATCTAAAAATAAAGTCATATCCAAGCCAAAAAAGGATAATAATGATACTAAGGAAAATATGGGCAAGATAGAGGCAGACGGTTTTGTATTTTTGGATGATTGTGAGCTGCTCAGCGTGAAGATAATCCAGAACTTGCCTTTATTTGCAATCATGGTCATAATAAAATCAACCGGCTCGTGTATTATGACAGAATGTGCTTCGGAAGCCCAGTTGGAGATGGTGAACAGGAGCTGACAATGTAACAATTCTACGGTCATTGAAGTTAGACACAGAATTATGACTATTGTAGAACAGAGAGGCTTTAACTGAGATGAAGGCCCCAGTGTGCTGGGTTCTAACCACACACAGTCAAAGCCAGTCCCCTGCCCCGAAGAGCTCCAATCTAAACGGACAAGAGAGACAAAGGAAGTGGTAGTGTCCTGATTTACCGAGTAGAACTGAGGCACTGAGAGATTAAGGCTTGGTCTACACTTACCCCCCAATTCGAACTAAGGTACGCAACTTCAGCTACGTGAATAACGTAGCTGAAGTTCGAAGTACCTTAGTTCGAACTTACCTCGGTCCAGACGCGGCAGGCAGGCTCCCCCGTCGACGCCGCGGTTCCCCCGTCGACGCCGCGGTACTCCTCTCGCCTAGCTGGAGTACCGCAGTCGACGGCGATCACTTCCTGGTTCGACTTATCGCGTCCAGACAAGACGCGATAAGTCGAACCCAGAACTTCGATTCCCAGCCGCCGAACTAGCGGCTGGGTGTAGACATACCCTAAGTGTTTTGTCCGAGGTCCCAAAGGAAGTCCATGGAACAGCCAGGGATAGACTCCAGATGTCCCAAATCCTAATCCAGTCCCTTAACCTGCTTGAGACCAGGGCTTGATTGTTTCTATCTATTTTTCTAAATGTTCAGGACCTTAAGTTTCTCTCCCACCAGGTCGGTTATCTGTAACTGTGGGAAAACAAGTCAAAGACAAACGTGCCTGCATGTATTCTCCCGTCTAATTTTAAATGTCTCATGAGATGGCTCTTCCACCACCTTCCTGGGGAGGACTGTTTTACAGCTGGAAAGATCTCACTGTTAGCAGGTGGATTTGTTTACTGTCTTTAAGAGACGAACCCTTCTCTTATAGTGGCAGGCACGAAGCAAAACTGTCCACGTTCTCTCTGAATGTAGGGTGAAGGCTGGGCATTTCGTGATTTCATCCGCTCAGAACGTGAAGGCACCGCTAGGCAAGACACAACAACTTTGGGATGAATCATAACCTGGTCTAGGACAATAAATCCTCAAACATTATCCAGCCTATGAATTAAACCTCCTTACGGAATGTAGACGAAAGATGATATATAATTGCAGTGCACCAAGGGTATATCAGGAGACCTGTTCACTCCCTCTGGGGCCCCCGGCATTGGCCACGGTCGGCAGACAGGACATTGGGCTGGAGGGACCTTTGGTCTGACCCGGTACGGCCGTTCTCATGTTCTTATGACCGAATTCTTCAATGGATATTTCCATTGTAATATGGACTATAGGAGACTTCTGACACCCCTTGTTATTCCACTCCTTCCTCCTCACCCCAGCTCTATCCTCAGTCCTGATATTTCCAGCACCCGCTGCTGTTCCCCCACCCCCTTATCACACATTTCTCCTCCCTAATGCATTCAGCTTTGTCAATACGCATGACTCCTGTCCAGCTGTGCGACATGGCTAAGGGTAGGTCCACACTACCCGCCCGATGCGGCGGGTAGAGATCGATCTTCTGGGATCGATTTATCGCGTCTCATCTGGACGCGATAAATCGATCCCAGAAGCGCTCCCCCGTCGACTGCGGAACTCCTGCTCGCCGAGAGGAGGAAGCGCTGTCGACGGGGGAGCTTGCCTGCGCCGCGTGGACCCGCAGTAAGTAAATTTAGTTCAATCTAGGAAACGTCGACTTCAGCTACGCTATTCTCGTAGCTGAAGTTGCGTTTCCTAGATCGATCCCCCGCCCCAGTGTGGACTAGCCCTAATTGAATCCCAGGTGTCTTCAGAGCGGGACCAATCATTCCCACCCAGGCAGAAAGGTACCAGACTGTGTGGTGACTCTAGGACGCTGCCCTGTGAGTGCAAGAAATCTTCCAAAGTCTTTCATATGATCTGAGCAACTGATACTTTCAGCCAGCATAGGGCCTGAAAACAGCACACCCCATCCTTCACCTGAAGGGAAAGGGTCTAATTCAGACACCGGCCCTTTAACCAAACATAGGTCTCTGGGAGTTGGAGTATTCCCAATAGGGGGAAGGTCAGGATCCCCCACGGAGAGCTTATCTTGCTTTAGAGAGACTTGCTGTCCTTGTCAGGATAGAAGAGTGGGATTAAGAGACTCTTAAAGGGGCTTTTTGCTGGATGAGATTGAGAACGCAATGCCAGCGCTGTTACGCAGATGGGGAAATCCCCGGGCTGCAGATGGATTCGGCCTGGAATCTGATAAGCCATTTAGAGCTTCCCATTCGGTTAAATTGCTTTGCAGCTTGGTGTCTGGCCCAAGTGCTTTTGAAAGAGAACTGCAAATGTCACGGTGTAAGCGGGGGGGAGGGGGCTTCTGTGCATTTGCTTAGACCTGTTCCCGTGTAGAAACAGAGTTGGGTGAGGCTTTAAAATCAGGTAGTTGGCTGGGCTAGAGCATGCGTGGTGCTCTGCCTTCTACTGGACAGAATCCCGACTGCTCAGCTGTGTTTCATAGGCTGTGTCCTGGGAACAGCTGACAGCTACTGCTCAGCTCAAGTGGCAGGAGGACCTGAGTTCTGAGAAACCAAGTTCCGCAGAACAATGACAACCGGGAAGTGCTCACCAGCTGCAGATTTCATGCAACAAAGAAAACACCCTCCAAATCTTTTGTCCAAGCCTTCACTGGAGCCTTTAGGCAGGGGCAGACATATTCAGGGAACGTTCCCCAAATCATCTTCCCCATCTGCACCTCCTGGTGCTGGCTTGGGCCGGAAACGCCAGAAATATTGCAAGGAAGAAGAGTTGTGTCTTCTGCTCTTTGCACAAGCAAAACAATATGAAGAAACCACACGAGCACTGTTGGGTCCCAAATAACCGTGTAGCATGCCAGGCTCAGCTATATACATATTGCTGCCCTGACTGGTTC
Organism: Emys orbicularis; assembly: GCF_028017835.1. Taxonomy (NCBI): domain Eukaryota; kingdom Metazoa; phylum Chordata; order Testudines; family Emydidae; genus Emys; species Emys orbicularis. The sequence goes on from NC_088693.1 coordinate 3,311,146, forward strand.
TGGGTGGCTTCTAAAACACAAAACATGGTGAGCGCCATTAGATGGCTCGCAAACGATTTAAAGGGATACTACCTTATTCTTATATATTACAAGAAGGCTGAGCAGGAGGCGTTAGTTGGAAGCAGGAAGTATGAGGGGGCCACATCGATGGGCTGAGCTGGCAAATCGAGTGGCTTTTGTGTGGCTTCACAATTCCATATTTGGATACTCATGAACTTTAGGGCCATAAAAGTGTCCCTAGTGAAGTAGGGCTGGACTGGTAGCCCATGCACAAGAGACGGGAAGTCAGGAGACATGGCTTCTATTCGATGTTCTGCTGTGGACTCACATAAGCCCCATCAGAGTGCCTTATTTTGCCCACCTTTAAAATGAAGACAATGATACTCCCGAGGGTGCTGTGAGGACTAGTTAGTGATTGTAAAGTGCAATGACTTTGTCATATTAGAAGGCGCCCAGTATTATACCATTATGATCCTTCAATATCATAATGCTGATTTTCCTCAGTCTCTCCCGTTCTCTCTCTTTCTTTTTCACTATAACCTTCCCCAAGCCTAAACATGATTCTTCTCATGCATGAACAACTGCTTTCAAAAGCCAGATCTCAGGCCTGAGCCTCCTGGAAAGAAGTCAACTTCTCTGAAGGCTGTTTTCATCTATTTGCTGTTATCAGTCCCATAGCAGATCACAGTGCATTGGGGTTTGTGGTTTTACAGCCGATGGCAGGTTGCCTGCATATCTTAGAGCTGAAATGCAAAAAGAAGCCAAGCATGAAGACCATATCTGCTTGATGCTACATGCCTTCCCAGGGCTAAAAGATAAGAGATATCGCTTGCACATAGCTAACCTGTTACCTCAAGAAAACAAAGCAGCTTTTAACTGTGGTTTGGTTTAACTCTCCTCTTGCTAAACAAATACATTGAAAAATTCAGTGCTGAACACACAGAGATATATAGCCAGATCATCAGCTGGTGTAACATACACTTCAGTGGAGCTACAATGATTTATTCCAGCTGCGGGGTTGGCTCATATACCATAAAATGCTGTCTTGGGGGCGAACAATGGTCCATCTAGTCCTGTACCTTGTCTCAGGGGGTGGCCTGTGCCGGATGCTTCCACACAAGGTGTAAAACCCGTTTATAATGCCGCTAATGGTACTATAGACTATCATCTGGGTAGGCGACATTTGTTCTTGACCCCAGCTGGGGAACATTTTATGAACTGAAGCACAAGGACTGACAGCCATTGTAATGTTTAGCCTCAGTAAATTGCAGGTGATTTTTTTATCACCAAATGAGTCTGTTCTTTTTCTTGAAACTTATTATTAGCCTCGGGAACATCCTGAAGCAATGAGTTCCACAGGATAATTAGGTTGGTTGCATGAAAACATTCCCCTGCATGCTTTAAAATCTGTTGCCTTTTAATTTCAGTGAACACCAGATGATACACTTGGAGCAGCACTCCTAGTGTTATCCCAGTCACTTCCGATAAGCAACAGGCGAATACTGCAAAAAGTTACTGTCGAAAGTTCATTTGAAGAAACATGTGAATTGCCTTGGCTGGGTCAAGTAATTAAGGCCATGTCTGCACCAGCGAGCTCCCAGCAGCACAGCTGTGCCGATGCAGCTGTAAGATCGCTTGTGTAGCCGCTCTGTGCCGACAGGAGAAAGCTCTCTCATCGACATCATAAAACCACCTCCAGGAGTGGCGGTAGCTAGGTCGGCGGGAGAAGCCTTCACTCTCATCACATTCACAGAAACTGCATGTGTGGCGTGAGTGGACTGTCCTAGCCCCAAAGAGGACAGCCAGAGCTGTGTGTTTTATTAAATTGCCCTGTGCCAATGCTCTGGCTAGGGGTGAGGCATGGTCTTAGGTGAGATAGATGCAGTTGTGATGGGCACCCTCTTGGCCAATGCACCAGGGACTGAATTGAGGACATCCAGAGCCAAAAAGCATGAGCTTCTAAAAAGCCAGGCTTAGTCCCGGGGGGGGGGGGGGAGGGGGCAGTAACAACTCATATCCTCTGTGGATTGGCACAGAGGGGGACCTATAACACACACTCACCACTAGTTTCAGAGTGGTAGTCGTGTTAGTCTGTATCAGCAAAAACGACGAGGAGTCTTTGGGTATGTCTACACTACCCACCGGATCGGCAGGCAGCGATTGATCCAACGGGGATCGATTTATCGTGTCTAGTCTAGACGCGATAAATCGACCCCCGAGTGCTCTCCCGTCGACTCCTATACTCCAACGCTGCGAGAGGTGCAGGCGGAGTCGATGGGGGAGCCGCAGCAGTCGACTCACCGTGGTGAAGACACCACAGTAAGGCGATCTAAGTACGTTGACTTCAGCTACATTATTCACCAGGGCTTTGTGGCACCTTAGGCTTTGTCTTCACTACCCGCCGATCCGGCGGGTAGCAATCGGTTTTTCGGGGATCGACTTACCGCGTCTAGTGAAGACGCGGTAAAATCGATCCCTGATCGCTCTGCCGTCGACTCCGGAAATCCACCTCGGCAGGAGGCGGCAGCGGAGTCGGCGGCAGCGCGGCAGCGGTCGACTTTCCCGCGTCCTCACCGCTAGGTAAGCCGACCTAAAATACGCAACTTCAGCTACGGTATTCACGTAGCTGAAGTTGCGTATCTTAGGTCGGACCCCCGCTGCAGTGTAGACCTAGCCTTAGAGACTAACACATTTATTTGGGCATAAGCTTTCATGGGCTAAAACCCACTTCATCAGATGCATGCAGTGGAACATACAGTAGGGAGGTATAAATACACAGCATATGAAAAGATGGGAGTTGCTTTACCAAGTGGGGGGGTCAGTACTAACGAGCCAATTGGAAGTGGGCTGTTCTCAACAGTTGACAAGAAGGAGGTTACATGGTCACATGTACATATTCATACTGTTTAATTTAGTGCCAAAGTTCTCCCCGTGTGACAAACTAAACTGAAGAAGCTGCTCTTTCCCCAGAACGAAAGTGTCCCTGGCGTGGGGTGATACTGGTGGAAATATCCTGGTTTAAATTCACCCCTTCACTTATGCTGAAAAAAATCTTTTAGAGAAAGCCCATGTCAGCAAACACAGCTCAGAATGGGCCACAGAGGCAGGGGATTGGTTAACACGGCCATTCAGCACTGTGTATAACCTCTAGGTGTGGGGTGATTCTATCCGTTTAGGAATCTCTGGATGCTAAACATCAAGCTAAAGATCTGGCCAGCTACTAAATAAGAATCTGGACAATAAGCATGCCGCTGGATTTGGCTTAACATCTGAAAAGTGTTTTAAGAGTTTAAGACTCTTAAATTGCTGTAACTCTTGCGATTTAAACTCTTTGCTGCTCCAGAAGTGTTAAGGTGGCTTAAGAATTTCATGTGTTGCCGTGCAATATGTTAAACTGCTTTAAAGATTTAAGAGGACTTAATTCCTTAAACCAGTTTAATGTCTTAAAGTGGCGCATGCTGGTTTAAGAAGCTGAACCAGTTTAAACTGGGTGAAATTCAGGGGTCTGTGCTGTGCAGGAGGGCAGACTAGATGTTCACAGTGGTCCCTTCTGGCCTTGGAAGCTAGGAATCTGCATGAAATCTGTATGTGTTTCAAGGCCAAACAGTAGGCAAACAGAGGCTGGAATTGTGTGCCGCTCCAAGCCAGTTCAGGTAGTCAGTGTGGCAACATCCAGGGCCATCCCTAGCCATTTTGGTGCCCTATGCAGCCCCCCATGGGGGGGCTGTGTGGGACCCCAGACCTCCGCGGGGTGGAGGGGCTGGCCCCAGGCCTCCGCAGGGAGAGGGATGGGGGTAAGGGGGGAACCACCCCCCAGCCCCAGCCCACTCTGCTCTGCTCCCCTGGCTCCCAGCCTTGGGGGGCAGGAGGAAACTGCGCCCCAGCACTCACCAGCGGCGCGACTGGCAGCCAGGGGAGCGGAGCAGGCTGGGGCCGGGTCGCTCCACTTACCATGCGGTGAGTGCAGACCCATCCCCTGCAGCGGTCCTCAGGGGAGTGGGGGCGGGGCTGGGGCGGAGCAGGGGCGGCAAGAGGCGGGGCTGGGGACGGAGCAGTACGAAGCTGCACAGGGCACCAGGAAATGTGGTGCCCCAAATTCCCTGGTGCCCTATGCAGCTGCGTACTTTGCGTATGGGTAAGGACGGCCCTGTCAACCTCCATTCATTCTGGTGCTTATTTGTTCTTCTTATCTTCCAAATCTCTCTTGAAAACCTACATATTTTGTCCTAGCTTTCCATTGCATCTTAACTACAGCATGACTCTGTCTCCAGGACTACTGAAAAACAGGGACACATTTTTGACCAGCTTGCAGCTGTTGTCCCCCTCTGACGCCTCAATATAAAAATGCATAATGCATGTTGCAGTTCATTTGTCTATCGCACCATGAGTGGGCCTGGGTCCCATTCCAGATTTTGGAACACAGGCATTGCCAGACAGGTTCAAAGGCGAGGTCCATCTCGTTCAGCGTCGTCTCTGACGGTGGCCAGCAGAGAAAAGTGCTATAACTCCTGCAGCAGGCAGATGTGGGATAATCTGCCCTCAGGGAAGTCTCCTAGCTTAATAGTCATAAGCCCTGAAGCATGAGGGTTACTTTAAAAAAATATTTAAAAAAAACTAAAGACAATATTTACCATTATAACTTTAGATATTTTTGTTCGCCATATAAAAGTTCAATAGCTCTTTGAATTTTGCGAAATCCTGGGCCTCAGTGACATCCTGTGGCGGTGAGTTCCACAGTCTAATGACAAAAGTGTATCCTTTGATGAACTTCACATTTACCACCTTTCATTTTCACTGAATGTCCCCTTGTTCTTGTGTTATTGAGTGGCAAGGACAACAATGGTTCTTGGTTACCTTCTCTAGACCATTCATGATTTTCTGTACTTCTCTTATTCCTATCCTTGCTAAGGTAAACAATCCCAGTCGTTCCACTCTCTTTTCATGTGAGCTCACTGAGAGTTTTGGGTGCTCAGTGCCTTTGAAAATCAGATCACTTTGATTTAAATGCTTACATATATAACTAGGGGTCAAATTTTAGGCCTCCAGCTTTGAAAATGGAGGGTCCTCCCCCCTTTTCCCTGAGGATCCTAATTGTATTGTTCATGTCCAAGCACAGTTCTAAAGAGCAGGGATGTTGCCCTGGAAAGACCTACAATGAGCCACACACGCCCATGGTGCTAAGCAAGTAGTAATCTAACAATATTTATCCTCAAACCTAAATTTCAACCCACAATATTGCAAATCTTGATTTCTCTGTCCTCATCCGGGCATATGAGCGTTTTGCTGGAGTAGAGACTAAGAGAGCGGCTCCAGGATTTGGCTCTGAGACGTTTTATTTAAATACCGCTGTTTTTATCAGCTCTAGGAAGGGACTTGGGTTGGTTTTATGAATCACCAGACTGTGTATCCCCTCTCAGTGCTGAGGGTACTGTCATGGCTGTTGAGCCCATTATAACATGCTTTCCTCCGGCCTGAACAGGCTCACAGACAGAGCCCTGTCCAACTTGAAGGAAACTCTCTAAAGGAAGTGCGGGAGTCAGGTTTCTAAGGACGGTCAATGACCGGATCGTCTTGTACAGAAAACAAAACAAACTCTGGCTTTCTATTATATTATAATCAAAGGTTCCCTTTTTAATGAGTCCAATTTCTAGTCAAATGGAACTTGAACTATCCAAGTGAACTCGAGGGAAGAGGAGGTGGCAGGGGGAATTTAAATGAAAAGCTTCCTCCGTGGGGACTGGAAGGCTCCAGAAATCGGTAACAGGATATGGACCTTTCGCCTCCAGGTCACCAGTTCAAATGCATCTGACAGCTAATGGTGTTTGATAGTTGTTATGCTCTGCTTAGTGCCCCCCCAGTGCACACTGCGTTTGGTGGGTGTCCATCCCAATCCCATGCAGAATCCAGGTCATGAAACCCAGGAATCTCCTTCTCAGTCTCAATGTGAACTCACCGCCCTCCATGTCAAAATCAACTCTGCAGCAGCAAATTGGGATTCCCTCGTTCATGCCTGCGTGGGAGTCTGGCCGTACAGCTCAGGAGGCCGAATTCTGCTCCGCTGGAATCAGTGGGAGTTTTGCCAGTAAGAGCAGGAGTAGGCCCTGTACATGGGCTGAGTTATTATGAAGTCACAAGCAGAGAAGGTCCAATATTCACCTGGAAGAAGTTGATTTGGATTTGGGCCTTTCCCCCCGCCCCCAGTTTGTGAGTCATCTACAAACCGAGCGTGATTTTTTTTCCAAGCATTTCACTGGATGAAATCCTGGCCTCACTGAAGTCAGTGGCAAACCCCCAGGAGAACCAGGAGTTTCGTCTTAAAAGTTGGGCAAATATTACACCCCTATTGGATGCACACCTCTTCTTGTAAAGTGTTTGCAGGCATGGGGCTCCTTCCAGGATTCCACACCCTATGTATCCCCTCTTTGATTGGCCACCTAAATTAGATGGCATGGTTTCTGTTCCCTGTTTGGTTGAGCTAACCTTTATAAAGTGGAGCAGTCCTGGAAGAAAGCATTAAGATCCTCTCTCAGGGAGAGATATGTAGCAGGCGGAACACATTTTAAATTGCTTCTTGCCCCATTTTACAAATGAAAGAGCACAACAGCGTACCAAAGCACATACAATTGGCCCTGCCTGCTCCAACAGCTGGCTTTGAACCTGGGACCTAAATGCATAAATCACAAGCAGCCTGCGCTAAAGGACCAACTCCATTTGCGCTAGGGGCAGTCCTAGTTCCAGCCACTAGAGGGGGACTTTGCTAGTGCATAAGAACGGCCAGACTGGGTCAGACCAAAGGTCCATCTAGCCCAGTATCCTGTCTACTGACAGTGGCCAATGCCAGGTGCCCCAGAGGGAGTGAACCTAACAGGTAATGATCAAGTGATCTCTCTCCTGCCATCCATCACCACCCTCTGACAAACAGAGGCTAGGGACCCCATTCCTTACCCATCCTGGCTAATAGCCATTAATGGACTTAACCTCCATGCATTTATCTAGTTCTCTTTTAAACCCAAGTTACAGGCAGATCCCAGTTGCAACAGCTCCTCAGTTCCTTCCTTGGTGAGCAAGGGAGTTAGACGTCAACCAAATTTAGTGGCAGTCTAGCAGAGTTTACATTCAATTTTCTCTTCTCATATCGCCATCTGGCAAATATATATCAAGGCCAGGGAAACACTTTGCCGGCAAAGACATTTGTTCCCACTGGAATATGCTCGCTTGTGCCTCAAAAGCCATATTCATTGGAATAAAAGCTCCACCCCCAACCTTAGGGCAGAAATAAAGTGGTCACACTAATATTTATGGCACAGTGAATACAGGAAGTATGCACAGGCACAGTCAATGCGGGTCATTCATTTGTCAGGTTTCAGAGTGTTAAGGCCAGAAGAGACCATTATGAGCATCTAGTCTCACCGCCTGCCTACACACGGCACAAAACCTCACCTACCAATTACTACCTGGAGCCCATTAACTTGTGCCACAGCCATGCCCTGGGCCAATACAGCAAGGAACCTCCAGAGCCAAAAGCATGACTTTGAGCTAAAGCTACGTACCTAGGGGCTGTATCAATTCATATGCTTTGTGGAGAGGAGCAGAGGGAGGCCTGGTAACACACACTCACCAATAGGTTACACTTGAACTAGAGCATATCTTCTAGAAATACATCCAGTCTGGATGTCACGACTCCAAGGGATGGAGCATCCCTTTGGAATTTGTTCCAGGGGCTAATCCGTCCCTGTTAAACATGTTCCTCTTATTTCCACGCGGAGCTTGCAGCCATCAGACCCTGTTATGTCTTTGCAGATCAAAGACCCTTCTCAACACTGGTTCTCCACGTGCGAGGTACTCCCTTCTCTTCATGTGTCATTATGTAATGCCTGCAGCTGTAACTTTCACTCCATGCAGCTGAAGAAGTGGGTTTTTTACCCACAAAAGCTTATGCCCAAATAAATCTGTGAGGCTTTAAGGTGCCAACGGACTCCTTGTTGTCTTCTCAGATTGGATAGCTTCTCCCTGCACAGGTACTTAAATCACCGCTTAGCCCTCTAGTCAGTAAGCGAAGCAGATGGATCTCCGTTATCCTTTCACTGTAAGGCATGTTTTCCCGACCACAAATCATAGAATCATAGACTATCAGGGTTGGAAGGGACCTCAGGAGGTATCTAGTCCAACCCCCTGCTCCAAGCAGGACTAATCCCCAATCACTCTTGTGGCTCTTCTCTGAACCCTCTCTCATTTTTCAACCTACTTTTTAAAGTGTGGACACCCGAACTGGACACACATTCCTGTCTCACCAATAATCCAGAGCTGGGTTTTGAGAACATGTTCACCAACTTTTCCCAGCTCCAGTGGTATCTGGCGGCACATACGGATTTTCTTTTTTTTTTAATGTCATGTGCTTTGACTAAATGGACTTGCCATGGGAATATCTTCCGAAGCTCCCCCGGGAGACATCCAGAGGCTCTTTGCGGAACGCAGAATGTACAAAGAGAGGTGACGAGGGGTTAATTTCCTCTTAGCATTGCGGAACATACAGCAGCCTTCAATCAACAAGATATTTCTCATGGATTGGTGACAAGTTCCATTGCCTGTAGGATGTTCCCAAGATGCGGCAGCCCTATCTAAGCTGGGAGGTGTGGCACCTGCTTCCTAAAGGTTGTAAAGGGTTTGGAATCATCCACATTCACACTCTACAAGGCCATTCCACTAGAACAGCCTGATTTTCCTCCTCTTTGTATCAAGAAGGAAGATTTTTGAACTGTAACCTGCGCTGAAGGGCTCATGTTACAATCTCGTGTGTAAGGGGCTCCCTGCATGGTTTATTGTCAAATGAGGTTTACAGCTGTCACCGTCATTCTTCTGTGGTCATCTTGGATTTCAGGGGTGATTCTGCCCCCTGCAAGGAGTTAACTTGGGGGATGCTAAGCCCCCCAATAATACCAGCTCAGTAGTTCCACATTTAGGTCATAGAAACTGCAGGGGAATGTTTGCTTTATACATTTTAAACTGAGAACTATTTCCATTCCTATTACTTTTATTATTAGTCTTCGTTAAAAAAAAAACAACCACACACACATTTTGGGCTGAATTTGATCAGACAACGTCCTTCGAACACAAAGAGGGAATTGATACTCCAGTTGGACAATATCACCGATTATTTCCTGTCTGTGTTTTGACTGTCCTGTTCTAACAGCTTCCAAGCCCAACAGAGAGCCAATGAATAGAAACAACCCACAGCTACTATTCCTGCTCTCCATGCTACTGAAGCAATAAAAAGCAGCGAAACCGCAGCCTGCCTAGCGCAGAAAGGAGCCATCCAAAGCCAGAATCAATCTGAGTCTTGCTGTAGCTTGCATTTGTTCAACCAAAGGTTTTGGGGTTTGATGCAGGTATTACCGGGTGAGGTGCTATGGCCCACGTTATTCAGAAGGTGAGACTCCATCAGAATGGTTCCTTCTGGCCTTAACACCGAAGAATACTAGACACTACTGGTTCCAAAGTGGGTCTGCAGATCACGAGTGATCCAGAAAAGGCCTGCAGATGGTCTGCAGAGAATTGGCTGCTCCGTCTTTTTTTCCAGCAGCTGCATCCCTTCAACAGCAAGTCACATAAATGTAATACTTTCCTAGGGTCACTTTTCCATGTAAGACTTCGCGCAGGGATATCACGTGGCCATGAAGGGGAGAGGAGGCTGGTATGTGCAATTGTAAAAGTGAGGGGCGGTGGTCCATGTGATTAGTCTAGATGTATTGGGGCTGGGAGAGGGGGGGATTTGTTTTCCTCCGAAGCATCGGAGATCAGCCACCGCTGGAGACGGGACAGCAGACGGTGCTCTGAGGTTGTACACAGACTCCTGTTTCTAGATGCCTGGCTGACTGGTTCTTGTTCACATGCTCAGGGTCGTACTGATCACCAGATTTGGGGTTGCAGAGGAATTCTCCCCCACATCCAGTGCACAAGGGCCCTGGGTTATTTCCCCTTCCTCTGCAGCATCAGATGTGGATCATCTGCTAGATCAGCTGGGCATATCTCACCTCATCGATTGCCTACCGCTAGAGGGGCCAGAGGCCTTAATGGCACCTGGGTCTCACCTGATCTCTGCACGGCAGTCTCCTGAGGACTGAAATGCTTTGATCTCACTAAAGTCCCAGTTTCGAGTGGGATTTATATCCCGTAGACTTTCAGTGAGACTGAAGTCCCTTTTGAAAATGGGACTTAAGTGCTTTTGAGAATGATTTGTACTGTCGGAGCCCACTGTGCTTAGGGCCCTACAAACACAGAATGAAAGACACTCCCTGCCCCAAAGAAGATGGGGGTCAGTACAAGCATTCTGAAATGGATATTTAGGAATTCGCTTACCGTGGAGAAGGCAATGGGTTGTGCTGAGAGGTGAATTATCAGACTGGAGAGAGGTTGCCAGTGGAGCACCTCTAAGATGGGTCTTGGGAACAATCTTAGTCAATATTTGTATTAATGGCCTGGGCACAAAAAGCAGGAGTGGCCTAATGAAATTTGCTGATGATACAAAATTGGGAGGCATCATTAATCATAGAATCATAGAAGATTAGGGTTGGAAGGGACCTCAGGAGGTCATCTAGTCCAACCCCCTGTTCAAAGCAGGACCAATCCCCAACTAAATCAGCCCAGCCAGGGCTTTGTCAAGCCTGACCTTAAAAACCTCTAAGGAAGGAGATTCCACCACCTCCCTAGGTAACCCATTCCAGTGCTTAAGAGGAGGAGGATCGGAATATAATACACAGGAACATCTGGATGACCTTGAAGTTTGGAGTGACAGAAATGGGATGAAATTCAGTAGTACAAAGTGCAGGGTCACGCACTTAGGTCTACTGAGAAGAATTTCTGCTACAAGCTGGGGTCTCATCAGTTGAAAACAACAGAGGAGGAGAGAGACCTGGGTGTGTGGCTCAATTACAGGAGGACTATGGGCCATTAATGAGATGCATCTGTGAAAAAGGCAAATGCGATCCTAGGATGTACTAGACAAGGCCTTTCTAGTGGAGCTGGAGAAGTGTTAATGCTATTGTACAAGGCAATGGCCAGACCTCATCTGGAATACTGTGTGCAGCTCTGGTCACCAGTGTTCAAGAAAGAGGAATTTAAACTGGAACAAGCGCAGAGAAGAGCTACTAGGATGACCAGGGGAATGAAGGGCCTGTCTTCTGAGAGGAGACTGCAAGAGTTTGGGATAGGATTGCTCTCTATAAATACCTTACTGGATGAATACTAGGGAGGATGGGGAGCTGTTTAAGCTAAAGGACAGCGTTGACATTATAAAAAATGGCTATAAACTGGCCATGAACAAATTCAGGCTGGAAATGAGAAGGTTTCTAACCAGCAGAGGGGTAAATTCTGGAACAGCCTCCCAATAGGAATTGTGGGGGAAAGCAACTTAATTAGTTTTAAGAGAGAGCTGGACAAATTTATCAGTGCGATTGTATAATGGGTTTGCTTGTGACGGTGGGGGGCAGGGCTCACTTCCAATTTATGTCTTATGTTCCTCAAGCTCTTGCTTCAGGGTTTCAGCCGGCCACTGGCAGGGGTGAGGAAGGTTTTTTTCCCCCCCAGTGTGTTCTGGGAGGGAAAAAACCTGAAGCATCAGAGATGGCCATGGCTGGAGATGGCACATTGGGGAGTGAGCCAAGGCTTTGAGATGCCACTAAACATTCTCTCTCTCAGGTGCTTGTCTGGCTGGTTCTTACTCACGTAGGTGGGGTCAGGAAGGAATTTTCCCCCAGGTCAAATTGGGAGGAAGTATATCTTCACACAACGCACAGTCAACCTGTGGAACTCCTTGCCAAGGGATGTTGTGAAGGCCAAGACGATAATAGGGTTCAAAAAACCACTAGATAAGTTCATGGAGGATAGGTCCATCAATGGCTATTAGCCAGGATGGGCAGGGATGTTTGCCAGAAGCTGGGAATGGGCGACAGGGGATGGATCACTTGATGATTCCTAGTTCTGTTCATTCCCCCTGGGGCACCTGGCATTGGCCACTGTTGGAAGACAGAATGCTGGGTTGAGGGACCTTTGGTCTGACCCAGTCTGGTCGTTCTTATGAGTGTTTTTCACCTTCCTCTGCAGCATGTGAGTGTGAGTCCCTTGCTGGGATCATCTGGGTATAGCTCAATCATTTCCCTGTCATTGCGAGGGCCTCGGGCAGTAGAGCTCCTCAGTCCCATCTCTTCTCTGTCTGTGGTGCATCATAACCTAGTCTCCTGTGGGCTGTAATACTTTGGTCTGGTCTAATTTCGGTTGTTGGGTTTAGTGTGTGGGTGCCGGGTGGTGGTGGCCTGTGAAAGGGGGTCAGGGCAAGTGATCTGGTGGTCCCTTCTATAATTTACAATCTAAGTACAACACAAGAGACAACAGACAGAGAAGGCAGCATAAGGCAACAATGAGACAATATTGGTCACCATGCCAGGTGGTGGCCTGAGCACACTCACTGGCCTAACCGTTGCCACGTTGTTTTATAATCCCACCCTGAATAGGCGTGAAGGCTCTGAGTCACTCTGGATTTAGGCTTCAGGCAAACTGTGGCAAGAAGCTCATTTGCCTTTACTGCCAGTGTAGCAAGATGAAGTGTGCATGGCTGGCAGGAAAGGGGCACTGAGAGGGTTGCCCTTATGCCAGGCCAATGCTCAGCCGTGGTTTCAGCCCCTTGGGGATGTTGGCAACTGGCATAAATTAGAGCAACCTTCAGGCTTCACACAACCTTTGTGCTCTCTTTCACACACCCAGCTCTGCTGTCGGCGCTCTCACTTACGCTCTAGGAGCTGAGCCAGTGTAGATTCAGAAAGCTGCTTACATACAGTATCTATGGTATCGGCTTCTTCGCACGTTCTTTGGTGTCAGCATGTGCTTCCCTGGAGGTTTTCAAAAGGAGGCTGGACGGCCGTCTGTCTTGGATGGTTTAGCCACACCAAATCCTGCATCGTGGCAGGGGGCTTCATTAAGTGATCCTTGTGGTCCCGTCTAACCTTGTGATTCTAGGATGCCCTGTCTGGTTGCTAAAGGGAACAAGGTCACAGTGGACACTATTTTATGGGCATAGGACTATAAAGACAATTCCTGGGCAGGTGTAACTCCAACGACTTCAGTCAAGTTACACCAGGTGGAAAAGAACTCCCAGGTTGTTGAGTTTCTAATCCCCAGTAGGAAAGGCCAGTGGCTAAGCAGCGGGAATGTGAGAGCAACTGGATGAATGAAATCTCAGTGTTTTCATCTACCATAATCTTATGGTGGGTCCGGAGGGGGCTTGGGGAAAATGAAATAAAATTAAAAAAAAGCATCATGCGAGATACAGAAGAAGAGGGCTGAAAGGAGGTGAGATGGATCATTAAGCAATAAGATACGACAGGCTGTGCATTTCTGGCTGATTATCGCATGCCTGGCACGGTGTTCTTTAGGAAGCAGCCTTTCGCCACACGAGAAGCGCAGTCACCCCCTAGGGACGGGACGGCGGGAGGGTCTAATTGCTTGTATTAGGAAATACATTTTTAAATAAAATAGGAAAGAAAACAAAAGGAATTGTTTTTTTTTTTTAAATGAGCCCCATGTACTTATTTGTAGGGCGTTATGGGGAAGAGGGTGAGATCACCAGTGGCCAATCAGCTGCGGGAAAGGAATGACATCACTGGCAGCCAATCAGCTTGTCACCTCCTTACCGCTTTGAGACTTCCATTGTCTTTTCTTGCGGTTGTTATTTCTCTTCCGTCTCCCTTTGTTGTTTCTCCGCTTTGCCTGCCTGGAGGCCAGTGCAGCCAACCAACTTCTCTAGCTCTGTTTGTTAGGAGTTTCCCTTGTCGTCTCCCTCTGTCTGTGCCGAGGCCTTCTTTTCTAGCTCTTCTCCCTATAGGTGGCTTTCTTCTCCCACTCGCTGCAAAGAATCATAGAGGTCTGAGATGGGAATGACCTATTCAGTGATGCAGCCCAGCCTTTCGGGGCCAGGGCTCCCGATAGGACTTTTCTCCGTAAAAATCTTCCCCCTTCTTGCTCCTTCTGTCTCTCTCTCTTTCCCCTTCTGACACCCTCTACTTGGGACTTGCGCCATTCCTACAGAAATACAGCCCCACCTGAAGAGCAAAAATGAGCCCTGCAAAGTGTGCATGAAAAATGGTGCCCAAGACGCATCTCCCCAGTTGAGTATGAACAGCAAGGACAGGGTAAAGCCCAGATATGGCCAGAGAGAGGGCGAAGGGCTGGTCACCAGAGGGACAATGGAGTAATGGCCCAGGCAAGACCAAAAGAACCCAGATCCGTTCAGCACAGCAGCAGCCAGGAACAGTGACAAAGCACAATGCAGACCCCGCAGTTCCTCCTCTTGAGCTGTTTCAACCAGATCTCTCAAATGCTACTAACCTCAAGCCACTGGGATCATGATGGGGATGGGTCTGCACCCAGCAGGTCCTGACCGTGCTGGACACTTAGGAATTGCTCTTTGGTCTGCAATGATGAGACGCCCCGGTGCTAACACTGGTAAATGGACCATCACTATGCCCATGTAGGACACTTGGCTAGTTGCTCCTCAACCACACACACGCACATGCAGAGACAAGCCAAGAGACCCACCGCCACACACGGGAGCTGGGCAAGTCGCCCTGGACGCTAAGGCTTTGCACACACACTTATCGTCAGCACAACAGCAGATAACTGCAGCGCCCATCCACAGGACCTTGCAAAACCCCAGCCTTTAGCTTTCTCCACTGGAACCCAAGGTGCCCCTCGATGCTAGAGCTGGATAACGTTTTTCAACTGAGCCCCTTTCCCGACAATATATGGGGCTGCATCCAAATTTAAATATTTTCCAGAAAAATGTGGGTTGCCGTGACATTTTCCAAATTTGTAATGGGCACGTTCGAAAGAAAACGTTTGCTTCAGATCACACACAAAAAATCCAAATGTCTCATTCTGATGTTTCCAAATCTAAAGTTTTCAAAACTTTCGGTTCCATGAAAATGTCCACGTTCGATCCCATTTGGGGACGAAAAAAGATGGCGAAACATCCTTGAACAAAGCAGAAAAGGAACTCTCAAAAGCATCCCTCATCCTTTTCTGTGACTCTTCCCATTGGCTTCTGCTTTGAAATCCCCTGTTATTGACAAGAGCCAGGCCCCATTGTGCCAGGTACTGTACAAACAGTCTTAGTTCGGACTAGACACTGAGCAGGAGGGGAGATGAAGAGACTTGCTAATGTCACCTAGCAAGTTAGCAGCAGCATCAGAACTCAGAGCAGCTGAACGCTAGCAGAGTAGTTTATGCCCCAGACTATCCCAGCTCTGGCTGAGTGCTAGTAACACAATCCAACATGCTGCCCCCTCCTGTGTGACATGAAAGCCCAATGCTGCTTCAATAACCAGCATTGGCAGCCCAGGCAATTGAGCCAAGGGTGAATTTATTTCACTTTGCTTTTGCTTCTGGCTAATGGTGCTGGACTGAGCTATGCCTTGGGCTCCCCATCAGTCGCAATGCCATCAATAGTACACTGCCACCATGCTGTGAGAGGGAGTGAATCTCAAACCATGTTTGAAGGGGATTTGCAATGGGGTGTTGGCTGGAGCAAACAGTTTTGCTTGGGGGACTCAGCATTGGCAGTGGTCTTTGGGAGGAGATAAAGCTTCATCAGCCAGTGAACATCAGAGAGACCAGATCATCCTGCTCTAGTTGCACTTAACCACCTGCAGATGGCCCAAGCAAGCAGCCATCCTTGCCATTAACTATTAGGCTTAATTTGGTTCCCTAATTAAGCAGATTTCCTCATTAAGCGCATCCTGATTAATTAACGTTCACAGAGTACGTTGAGAAAGTAGAGCCCCCCGTCAAAGCAAAGCATTGTTATTAATGATGTGATTTATTAACTGATACTGAGGAGTCGCGTCTCTGCGGAACGAGCCAGTTTCTAACCAGGGAAGGGGACAGGTGGTAGAATCGTCTGATAAGCACCTGCCTCCTATACTGCTGAAGCCCCCTGGGGGTGTCCTGCACTCTTGGTGAGATATGCCTTTTAAACACCGTCCCGCAGGAGCACACATCAGCACGGGAGGCAGCACCAACGCCCAGCGCTAAAGGACTAACTCTGGGAGCCGGCAGCAGTAGCCGGCTGCTATCCTCTGCGAGGACCAGCCACTGGTATGGGGACATGACCCCCACTTTACAAGTGTGTTACACGCCCAGGGCCCAGAACGGAGGAATGGGGTGCCAGGAACGGAGGGGTTAAGTGAGCGGCTGCCAGATGAATGTAAAGAAATTGCTTATGCAGACATTTCTCCTAAGAATCTGGTCTCTGTCGATGCATTAAGTACACACAGAGGCGCAGTGTATCTCAAGCTGACAGCTCTGGTGTTATACAGCTGTGGTGGAAGGTTAACCAAGCACCATGGCACCGCCTTGAGGAATGTAATAAATGGACTCACCCCCGCCCCCTTTATAAACCTCAGCCCCCTGCATCTTTCTAAGGGCAAACTGAAATGGGAGACTCTGAAGGGTTAATAAACAATCCTCTGGCTTATGGATAGTGTTTAACCATCACGTCAAAGGGTACGGAGGAGGCGTGGGGGGGGGGGGGGGGAATGATACCGAAGATTTAAAGGGAGGAAAAATGGGTCACATATACCAAATATGGTCATTCTTCTTCTCCTCCTCTGAAGTGCTGGCGAGCGCCCAGCCCCCGGCGCGGAAGGCTCATCGGGGATTTGGAGCATCAGTTCCCGAGGAAACGAAAGCCAAGGCGGGGGCGGGGGAAACCCGAGCGAGGGTTTCATGGGAGCAGGGCAAACCAAAGTGTGCCATGGACGTCTGTTGGGATTTTGAAAGAACGGGGCTCCGGCAGAGTGAGCGATTGTGTCTGCGCGTGCCCCCTTTGCGTTTCGTTCCAGGCGTATCCCAGCCAACGCGTTTACACAGACGAAGCGTGGCTCAGGGGTTAAGGCCTAAAGAGACTCAGGAGACCTAGCTTCCATTCTTGCTCTGCCACAAACTCCCCAAGCTATTTAGAGTATGTCTACACTGGAGAAAAAACAAAACGCCCAATTCCCCACAGCAGAGAGTCTCACAACCTGGGTCAACTGAAGGCTAAAAATAGCAGTGTAGACATTCCCTCTCAGGCTTGGGCTCTGAAACCCGGGTGAGGGGTATAGTCCTGTAGTCAGCTGACCGAGGCTCTGAGACTTGCTGTTGCTGGTTTTGGGGTTTGTTTTTTTTTTGCAGTGTAAACGTACCCTATCTAGGGTACCCTACTAGGGAGGTTGTGGAATCTCCATCTCTGGAGATATTTAAGAGTAGGTTAGATAAATGTCTATCAGGGATGGTCTAGACAGTATTTGGTCCTGCCATGCGGGCAGGGGACTGGACTCAATGACCTCTCGAGGTCCCTTCCAGTCCTAGAATCTATGAATCTATAAAATGGGGATAAACAGCACTTCTTTGCTTTACTGGCTGGTGTGAGGATAAATACATGAAATGATTCTGAGCTGCTCACATGCAAAGCTGACGGAGGCCCTCTAAGCACCTCAGATAGAACTGATGGATGCAGGAATGCATGAGGAAATGGGGAATTTTAAGTAAATAGCAAAGAATATTTATGGAAAGTGAATTCTGGATTGACAAATGTGAATATGTGTATGGAAACCGTAATCCTAAATAATCCTCAGCCAATTGGCAAACAGAGATACACCTCACGACCCATGGACAAAATTTGTAAATGTAGGAGCTCAGTACAAATTTGCGCATATTGATCAAATTTGCAGATAACACAAAGCTGGGGGAGGGGGTTGCAAACACTTTGGAGGACAGAGCTAAAATTCAAAGGGATCTTGATAAATTGGAGAACTGAGCTATAGACAACACAATGAAATTCAACCAAGACAAATATAAGGTGTAGGGCAGAAAACCCAAATGCACAAATACAGAACGGGGGATAACTGGCTGGGCAGCAGCACTGCTGAGAAGGATCTAGGAGTTGTGGTGGATCACAACCTCGACATGAGTCGGCAATGCGATGCTGTTGCAAAAAAAGCAAGCACAATATTGGGTTGCATTAACAGAGGCATAGCATCAAGTCACGGGAGGTGATAGTACCGCTCTACTCGGCGCTGGTTAGGCCGCAGCTGGAGCACAGTGTCCAGTTTTGGTCACAAAGGTATAGAAAGGATGTAGAGAAACTGGAAAGGATCCAGAGGCGAGCGACAAAGATGATCACAGGGATGGAATGCAAGCCATAGGGGCAAAGCGGAAGGAACTGGGTATGTTTAGTTTGGGAAAGAGGAGATTAAGGAGGGACCTGATAGCGGTCTTCAAATATTTGAAAAGGTGCCATAAATAAAATGGAGAAAAACTGTTCTCTCTTGCCACAGAGGGCAGGACAAGAGGCAGTGGGTTCAAACACCAGCATAGTAGATTTAGATTAAATCTCAAGAAAAACTTCCTCACTGTAAGAACAGCAGGACAATGGAACAGATGCCTCGGGAGGTTGTGGAAGCTCCTTCACTGGAGGTTTTCAGAAGGAGGCTGGAGAGCCGTCTGTCTTGGATGGTTTAGCCACAACAAATCCTGCATCTTAGCAGGGGGTGAGACTAGGTGGCCCTTGTGGTCCCCTCTTACCCTACAGTTCTGAGATTCTATGATTTTACTCGTACACCATGGCTCAGCTTGTCAAAAAACCTGTCTAGCAGCTAGCAGATGTGGGCTTTCGATCTTAGCAGTGCTCTGCTCGCATTTTAGGCACTTAAGGACCAGGGTGACAGCTGCGGAATAAGAATCTGAATAGAAAGCATCTCAGAAAATCAGGCTATTTTAATTGAAGTGCTTAACTTTGGAAAGGAAAACAGTTAGTGTATGTGGCCAACTGAACCAGGCAGTATTTTGTATTTTGAATACTCACAATAAACTGCTTGCAAGACAGCTAGAGGCACAGAATTATTCCTAGAAGCTGGCACTGGCCAAAAATGGAGGGAAACAAATCAAGGTGTTGTTGGTTTCTTGCTTTCTGGTTTTCATCGGGATTCTCTTCAACAGAAACTTTCAGACCAGCTCTGGCAAAAATCATTTGTCCAGTAACCTCAAACGAGGAATATGTTTGAAAAAAACCACACGACAATCAAAGATGATTGACGGATGGGGGAGGGAGAGAAAAGAGACAAAATTCACTGACGAGAAATGATTTGCTGCAAATTGTTTCCCTGATTCTAGTGTCAAACTCCACGAAATTTACGGAACTCAGAAAAGATTCAGGCCAGTATAGAATACTTTTTTCCTGTTTTTTAATGGCTATTATGGTCATTGTCATTTATTTACTGTTGTATTGTCGTAGAGCCTAGAGATCTGGGTCCCATTGTCTAGGTGTTGTACAAACTTATAAACAAAACGATAGGTCTTGCTTTAGAAACTTTACAATCTAAGGAGAAGAGTCAATAGACAACAGGTGGCTACATTAGCATGGCGAGCCCAAGGGAAGAAGGAGATGAAACTGGTCAGCATGATAAGCGGTGTGGTCACAGCTTACCAGCTGCCTAACCATGGCTGAGATTTTTGTTGGCAGACAAGGGTTTAAAGGAGGGATCGGAGGGAGGAAATGCCTTTGTGGCATTTGCAGGGAGATTCATGCCTAAAGGGAAGCATGGGAGAAAGCATGAATTTATAGTAGTATTAATAAATATTCATTGAATTTTTGTTGGCCTCAGATGTGGAGTCAAATTCTGATTACACTATTGAGTTTTCCCTGTCAGGTACGGCCTGAAAACCTGTCTTGTCCCCTCCCCACACAGACAGCTCGCAGGCCACAGAACAAGGAGCACCTACGCTGATGCTAAGGTCTGCAGGGGAGGCCTCTCAGAGGTGTGCATGCCGCTCACCGGCTTGCAGAGTTCACACAGCAGGGTCCCTTCCTCAAATCACCTCCTTGGATCTGTTCTGACTTGCAAAGCTGAGCTACAGGTGGCGAGGTGAAGCAGCAAAACAAAATCAGAAACTGATTGTGACTCAGTTAAAATGCTTTGGAGATAAGAAGCTGCGATTTGTTTTACTTGCGTTCTGCACACCGTGAGGAGGTCACGAGGAAGTTCTCTGTTTTTCTGGCACATAAGGCGGGCTAGTACTGGCAGGGTAACATTGTAGAGAGGAGGTAGAGAGAGATTCCTAAAAATACAGCCTCACTGTGACAAATATCTGGATTGGAAAGCTCCGTTGGAATTGCTCTCTCCCCATGCCGGCACTAATGCCTCCCAGTGACCTCTCCTTTCCAAAATTAAAAAACGAAAGAAATCAAAAACCAACCAACCAACCAAAAAAATGGATGATGGGGCCATTTTGAATCATGTAAAAGGAAAATGACTTTCAAACATTTCCAGCACATTTTTCCAACCAGGGCTAGGAGCAGCAGGCACTGTCCCGTAGCCACATGTGGAATTTCTTAACCCTTACTCTTAAAGATCCGGGGTTGCCAACTTTCACCATATTGGGGGCTTCTTTTGCCCCCGCCCCCTCCTGGAGTTCAATGAGTGAGAATCTCAACTTTCCTTAAAAAAAGGGGGCTATGTTTCTAGACTTCATGATTGAGGAGAAACCTTGAAAATGTGACACCCCACCTAAAGGCTACAACACCAGAAGGCAAAGAGAACCCCCCTCCCCCCACAAATGTATTTCATGCTTTTGGAACATCTGGGATTAGCAATATAGGAAACCCCACTAATTCATAAGAACATAAGAGCGGCCCTACTGGGTCAGGCCGAAGGTCCATCTAGCCCAGTATCCTGTCTTCCGACAGTGGCCAATGCCAGGTGCCCCAGAGGGAATGAACAGAACAGGGAATCATCAAGTGATCCATCCCGTGTCACCCATTCCCAGCGTCTGGCAAAAAGAGGCTAGAGACACCATCCCTGCCCATCCTGGCTAATAGCCATTGATGGACCTATCCTCCATGAACTTATCTAGTTCTTTTTTGAACCCTGTTATAGTCTTCGCCTTCACAACATCCTCTGGCAAGGAGTTCCACAGGTTGACTGTACATTGTGTGAAAAAATAGTTCCTTTTATTTGTTTTAAACCTGCTGCCTATTTGAACAAACTCTCTTTGCAAGATCTCTGCATGACATAGGCCATCAGTTTTAAGATCAGCGTTCCCTTTGAATCGTTCCATCTGTTTGTGCACTGATTATCAGGCACATTAATCTGTCATCAAATTCCCATTTTGGGGGGCCTTTACCAATAAGCAGTAACCCAAATAATTCAGTCTGAACTTATTACCGCCTTTCTTCTGTTCTGACTGACGATACATCAAGCAGAAAGAAAACAGCTTAATATTTTCACAAGCTTGGTTGATTTCTGAAATTAACTCACAACAAGAGGACTTGTTTGAACTAGTAAAAGTAGTAAATATGTCAGTAACACCAGAGACTACAACACCCCTTCTGATGTCTGCAATTGTACTGTTATCCCGTGTATCATAGCAGTTTCTACAGACAGGCACAGCTGAAATTCAAGTCTCGATTTCAAATGCCCCAAGTACTGGTGTGTTCATAGGTGGGGTATTGATTTGCTCCATTATAGAGATGCACTGTGTGCATTTATTGTGCTATGTTATTATCTACATTTCAGTACTATTACTAGCTTTATTCTTCTTCTCAGACATGGCTGCATTGCTCTTCGGATTGATATGTCCGATGAATTCTTTCACCTTTGTTACCACTTCAAATATAGTCAATTTGGTGGCACTTAAAGTCATTAGCTTATCATGGCTATTTGGTGGCTAGTGATTTGATATCCTCTATAACAGGGGTTCTCAAACTGGGGGTTGGGACCTGTAGTGGAGCGGCTGCCCCACTCCTGGAGAATTTAGGCTGCAGCAGGCCAATGAGCCTGCGCAAATGGGCAGCCAATCGGAGAAGAGCTTATTGGGAGCCAATCAGGGCCCAGATTGGAGACAGCCAATCAGGGCCAGGCTCAGCCATATAAAAAGGCTGCTCAGGGAGAGAGCAGTCAGTCTGTCTCAGACCTTCAGGGAGGAAGGTCTGTCTCCTGAATAGGAGACCAGCACCCAGGACAGAGCAGTGCTGGGGCAAGGGGAGAGAAGGAGGGCCGAGAGGCTGCCGTTAGAGGGTCCCTGGGTCGGGACCCAGAGTAGTGGGTGGGCCTGGGTCCCCCCTCCCCTTTCCCCCTTGTGCTGCACTGGGCTGTGGAGCAGTGGCTGAGTCAGGCTGCAACCTGCCCCCTGACGTAAGAGGGGCTAGACTTGGGGGTTGTGGCAGGCCGCTGAGGCTGGTGCAAAGACTTCTGTTAACCCCCCCCCTCCCCCCCGGAAGGGGGTGTGGATGGACTAAGGGGCACTGCCGGAGGGCAGTGGTCCGGAAGAGGGCGCCGCAAGCCGGAGAGCAACGTGGGCTCAGACGCCAACCAAGGGCGAGACAACGGATGGGACACCACCGAGAGAGGGCACTCCAACGCTGAAATGAGCTAATTCCTGGAGACAATCAGCAGGGAGCGCAAGGTGGTGAGTCCCAACACTGTCACAGGACCCCTCAGGGGGTCATGAAGCTATTACATGGGGGGGTTGCAAGCGTCAACCTCCACCCCAAGCCCCGCTTTGTCTCCAGCATTTATAATGGTGTTAAATATATTAAAAAGTGTTTTTAATTTATATGGGGGGGGGTCATACTCAGAGGCTTACTATGTGAAAGGGGTCACCAGCACAAAAGTTTGAGAACCACTGCTCTATAAAGAGCTGATTGGAAAATGGGGGACTGGTAGGGGTAGATCGTATGGAAAATTATGACAAAAACAAAAAGAATTTGGTTTTCACTGAAATTTTCAATGGCAAATTTCACCTTTTTAGGAAAAGAAAATGTTTTGGCTGAAAACTTTTCAGTTTCTATTGAAAAAAAAAAATTTCCATGGAAAATAGACACTTTCCAAGAATATTTCATTTAGTCAAAACCCCGATTTTTTCCATTGAAAACTAGTTTTGACTATAGCTGCCAGGGGACTAGAAGTTCCATTCATGAAGGATTTCAAGATTTTGAAATGTGTCTTTGTACTGAATAGGGTCAAAGGCTGAACATTTCAAAATTCTCCATGAAGGAAAATTCTGGGGGGGGGGGGGGAATCATTTTGGCTTGAACAAAACATTTCATTTCAGTTTAGACTTTCCCAGATTTTAAAAACAGAAGATGTCTCAAAAGAAAACATCAAAATGCTTCCTTCTGAAAATGCCAAAATGGGATGTTACAACCCCATTCAGAATCAGGGCTTTATTGTGCTGTTTGCTGCATGGACTCGCAAGAATGGACAGTCACAGCCTGGAAGAGGTGATCATCTAAAAGACACCAAACAGAGCACACAGAATGAGGCATCATGGGCCTCAAATCTGAGCTTGTGGGTCCCTAAGCCGTGCCCAGCCTGCAACTACCTGCCACCTGACAGCTCTTTGAAACCAGCATGGGAGGGGGCTAGTGGAAACCTGGCCCCTCAGAGGCTCTGCCTACAAAGCTCCAGCCTCACCGATTAGCCCAGAAGAACTACTCAAAGCAGAAGGAGGTGCAAGAAGTTGTCCGAGCAACTGGTTGAACTCCCAACTTGCTGCTGTACTCTACTCTGACCCCAGTCCTGACCCTCTGTGTGACTCCTGACACTGCTTCCCGTTCAACCTTTGGCATGACTCCTGACCCAGACTCCGGCCCCGACCTTTGGTGCTATCCTGAATCTGACTTTAGTTCCTGGCTTTCACTAGAGCTGGCTGCCCATGCTCCATCCCTACATGTGCAAGTCAATGATCAAGGCGATGGTTGGCAAATGGCATGTTAATTACGTGTTGTTATGTTGTTGGGCGGGGGGGGGGAGAATGGAAATGACAGGGGAGTGATATGAGGAAGGGGGTGGGAAGAAGAGGACGAGGATGGACATTGGGTGGAGGAGTGAGGGCAGGGGGAAGGAAGGGTGGAGTACAGAAGGCAGGGGGGGAGGGGACTGGGAGAAATTGGGTGGTGTGACAGACCCAGACCAGTGGGGTACAGGAGTCTGGTAGAGGGCAAATATACTGGTCACTGGATGAGTAGTTTTCTGTTCCCTGAGTGACCAGAGCAGGGGCTGTACTAGAGTAATCAGGAACCTGCTAGAACCAGTTAAGGCAGGCAGGCTAATTAGGACACCTGGAGCCAATTAAGAAGAAGCTTCTAGAATCAATTAAGGCAGGCTAATCAGGGCACCTGGGTTTTAAAAAGGAGCTCACTTCAGGTTGTGGTGTGAGTGTGAGGAGCTGGGAGTGAGAGGGTGAGCTGCTGGAGGACTGAGGAGCACAAGCGTTATCAGACACCAGGAGGAAGGTCCTGTGGTGAGAATAAGGAAGGTGTTTGGAGGAGGCCATGGGGAAGTAGCCCAGGGAGTTGTAGCTGTCATGCAGCTGTTACAGGAAGCACTATAGACAGCTGCAGTCCACAGGGCCCTGGGCTGGAACCCGGAGTAGAGGGCGGGCCCGGGTTCCCCCCAAACCTCCCAATTGACCTGGACTGTGGGTTCTTCCAGAGGGGAAGGTCTCTGGGCTCTTCCCCAACCCACATGATGAATCTCTGAGGCAAGAAAATCCGCCAATAAGCGCAGGACCCACCAAGATAGAGGAGGAACTTTGTCACAGTGGTAAGAGGCCTTGACAAACAGCTGCAGGGAGGAAGACGATCAGCTGATAGCTCTGGTTCTGTGCTAGCTCTGCACAAGGTCTTTCGGGTTAGGCCTATCCATCCTCCCACGCTACAGAACTCCCCAAACCTCTTGGTGTGGTTGTTTTGTGACTTACTTTCTGTGGGCCACACCCCGGACATTTCTTGGAGCCTGTTGTCTGGGGCAGTTTTGAAAGGCAGAACTGCCACAGCCTATTACAGAAGAGGACATACCTACACATGAGTTCTCTTTCTCGCTCTCTTGTGCAGACTTTCCTTTGGTTCTTTCTTGTTGGGTTGGTATTCCCCCCTCCCTGGGATCTAAACTAGATTGATAGATTCGAAGGCCAGAAAGAACCATTGTCATCATCTGCTCTGACCTCCTGGATTGCTCAGGCCAGAGATCTTCCCCAAATGAATTCCTCAAGCAGATTTTTAAGAAAAACATTCAATCATGATTTAACCAAAAAGTCATGCAGAAGGAAAATGTCTGTTATTTGTACATGGAAACCCATTACACACGGCAGATGTGACCAATAATAATAAATTAAAAAAATGATTTTGAAAGCATTTGAGGAATAGTTTGATGTGTCCGGAGCAGCCATCATCCCTGCTGTTATTTCAAGGCTGAGAAACACAAATGTGGTTTGAAAACTCTAATGAGTAGATGCGTGGTTTGGCTTTAATATTTTGGTCTTTGGTGGCTAATCTGATGCTTCTTTACCGTGCAAAATGAAACCTGCTTTCGCAGAAGGCAGGATTGTTTACATATGAGATGCAAAGCACTGCCTCTCGGAAAACCAACACAGGCTGGCCCAAGAATTACACAGTTTCCCAGTGACATAATTAGTCTTTTTTTCTGCCTGGTTGCCTAATATGTGGTGATGAAATTCAATCCATGTGGGCTCTCTTGTATTTAGCATCATTGAGATTATCACATCGGAACTGGTAACTTTCTTCCAGAAGATTTGATCCTTCACCTGATCTATTTTAATCAACCCCCATAGCCCTGACCCAAACCTGCATTCAATTCCAGCCCCAGTCAACAACCTCTTCCAAGACATGGCTCATGCTGGATAAAGGATCTTCTCAGATCTTAGGCAATGGGGTCTTAAGACTAGCAGGGTATGCCCTATTAGCCAAGATGGTCAGGGATGCAACCCCATGCTCTGGGTATCCCTACCCCTCTTAGGGTTTGTCTACACTGCAATTAAAAACCCGTGGCTGGCCCGTGCCAGCTGACTTGAGCTCGTGGGGCTCAGGCTGCGGGCTGTTTCACTGCTGTCATAACTATAAGGGGAAGGGTAACAGCCCTCCTGTGTACAATACTATAAAATCCCTCCTGGCCAGAGACTCCAAAATCCTTTTACCTGTAAAGGGTTAAGAAGCTCAGGTAACCTGGCTGACACCTGACCCAAAGGACCAATAAGGGGACAAGATACTTTCAAATCTTGGGGGGGGGGGAAGGCTTTTGTTTGTGCTCTTTGTTTTGGTGGGAGTTCGCTCTTGGGACTAAGAGGGACCAGACATCAATCCAGGCTCTCCAAATCTTTCTGAACAAGTCTCTCATATGTCAAACTTGTAAGTACAGCCAGGCAAGGCGTGTTAGTTTTATCTTTGTTTTCTCAACTTGTAAATGTACTTTTTGCTAGAGTGTTTACCTCTGTTTGCTGTAACTTTGAACCTAAGGCTAGAGGGGGTTCCTCTGGGCTCTTTAAGTTTGATTACCCTGTAAAGTTATTTTCCATCCTGATTTTACAGAGATGATTTTTACCTTTTTCTTTAATTAAAAGCCTTCTTTTTAAGAACCTGATTGATTTTTCCTTGTTTTTAGATCCAAGGGGGTTGGATCTTGATCCACCAGGAGTTGGTGGGAGAAAGGAGGGGGATGGTTAATTTCTCCTTGTTTTAAGATCCAAGGGGTTTGGATCTGTGTTCACCAGGGAATTGGTGAAAAGTTTCTCAAGGCTTCCCAGGGAAGGGAATTAGCACATTGGGAGTGGTGGCAGTGGACCAGATCTAAGCTGGTAGTTCAGCTTAGAAGTTTTCATGCAGGCCCCCACATCTGTACCCTAAAGTTCAGAGTGGGGAAGGGGCCTTGACAACTACACTGTAGACATTCAGGTTCAAGCTGGGGCCTGGGCTCTAGGACCCTGTGAGATGGGAGGGTCCCAGAGCCTGGGCTGCAGCCGAAGCCTGGACATCTACATTGCCATTAAACAGCCCTGGAAGCAGGTGTGTAATTACAGCGTAGACATACCTTAAGTGACAGATGTTGTGACTGGACGACAGGGGACGGATCACTTGATGATTGCCCTGTTCTGTTCATTCCCTTTGAAGCATCTGGCATAAGCCACTGTCAGAAGACAGGATACTGGGCTAGATGGACCATCGGCCTGACCCAGTGTGGCCGTTCTTACGTTCTCCTATTGAAACACTTTGCTTTTTGAGGCAGACTCTCCCAAAGGGCAAAGTGTCCCACTGCCACTGCGGACTGCTAGGGGGCTGAAGGAAGAAAGGGAGGCCAAGTCCTGGATTTAAAGGGGTGTTGGGTTTCAAAGCAGCTCCGAATAAGCAAATGTTCACATCGCAACTACCACCATCACAGTCATCTCTCTGCCGTCACTAGTCGGATCAGTAGATAAGCCCAGGACCGAGTTTGCGTCTGAACTTTCCCTGTGGGGAATGGAGCCCAAATGGAAGAGAAAATGCAACTGAAGGCAATTGTAGGTGACATTCATATTTATTTTGTGCCTTTTATCCCCAAAGCAGTCATGTAAAAGAGGGGTCTGAGCCCACAAAACCATTCTGCGCTCCTGTTTTCTACATCCTCATCAACTTTCTAAACCGTTCACTTTTTAGGCTGAAATTTTCCAAGCTTGGGCTGTGCGTGAACGTGAATTTTATTGGAATGTTTAAGCAAGATCGCTTCCGCCTGCGTGGAAAGAAGCGGGGGGAGCCATGTGGTGCTTCAGGGGTGTCAGTGGATCACTGCAGGGTCAGACTGTAACCACCCCAACCTCAGATGCACATCAGTGCATTATGGGGACCGAATCGGAGCTGCAATTTCTTCCAAAGCATCACAACTTGATTGTCAGATGGTCTGTGTGGCTACTGTGGGGATTGAAAATCTTAAGCTCCATCAGAAGCATGGCTTACCCTGTCTCATCTACGTGTTCCCGTGCAACTGTGGGGCATTGCAGAGCGAAGAGTTGATCTCATTCTATTAAGATGCCTTGGGTTCTTTGTTCCACCTTGGAGGTATCATGCCGCCCATTGCATTGGACAGTGATTGGGGAAGCCATTTCTTGCCCTTCCCCAGAACAAATCTTCCTGAATCTCTCGGCATGTTATTTTTCTGGAGCAGCGAAAAGGTCATGTTTGATCCGCCCGGCCAGCGATAAATGCAGCGTCACTGCTCGGACTTTCATAGAACATAAGCAGCTTCCAGGAAGGAAGGTTTATTTAAAATTTCGTCTGGTGATGCCCCAATGGTGATGTGTCGGGAAAGCTCTGGTTTATTGCTGGGAAACTCTGCATCGAGGTAAACTCCCGGGCTGCGCTTGGCTCACAGTACCTTTCAAAGAGTCGCTGCTAATGTTGATTTATTTAGTGGTCGGGGTGGTAGAGTTTGGAAGAGGCCGGAGGAAGTGCTACAGAAGCTCTCCCTTCCTGTTCATACACAGCTGTGCTCCTCCGAGACCCATCTGTATTCAGCGGAGGGCCATCAGCTCTACCAGAGCTCTGTCACAGCCAGTGTTTACAAGCATTCCACATAGGCTACCAATGTGTGGTCAGAAACTATTGGAGAAGAAGCAAGTGAACTAAGGCAAGTGCAGCCAGTGGGATTCATTCTCTCCTCCGCCCCCGGAGCTGCAAAAATTTGCTGTTATCAGATGTCACCTATGAACCGGAGCTGGCTAAGTAAGGAAAACGGGAAACTTGTTGTCTTGTATTACCATACACTGCAGCCTCTGGCTGAATTCTGCTTGAAGGCAGAGGCTGGGGATCCCGGCGATACAGATGTGCACCTACACAGCACAGCATCCTGGCGGGAGAGCGTGGAGTGTGAGACACGCGGTGTTAAGACAAGGCTCAAGCAATCGTTGGAGCGCGCCCGGGACCAGAACAATTAACTCTGAGTTGGGCCCTATTTGTGTGACTATCAACATCTGACTGGGCCGTGATTCTTGTTCTGTTTTCTAGTGTCTAGGAGTCGGGATCCCCAAGTTCTGTCCTTGGCTCCGTGCTGCCTCTCTGTGGAATGATGAGTTCAATGCCTAACCTCTCAGCGCCTCAGTTTACCCCTCTGAACAAAGATGCCGATCACTCATCCCAGGGCTGTTGGGAGGGTTGATTTAGGAAGTGCTTTGAGATACTCAGCTGCTGTCCAATCCCATGGGAATAGGAGCTGTAGAAAAACAGGGACAGATAGAAGGCTGTGTATGCAAGTGAGTTATCTGAATTTGCATCACTGTGCAGATACGGTGAATATCACAAGGGCCACATTTTAAAAAAAATATCCATGGCTCCTGACATTTGGGGATTTTTGCACGCAGATGAGCTTGGGGGTCAGAGGGGAAGCTGCCAAGGGGAGGGAACCCAAGGGATATGATGATAAAAGCTCCAACAAACTATTGTCCAACTGTTTTCCTTGAGAAAGGCCTCGTTACTTCCCGATCACTTCAGCGGCAGAGTACTGCGCTCCAGTATGGGCTCTCTCATCTCACACAAGGATGATCAATGTACAACTTAATTCCACCATGCATGTTATTTCAGGCACACTTAAATCAACTCCTCTACCATGCTTACCTGTTCTATGCAATATTGCTCCACCCAGTGTTCATAGAGATGAAAGCATAGCAAATCTTGTGAAGAAATTGTGTGATGTGCCATATCTATTGTTAACTGAAGACTTGTTTAATCCTCCACATGATCATCTGTCCTCAAGGCACCCACTATGGATAAGTTTGCCAGGTGAGGGATTTATGGAAGAGGATGTGTGGCGAGCTTCATGTTCCACAGAGAAGGTGACAAATAATTATCTTGTCTCGGACCCCACTCAACATCAAACTGGGTTTGACTGACCACGAAGGCAATGGAGCCTTCTGAACTGGTTTTGTACCAGCCATGGAATTTGTTCTGCAGCAGAATTTCGGTGGCATTTTAGAGACAATGTGGGCAGCCACAAACCATGACACACATTGTTGAGGACTGCAAAAGGACTCAACTTCTGGGAGGTCTTTATGCCTTGAGCATGGTTGATAAGAACACTGTGTCTTGGCTTGATCGGATTGTGTATGCAATAAATAAAATAAATGTCCTGATCTACCCAAGAGGCTAAGGAACGGCCCAGTCCTGAGAGCCCTTTGCAGCATGCAGAACTACCCCAGGCCCTGCACAGTCATGTTGCCAATGGGTGGGGAATGGTTTAGCAATGTTTTAGAAAGTCCATCCTTGCAAGCTGCCATTTGCTGTCCCTCAATGGGGGACACATCCTTCTCTGGCAGAGTCTAAACCTCTAAACTTGCATTGGCATAAAATGAAGAGGCTTCTTTCCAGCCAGTGGAATCCAAAGCCCCAGTAAAGACCCAATCAACACCCATTGACTTCAGTGGCAAACCTCCCATTGGCCTCAGCAGGAGATGGATCGAGGCCTTGGTCAGCACCAGATTCTTACTGACCAAATTGGCACGAGGTACCATGATAAACCAAGCCAGGGAGTCACTCACATTTCAGGAAGACATGCTGTATATCATGTTATACACATGGTGCTGCTGACTGCACACATTACAAGGCTCTGTTTTAGG
The DNA here is from genome assembly GCF_028017835.1 of Emys orbicularis. Taxonomy (NCBI): domain Eukaryota; kingdom Metazoa; phylum Chordata; order Testudines; family Emydidae; genus Emys; species Emys orbicularis. Next base: position 3,341,608 of record NC_088693.1, read on the forward strand.
GCTTGTTTACCGTGGGCATTAATCTGCACTAGAGAGGTTTAAATTCTTGTGCACACTAATGTGTTACGCACCAATGGGCCCGTGTGGACCCTGCTGGTGCACACAAAGTTCCCTAATGCGCAGTAATATAGTCCCATCTCAAATAGAATGACATTAATATGCATTAGGGAACTTTTGGCGCTAGGATGTTGCACACAAGGGTTTACACCCCTCTAGTGTGGACTAATGCATAGAGCAGTCAAGCCCTTAGGTACGGATTTATCACTTTCCCTCACAAACTTGCTATTTTCTGGAGCTGTGTCAAGCAAGCTGATGGGCTGGTGAGAACAAGCTGATTTCAGGTTCCTATGACAAAGTCAGAACGTGAGCTGAGTTGAATGCGAGCTAGCAAAACTCTCCAATGAACGTGGGCTGCATTCTGAGGAAACCTGGGGTGGATTTCAAGAAAACCTGTGCTGATTTATGGATCTGAGGGACAGCCAAGCAGGATCAGCAGTATGGGACAGTATCAAGTCCCCACCTGCAACGCGGGTGAACTTGGTTAGCATCATCTGAGGTTAGCATTGATTTGTTTTGAAATGCACAATAAAGCTCAGGGGTTAATGAGGCCATCTGAAATAAAATGGTGGAAAGCGTACATAGGAGCCCCTGGGAAGGTATTAACCAGTGGTTTTCAACCTTTTCCTATACCAAGACCCTTTCTCCCATCAACCCAGGATTTAAGCCAGGACTCTACTCCATTTAGTAGAGCATTGTGGGAAGCCTGTTTGTGCATTCTTGGAGGTGGTGGTGGTGATGAACCTCTTGTCTTAAGCTGTCCAATTTCACACAGATATAGGGCAAATTCTGCCCTCCATTCTACCCATTGACTTGAGCAGGGCTGCCCTAATATTGGTGACGTAGAGAGAGTAACCGAGAGCAGCTTTTGATCCTCGTGTTTTTCCAGTGTGTTTACTCTTTTAATGTACATTGCAAATGCTAATCCCCAAAAGTGCAGCTATGGAAATCTTTGTCCATGTTCATCAGCAGCATCAACCAAATGGAAAGATGGAGGTTCTCCAGCACGATGACAATGGAAAAATGTTACTTGATGTGATAAACATTTGGAAGGCAGCTTTATTGTCAGGAGGGTAAAGACCCACCCGCTACTTGGAATGTTGGGACAATCTCTCACTTAAATAAAAAGGAGTGGGGAGTGAGAACTGGAGAAACCTGACCAAGGTCCATGAGGATTTTAAGTTGTGGGATTGTTTGTTGTTTGACTTTAGTCACACCAATTCAACAGAGAGGTTGTGCTTTTAAGGGAATACTTGGCAGCTGGATTGTTAGAGTCACGAGTTAAGTCTCCTTGGTGTAACTCCATTGAATTTGGTCCATCGTGTCTTATTTAATGTGTAGATGATATGCGATGCCATTTGAATTTTATTCCAGTTCTTTAGGATATGGAATATTGTATGCTTGCTGATGGCTTTTGGCAATAACTACTGGAAAATAAAAAAAAATTAAAATACAAAGAATACATATTAAAGAGATGAGTCCAACAATTATCAAAATCATCTCTCTCCTCTGCTGGTTTCTGCGGGGTTACTCCCTCTGAGTTATTTTTCACACATTGAAAAGGCTGCATTTATCTCATGCTTGAACTAGACGCAATTCAATCTGGTCCACATCATGATCTTCCCAAAGTGTGTGGGGTGGGGACTGGATCCAGGGTTCTGGTTTGGCTCGTGTTAAAGGTATGGTGGTGGCCCCATCTGCAATGTTTGAAGCTGGAAAGAGGTTCAGACTGCAAACATCCAAGAAGCTTAGACCCATCTCGAGTTTGCGCCTCAGAAGTACAAGCGTTCCAATGCCTGTGACATGATGGGGAAGACGTCCCAGCTGCCCAGCTGCAATGTCAAGTCCAATTGAAATTGGAGCTTAGTGTATTCTAGGTAATGGGGACATGCTTCCAGCAAAGGCTGGAAACTTGGTACACCCACAATCAAAATCCCCGTGTGTTTCCCAGAGGGCAGAATTAGCAAAGACCTGGGCGAGCTTTCTGCTTAAATGCATTGGCCATATGTGAAAAATATACTGCATCTAAAGCCAGCCAAGTGAGAAAGCAGAGCAGGCCAGGTTGACAAAGATGCAATAACTAGACAAAGGACTCAGCTAAAGAAGGTATTATTAGGGCTACACCTTGTCCTCCATCTCCAAAGCACCCTGATGGAGGTTTCTAAGAAAACTCAAGATAGCCCGATTGGTCTTGTTTGGCTTGCTTGATTTTCTACAATTAACCCTTTCCCAGGTGAAATATTTTGGGTAGATATCACAGTTGACTTTTTATTTATTTAAACCTTGTCCATGTCAGATGTTTATGAACAAATACAACTGGTTTCTTTTTGCTTAGAAAAATTATTAGACTTAGGGAGTTTTCATTCATCCCATGGAACATTTACAGCTAGGCTGGACCAAGCACTAAATGGTCCTGCATGGGTTAAGGAGAGATGGATAAGGTGACCTAGAAGATCTTTTCCATCTTTGGATTCATCAGATTCTATGATACTATGCAGAAAGGAACAGAGTAGCAGACATGGGATCATTGGGAGTATTTGGACAATCTTGGGGTGTTCGCAAAAATGTGGGTGAATCCTCCAAGTAGGTCCTATGATGATTCCTCCAAACAGAAAGTGCATTGTTTGTTATTCACTATTCCTTATTCATTATTCTCTTGGTCAAACCCTTTTTCAGTTGGCCAATCAGAAAGCAGAAACTATACCACATGACCAACCATGCAACCCCAGTAGTGAAGAGTTGACATGAACAGTTTTTGAATAACCTGTAGAACCAGATGCGTAGGTGCCCTATGGCCCCTTGTGGCGCTCCCTAGGCTGCTGTCATAGGCCATGGGGAAGATGGAAGCCCCTTCGTTCTGGGGAAGACATTCACTGCAGGATATGTTCTGGGGAGGCAGATTGGGGGCAGGATGAGTTGCGTGGCCTGGACTTTCTGACACTGTGGAGATTCTTCATCCTTGCCACAGCCTGTTAAAGCAGGGATACAAGTTAGGGCAGCCCTGAGAGCTATCCTCACCGGCACTGGGAGCGAAACCAGCCCCCAGTGGCCATTGAATAAGGGAGGTACACGCCCCCTCCCCTCCGTCCCTGTGCCAGTCCTAGCGCCGGCGGAGGGATGAATTTTATCTATAATCTGAAAATTATTCCTCAAGGCTCTTTGGTGAAATCTTCCGAACAATGAAAACTGGAAGAGCAGGTGCAAGAATGATTCACTAACCACAAACAGGACCAAATTTGTACTTGACGTAATCTGTAACAACTGTCCCCCTGGCTCCAGCAGCCACCTGGTGTCCCAAAGTCCAGGGGTCATTATGCAGTGCTTAAATCCCACATGGGGGGAATAAATAACCACAGATAGGCATGGGGAGGCAGGACTTCAAGAAGCTCATCTCAAGCCTCTCAGGTGAACCACAGTTGGTGCTACTTTTGTAACCGGCCTTGCTTGTGACAAGCACGTGTGTTTGAACCTGGGATTTTCTGTGCTAAAAGCTACTGTTTGAGCTGAAGTCCATTATAAAGCTACAGTCCTTGAGCTAGAAGCAGCAGCAGATTCATAATCTTCTTATGTGCCACAGCCACCAGAGGATGACAAATACCTAGACGCATTTCTTTTTTTTCAGTGCAATACCTTAGAGCTGCTGACACATCTTCAGAGATGTGGCTGCTAATAGATACATTATGGAATGCTGCAGTGGTTTATGCAAAGGTCCATAAAACTGTTATTAAAAGCCGGTGCAAAATCAAAGAAATTAGAGATGGAAAAGGCTAAAGGCTTCTTAGATCGTCTCCCATCATCAAGTCTGCCAGGACTGTTCTTCATGCTCTCCTCTTCACTGCTTTGTTCATGCTTGTTTCCCTTACGAGACTGTTCCGTGGTCTAATATATCTTCCCATTAGGAACATATTCCTCATCTACAGATGACATGTTCCTTTATTTAATTAGATTATTCCTAATTTGTGTCCCTTTTCTCCCAGTCCCACATGAAACCGTTCCTCCCTTTTTGGTGCTTTACACCTTTCAAATACCTGAGCATGTTTATCACATTCCACTGCTCCTTTGAATGTCAGTTGGCCAAGTTTTGTCTATTTAGTTCTTCTAATTTCTCTGCATGCTATAAAGTTTCCAGGGCCAGGGGCTGGAAACTAAAAACCACTGCTATGGTTTATGAGCACAGCACCCCCTCTTGTGTTCCCCATGTTTCTTACTTGTGCTAATTGGTCAGGTATTAAAAAAACAAGCACAACAATTAATTAGTGGTTTAATTGGAATGGGAAAGAAATAATATGCTGCCGATTTTACTCACCCACACAAGTGTACAGAGCAAAAAAAATAAAATAAAGATGAATGAATCACAGTTTAGAAGTGTTTTCATCCATTCAGTATGGCAGACCGATGTGCTAACACTTACTCGACTGTTCTATAGGGCATGGTATGTACTTAAAGTGCTTTGAAGATAGAAATTTGCTTTATCAGTACACCTCTACCCCGATATAATGCGACCCGACATAACACGAATTCGGATATAACGCAGTAAAGCAGTGCTCCGGGCGGGCGGGACTGCGCGCTCCGGCGGATCAAAGCAAGTTCGATATAACGCGGTTTCACCTAGAACGCGGTAAGATTTTTTTGGCTCCCGAGGACAGCGTTCTATCGGGGTAGAGGTGTACTCAGTGCTATTATTGTTAAAGGGAGTGGAGAGGAAGGGAGAGATTCGGGTCACACTGTGTATGAATTAAGGGCTCCGTGGTGAGCTCAGGTCTGGAATAGCTAGTGTTCAAATGGGCCATCCTTTGAGAAAGAGGAATCTCTGCTCACCTCAGGTTGCCAGGGAAATAAGAGTAAAACACACAGGGAATGTGTTGTCTACATAGCAAGGTAGGTGACAAATCAAGGAAGGCTGTCCTGTGGTTATGGAACTAATATAGGATTTGCAAGACTTGCATTTCATTCCCAGGCTCCTTGGGCGAGTCATTTTATCTTCCGTGCCTCAGTTCCCCATCTATAAATTGCAGATAATAACCCTTCCTTTGTCTGTCTTGCCTATTTATGGAAATCAGTGGGCTCTGTAGTAGGGGCATTGCCAGCAGATCAAGGGATGTGATCATTCCCCTCTATTCGACATTGCTGAGGCCTCATCTGGAGTACTGTGTCCAGTTTTGGGCCCCACACTACAAGAAGGATGTGGAAAAATTGGAAAGAGTCCAGCGGAGGGCAACAAAAATGATTAGGGGGCTGGAGCACATGACTTATGAGGAGAGGCTGAGGGAACTGGGATTGTTTAGTCTCCAGAAGAGAAGAATGAGGGGGGATTTGATAGCAGCCTTCAACTACCTGAAAGGGGGTTCTCAAGAGGATGGAGCTCGGCTGTTCTCAGTGGTGGCAGATGACAGAACAAGGAGCAATGGTCTCAAGTTGCAGTGCGGGAGGTCTAGGTTGGATATTAGGAAAAACTTTTTCACTAGGAGTGTGGTGAAGCACTGGAATGGGTTACCTAGGGAGGTGGTGGAATCTCCTTCCTTAACGGTTTTTAAGGCCCGGCTTGACAAAGCCCTGGCTGGGGTGATTTAGTTGGGGATTGGTCCTGCTTTGAGCAGGGGGTTGGACTAGATGACCTCCTGAGGTCTCCTCCAACCCTGATATTCTATGATTCTGTATGACCACCTGGGCTTTATCAACTCTCCTGGGCGTGGAGTGTCTCTCACTCCTGCATATACAGCATCTAGCACAATCGGGCCCTGATCTTGGTTGCTACAGAAATAAACTATAGCAAGAAGAAAGTGTGAACCTAATGCTGGTGTAAATCTGGAGTCATCCCCCTGAAGAGAGTGCAGCTAGGCCGATTTACATAGCTGTTAAACTGGTGTGAAGTGAGAGGCAAACCCGCGCTCTGATCTGACACTGAACATGGAATACAGCTGTCCAATAACCTCAGCTGCTGCCTTAACAGCACTGCCTGGCCCTACCTAGAGCCTGCTGTTTATCTGTACTGTGGTTGCGCTTAGCAGCCCCATCACAAACACAGAACCAAAAGACGGTCAGTTGTCCCCTCATCCTGATTGACAAATGCTGGAGATGTAGCCTGGAAAACATTGCAAGGTGGGATTGTTGAGCAAGTCGGAACAGCTCAGGGATCCGTCAGCCTGAAAGAGACGCACAGACACTGCCTCTTGGGCCATCAATCAGTCTCTCATGGCTGACCAGGCCTGGGCTGCACCGGGTTTAGCTCACAGACCCAGGGTATCTGGTTTGACATTTTAGCAGATAATGAACCAAGTGAGCTGCAGAAAAGGACAGTAGCGGTGAGGAGGTCATTGGGAAGGGCCAGGATGGTGACCCTGCTACAGACTTTCTCATTGCCAGCACCTCTTTAAGTAAAAACACCCTCCACATTAAAAACAGTTCACCCTTTCCTCTCAGGCTGAGAAGTGGCAGTGGGTCGAACACTGGACTGGAACTCAGAGGAGCTTGGTTCTAGTCCAAGCTTTGCCATTGTCCTGCTGCAGGACCGTGGGCAAGTCGTGCCGCCCATCTGTGCCTCAGTTTTCCCATTTGTAAAATGGGGATAATGATCCTGGGCCTCCTTTGTAAAGCACTTTGAGATTTACAGATGAAAAGGGCTAGATAAGAGCTAGGGATTATTATTTTAATCTATTCTTCATCCTGCCCCTGGCACAGAGAGAGCAACAAGTGTCCAACTGCAACTGGCCCCACTGTATCAAGCCCCATCTGGATTCTCCACCGGAGCTATCACCTATAACTCCTCCTGAGCAGAGTTGTCTCCTGAATCACATCTACCCAAACCAGGGAGATTAATGCTGCAGGGATCAGCTTTTCCTCTTACCACAGGAAAAACAAAACAAAACACGTTTCCAAAAGATCAGGGCTTAAATTCAGCCAGAACTGTCCGGAGCAGAGCTGCAGTAAATATTTTTAAACCTATGGGAGCCCCAGCACCTCCCGCCGGGCAGAAGCCCCGAGCCCCAGAAGAAACTCTGAGCCCTGGCGCACTCTGCTGGGCAGAAACCCCGAGCCCCGGCACGCCCCGTGGGGCAGAAGGCCCAAGCTCCAGCACCTCCTATGAGCCTAAGCCCCAACAGAAATATTAGGAATCCCAGACAAAATCTTGCCCAAGTCATTTCTAAACTTTGTCTTGTTATTTTCTGGCCACCCCACCCAGGAGTCTAAAAATTTGTATGTACTACTGCTCCTGTGAAGCAAGGCAAGGAGAACAACCAGAAGGGTCTGGCATACGCATTGCAGCAAACATAACCGGCTACATAGCCCAGCGGTGACATGCCAAACAGCCGAGCAGAGGAACAGATCTGATACTTGGCCAGGGAAAGGTACCTAGTCCCATCGGTTGCTACAGTCTCTGCTACTGCTGTTTTTCATTGCTGGAGCATTCTCAAGCGAACACCACATTGTGGAGAACGGCATGGCAGCGGAGATGGCTGTCAAAGTGAGAGCAATGGTCACATCATGGAAAAAGTTTTGCTTCCTTTGACCTCCAACCACACAAGGTGGTCAGTGGCCGAGATCTGTTGAGGAACTGACCAAGAGCAGAAAACAACCAAAACTGAAACCAAGCTCAGGACCAAAGCAGTCTCCCACCCCATTGAAGAGAAGTGTCCCAGCAGGACGGACACTCAGCCATGGAGTCTGTGACAGGATTACTTGGCTCACTCTAGTTCTGCAGGGTTGGGGGAGACGAGTACGCTGCCTGGAATCAATATACCCCTTTAAGATTGCAGCTATCCTACCTTGAGCTGGCAGCACTTGATTGCTTCCTGGGCAGTGCTGGGCATCTCCACGGAAGCCATGGTTGTTGGGGAGCGCTCAGCACCTCACAGGAACGAGCCCAAACTAAACGGCTGGGGCCTGGTCAGTAATTGGATAGAAGACCTCCGAGGACGAGCTGCTGGCAATGGTGTTCATTTGATGGGAACAGTTTGGGCCACTGTTACTCACCTTGGGTGAAATCCTGGCCCTGATGTAGTCAATAGCAAAGGTCTGGTTGATTTCCACAGAGCCAGGATTTCACCCAATGAGAGCTTTGCAACTGAGTACATCCAGGCCAGAACTTCACCCCTTGAGTAGTACGTAGTTCATAGATTTCCATGAGATGGCACACAGAGCAAGGCACTTCTCTGGGTGAGCCAGGGTCCCGGAGAGTAGAAATAGTCTCTGAAATATTGTGATTCCTCCTCATCTGTAAACCATCCCACCTGGTGGTGCAGTGTGTCACTATGCCAAATGTTATGAAGTAGTGTTATGACCCTATCGAAACTTACCTTGGGGCCGTTGGAAACCATACATGAACTGTGTTAATTTAAGGGACATGGTTAATATTAATAGTAGAGTGGGCACAAATTGGGAGTGTAAATTGCATGGACAAACCGATGGCGTGGCCAGACTTAAAACAAACCCCACGACAGTTTTTGTGAACACTACCTAGGATTCACAAGCTCCTGACATTTTTACTCAATTTCTACTCAGCCCTTACTCATGGCGTCCAATGGAAATTTGGCTAGTGAAAGGGACTGAATTGAAACCGAGTAAGGATTTCAGGGCTCAGCCCTGTACGCACGCAGAGGTCACCTGACTCAAGACGAGCATGCAGCCCCTTCTGGGGTGGAGTGCGACAGGCATGCTGCACCACCAATACTACCACATAGCTTCATGAGATGGATGTAAAGCCTAATTTCTTTTTTATTTGGAACTGCAGAGGGAATAGGAAGAACATAATTACGCATATTGGGGTTTGGCCAAGACACCAGCAACTAATTCCCCTACTACTGGGAAAAGAGTCATGGGATCGCTAACAACCACAAGTGGTCAGGACCTTGGGTCTATATTTCTTCCAAAAATGGTACAATGCCTCCCAATGACCTTGCTGAGTCATTGGCTCAAGCCTGATGAAGGAGAAAGAGTGCCATCTACTGAATCACCAGTCTTCCCGTGGTGGTCTTGGATCCAACACTGACTAGGCCCAACCTGGCTTAGCCTACGAGATCTGATGCTTTTGCAGCCTGCGCTGGCATGGCTGCAAGCCACGGATAGAATTATGTCGACCGGATGGGAGGTTTCCAAGGAAAAACATGCACAGCAAGAACCTGCTGAACATTTCCGTAAAGCAACAGGCACCGTTGCCAAGCGAGGCCCAGCAACGCTGCTGAATGTACCAGGAAACATGCTCCCTTCCAATGTAAAGCTATAAACCAAGACATTAAACAGCGATTACCGTCAAAACAAAAGGGTGTAAAGTCTTTCCCTTGCTCTTATCCTGCTCCACCCATACAGGGCGAGCATTAGGGAGATGCACCCAACGCTCCTTGCACCCTCAGAGCCAGCATGCCAGCCTGCAGCCGCCATTTTGGCCTAGCTTCTGTGGAGTAAGGTGCCCATGGCTGCTTTTCAGAGCTGTGTTTTGCTTTGAAAGGGGACATAGATTAGGCAGATGCTGTGTTACCATCTTCCAGATGAGGTATTCCTGATCTTCTCAGGGTCCCGGAAGAACCCACAACACTCCTCCCAGCGAAGGGGTGTTAACCCCAATGTCTTGTGCCATATTACAAAGTAGGTAACAATTGATGCCTTCCACCTACTTACGTTCCCCAGATGAGGCTTCAATTGGATGCAGAATCCTTCACTTCCAGCCCTACACTGATGGGGGAGTTGTTTGTGATGCCAAAGAGCTAGGTGGTGACAGGTGATCAGGAGTAGGTAGATCCTTACCCCAGCTCAACCACTGAGTCCCTATGCAATGTAGTCCTGGGTGCAGGGCCGGCTCCAGGGTTTTGGCTGCCCCAAGCAGCCAAACAAACAAAACAAACAAAAAAAAAAGCCGCGATCGCGATCTGCGGCGGCAATTCGGCAGGAGGTCCTTCGCTCCGAGGAGGAGTGAGGGACCGTCCGCCGAATTGCCGCCGAACAGCTGGACGTGCCGCCCCTCTCCGAAGTGGCCGCCCCAAGCACCTGCTTGGTAAGCTGGTGCCTGGAGCCGGCCCTGCCTGGGTGACTGTGCCTCATTTTGTCCATTTGTGAATTTCCTACATCCCAGGGACAGTGTGAGTCTTAACTAGTCAATGACTGTGCAGAGCTTTAAATATAAAAGCGCTATCAAGTTGCTAAAACATTATCATTATTATTGCCAAGTTACTCCCCAGAGTTGGCTGCATCCCAGTCAGCAGGTGAAGAGAAGCAATCCCTGTGTGTACATTAATTTGGTACCCTCCAAAGTGCTTTGAAGCTTGAATGCAGTGTCCTATAAATCGATTATTAGATAAATAAAGGCCACGCTGTCCCCTGATCGGTTAGGAAAAATGGAGAGAACAGAGGGAGACGCGCTAAGTTGATTTGCCCCATTTTGCACTCTGTATGGGTACAGCTAGTTGGAAAGCAGAATTTCTGACCTTTCAAAATCTGTTTTTGTTGAGACGAAAAGTTTAAACTTTGAAAATTATTGTGGAATGGAAATTCTGAAAAAAGAATTATGGAAACTTTTCATTTTGCGAACGTCGCAACGTTTTGCTTTGATAATGGTGAATTAGTATCATACAAAATGTTTGCTCTAATATACACATAAAATATGAAATACAGCATGTAAAGAAATATATGAACTTTAACATTTTAGAATCGAATAAAATAGAATAGTCACAAGGAAATGAAGTGAGAAAGTTGAAATGAAATCCTCTATTCGGAGTTTGAATCGTTTCAAAATGTTGCCGTAGAAAATTGCCAATATTGGCACGTTCCCGTGAACCATTTGGATATCGACAGAGCTGCAGTTTTCCCAGGGGAAACTGTTATGTCAAAGATTTTTCAACTCATTGAAGTTCTGGGCGGCAGATCTGCACCTGGCTCCACAGATGAGAGCCCAGCCTTCTGGAGTATAGCATCTCTTCAAAAGGTGGTGCTGCAGATTAAGAAGAGGCAGTGTGGGAGTATTGAAAGACACTGCAGCAGGAATTCTTCTTTTTTTTTTTTGAATGCAATGCCAGGGTACTCTGAGAACGTTTATCAACGCAGCTCTCTGAGGCCTAGGACGCATGCAGGCGGGGGCTGGGAAGGAGATTTGAAACCTCAAGTGCCAAAGCAATCCCAGTGGAACAGAGACAGGATGCGAGCTGGGAAGGGAGGTGGGAGATCAAAGGATTTAAAGGGACGTGCATACTGTCTTTGTTCACCACACCTTGGGGCTGATTCATTGTCGCTCAGTGGCTTGCTTTGTGTCTGCTAGCCATGTGGGCCCCCTTCCCACCCCGGGGAATACCCATTCCCAGTGCAGGAGATTCCTATACCAGCCACAGAGCCAGCTCCACTAGCCCTGGGCTCAGGGCATGGTGGGGCTCTGTGGGCAAAGCAAGGCAAAGTGAGGGTAGACCAGAGGAGGGGTGTATGGGGCCAGGGCAGATGCATCCTGGCTCTTCTGCACTATTGCAAAGCCCCACAAAGGTAACTAAGGTAACGTGGGGAATAGGGGCTGATGCTGCCCTTGACTACAGGAGGTGCACCTCCTGTGTGCAGAGCAATGGAGGATTTAGTCACGCCCCTTGTTTCTCTGACTTTGGTCCCTGCCCAAGAGTGATTTGGCTTTTTTGGGGGAGTCGGGCTGGGAAAGACTGAGCAAAAATAGTTAATCCATTAGTGCGAACTAACATGGGGTGGGGACGCTTTTCCCACTAAAAATAATCATGTCACCTTTTGGGGTGGGGTAGGGGAAGAAAAAGTTGGCACCAAAGACCATCCTTAGGGTGGGGAACTACCTTCCAGTGTCCTAGCTGGTTTGTACTGGGCTGAATTATTGGGATCCCAGCTGGCAGATGGAAACATTCTTCTTGCCCCATGAGAGATTTTGAAGAATGTTCCCTTCCCGAATCAGAGCATAACATCAACATTTTCACAATCCCAAAAGCTAAAAAAATATAAAATAATAACTGTATAGGGCTGGATTCTCCTTTTACTTACATCTGTATTATAGTGACTAGGAATAGGTTAGTATCGCTTTAAATAATGTGTGAACACTCTAGAGGTGCTCACTGGGTTCCATGGCTCAGAAGCTGCAAGAAACCAGGGAGAGCAGTAACATGTGTGCCGCTAGGCCTGGCGAGATTGTGCATATTTAGTAGACACGGTTGTTTGGGACCCAACTCTGCCCAGGTGGTTTCTTCACATTCTTTTGCTGTGTAAATGGTGTCATTCCATTGGAGGCAAGGGACAAATTGGACCAAGTCCAGAGAAGAGTAACAAAAATGATTAAAGGTCTAGAAACCATGACCTATGAGGGAAGATTGAAAAAAAAATGGGTTTGTTTAGTCTGGAGAAAAGAAGACTGAGGGGGGACATGATAACAGTTTTCAAGTACAGAAAAGGTTGTTACAAGGAGGAGGGAGGTAAATTGTTCTTCTTAACCTCAGAGGACAGGACAAGAAGCAATGAGCTTAAATTGCAGCAAGGGAGGTTTAGGTTGGACATTAGGAAAAACTTCCTAACTGTCAGGGTGGTTAAGCACTGGAATAAATTGCTTAATGGAGGTTGTGGAATCTCCGTCATTGGAGATTTTTAAGAGCAGGTTAGACAAACATTTGTCATGGATGGTCTAGATAATACTTAGTCCTGCCATGAGTGCAGGGGACTGGACTAGATGACTTCTTGAGGTCCCTTCCAGTCCTACAATTCTATGATTCTATAACTGAAACTACTGCAAGAGAGAAGAGAATCAGACTCAAAGCATGGGACTGAATTTCACCAACTGGGTTACTACACCAGAGGCTAATGGCCCATTGCTATCGCAAAGCGTTCAGTTTGTTACATCACACCCTGCATATCTTTAATCAGGAAAAATGCCCAGACCTGAGGACAGGGGCGTCCGTTTGACACCGAGAGACGTAAGCAAGAGATCTGGGTCTTCAACGAGGGGTCGGATGATTGACATGATTCCATTTAATAGTGATTGATTCTAAAAAGGTGCTTTTAAAAAAAATCATGCAACATATAATTAACATGGGGAACTGGCAGCCTCGGGGTGCTATTGAGGCAAATGGCTTAGTAAGAGATAAAGGAGGATTAAATCCTTCATTTCTAGCAATGAGAACAGTAACCAGCAGCTACACCAGATAGGATAAAAATTACAAGTGCCATCAATTCTCATGCTTCTGGGCATTAGCTGGTTTGACTGGCAGCTTGAATCAAGTTTCCTCCACATCCCCATGCGCTGAGTATTGTACAATTAGCCAGGTGCTTAATGTGGGGCTGCTTTCCCACTTTCCTCTCAAACCACAGCTGTTAACCGCTACTGCGGGCAAGATACTAGATGAGCCCATGGTTTTTTCTCCAATACGGCAGCTGCTCTAGTGGTGGGTCCCGATTCTGGTTTCACTTACACCCATTACACGCAGGTGTAACTCAGATGATGCCAGTGGTGCTAGTTGTGATTTACACTGGTGTGCAACCAGAATCAAGTCCCATGGATTCTGCAAGCAAGTAGAATCAAGGCTAAGGGTTTTGTGGGCTTCCTTCTCCCCTCTGTCCAAATTCTGCTAGGGTGCTTGGGAGAGCGGACGCTATCTATCATGGGCTGGGTGTAGCTCCCAGATTCTCCACCTCCCAACCCAGTGCAAATTAAATCTGCAGGGGGCATCTTGAAATTATATCACCAATGGAAGAGCGTGCCAGTGGAGAATCAGGTGTAATGGAACCTTGCTCAGCCATTCCTCTAACTTCTTATCCTCCCGGCATGTCCTCTCTTGTAGGAAAAATCCTAAAAGAAGATTTTATTTAAAAACCCACATGTTACAAAGCTAAAGTGATCCTTAAAATCACTCCGATGGCTGGATTTATGGTAATGAAGAACTGAGAGTTTCTTATACCTCTAATGCCGTCCCATTACCCCCACACATTCAAACAGAACCTAGTTTCGGTTAATCATTTGCAATGTTGAAAACCGGGGCTTTAAAGCTTCCCTCTTTCTTTTATGAATCCCCAACACTGACAATCTAATTATGTGATCGTGCTTCCCTAAAAAGAAGTTTAACTGGAACATCTGCACAAGTCTTTGAAGATTTCTGTAGACCTATTAACTGGCATTTTAACAAAAAATGAGGGGGAGGGGAAGAAGAGACATCTGGTTGTTATTTCCATTTTGATTATATTTATTCTACCTACCCTAGAAACCGAGCAAATCTACTGTTATTTTAGCCAACATGAGAGGAATATTCTACGATCGCTTTAGTGGATAAAATGAGTGATGAGAGTCCCCGGAGGTTTGGGTCAAGCTTGGATATGTGTTTAAAAGTTTGGATGCTTCTCTAAAGCCTACGCCAAACTGTCTGAACCTCCTGAATCCGCAGAATGAGGCTGGAAGGACTGGATCCAGAGTCCATCGACTCCAATCTACATCTCCCCGCATTTCAGATACTTCTGCTTCGATTCCTAGCCAGAACCGGAGAGTGAATGGGCGGTTTGTGAAAAGAGGAGAAAAGAACACAAAGCATAGAGGATACCAGTTCAGCTCAATGGATAGACAAGGGCACAGGAGGAAATATAGACTCCGTCCACTCTAGCTAGCATATGTTTCTACGGGTTTTCTACAAAGTCCATCATTTTAGTGTTTAAGCACCTTCCTGCAGCATGGGGGTCAGAAGCATGGAAGGTAGAGATGGAAATCACATATTCAGTGAAATTTCAACCTGATCAAATGAATTACTTTCCCACGAGGCCTGTGGCTGCCCCATACCAGGGTCGCTGGCCCATTAAATGAAATGAGGCTCAGCACTCCTGTTCCAGGCCAGATGCACCCTAGTTTGGTGTAATGAGGGAGGTGAGTCCAGACTCCTGAGAGAGCGCATGGAGAGAGCTAGGCTGAGAGCTTCAGGAACGGGATACCCCTGAAGAAGGGTGAAAGTTCCCTGGTTGAGCAGTGGAGCCAGATCAGGCTGGGGAAACAGGAAGGCCGTCCGGGGTCACCTCCAAACTTCCTCAAGCCAGAGAGCCATGGCTGGGAAAGATTGAAGGCTGAGAGTCGCAGAGGGAGATGCCTGCTGGCTAACTGAGCAGGAGAGGTGAAGCAGAGAGGGCTGAAGGCTGGGGAAAGATGGAGGGATGAGCCTGCTGATGTCATCAGGCAGGTGCTGGGACCCCACCTGGGAAGGAAACAGGGCGGAGAAACAGCCCTGCTAGAGAGGCTGAGGTGAGGTGTGGTGAGGGATGCTGGAGCCATACCTGGGAGCTGGGGGAGGCGTGGTGAGAGATGCCGGAGCTGTACATGGTACTGGAATTTGGGGATGGATGTATTGGCTAGACTGTGCTAAGGGAATTCTGGTTTACAGTAATGGGACTTTTGGTAATAAATTAACCTACAAAAAGGGCTATTTATATACTCCGAAGGCTGCACTGAGTTTATTTGAGGAATCAAGAGGGAAACTGAGGCAAAGGTCCACTTGCATGGCTGCGCTGAGGCCACAAAAGAGAGTCCATGAGGAGACCATGTTAACTGAAGGGTGAGTTCACACTTATTCTTTCCATCCCATAACAAGGTGTCACCGAGCTCATAACCATATAGTTACCCTATGGAACTCACTGCCACAGGAAGGCATTGAGGCCAAGAATTTAGCAAGATTCGAAAAGGGATTGGACATGTCTATGGATAACAAGAATACCCAGAGTTGTCATAATTAAACCCAACAAGTTTTGGAAGGGACATGAAATCTCATGTTTCAGGGTTTATGCCAATCTCTAGCTTGTAAAGATCAGGAGGAAATTGTCCTACATCTGATACCAGAGAGTTCTCTCACTCTCCTAGGAAACATCTGGTGCTGGCCAATGTCATAGACAGGACACTGGGCTACGTGGACTCTGGATCTGATCCAGTCTGGCAGTGCCCACGTTCATATTAGATCATCCTGTTAATCATCCTGCAAAGGCAGAGTTGTTCGAGAGTTCATTTTCTAGCAGCATGTGCAGTCTGGTTTTAAAAGTCCTAAGCAAGTGGGCTTCCATCATTTCCCCTGGGTGATTACTCTATAGCCCAATATACCTCACTGCCAGGAATTTTTTTCCTGACCTTCAGCCTGTATTTCACCATTCTTAATTTCATGCCCCTTACTCTTCACTTGGTGACCGATACGCATTTTGCTTTTCCAAGCAGTTTTTAGACCAGTTTTGATCCCATTTGTCCTCCTTTTGGTAGATCCAGAGAGATGCCTCCAAAGCAGTACATGAGTTGACTTCTCATACACCATTTCCCCTTGTCTGGTTATTATGTTCAGGATTCAGACTCTGAACATGAAGTCTGTGGACTGATGTTCACTCAACACCTCCCATTCTTGCTTTTGGAGAAGGGAAGACATCTTGTTTCAGTGGATCAAGCGTTTGATTGAATCTTAGAATCACAGAACTGTAGGACTGAAAGGACCAATTGATCATTTATTCCAGTCCCCTGCGCTCAGGGCAGGACTAAGTATTATCTCGACCATCCCTGACCGGTATTTGTCTAACCTGCTCTTAAAAATCTTCTATGACGCAGATTCCACAACCTCCCTAGGTAATTTGTTCCAGTGTTTAACTACCCTGACAGTTAGGAAGTTTTTCCTAATGTCCAACCTAAACCTCTCTTGCAGCAATTTAAGCCCATTGTTTCTTGTCCTATCCTCAGTGGATAAGGAGAACAAGTTGTCACCTGCCTCTTTGTCGTGACCATTCAGGCCTTGGTTCTCCAGATATGAAACATGACTGGCTGGCCTACATATTTTGCTTGATCTCATCCAATGCTTGCTCCATTTTAGCAGCTACAGGGCCAATTGCTGTCCTCTTTTATATCTGGGGGCAATCCCAGTGACATCTGTGGAGTTGCACAGGTATAAATGAAAGCAGAATTTGGCCCATTTCATTTAATCTTCTCCCTGCTTCAAGCCGTGGTGGGATGCAGCATCAGCAGTAACTGATGTTTGGACTTTTTGCCTGATATGATCTTCACCTTTGGGTACTCTTCACCACGCATCATGGTCGTTTAGCCTCCCCAGCTGTTGTATTTCCAACCAGTATTGTTGTCGCAGTGTTTAGCTAATAGGATCAGTTTATAAGCACATGTGAAATGGTGCAATTATGCCAAAATACAATGCAAGTCCAAGAAAATTGAAAGGTTGTGCTGTTGGCAACACTGCATACCTCCTGCTCACAAATCTCGTGATATTTGGAGGTTTTCTTAAGTCTCCAATTCCTTGATTCAAGTGATTAACTGAGGGTCTCAACTTTCATAAAAAGCAGTTCTAGCCCTCCTACCCGGGGAGAAAAGCTTGGGGGAGGGGGGGAGAAAGTAGGGCTCAAAAACCAGCAGGCAAATAAAGACTCCCAAATTCATTATTAAAATCTCAGGATTACCAGGAAGCTATAGAATCCCCTGAAGAGTTAACAGTAAAATCATTTAGGAACAGACGCTCCCCGACTTACGCAAGCGTTCCGTTGTATCCAAAATATCCCCTCCCCTTGGTTAAGAATTAACTCGTATTGCATGAGCTTCCCGTAAAAAGGTAACCAGATATAAATTATCTGCTAAAAATAACTTTATTACATTAGTCAATCCCTAATTAACTTGCTTCAGCTGTTTTCAAATATGCTATTTCAATGCATCAATCTTTTGAATGTGTATAATGTGCTGATAAAGATGTAAGCGTGCATGTTGGCTCATGAAATGTTGTTCTAATTACATGGCAGCCAGCCTACATGTGTGTTTGCATTTACAATTGCAAAAAGTAATTGCAGATGGGGAGTTGTCATCTAGCAGGGGTGTTTCTAGTGGGGTCCCACAGGGACCAGGCTCATCGGCCCAATGCTATTCATTATCTTTATTAATGATCTGGAAAAAAATCTAAAATCATGTGCAGATGGCACAAATTGGTGAAGTGGTAAATGATGATGGAGACAGGTCATTTGGACAGATCGATCTGCATCACTTGGTAAGGTGGGTTCATTCAAACAACATGCTTTAATACAGCAAAATCTAGAAACCAGAGGGTAGCCACACTTGCAAGTTGGGGGACTGCATCCTGGAAAGCCGTGACTCTGAAAAAGATATAAGAGTGTTGGTAGACAACCAGTGGAATATGAACTCCCAGTGCTATGCTGCCGATAAGAGAAAACATATGACACGTGGAAGTACAGCTGGGGAATATCAAGTAAACGTAGGAAGGCACTGTTAGGTCCATATACAGAATTAGTGAGAACATTACTGTAGTACTGTGTCCAGTTCTGCTGGTCACGCTTCACAAAGGATGTTGAAAAACTGAAAGAGTTCACAAAAGACCTGGAAGAATTGTTCAAGGTCTCGAAAACACGTCTTATAGGGAGCTATTAAAGAAGTTTACTCTATTCGGTTTAGTCCACAGAGGGTTAAAAGGTAACTTTGATCACTGTCTACAAGTCACTACATGGTGAAGACAGCAGATGTCTCTTTACTCTAGCAGAAAAAGGCATAATGAGATCCAATGACTGGAAGCTGAAACTAGTCAAATTCAGACTAGAGATAAGACACAAATGTGGAATGGCAGAGGTAAGTAACCACCGGAACTATTTACTTAGCAAGGTAGTGGATACTCCGTCACTTCTGGTCTTTACGTCCAGGTTCGATGTCTTTTCTAAAACATGGGATAGCTCAAACAGAAGTTATGGGCTTCATAAAGATGTAATTGGGTGAGATTCTCTGGCCTGTGTCAAGCGGGAGGTCAGACTCAATGAGCACAATCGTCCCTTCTGGCCTTAACATCTATGAGTCATCCCAGGGGACTTATCAAATGTTACCTAAATAGCTAATTTTGCCTCTTAGGTGGTTGAGCAGTGCTAAGGAAGGGGAGGAGGCTCATTAACTGAGGGAAGGGCTGGTATGCGCTGTGCCTTTGCTAGGCCTCAAGCCTTCAGAGGTGTTTGTGTGAGCAAGACAAGAGGCACTACCATTAAAATGGTATAAATATCATTTTCCTCAACCCGAAGTGTAGCCAACCCAGTACAGAGGGGATATGGGGCTACCTTTGGGGCTACCTGCTATCCTCTTCCTCTATGCCCTACATGGCTGCACTGGAAGGGAAAGATCCTTCCCTCCATTCCAGGCTGCTTGTGATGGAGTTGCCATAATCTGGCTGTCCCTTGGGAAAATGATTAACACTCTCACTCTTTTAAGGAGGAGCATGCCCGGTACACGCGACAAAATACATTGATGCAAACCCCAGCAAATGAAACGCCAGGCCCCCAAACAACAACACAACAAAGGGTGGGACTTGACTGGGGAGAGGAAACGGGCTCTAAGGAAGGAAAAGGTTGTTCACTAAAATACAAAAACGCCCACCATATAACAAATTCCACGCCTCCCAACCGTCACAGCCATACCCCAGCAAAATCGGGATCTGGACCTCGGAGCTGCAGGGTCTTCGGACCTGGGGTTTTGGTTTGGGCCTCTCTCTCTAGCCATAGTAAATCACCCAGAGCCGGCACCCCATCCCCCCAGCCCTTGAACAGTTTTCTCCTTTATTTAGCCACAGGAAATTCAGCTCTGATGCAGCATCTAGCGTTGGCAGCAAAGTTCCTGCTCTTCCTACCCAAGTTTCAAGCTGGGTTTGACTGAGGAATAAAGAGGTGAAATAAATGACTGGGGAGGAGGCGGGGGGCAGGGTCACACAGTGAGTCAGCCTCTCATCTGGAGGATACACAGCCCAGAATCCACTTGGCAGAGTCCTCTGGCTTTCACGGCTGGACCACCCCGCTCGCTGCAGCAGAACGGTTCACACTTTCCCCGAGTCACTTCATTATCTGATCCGGGACACAGCATCTCACGCCTTTCAATAGCCACCAAAGCATCTCCCCAGCTGCTGAATCAGCATCCAGCACAAACTGCTCCTTAGCTCTAAGTGTCCCTCAGTGGCTCCTTGCCTGTTTTATCCCTTCCCCACTCCTGCAAAAACGACAGTGGGACCGCGGCATTGTCTGTCCTGCCTAACGACAACGTATGGCATATTTTTTCCCACCCTGTCTTATATCAACCCGTTGGAATGCTTTTCATCTCCAGCCTGCACAAGCCAAGCGCCTCTTCCTGTTTGAATCTCAGCTGAAAGCCCAAAATGTTTCATTTGGCTTTTAATTGACCTCATCCAATGATTGTTGATGTCTCAGCTAATCTGTGTTTCTTCTTTGCTTATCTGGGGCAGCTCTTTGAAGTCCAGAGCATGATAAAGTGGTCATGTAAGAACTCAGAACCAATTATAACTATTACAAAATTCACACTGAGCCTTGAGTAACCAATGAACATTTTACCCCTCTCCCCCGCATCACACACACACCAAAATTAGTTGCAAGCAGGCACTGAAGGCAAAAAAAAAAAAATGTTTTGTGCATTTCTAGCAACTTAACACTGCACTGTCACTTTCTTCCTCTGAGAAACTCAGAACTTGGCAGGTGGGTGAAGAAGGAACTGATTGACAGGCAGAGTTTCCTAAACTATGGGTTGTGACCCCAGCGGGGAGGAGGGTCGCACCATCAGCAGACAGGATCTCAATGCTGAGTATGCGGAGGACACCATTTTGAATGGGTGGAAGATGTGACCTTGCCCGTAGGGTGCTTGTGGGGTCACAGTGGGTGGAGGTTGCCATTTTGCTCTTCAAAATGGAGTCCTCCATGTTGTTTGGGGTCATGGGAATCAATAAAATGTCCAAATGGGGTCATGAAGCCAAGAAGTTTGGGAACTGCTGGGTTAGGGCAGTGATATAGAACACAGAAGAGCTAAATTTAATTAATCAATTCCCAGTTTGGCCGCTGACTTCCTGTGTGACCTTGGCCAAGTGACTTTCTCAGCTCTCCATCTGTAAGGAGAGGATAACAGTCTTTCCTTTTCATATGGTGTTGCAAGGATACATTTCCTAATGACTATGAAGAGCTCAGATTTTGTGGAGGTGGGGGTAATACTTTGCTGTAAATTAAATTGATAATTTTAGGCTGGGATTTACAAAAGATCTTAATCATGGTAGGTACCCAATAGCCATTGAGCTAGGGTGACCAAAGGTCCTGATTTTATAGGGACAGTTCCGATATTTGGGGCTTTTTCTTATATAGGCACCTATTACCTCCCCCCCCCACCCACTCTTCCAATTTTTCACACTTGCTATCTGGTCACCCTACACTGAGCTGGCATTTGAAGGTAAACATCTTTAAAAATGCTTCTGTGGCAAGATTTTTAAAGGTATAACTACTCAAAGATGCTGATGGGTGCCTACAAACTTTTAAAAATCTTGCCATAAGAACCTAAATCCCACTGAAAGCCAATAGGATTTAGGCTCATAAGTGAATTAGCATTTTTGTACTTCTTTACCCTGGGTGCTTAAGTCTTTTAGACTCCTTTGAAAATTGCAGCCTTGACGACCTGGGAAATCCAGCCCTGGTACAATGGATCCAACAGGGACTGCGGTTTTTGTAACGTTATATTTATTACAGTTCTCCATGCTATCTTTGCCAGACACACAGCAGGGAACATTACAACTCACAGGCTACGTTCTACAATGCTGTTTGCTAGTGAGTCATTGTGTGAATGAAGTCCAGGACTCAGAGGAAATTAAAGGGACTTATTCAATTAATATACTAATGGGTGTGTGTTTTGTACCTAACAGCAAAGCTTAACCTCAACTACGGAGCCAGAACCAGGACAGGATGTCCGTGATAGAACCAGGAATTAAACCCAATTCTCTTGAGTCCCAGTTTAGTGTCTTAACAAAAGACTGTTTTTCCTCTCCATCCACTCCTCCTTCACCTTGATGCCGAATACTGAGTTCAAGAGTCCCTGCTATCCATTGCTGAAATCAGTGCTTGGGAAGAGAGGCAAATGCATAAAATACCTATTGCATGGGAAACCCAGGATCCTGAACTCAGACCTTAGGCAGGAGAGTGAAGGAACCCATTTCCCGGTATTTTCAACGTGTGCATACGCACGTACAAAGCTAGCTTGTTACTGATTTTTAAAAAATACATATATCTACTGTGGTTCTCCAGGCAAACTTTCCAAAGAAATAAAAGCATGAAATGCTTTGCCAAAGGGCAGAGCTATAAACACTACAGCTCAGAGAAAATGTTCTACAAAGCCAGTGAGTCATGCATTGTATGAATACAGTCCAGGACTCAGAGGAAATTAGAGAGTCTTACTTCAGCTGGTATGGAACAAAAGCTGCGCAGGTCACCTTTGAAAAATAAATTTGGGAGTCAGTCATATTGTTATATAAAGGTCCTCTCCGTTAGTTCCCCCACTAACATTCAACGCATGTTTTTGAGACTAGAAAGAGAAAAATATTACATATCATTTGTGCCACACTTCATAGATATTATCTGGATTACAGCAAACACAACAAGTTACCCAAATGGAAAATTATCCATTGCAAAAAACCCATTCTTTCAAGCTCTAAAACATTGAATTGCCATGTTTTCCATTGACAAATAAAGCTAACTGCTTTGGTACCAAATGTGTGCTACAAGGGGGCTCGTTGAAGGAATATTACAGTGCTTTATAAACAATAGCTAGGAGCTAGTGTAACACCGACAGATCCCGGTCGTCAGCAGGTGGGATTGAACCTGGAACCTAGTGTATGAGCCTCTACTGCATGAGCTAAAAGCCACATGGCCCTTAGCTAAGGCAGCAATCGATTCATTACTGTCTAAGTGGTCTCAGTGCCACTAGAGGGGACAGAAACCACACCCAGGAGGTGTGTGGGTTACACTAGCTTCTGCCACCTTTACTTATGGTCGCTGATATTTTACTCCTTGAGTAACCCCATCGAACTGCTCAAGGTGTAAGCAATACTCAGTGTGGGAAAGGGTGGCGGAATCTGGCCTTTAAGTCAAGGACAACTCCTAGACTCATGAATGTTCTCACAACAGTGCTACACCAGTGTCACTCTATTGTTACTCCTGAATTACACCCTGGTGTAGTCTATGCACTGAATGGGTGAGAACAGAATCAGGCCCATGTTTTCTGCACAGCTTTTAAAAAAACTGGCTCGATTCAAGGGTTGTTTGTGGATTTATTTGAATCCATTCCCTCTTTGTCTTTCCAGTTACAGTTGCTCCGAAATTTTCCTTTAAAGCGATGCAGTCTCTTCCCCAGATAAACCTGCCTAAAGAGTCCAATGTGCCACTTGCCCAGAGATAACAAAAATGCTGCCTTTGGCAACGCCCTACACGATACAGTTTTCTAAAGCCGGCTGTGAGAAATGACACTGGACAGAAAACTTGCTCCTTTCACACGCGCAAATTAGGCAAGTTACCCACACGGAATTATTCAGTCTATAAACAGCTCTCTCCACTTCAAAGGGGCTTTATCTCTCCAGAAAAATCCCCTTAATATCGAGTTGCTTTCCAAGGCAGATGCAGCCCTGTTGGTTGAGCACTTGGCAAAGCCCTGCTTCTTCTGTTTAATTAAATCGGGACAACAAACTGAGCAATGCTTGGTTACTCTTTGGATACAAGGACACAGAGTCTTCTCCCAGTGCAACAGAGTTCAGGTTATATGGCACCAAGCACTGTGGGAACACTCCAGGGCATGTAGGAGATGGAGGCTGAGTTTCCGGTGCAGCACAGGAAGAAAAGCTGGGTTTAAGCCACCTTTTCACCCTCAGGAACCTAGGCTGGTTTTGGGAGAGGAGTATTTTGGCCTCTGTCATACATTAGAGCAGCTAGGACCAATAATTTACTCTAATGTGCTCTACTCTATGGCAGCCTCCTGAGAGCTACCCATGGGTTGCACCAAAGCTTTGAGAAATATCATGCTCCAGCCAGACCTCCTCCCAGCTCCAATTCACCCCAATATGCTCCTTGACCTTGCTTCCCTGGCTCCTTACAGCACAGTCTTGGCCTCTATAGGAAGGCACCCAGGGGACGGATCAGGAGACAGGATCCCTCCCTGAACTTTTGCTCTCCTAATTGGAAGTCTTTGGAATACAATATTTTCAGATCGGGGACCTGTTCGGTGGGTTTCAAACCTGGGTCCTAATGGGCAGGTGTCAACATCCCAAAACAATACCTCCCTCACGCAGTCAAAATGAACTCTAATTAGTCACCTTGCTGGTAGTTTCTGCCTTACAGTGAGTGAAGTACGGGGCTCAAAATTATTTAATTTATCATAAAGAAAACAAAGAGGTGGCGTGATGACAGTCTATAAGCACCTGTGTGGGGAGAAGATTTCTGACAATAGAGGGCCTTTCACTCTAGCAGACACAGTCATAACAAGAACCAAGACCTGGACATGGAAACCTATTTCCAGTAGAGATAGGGACGTGTTAGTACCATTATACGAGGCACTGGTACGACCTCAACAGGAACACTGTGTGCAGTTCTGGTGTCTCATGTTTAAGAAGGATGATTTCAAACTGGAACAGGTACAGGGAAGGGCTACTAGGATGATCCGAGGAATGGAAAACCTGTCTTATGAAAGGAGACTCAAAGAGCTTGGCTTGTTTAGCCTGACCAAACGAAGGCTGAGGGGAGAGATGACTGCTCTCTATAAATAAGTCAGAGGGATAAATACCAGGAAAGGAGAGGAGTTATTTAAGTTCAGCAACAATGTGGACACAAGAACAAATGGATATAAACTGACCATCAAGAAGTTTAGGCTTGAAATTGGAGGAAGGTTTCTAACCATCAGAGGAGTGAGGTTCTGGAACAGCCTTCCAAGGGGAGCAGTGTGGGCAAGAAAACCCTAACTGGCTTCAAGATTGAGCTTGATAAGTGTACGGAGGGGCTGGTATGGTGAGACTGCCGACAATGGCATGTAGCCGATCTGTAACTGCTAGCAGCAAATATCTCCAAAGGGTGGTGATGGGACACTAGATGGGGAGGGCTCTGAGTTACTAAAGAGAATTCTTTCCCAGGTGTCTGGCTGCTGGGTCTAGCCCACATGCTCAGGGTCTAACTGATTGCCAGATTTGGGGTTGGGAAGGAATTTCCCCCTGGGTCAGATTGGGAGAGACCCTGGTGGGGGGGTTCGCTTTCATCTACAGTGTGGGGTCTGGGCCACTTGCAGGTTTAAACCAGTGTAAATGGTGGATTCTCTGTAACTTGAAGTCTTTAGACCATGATTTGAGAACTTCAGTAACTCAGCCAGAGGTTAGGGGTCTATTAGAGGGGTGGGTGAGATTCTGTGGCCTGCGTCGTGCAGGAGGTCAGACTAGATCATAATTTGAGCATTGGCCTACTAAACCCAGGGTTGTGAGTTCCATCCTTGAGGGGGCCATTTAGGGAACTGGGATAAAAATCTGTCTGGGGATTGTCCTGCTTTGAGCAGGGGGTTGGACTAGATGATCTCCTGAGGTCCCTTCCAACCCTGATATTCTATGATAATGGTCCCTATTGAGGTCTATGGGAGTTTTGCCATTGATGTCAGCAGGGCCAGAATTTCAGCGTATGAGTTTCAGCAGCAGAAAGCCCCGGGTTTGGATTGACTGTGAAGACTAGACTACCCTCCACCCATTTCCGCTCCATATCGTGGGTGAGTCACGCTAGCGAGGTAGCAGGGAACTGAACGCTGGCTCTGCGGTAACTGTTCTGGAGAGTGGGTCTATTCTTCTGTCCTCTGGCGCCTACACCTTTCAACGAATGAATGGAGGATGGTGAGAGTGCACCGTGCAACGACTCCACAGACACAACGTTAAAGACATTCCCTTGTGGAGGGTGGGGAGGGGAAGTGGTACAGTAACGGTCCAAAACAACGTAGCAATCTAACCAGAAACCCATACCGCAACCCCACCCCATGACTGATTTTGCTGGTTAAAATATTTGCAAAGGCTTATTTGCACAGCAGCTTTTCCAGTTGTTATCATTGGGAACTTACGCTCATTTCCCTCTGTAAGAGACTGACAGAAGAATTTGTAAGGTCATAAAAATCACGACTGCCCATGCCAGTTTTGGTGGACGAGCCGAGAGAAATCCGCACATTCTTTCTGATGTTGATACATTAAAAGCAACACACCCTGGCTCCCAAGGCACATTCTTGCTGATAAAGACCTAGTCCATATATTTGCTCAGTGTTTTAAATATACTATTTGAATAACTCAGTAGCTCTTGGCAAAACAGCTTGGTGCAGCACACGGATCACTTGTATTGCTATGCAAGTAAAACTTTACAAGGCCACATTTTGCTCTGAGTTATATAGTATGTCAACCTGGGCAACACTATTGAAGTGACACCAGATTTATGCTGCTGTGAAAGTAGAATTTGGCCCAAGATGTAACAAAGCATTCTTGGTTCTCTTGCTCTGGAACCATTTTTCTAAACCAAGCATCCGCATTTGTGGGCCAGCTATTGTTCTCGTTTACACTGAGACATAAAAGACAATGTAATATCTCTTAAAAGGTCAAGAGCAGTCATTTTGCTATAGCAGTTATGGTGCATCTTGTCAAATGAAAAGCTCACATCTCCAGAAAGGTGCAATACAGGCCCGTCAAACCAGTTTTTTAGCTTCTGATGCCAGAAATATCTTGCAGGGCTGAGAATGTGCCATTTTGATATTAGAAAAACAAACACAACCTCCCAGCTGTGGAACTGACTTCACTTAACTATTGCTCCTCTTCCCATTTTGGTCCTGTTTCAGCAAGACACTTAACCACGTGTCTAATTGTAAGTGTTTACGTTAAGTAGCCCCTCTGAAGTCAACACTTAAATGCTTTGCTGGATCAGCGTTTCAAACAGGAGACAGAATTATCAAAAGTAACTAACCACAATTGGATGCGCCGAGTGCATACTTTATTTTGTTTTGTTTATTTTGTTTTGCTGGGTAATTTGGATTAGGAAAGAACTGACCGCACAAAATGTTTTGCATACAGTATAGAATAATAGAACCATAGACATGTAAGGCTGGAAGTGACCTTGAAGTATATACCAACCCTTCTGACATAGGGCATGTGGATGTAATCCACAGAGTCTAGAAAGATTAAAAGAAAAATCTCCCCCCCCCCCAATAAAATCATCTCTCCAAAATATGAGCTGAAACTATCTTAAAATCCCATCTCCTGGGAGTGCCTTAGATATAATAGATAATAATTCTGCCTATCCATTCTACAGTAGTCTTGTTCTTCAAAGGCCTTCACTAACATTAAATATTTTGTAATTCCCTAGTGGCATAATGAACACACATGCCCATATTATATGTAAAATTGCCATACTTTGTAATTCCATCTTGATGCTATCCTGGAGTCCTTTCTCGTGGTATCTGATCAATGCAGTGGGTTCTGGCTTGCTTTGATTTTGCGATATCCTTCTATGTAATTTCACGAATGCGACTAAGGCAACTCATTTCAATGACCTTAATGGCAGGTGTTCCGGTCCTTATAGGTCACACATTCATCAATCTCCACCCTGGAACCGCATATGTTCAGCTGCATAACCATGACCCTCTCGCTTTCTGTATTCTGCATTTTTAAATCTCTTGGGATTCAGCTGTCTGCAGAGAGTGAGAGATTTTGTGGTCAGCTCAGTGCAGATTGTCCCTGTGACTGGGGGCATTATCATTTGTGGAGATGCTCTGATACTACACTGATGGGACCATAAAAAATAGAAAACATTCACACACAGTGTGCTCTCTCCTAGAAAACTTTACTTTCTAACTAAAAGTATCCGTCCTTTGTCTCCTATAACAAGGACTTTTCCAGCACCCTCTCCCCTCTTAACTCCTCCGCAGCCCACTGACTTTCAAGATAGCATCAGAAGGCTTCCAGCAGATCTGATGGGTTCCAGGGGGGGCACCATTTCCTAGTGCTCTGCTCAGGCCGCTGAATATGGGGCTTGATCGGGGGGGAAAAAAAACCAATCTCACACTCCATACTTCTATTCCTAAAGGCAAGGCAGGGGAGGTAATATCTTTTATTGGACCAACTTCTGTTGGTGAGAGAGAGACAAGCTTTCGAGCTTCAGGTCTTCCTCAGGTTCCTCTCCCACCTTGTCCCTCTAATATCCTGGGACCAACACGGCTACACCACCTCTGCAAACTCCTATTCAGTCATTTGCAAGGGAATTTGATGGGGCCCGATCTTTACTCTCCACCAGTCAATACTCAAACTATTAATTCATGTATGTTTCAGGTCGCATGGACCTGCTCGTTGGAGATGGGATTACAGTGGAAAGAGCTGTGAACAAGTGGTGTCTTTTGTCTTTAATAAAGGGATTGAAATGTTTCTGTTCCCTTTCACATGGAGAGTTAGACTGCTTAAGGGACTTCCTGAAGTGTTTCCTTAGCTCCTTACACACCCAAACACATCTTCGGGGTGTGAGCATGTGTGTGATGGGCGGGGCTGGGCTAACGGCCTCCATTTTGCAAGTGTATTTTTAGGTCCAGTTTTGACCACCCAAAAGGTTTCCTTACTTCTTGGAAAGCAAAGTACTTGTTAAGTCCCCCATCTGTGGGGTTTCTTCAGTGAAAAACGAGTGGTGATGTCTTTCAAGAGGCATAATAAAAATGTGTTTTATTTTCCATCCTCTGGGAGGCCATGGGGAGATAATCATAAAAGTTCCTGGTTCGTTCACTTAATGACCAGGATGGAAAAGCCATTAAAGGTCCCGCTGCGATAACATTCATTGGTTCTTCGAGCCCCAGCCCTCCCTGCTCTCAAGCTCAGGTGCGGCATGTGCGTCTGAAAAGAAGCATGACAGTGGGTTGAATTTTAGTTGGGGACTCAGATGGGGCCAGGGCCATTAAAGGTGATTTAAGGCAGATGGGGTCAGACCTGTCAAGAGTGTTTCATAAAGCTGTGTTATTCTTAAGGTATCATAATACTAGTCTCAGACGGACGCTTCCCAGGATTTACGGAGGTTGCATAAGTGCTGGGCTGTAAATCAGAGGATGTTTTTAAGTGGTGCTTCACCAGTTGGAAGCTGTGAATTGACAGCCACTGCAGAGCCAGCAGCCTTCCTGGGCTGGATCAACCAGAGGGGTTATGCCTGCAACTCCTGCTGGTGGTAACAGAACACGCCGTATTCTTGGGATCCTTTGGAGGCTTAGCAGCTTTTTGCCAGCCCGCTAGGGGTTAACAATGAGGGGAGCGGGGGGCTGGCTCGCTTGGGCAAAGACAACAGTGTTTTGGCACTTGGTTTCAGTGATGCCTGTTTGTACAGCCAGGGCAAAATTTTCCCCTTAGGGTACGTCTACACTGCAATTAGATGCCCACAGCTGGTCCATGCCAGCTGGCTCGGGCGAAGGGGCTGTTTAATTACAGTGTAGATGTCCAGGCTCGGGCTGGAACCCAAACTCTGGGATGCTCGCAAGATCCTAGATCCTGGGCTCCAGCCTGAGCGTTTACACTGCCGTTTAACAGCCCCTCGGCCAAACCCCAGGAGCCTGCGTCAGCTGGCACAGGCCAGACGCAGGTGTCTAATTGCAGGGTAGACATACCCTGAGTCTTTTTAGCGGGCTAGGGGCTTTATTCATCACACAAGCCAGCTCCTCCACTACCGGTTGGATGTTTGGACAAGGTTCTAACCCTCTCTCCTGTGATATATTGAAAACTGTGTTAACATTTCAAGGTATCACTTTAAGTGGTAAGGGGGGTCCAGGCAACTGCTTGCAGGCTAAGGGATTCTGTATGGAAGCTTACGATCTGGATCTTATGCAATTAGTGTTCTAAGAGCCAGCTTACAGCAAGGTTGATTGGGTTGTTTCTCTGCCCAAGGGAGCAGCCTGCTTTGTCTCTATCTTTTTTTTGTTTGGTTCTTGCATGTTTTATAGATTCATAGATTCTAAGACCAGAAGGAACCATTGTGATCATCTAGTCTGACCTCCTGTACAGCACAGGTCAGAGAACTTCCCCAAAATAATTCCTAGAGCTGATCTTTTAGAAAACTATCCAATCTTGATTTTAAAATATTCAGTGATGGCGAATCCACAACAATCCTTGGTAAATTGTCCCAAAGATTAATTACTCTCACTGTCAAAAATTTATGCTTTATTTCTAATTTGAATTTGTCTAGCTTCAACTTCCACCTATTGGATCATGTAATACCTTTCTCTTCTTGACCAAAGAGGCCATTATTAAATATTTGTTTCCCGTGTAGCTACTTATAGACTGTGATCAAGTCCCCCCCTTAATCTTCTCTTTGTTAAGCTAAATATGAGCTCCTTGAGTCTATCATTATACGACATGTTTGCTAATCCTTTATTCATTCTTGTGGCTCTTCTCTGAACCCTCTCCAATTTATCAACATCCTGCTTGAACAGTGCACACCAGAACTGGACACAGTATTCCAGCAGCAGCCACACAAGTGCCAAATACAGAGGTAAAACAACTTCTCTACTCCTATGCGAGATTCCCCTCTTTATGTATCCAAGGATTACATTAGCTCCTTTGGCCACAGTATGGCACTGAGCGCTCATGTTCAGCTGATTAGCCACCATCCCCCCTAAGCCTTTTTCAGAGTTAGTGCTTCAAAGGATAGAGACCCCTATCCTGTAAGCACGGCTTCGTTCTGTGTTCCTAGGTGTAGGCATTTACATTTAGCTGTATTAAAACACACATTGTTCGTTCGTGCCCAGAACACCGAGAGCTCTAGATCCCTCTGAATCAGCGATCTGTCCTTTTCATTGTTTACCAATTGTTAGGCTTCTGGATTCTGAGAAATAGAATCTTGTGTGTTATGTTGCAACCTTCCAGAAAGAATATTTATGTTTGTATCTAACTTCTCTGTGTGTGTCTGTAGTGAACCTGACACCTCCATCCCCTCACCCAGGCTTTTGAGTCCTAAGAAGACCCTGCCCTCTCTAATTTATATCCTTATTTAGGTTGCAGATGTTCTGGGTTTCCCGAGTAGAAGTTAGCGTTCATGTTTACAGCTGCAATCCAGCAACGAGCCAGGTAGTGGCACAGAGTACCTGCCCGTGCAGGACAGTGTCAGCCCTGATTACACCTCCAGGGCAGCCAAGTGGTATGAAGTATAGACCAGTAGCAAACTACTACCGCATCCTGGACACAGCAAGGGAGAAATGTGAAGGAACTGGGCCTCAGCGGATTTTGTGCCGATCCAGGTTTCTAAGGTACTTGTAGGGTCTCCATGATCATAGTATCTCAGCACCTCTCAATCTTTCACACATTTCTCCTCCCACACACCCTGGGAGGTGGAACAGGGGATGGGGAATGGAGACACAAGACTAACTTCACCAAGAGGTTTGTAGCAGATGAGAGGATGGAACCCACAGCTGCCACACCTCAGACCTACACCCAAACCACTGTACCATACTGCTACCGAAGCAACAGCCCCCCAAAATTTACTCCAGGATTGGTGCAACATCCATAGCTCCTTGTCATACTCAGGGCTAAAGTCACAGCCTAGCCTTAAATAAATAAGATACAGTATGTGCAATTATATTATTAAGTCACTATTCTGTATGATAGCTTTGCCCACCCATGGCTGAACACTATCAGGCAAACAGGGATCTCTCCTACCCATTGGGTCTGGAGCCTCATTTATAACAGTTCTAGCAAGCGTGTCAGGATGTAACTTCTCCACAGCTTGGGTCACTAGGTCATGAGCTAAGCTGTCACAGCTGGAAGCTGTGGGCCAAAAAGGGTATTGCTGTTTTGTTTCTTTCATCCAGTCTCCTAATGTTTGCTGAAACCGTTGGCTTGCTGGACAACAAACTGCATTAGGAATGCTTATGGCGCTAGAATTGGTGCATAGGTGCAAAGCTGTAGGGTCAAACCTTGTTGACCACCAACATGGAAGAAGGAACTCTATAGGTAAGCTAATAGCAGATGTTCTGGGTGAGAGCTATTACACCGCAGAGGAGATTATGTTCCTAAGATACTGGGTTCAATTCCTGGTTTAGCCTCAGACTTGCTGTGTGACCTTGGGCAAGTCTTTTACTCTATACCTTGTGCCTTATCTCCCCATCTGTACATTGCTGTACAATGGGGATAAATACTTCCCTACCTCACAGGGGCAGTGTTGTGAAGATGAAATTCATTCATGATTGTGAGGTACTCAGATACTACTGTGGTGAGAACCACATATGTACCTAGATAGAGAGAGAAATTAGACAGCATTGCCTATCAGAAGAGAAAACTCACCATGACGTTCCTGACCTGGGCAGGGGCTGAAGGTGGGGCCCTAACATTTCTGCTGTTCTGCTAAACTCTGTTCATTACATTGTATTTTCAACCTCTATTTCTTTTGTCGATTTCATCTACCTGTTGCATCCTATCTAGATTGTGAGCTCTCTGGGGTTTTCTGCTTCGCTAATTGTCTGTACCAGCACCCAACACAATGGGCTCTCATCTTTGATTGGGGTTCCTGTGCTACGTTAATAGAATTCAAATAATGGCTAGCAAATGAGCAAGCCAGGTAGGGATACCTGCAGAAATGAAAAGGAGGTTGGGGATCACCCTTGTCATTGGTAGAGCATTAGTTCTTAAACAAAGGGACCGCTGGTACCTGAACCTTCTTCACTGAGTAGCATGAACAAAAAGTTCTGTTTGCTTTGGCCAGGACATAAGAACGGCCATATTGGGTCAGACCAATGATCCATCTAGCCCAGTAACCTGTCTTCCGACAGTGGCCAGTGCCAGGTGCCCTAGAGGGAATGAACAGAACAGGCAATCATCGAGTGATCCATCCCCTGTCGCCCATTCCCAGCATCTGGCAGTCAGAGGCTTAGAGACACCCAAAGCATGGGGTTGCATCCCTGACCATCTTGGCTAATAGCCATTGATGGACCTCTCCTCATGACAATTCCATATATGATAAGGTGCCCAGCACTGGGGAATCTAGGCTTTCCATCAGTTGTGATGCAACCAAACACCATCAGGAGAATACATTGCACAGCCTTCATCAGCGGCCAGCTGGGCTTCCTTAAAGGAAACAGAGATGGCAATTAGCAGTCAGTAAATACCAGGCGATAGCCAGAGCCTGGTGCTAGAGGAAACCTGGATGAATCATAAAATTGTAGGACCAGAAGGGACCTCGAGAGGTCATCTAGTCCAGTCCCCTGCACTCAAGGCAGGACTAAGTATTATCTAGACCATCCCTGACAGGTGTCTGTCTAACCTGCTCTTAAAAATCTCCAGTAATGGAGATTCCACAACCTCCCTAGGCAATTTATTCCATTGCTTAACCACCCTGACAGTTAGGAAGTTTTTCCTAATGTCCAACCTAAACCGCCCTTGCTGCAATTTAAGCCCATTGCTTCTTGTCCTATCCTCAGAGGTTAAGGAGAACAATTTTCTCCCTCCCCCTTATAAGAAGAGGTGCATCTTGCATAAATGCTCCATCACAGACTTTTCACTTCTTGCTGATTCCTTTCGGACTTGGTCTACCTGCCACTTTGAGGTAGTGATGGATGGGAGCCGCAGACCAGGAGTTGCTGGGCTTAATAGGATGTCATCCTGAAGGTGACGAATGCAACCAATTGCACCTCTTTAATTTTTATACCTCTGGTAAAGCCTTTCCTCTGTAGGCCTGGAGTTAGCCCAGTGACTCAAGGCCCTCTTCTGCATGATGAAGTGTAAAGGCAATCTCAGAAAGGAACTGGCCCTGGGGCTGATGGCAGTTGTATTGGAAGGTGTAATGTAATTGACTGAAGGCTGAAATCACGCAGCAGAGAAACCAGGGCAGATCTGGCTCTGGCTATATAAAGGAGACAGGAGCACATGCAAAGAAAACAATGTGCAGCAATTGTACAACAAGCAGCACAATGGAAGAGAGGCTTGGCTGTGGGGAGGAGCCAGAGGAGAAGCATAGATTCTAAAAACAGGAAGAGGGGAGAGTAGCAAGCCAAGACAGAAAACCACACAGATCACTCTATAGATTGTGCTTCTGAAATTGATGTATTTACAGCAGGAATTCCACTTTTTTGGGAAGCACTTGTTTCAGTTTCCTTTGGAGCAAAGGCCATCTTGCAATAAACTTTTATGGGGGTTGGCTATTTTATGGCAATCATTTAACACTGCAACATTAACCTGTCATTGGATCTTCTCAGTGTCAATTCCCCACATTCATATTTCTTTCCAAAGTTTACTGAGTGCTGCTGGAAGCCAGGAAGACGCAGCTGTATAATCCTTCTAGCAGACTTTAAAAAACAAAAGAAAACCCAAACATTGATTCTTTCACATCACCCTTAGAACCGGTCAGATTATGGGACGAAGTTTCATTCGACAGAGGGTTTGCTTCTTCAAATAAATTTAGCAGCTGGCGGTAAGTGGAAGAACTAACATCACGGGGGAGCCAGATCTTCACAGGACTCCAGTGGTCCATGGATCACAATTTGGGAACAGGACAGCTAACAACACAAGGTTGACATTGAGTATATCATCTTATTACAGCCCTGTCTGATTAATCAACGTCTTATTCTTTTGGTAACGCATTATGTTTTGAGCCCAAAATGTGCTGTGATTTACACTTTGGGGTAATTTCAAGCTGGTTGGAACATTGTTGACTAAATGAAATTTTATAGAAATTATGCCTGTCCATTGCATTGCAGGAGCTTTGTCCTAGCAACCACCTCGCTGAAGACTCAGCACTGTTTCCCCTCAATTTAGGGTGACCAGATGTCCCAATTTTACAGGGACAGTCCCGATTTTTGGGTCTTTTTCTTATATAGGCTTCTATTACCCCCCACCCCCTGTCCCGATTTTTCACACTTGCTGTCTGGTCATCCTACCTCAACTGCATTAGCACCTCCGCAACTCCACTCTGGCTGAGTTGACTAACTGTGCAATCAGTGGGGTTATTGAATAGCTAGCCAAGTAACTGAGTAATTAGAAAGTACATTTGAGAAAAGTGGTGTGAGACTGTGTGGTCTGGTGGGTGGAGCCCTGCATCAGGAGGCAGGACCCCTGCTTCCTATTCCCAGTTCTGCCCCTGACATGCTGTGTTATGTAGGGTAATTCATTTCCCTTCTTTGTGCCTCTGTTTCTTCTTTCACCGTTTGTCTCTCTTGTAAGCTCTTGGGAGCAGGGCCTCTCTCATATTATGTGTTTGTACGTTGCATAGAACAATGGAGCCCTGATCTCAGTCAGGGCCCCTAGGGGTTTGTGATGGGGAACTCTGCCCCCTAAGGGAAGTACTCCCTAGTGGTCAGTCCACCCGGCCACCTGGCTTGGCTCTTTAAGAGTTGAAAGGTCTGTATAGCTACAAGGACCTGGAAGATACTGGGAGAGGGGAAGCGGTTCTGGGAGTAGGGAGTGTTTGGGAGGAAATCCTGCTACTGTTTCTTTAAGGGTCCAAGGCCAGAGAGAGGGTGGGGCCAGGCTCTCTTCTCACTCAACCAATCGGGATGAGCTGGGAGAAGGGGACCAGTATAAATCCTGCCTCCTCCCTCATAGCAGACACTGAAGGGAGAAAGACGGCTTCTGCAGGGCCCTGAGTTAGCATGGTGCAGACACCAGCAGGAGAAGGTTGCCAAACCCTCTCAGCCTGAGACTAAGCGGGGCCAGCCGAGGGAGATAAATAGAAACTTGACTCCAGGAGGGGAGCTGGGTGCTTCTGGTAAGGAGAGGGACAATAATTGCTTGAACTACTCAGGTTCCAGGAGAAAGGCTGGAGCTCCTGCCATGAGGAGAGACAAAGGCTGAGAGGCATGCCTGAAGGGACTGAGAACATTGCTTGGAGGACAGGCTCCGGAGGAACCTTGAAAGCCAGAAGCACCTTTTGTTTATTTGGGACTCTTTGTTATGGCCCCTTTTGTAGGAGGTTTCGTAATAAGCAAGTCCTCAGGAGGGTATTACTGAGTCAAGCCTCACGGATGCCCAAAGTGAAATTCCTGAGAGGGGAAACTGAGGCAGGGAGTCTGTGCAGCACCCCACTAATTCAGCCAGGGTGCTACAGGGCAGGCAGAGAGGGTTCCCAAAGAGCAGCAACAATAATAGATTTCAAAAATATGACAGGGAAAAACCTCTGCTTGCAACAATCCTGTGCTGGCTTGGGGGAGCGAGGCGGCTCCAGGGGCCTTTTCCATCTCTAATAATTCTGTGACTGCAGCATAAGCTGCTGTATCATCTGTGCAGGCCAGACCCCGTCTCCCATGGCATCTCAGTCTGTTTTACAGACCCAGCATCATGAGACGCTCAAATTGACATCCGGGATTTGTTTTGTTTTGTAAGATGTTTGCAGTGAATGAAGCACACCCAACTTTTGGCCGTCCCCTGCTCCCTGCAGCCCCACCCCGGCCCCTAGTCATCACTCTAAACGATTGGGGCTTACCCAGGGAAGAAGGTTACTGGAAGAGGTCTAGTTATGTTATGCTTCCTTTCCTATGCACTCCCTGCTGTTAGCTCAGAACAAATTCTGTTTGTATGCCATTGGTTAGAGAGAGAAGCCCCAGCTTGTGTTTGTCATTGACGGGGGAGATAAAGATTTTGTAAGTTCCTCCATGCAGGAACAGCCTCTTAGCTGTTACAGGGAGAAGGAAAAGCTGCCCTGATGTCCATAATAATCTATTCTCACACAAAAGACTTTAAACAACAATAGGCTTGTGGCCTAAGCATAGCAAAAGTTCTGGAACATCTGTCCTTCCCCTACTTGAGGGTGGCTAAGTCCTTTGGTGAGCACCTGGACACAGAGATTTTTACCTACCGGGATGAGATGATCATTTTATGTTGTGTTGTTGCAGCTGCGTTGGTCCCAGGATATGAGACACACTCTAATTACCTTTCCCAGACCTGAAGAACAGCTCTATGGAGCTCAAAAGCTGGTCTCTTTCAGCAACAGAAGTTGGGGCAATAAAAGCCCTCTCATTACCTTGTCTCTGTCATGATCTCTTTCTTTAGTCAGTCACAACAGGCAGAGCGACATTGGTTTTGCAGTCTGGGATGTGCCAAATTCAGTGTTGGGTTAGTGCCAGAAAAATCTCTGCTCAGGAAAGGCCTTAGGTCAGCAAAGTACTGCAACATGTGCGTAACTCTGAGTAGTCCCCATTGACTGCAATGGGCTTGCTTACATACCAAAAGTTAAGCATATGCTTCAGTACTTTGATGAACTGGGGTCTATGCACCTAATCTAAAGGCCAATGAAGTCAATGGAAAGACTCCTATTGGATCAAGCCCTTCTTGAGTTTCTTTCCACTCTTGCTGGCAAACCATTCCAACTTACTGACCAATCAGCAATTCAAGCTAGTCAAGAGTCGTTTCTCCAAGCTACAAATGATGGGTGAGGCATTATGCAAAATCTTAACCAGCTGCAGAATAAAACTACCCAACAAACCAACCTCAGCCGGAGACTCCCAACATCCTCACTCGTCCCAATCTTGGTTATCGTTCACTTCTTGATTCCTATCGTAGGTGAATGGAAGGTGATGGACCTGTAGTTAATCCACTGGTCTGGGACGCAGGAAATGTGGGATCAATTTATGGTCCCCGTGTGACCTTTGGCGGTCTATGGAGCTATGGCTGTTTTCCCCAGCTGCAATGTCTCGCTCCATTCCCATTCTGTAAAATGGGGATAACAACAACAAAGCTGACATTCTCCCATGCTCTGCCTGTTTAATTATGAAATTTTAAAATAAATCAGCCAGGACAGAGACCCAGGGAAAATTTCAGGCCCCAATGGTTAAAGTGATAAGCAACTGAAAACAGGATGTTATAATGGGATATGTCAAGCAACCATAATAATAGGTGGTGCTACCAGCCCCACCAATCATCAGCTCCTTGGAGCAGGGAATGTCTCTTGTCTATGCACGTACAGTGCCTACACAATGACACCCTGATTGCAGCTGGGGTCCTTGATGTGCTCCTGTCTTACTGGTAATAATTCATAAGCACAGACATACACAATTACAATAGACAGACTCAAGATCACAGTTTTAAGTGCTTCCCTTGTTGTTTAGACTGTAACTGGCCAGGGAGCATCTGTGATGACTTTATATGAAAGATGCTAGGCTGCAATAAATTGTCATTACAATACAACATTGTGGTTGCCTGATTTTGCTCCTCCGGAACTTCAGAAGAGGTAACGGTTCCAGGAGAGGTTAAGCATTATTTTGCTGACCTTAAAACTGTCTTGCAACATCAGCATTCAAGTGGATTGAAAAGTTATGCCTGTAAACTCTATTTTAAACCTTTGCTTTCTCAATGCAATGGATACTGTTGTACGTAAGGTGTTTTTGTCTGTGCTAAAGCTTTCTCAAGCAATTTGCATCCTGACGATGATGGTTTTACTGGAAGGCTGCGCAGATAGGAACCATAAAACGTTGGCTTGACATTAACTCAGGCTACAGAAAGGAACGAACAGCCCCTCTGTACCCTGGCAGCTTTACAGTAAAAGCTGAAAAAGAAAGAGATTGTTTTGCACATGAGCTGGTTCTTTGTGTTGATACCCAAAAAGAAGCCTGGACCAGTTCTAATCTCTCTGATGTTGTTGGTTGGTTGGTGACCAATGCAAAATGATGCTCTTAGTCCATTTTGCATTTCAGTAAAATACCCTCAACACAACTGGCATCGCTCTGGGCTCTTACAGGCCACGACAGCAGGAGGAGCAAAAGAACGGATGGGCAGTGAAGAGGAGAGGATCACTCCATGCCCATCCAACAGCTCCTGAGGGTGCCAGCTGACCAGGATTCTTCCTTGAGCCATGTGGACATCATACGCAGTGACACAGGCCATCAACAATCAGCAAAGATAAGATTTTTGGGGTGAAATCCTGGCTTCACTTAAGCCAATGGCAAAACACCACTGACTCCAATGGGCTTCAGGATTTCACCGTAGGGTCTCTCTTCCCTCAGGAGGTAAGCTGACAGCTGTACATCTTATTGAGGAAGCTGGTCTTGGGGTTAAGACAGTGAATGGGGACTCTGAATTCAGTTCCTGGCTCTTTCACAGGCCCCTTGGACCAGTCATTTGGTCGCTGGGCCTCAGTTTTCCCATCTGTAAAATGGGGATAATAGTTCCTTTTCCCCACCCATCATCTGTCTTGTCCACCTAGATTGTATGCACTTCAGGATAGGGAGTGTCTCTTACTATGTATGGACAGTACCAAACAACAATAATACCCCTTTAGCTCTTGTATAGCACTTTTCATCCATAGATCGCAAAACACTTTACAAAGGAAGTCAGTATCATTACCCACCTTCCCCTTTATAAATGAGGCATTGGGAGGAAGGCGAGTTGCCTAAGGAGAGCTAGGGTAGACTCCAGCGTGCCACAAACCCCATCCAGCACTCTGCCCAGTAGGCCACGCTGCACCCCTGCTGGGGCCCTCATCTTGCTGGGGAGTCTGTGTCTAACCATCTTCACGTAAAGCAATGCAGTTCGGGAGCTGACATGCCCGAGCTTGCGTGGATCATCTCCACTAGGAGTGGCATCTCTAGCCACCCTCTAAAACTCAGGTCCACGTTTCAGTGATCATCAGGAATTAGTGCTGCGTGAAACCCTTGTGTTCTCTTGGCACTGTGCAGAGGAAAGGAGGCAATTATGATGGCGTGGACTGCACCCTCAGCAAGTTTGCAGATGACACTAAGCTGGGGGGAGAGGTAGATACGCTGGAGGGTAGGGATAGGATACAGAGGGACCTAGACAAATTAGAGGATTGGGCCAAAAGAAATCTGATGAGGTTCAACAAGGACAAGTGAAGAGTCCTGCACTTAGAAAGGAAGAATCCCATGCACTGCTACAGACTAGGGACCGAGTGGCTAGGCAGCAGTTCTGCAGAAAAGGACCTAGGGGTTACAGTGGACGAGAAGCTGGATATGAGTCAACAGTGTGCCCTCATTGCCAAGAAGGCTAACAGCATTTTGGGCTGTATAAGTAGGGGCATTGCCAGCAGATCGAGGGATGTGATCATTCCCCTCTATTTGGCATTGGTGAGGCCTCATCTGGAGTACTGTGTCCAGTTTTGGGCCCCACACTACAAGAAGGATGTGGAAAAATTGGAAAGAGTCCAGCAGAGGGCAACAAAAATGATTAGGGGTCTGGAGCACATGACTTATGAGGAGAGGCTGAGGGAACTGAGATTGTTTAGTCTGCAGAAGAGAAGAATCAGGGGGGATTTGATAGCGGCTTTCAACTACCTGAAAGGGGGTTCCAAAGAGGATGGATGTAGACTGTTCTCAGTGGTAGCAGATGACAGAACAAGGAGTAATGGTCTCAAGTTGCAGTGTGGGAGGTTTAGGTTGGATATTAGGAAAAACTTTTTCACTAGGAGGGTGGTGAAGCACTGGAATGGGTTACCTAGGGAGGTGGTGGAATCTCTTTCCTTAGAGGTTTTTAAGGTCAGGCTTGACAAAGCCCTGGCTGGGATGATTTAGTTGGGGATTGGTCCTGCTTTGAGCAGGGGGTTGGACTAGATACCTCCTGAGGTCCCTGCCAACCCTGATATTCTATGATTCTATGTTCTAGTGGTTTCAGCAGTGTTGTGTGTCCTAGGGTTCTAATCCAAGCTGTGCCCTGGACTTGACTGCATGAAGCTTTGGGTGCCAGGGAAACTGCAAAATTGGGGTGATACTACTTAAGCCCCGGAGTGTTGTGAGGCTGAAAGTGATTTGTGATCTTTGGTTTCGACTGACTGGAAAAGGGCCAAATAACGTAATTGCTATTTTAAGGTAAACTAAAGGCAGTGTTTGCACTGCACAGCATCCTTCCTCCCACACAGTTGAACTTTTATTCACAATAAAAATTTTTTTGCAGGGTGGATTCAGTAGTGGTCTCCAACTTTCCCCCTCGCCTCCCCACTCTGTTGGATTCTGTGTACAGCTGTTTGAACAAAGCACGGCTGGAAATCACCAGCAGATAGGTTTAAAGAAAAAAGAAGAAGAAAGGATACCATTGGCTGCAAATTTCCTTTGAATGGCACATTAATTTATTAGCTGGGCCTGTGCAACCTTCCTAATCCCTCCAGGATATCCCGGCTAGCTTGCTTTACAATGTTTGTAATGGGGCCAGAGCTCAGTTTATAGTCATGGTGCTATTCTATGTCCATGGAACAAAACTGATACAGTGCAAGATCAGGATGAAAAGGCAACTGCATGGACTTACTCGGAGCTGTGTTCCTTTTGCTATAGCTTACTATTTTTCTTGGGTTTTCCTGACAACAGAATCCAGCCTGCACATCTGCTCAGCGGAACTGGGCTGTGATAGATGGGCCATAGAAATTAAAGATTAAAGACCTGTTATACTATGCTATTTCGCACATCACTACTTGTCCCGTGAAAGGTTCTTCAGTTTTAGGAAGGCATTTTCAAAAGCACTGATCTAACTCCGTTCCCGCTGAAGGCAAAGGGAGGAGAGTTAAGTCAATGCTGAGATCTGGAGCTAGTTGGAAATTTTCTGCTGAACATCTTTTTTTACAAACCCCCTCCCCCACCCAAAAAAAATCCTTTTGGACAAAATAGGTTTTACGAGAAATTGTCTGTGTTCATCAATATTTGTTGTGTTTTCAGCAAAAAACCCAAACCTGAACACTTTTCGGGATTTGGTTGCCGAAAACTGAAAAAAAAAGTTAGTTTCCAGGTTTTCAATTTTTAGATAAATCAACACAAAATTCCACCGAAATGTTTGACCGAAACAAATAAAATACATTTCTTGATGGGCTTGAGTGAGAACTGAAAATCATAGCTTCAATGTCTCAAGCAAAGGAACTTTCACAGATCTCAGCATGAAGACAGCTGTAGAGGGATTGCACCACCCAAACCCGACTGACAAAATTCTTAACGACCAAAACCATACTAGGTCAGCTCATCCTTAAATACGTTTTTAATTGTTCTTTGATTAATTTAAAAGAATCATAGAATACCAGGGTTGGAAGGGACCTCAGGAGGTCATCTAGTCCAACCTGCTGCTCAAAGCAGGACCAATCCCCAGACAGATTTTTGCCCCAGATCCTTAAATGGCCCCCTTAAGGATTGAACACACAACCCTGGGTTTAGCAGGCCAATGCTCAAACCACTGAGCTATCCCTCTCCCCTAGTTTTCTGTTGCTCAAGGGGAGCAACAGAACAGGAAAAGAAAACAAGCTAGCCTGTACTTCCTTAGGCATCAAGGAAGCTATCTACTTCCTACTTTCCAGCAGTCCTGGTCCACTTTGTTGATTATGGTTGACCCACGGGCAATCGGCTGCCAATGAAACAGCTTTCAGAGTCATTCTGGCTAGATCGTCAGGCTCAACGGGTAGTGATCAATGGCTCCATGTCTAGTTGGCAGCCGGTTTCAAGCGGAGTGCCCCAAGGGTCGGTCCTGGGGCCGGTTTTGTTTAATATCTTTATTAATGATCTGGAGGATGGTGTGGACTGCACTCTCAACAAGTTTGCAGATGACACTAAACTGGGAGGCGTGGTAGATACACTGGAGGGTAGGGATCGGATACAGAGGGACCTAGACAAATTAGAGGATTGGGCCAAAAAAAAACCTGATGAGGTTCAACAAGGACAAGTGCAGAGTCCTGCACTTAGGACGGAAGAATCCTATGCACTGCTACAGACTAGGGACCGAATGGCTAGGTAGCAGTTCTGCAGAAAAGGACCTAGGGGTCACAGTGGACGTGAAGCTGGATATGAGTCAACAGTGTGCTCTTGTTGCCAAGAAGGCTAATGGCATTTTGGGCTGTATAAGTAGGGGCATTGCCAGCAGATCGAGGAACGTGATCGTTCCCCTTTATTCGACATTGGTGAGGCCTCACCTGAAGTACTGTGTCCAGTTTTGGGCCCCACACTACAAGAAGGATGTGGAAAAACTGGAAAGAGTCCAACAGAGGGCAACAAAAATGATTAGGGGTCTGGAGCACATGACTTATGAGGAGAGGCTGAGGGAACTGGGATTGTTTAGTCTCCAGAAGAGAAGAATGAGGGGGGATTTGATAGCTGCTTTCAACTACCTGAAGGGGGGTTCCAAAGAGGATGGAGCTCGGCTGTTCTCAGTGGTGGTAGATGGCAGAACAAGGAGCAATGGTCTCAAGTTGCAGTGGGGGAGGTCTAGGTTGGATATTAGGAAACACTATTTCACTAGGGGGGTGGTGAAGCACTGGAATGCGTTACCTAGGGAGGTGGTGGAATCTCCTTCCTTGGAGGTTTTCAAGGCCCGGCTTGACAAAGCCCTGGCTGGGATGATTTAGTTGGGAATTGGTCCTGCTTTGAGCAGGGGGTTGGACTAGATGACCTCCTGAGGTCCCTTCCAACCCTGATATTCTATGATTCACCTGAATGGTTTATATCTTATGGATCCATACCAGTAAAGCTGGGTTGTATCTCAAGTGAACCCAAATTCTTTGCACTGACCCCTTGTGGCTCATAAATTGCAAATTATGTGCGATCCTAAGTATTTCCCCTTTCTCCAACATTATTTCAGCTCCAGTGGAGAGGATACTTAGTGCTGCTAGGTGACCAATTAAAATGTGTTAGCTATTTAAAGATAAAACATAGCAAGATATTTTTGCATGTCCTTTTGAACCAAGTTCCAGCAGTAGATTTGTTTTCCGAAAAGAGCGTTTGATTTATACGCTGAAAGAGCTAGATTTTTTTCCCCAAAGGCTAAAAATAAACTTTTGTTTTTTTCCCCCTCTTAAGCTAACATTGACTTTGGAGTCTAATTTGGAAACGGTTCAGACTCCGCTGCTATAAAACTGGTTGATATGGTACCATGAAAACCAGGTGTGTTTGGGGAACCATATTTATTTGTAAAGTTTCTGATTCTGGGCCAGAAAGGATTACATTGCAAGATGAGCAGCTCATTGAAGAATGGCTCCTAGATCAGGAATCTAACCGGTGTTTTCCGGTTTCAGAATGTTAGCTAGAGCTGGGTGGAAAACGAGTTTCTCGACCTGTGAAAGTTTTTGAGATGTCAAGATGCTTTTCTGTTCTGCTTCAGGTTGAAACTGAGACCTTTCGAAAGGAAAGAGAAACCCACTGAAGAATAGCCAGGTAGTGAGGGCGCTCCTGTGGGATGTGGGAAACATAGGATCAAATCAGGCACAATATGGACTTGAACCTGAGTCCTTCACATCCCAGTTGAATGCCCTGATGACCAGGTTACTGCCTTTTGGGGTGGTGGGGCCACTCATTTGAAATTCGAGTTCCTGGACCTGAGAAACCTTCCTGATAAACGTTTGGATTTCAATGGACAGGTGGTTTTCACTGAAAAATTCTCAACCAACTCTAGGGCTGACCACTAGACCAGTACTTTGCTGACATCCTACATGGACACGTATTTTTAATCATTGGCCCATCTATAACCTTCCTTTTGTAAGCACTTGAGAATGGAGCCCTCTCTGATCTCTCTGACCACCACAGACTAT
This sequence comes from Emys orbicularis, assembly GCF_028017835.1. Taxonomy (NCBI): domain Eukaryota; kingdom Metazoa; phylum Chordata; order Testudines; family Emydidae; genus Emys; species Emys orbicularis. Next base: position 3,385,876 of record NC_088693.1, read on the forward strand.
TTTCAATCTGAGTTCCTTCTCTGGTCATTGTTTGGAAGCCATGCTCTTCCAAGTCATTAATGTCCACTCCCTTTCTGCCGACGAAGGCTTTCTATCCTTCCTGACCTCACTGCAGCCTTCAAAATTGTGGAGCACTCCATTTGCCAAGATCACATCCATAGAGATGCCAGTGTATACTCGGTTCTCTCTTCTGACGGTTCCTCTCCAATCCCTCAAGCTTCTTTTTTTGGTTCCTGGTGGTAATTCCTCCACTGAAAAATGTGACAAGGTTCAATTCTTGGTTGTCTCATCCGTTTCCTTCTTTAAAAATCTATTGTGATGATTTTCTAGTAAAGAAAAGTTACTAGAAAATATTACTCAGTGTTGAAAGAGGAAGTACTTTTTCTCGCAACGTGCATTCAATCAGTGGAACTCATCGCTATGGGATGTTGTGATGGCCAAAAGTATAACCAGATTAAAAAAAGAACTAGGTACGTTAATGAAGGATACGTCCATCAATGGCTATTAGTAAAGCTGGGCAAGGATGCAACCCCATGCTTGAGGCAACCCTAAACCTCTGACTGCCAGACGCCAGGAGGAGAAGACAGAGGTGGATCACTCAATAAATTGCTCTGTTCTGTACACTCCCCCTGAAGCTCTGATATGGCTACTGTTGGAGACAGGATACTGGGCTAGATGGACCATTGGTCCAACCCAGGATGGCCATTCTTATGTTCTTTATATTTATATTTATTTATATAATATAATAGATACAGGCATAAATATACTTTATCTGTAATTTTCACTCCATGCATCTGAAGAAGTGGGTTTTTTACCTATGAAAGCTTATGCCCAAATAAATCTGTTAGTCTTTAAGGTACCACTGGACTCCTCGTTGTTTTTGTGGATACAGACTAACATCAGCGCTGCAGGAACTTCTTGTTGCATGAAATCCATGCTGGAGGGAAGGTGGGATTTAAAGACTCCAAGACTGGACATAAGAACGGCCGTACTGGGTCAGACCAATGGTCCATCCAGCCCAGTATCCTGTCTTCCGACAGTGGCCAATGCCAGGTGCCCCAGAGGGAATGAACAGAACAGGGAATCATCAAGTGATCCATTCCCCTGTCGCCCATTCCCAGCTTCTGGCAAAACAAATTCACTAAAACACAACAAAAAGTCAAAGACAGGACTGTAGTTGGCTCTTGGTTGTACAAAGGGACAGTCTCCAAAAGTGGGGAAACTCTTGTGTCCCATTTTGAAAAGCCTTATGTTGATACAGCAGAAATTGCTTGTTATGAGTGTCTTATTTGTAGGACTAACGACAAAACTGAGGCATTCTAGGTGATCTAGGGAGAATCTCTCTCTTCTCCATCTTGGTGGTGGACAGATGAAAGCTAAGGTATTGTATGATGGCAGTACCCTTGAGATCCTAAAATAAGAAGCTCCCCATATAAGTGCTAATTATTATTCTGAAACCCTGGATCCAACCCTGCCCCCCCCATTCAGATAAATTTGGATCTGAATCCCCCCTTGCCAGCTGAGGGCTTGCACAAAGATTTCCCATGGAGTATCAGTTGATCTTACAGATCAGATTCTCAGACAATGGTTTCCATTTCTATGGGCTCAGATTGCAGGGGGATAAATTTTGGGACCATAATCTCAGGTCACTCATGCCTATGTCCCTGGTCTGTGGATGCAGACAAGAACCTGGATATCTAAGTGATCATCCTCTCCCGCACATCACCAACAATCTACAACTTATCCTGGAAAATGATCCTTCACGCTCACAGATCTTGGGAGATAGGCCAGTCCTCGCTTACAGACAGCCCCCCAACCTGAAGCAAATACTCACCAGCAACTACACACCACACCACAGAAACACTAACCCAGGAACCAATCCCTGTAACAAACCCCATTGCCTACTCTAGTGACACAATCATAGGAACCAACCACATCATCAAGGGCTCATTCACCTGCACTTCTACTAATGTGATATATGCCATCATGTGCCAGCAATGCCCCTCTGCCATGTACATTGGCCAAACTGGACAGTCTCTACATAAAAGAATAAATGGACACAAATCGGACATCAGGAATGGTAACATACAAAAGCCAGTCGGAGAGCACTTCAATCTCCCTGGACATTCTATAACAGATTTAAAAGTAGCTATACTTGAACAAAAAAACTTCAGAAACAGACTTCAAAGAGAAACGGCAGAACTAAAATTCATTTGCAAATTTAACACCATTAATCTGGGCTTGAACAGGGCCTGGGAGTGGCTGGCTCATTACAGAAGCAGCTTTGCCTCTCCTGGAATTGAGACCTCCTCATCTATTATTGGGAGTGGACTACATCCAACCTGATCGAATTGGCCCTGTCAACACTGGTTCTCCACTTGTAAGGTAACTCCCTTCTCTTCACGTGCAAGTATATTTATCCCTGTATCTGTAATTTTTACTCTATGCATCTGACGAAATGGGTTTTTTACCCACGAATGCTTATGCCCAAATAAATCTGTTAGTCTTTAAGGTGCCACCGGACTCCTTGTTGTTTTTGTGGATACAGACTAACACGGCTACCCCTCTGATAAGTGATCATCAAGGTTTGAGATGCAAATAAACTCCGGGGGCGAAATTTTGCACCCACAGGAATAAAGAGGCCCATTAAAGCCCATCTCAAAATTGGACACTAAATGAACTATTTGTGCTCTTGGGTTCAGAGTGTTTCTTTTCTCTCCATTCTCAGCTACAACAGCTTAGCACAATGTGTTGGGTGCTGGTTTGCTTCTCATCTCCAAGCGTCAAGTGGGATATAAGCCAATGAAGAAACAAAGGATCTCATTCTGCAAATGTCCGTAGCAGTAAAGAACCAGGGAAGGGAGAATTAAAGACATCAGCACTTCACAGGAGAGTAGACTTGCTCCTGAAGAGTGAGTGTTTCAAGGTTTGCTGGGAGGCATCAGTTGCCTTTAAATGCTTCAACCGCCCCCCCGATTTCTTTCTATTCTCTTTAATTAACCAGCTCTGCCTCTCCCTAGGCTTGGGGGCTGGGAGATTGCTAGGCCAGGCACGTTTTGTATTCCCAAGCTCCAGTGTGCAATGCACATAGGCGCTTGTCAGTGCTTTATACAGGTCCCCGGGCTGTCTGCATTTGCTCTTGGGTAGATTGCTCATGTTTTATGGGGCGGGGAAGGAAAGGACATTCATTGCCTGGTTAATTATGATTTTTTCCTTGCTGCAGACAAATGCTTCCTCTTAGCGGCGGGGAGGTAGGTTTCCAGCGCAGATGGGGGGCAAGAGGAGGAAAATGGGGGTGTGGGGGACAGTCTCAGGGCTCCCATTATGGGGAATTGCAAGGCGAATTCTCTAGGTGCGCTGTTGAAATGTTAGCTCCATCTGTTCCTTTAACAAAAAAATCTATGCTGTTAATTTGGCTCTTAGGCCTTGGCTACACTGGCGCTGTACAGCGCTGCAACTTGCTGTGCTCAGGGGTGTGAAAACGCCCCCCCCCCCCCGCGAGTGCAGCGCTGTAAAGCGCTAGTGTAATCAGAGCCTGCGGCGCTGCACGCTCGCTCACAGCGCTGCAAGCTACTCCCCTCGGAGAGGTGGAGTACATACAGCGCTGCGAGAGAGCTCTCGCAGCGCTGGCGGCGCGACTACACTCGCGCTTCACAGCGCTGCCGCGGCAGCGCTGGGAAGTCCTGAGTGTAGCCAAGGCCTTAATTTGCTAAACATGCTTTGCCTTTATTGTCCTGTGCCTTCATACCTTGCCCACTGGGGCAGGGAGCTGGAAATGTTACCTCCCCTGCAAGAGTAGGGGCTGCATGTTGGGGGGCGGGGTCCACTCCTGTTTGCACCACTGCTCCCCGAGGATGTTTGCTAGATTTTCAGAGCCTGACAGGAGCTCTGCCAAGTAATATGCTGAATATGCTGCCAAGTAATCAGCAACTGTCCCAGCTGCCATAGCAACACTTCCTTGCCAACCAGTGCCGCTCACCTGTGGCACTGGGCTGGCAGCTTGTGGGACCCCCCTGATAGACGCAGGTGGCAGGTGTTGTCCCTAATGCATTTTCCACTGCCAGAAGCCCCTCCTCCAGTGGAGGATCTCAGGTGAATCTGTTCCCATGGGTCTGTGCACCATGTGTGTTTGCATGTTGTGCATGTGTGTGCAATTGCATGTTGGACATGTGGACTTGTGTACATACGTGTGCGTGCGTGTGTGCATGTTTATCTACATTCTGGTGCATTCATGCACCTCTGCATTTTGGAGTCATCTCACTTCCCCTCTCTGTCTTTTCAGACCTGGATTCCAACTCTGCGTGAAGAGCAGGAAACAGGAATCACTCCGTCCCCCAGGGACAAAGCCCTTCTCTCCAAGTGCGCCGGGCGGCCCGGCACAACGCTACGCTCTGCAGGCGGAGACTCGCAGCTGGACTCTGTTCGAGCAATGGCATGAGGTAGCTTGCACAATGGCTCGTTAAGGAACCCACGTGCTCAGGCTGAGCGCTGCTCAGGGCACCTGGGAGCTGCTGGAAGGGACCAGCCAGGCATCCCAGCGAGGAGAGAGGGGGTGTTGTATTGTTCTAAGGGAGGAGAAAGAGACTAGACCTCAGCCAGCTCTGAACAGGCACTTAGTCTGCATGGAGACTCACCACACACTAGCGATCGAGGCCAGGTCTTGGGGAGGGCACTCCTAGACCTTTGCCCATTTCCTCCCCTGTAGATCATGTTGCTCAAAGAGCTGTGGGGCCTGTGTCACCATGACCAAGCTGGGCTGCGGCTCCTGCCAGAGCCGCTGTCAGTGCGATTATCTAGGGCTGATGACAACTGGGGATGGATAGGCAAAACTGACATGTAAAGGTGTCTAGGGCTAGCCAGCAGCAACATGTATCGGTTGCACCACCAGCGCCTCAACAGCTGCTCTCAGGAGCCTCCGAGGAGCGACTCAAGAGCAACGCCCTCCCCACTGGTGCAGGGAGATGGGAACTGTACGTCCCTCCCCGCAGTAGCGGCCACTTGGGGAATTCCACTCCTGTTGGCATCACCTTTTCCACCAGGGTGTTTGCTAGACAGATGGGAGCCCAAGAGCGCACTGCTCCTGCTGGCTTGGAATGTGGTCAGCACCCAGCTTGGGTGCTGACGCCAGGAAGCAAGCGCTTAGCACCACAATTACGCTGGATTCTTTCCCCCCCCAGCAAACTCCCAAGAAGTCCAAGAGTTCCCACCCCCTCACTCACTTCTCCACTCCCACCTCCTGACACCTCCCCTTCAGCTCCCCCTAGGGTCCTCTGGCATGTACTGCATCCCCACCCCCCCACCTGCTCTGTTCCTCTGCTCACCAGCCCTCCCAGCTGATACCAGGGCCAGGCCTCTCCCCTGTGTAGAGTCTCCATTCCAGACTGGGCAGCAGAGGCATTCGGTGGAGCACAACAGCTGTTGAGCACTGCCCAGGAGTAGGGTGACCAGATGTCCTGATTTTATAGGGACAGTCTCGATTTTGGGGTCTTTTTCTTATATAGGCTCCTATTACCCCCCCACCCCCGTCCCGATTTTTCACATTTCCTATCTGGTCACCCTACCCAGGAGCACTGTGCCAGCAGTTTAGCATAGCAGTGCCCTCTCCAAATGAAATCGTAGGGGGAATTTTAGATGTTATAACGTAGGACTGGGGGTGGGGGACTGTGGTGCAAACAAACAGCAAGGCTGGGAGAAGTAGAAGTGGCTGCAAATCTATAAGGAAGCTTCTCCAGTCAACACCCCAAACTGTGGGAAAGTCCCAACTCACCTTCATGATCTCCTTGCCCACAGCAGCACAACCCACGGATGGATTCTACCCCCACCCCCATAGGGGTCTCAGCATATATAAAACACATTGACTTAATGTGAATGAGCATCTTCCCGTAGTGTCTGGTTCTAATGAAGCTAAGAGTCTATTAACTGACCCCTGGCAGAGTGACTCCTTTACCTCCACTAGTAGACGTGTTCAGTTCTCAAGCTCCCAGGCACAGCATGTCAGTGAGCAAACTCCACCTCAACAGACTTGCAGCAGGAGCAAAACAGTGTTAGCTTACGCAGCACTGACAGTGTATTTTCCGTACTTCTTACCCCTTATGTAAAATTACGTTAGTCTTTACACCCCTTTGTCAGGGGCTTTGAGATCTAGGGATGAAAGGTTCTATATAAAAGCAAAATATCACTACTGTTGTTCTCTTAGGAGATCCATAAGAAGATAGGTAGTCCTCTCTTAGGGCACTTTTTCAACACACACATAATTTGCCTGTGGAACTCATTGCCACAAGATGTTGTCGAGGCCCACAGCTGAGCAGCAGACCAGAGGAAACTGGACATGTATATGGATAATGAGAACATTCAGAATTACAGCACTGAATATTAAAAACAGGAACCCAAAGCCAAGGATTTTGGAACCCTCCGCCTTCAGGGTCTAACTGTTGTGAGTCAGGAGGATAAGAAGGGATAGGTTTTCCCAAAATCCTGTCCCTGGGATTTCCCATATGGTTGCCTATGGGGTTTCTGACACTTTCTCTGAAGCAACTGGTACTAGCCAATGCCAGCGATGGGTCACTCGACTAGATGGACTGCTGGTCTGATCCACTCTGGCATTCCACCACTAAGGAATGCACCTCCTCCAACAGCCAGTTCATACAGGCACAAGAGTGAACTTGTATCGTACACCTCAGGGTATGGATCACAAATCACAGATGACCAGAGCTTCTTGCGCTGCTTCATCCCAAGAGGCTCAGCATGACATCACGATTTGGATGGAACGTTCTTTGGTGGTCCAATGAACCCCCTCCCACATCTGCAAAGAGAGCGCCCTTCACAACTCACCACCATAGCCCCTCCTCCTTGAAAAGCGGTGGGGCCTTTGGAAAGAGAAGCTCTTTTGGGCCGGCGGTATCAAACCTGAATCCCATCTAATCAGGATTTAGCACAGGCCTCTCCTTCCTTTGCTTCTGGGTGATATTTTGGGGAGTGGAGTCGCTTGTCTTTTCTCTTTTCATAGTAATACAATTTCTGCTGAGCCAGCAAAGCCTAAGGATGTAAGCCTGGTTCCTGTTTTCAATGGGGGTATTCATTTATTATTGATGTAAGACATCCAGAAAAAATATACTTGCTGGCTTTTTTTGGATACCTGTCAGCAGGATTTCACGGGATCTTTGTGTGCTGATTACCTAGTTTGGAAGCTCTCTGGGGCAGGGAGTGTCCTTGATGGGGTAATAGACCGCCCCCCAACTGGCATTACCCGATCTGGTTGAAAGATGGCAGTCACGATGGTACCTAATATCTCATCTCTGAAAGACCACAGAAAAGGGGTGACTTGGAGGGTGTGGTCAGTATCAGCTACTTCATAAACTGAAGATAGTGCAAGAGAAGATGAAACAAGTTTGATTTAAAACAAGTGTAATGTCTCCCATATGAGGAGAGATTAAAGAGGCTAGGACTTTTCAGCTTGGAAAAGAGGAGACTAAGGGGGGATATGATAGAGGTCTATAAAATCATGAGTGATGTGGAGAAAGTAGATAAGGAAAAGTTATTTACTTATTCCCATAATACAAGAACTAGGGGCCACCAAATGAAATGAATGGGCAGCAGGTTTCAAACAAATAAAAGGAAGTTCTTCTTCACACAGCGCACAGTCAACTTGTGGAACTCCTTGCCTGAGGAGGTTGTGAAGGCTAGGACTATAACAGGGTTTAAAAGAGAACTGGATAAATTCATGGAGGTTAAGTCCATTAATGGCTATTAGCCAGGATGGGTAAGGAATGGTGTCCCTAGCCTCTGTTTGTCAGAGGGTGGAGATGGATTGCAGGAGAGAGATCACTTGATCATTACCTGTTAGGTTCACTCCCTCTGGGGCACCTGGCATTGGCCACTGTTGATAGACAGGATACTGGGCTGGATGGACCTTTGGTCTGACCCAGTACGGCCGTTCTTATGTTCTTATGTTCAAAATACAAACCCCGTGGGGGAAGGGGGAGTGGACCTGCCCCCGCCGCGATCCACCCCACAAAGGGTTGCATTGTTCGGAGTGCAGAACCACCGTGAGCCACCAGAGAGAATCTGTGCACTGCAATTATGGTTGAGCATCCCCGGGGTCCTGCAGGATCTGCTGGCATTTCAACATCTGCTTTTGTTCCGAAACAGGACGCAAAGTTGAAATGTTCTGCGGAATGGAAATTCCACAACATTTCCATATGGAAGCGTTGAACCACTTTAGTTTTGACTTTTTCCATTGACCTGAACCGTTTTGCCATTCCCGAAACCCAAACGTTTCATTTTGATTCAGTGCAATGACATAAAACACTTCAATTGGAGTCAATTCAACATTAAACTGCAGTTCCCCATGGTGCATTGCCTTATGGCAGATGTAGTTCCGGCACCCATCCTCTCCTATGGGCCAGGCTCCCTGGCTGGACTACATCTCCCATAATGCACCCTGCAGTATGGGCAGAAGGAAATCAGTGCATTGCTTTGTGGGAGATTCATTTAATCCGAACACAGCTGGGGCAGGCTCAGGGCTCTCCCCCTTATAGCAGAATAGGCCAGGGCACCACTCCTAACACACCACGTAGCAGCTCAGCATAGGGGGAGGGATAGCTCAGTGGTTTGAGCATTGGCCTGCTAAACCCAGGGTTGTGAGTTCAATCCTTGAGGGGGCCACTTGGGGATCTGGGGCAAAATCAGTACTTGGTCCTGCTAGTGAAGGCAGGGGGCTGGACTTGATGACCTTTCAAGGTCCCTTCCAGTTCTAGGAGATGGGATATCTCCATTAATTATTATTATTATTATTATTTTTTTTTACCTAAGGATGCTAAGGGCTACTTTACAGAACAGTAAAAGAGTTAACTTCTGAATGCCGGAACCAGCACCTAGGCCTCATTGCTACAAGGCTCAGGCAGCGCAACACAACCTCTGCAAATCGAGTGCTGATCACACAGGTCGGAGCGAGGATGGAATGTGCCGCGAGACGCATGGCACGTGAAGGGTTAATTTTGCACTGACACACACATTCCCACCCCCAGCCAGCCCCAAAGACATTCCCGTCACAAAACCCTGGGCAGCTCCATAAGGAAGAGGTTGTGGAGGAGGGAGGTAATGGGACCCCGAAGGGAGCTTAGCAAGTAAAGAGGTGCTGGTTGCTGAGACTCAAAATCTCCTTGTTCAGATGAGCATAAGGGAATTGGAGGACATACGTGAGGGGCAGAGGCGTGTTCCCTTAGGGAAGGAAATGGGAAAATGACTGAAGTTCAGGGGTCCTCAGGCTAAAGCAGCCACACAGACCACGTGGCACCCATGATTGCTGGTAAGAGGGGCCAGATTTATCATGCGTGGAGGTCTTTAAAGTCTCTCTGTGCAAGGCCAGAAGGGACCGTTATGTTCATCTAGTCTGACCTCCTGCGTAACACAGGCCACAGAACGTCCCCATAATAATTCCTAGAGCAGAGTGTGGCGGGGCGATGACTCACCGGCGCGGCACCTCCTGCTGGTGGTCAGGGAATTAGCTCTTCCAGCCCAGAGCGCCCTCTGCAGGCTGGTGTCTCGCCTGCCGCTGGCTCCCGTGTCCCTCCTGGACCCTGGTGCCCCTCTAGGTCAGGGTTCTGCCCCCGCAGTAACCCACAATCCGGATCTCCCCACCCAGGGGATCCCCCAACCCTCTATCCCCACCTTGCCTCAGTGGCTACTGCCAGTCACCATCTAGCGTCCACTCCCTAGGGCGGACTGCAGTCTATAAACCACTCATCATCGGCAAGGGGGGGTTGGACCAGTGGCCTCTGCCTATTTCCGGGCTGCCTCTCTGCTGCACCCATTTGTGGGCCCTTAACTCGGCCTGCAGCCTGGGGCTTTGCTAGGCTGGAGCTCCCCAGCTCCCTCTGCCCTTCCCCAGCACTGCTCCACTTCAGGTACCCTGCTCAGCTCCCAGGCAGCCAGGTCCTGCTCTCTCACAAAGCTAGAGAGAGAACGCCTTTCAGTCTCTGGCCCTCAGCCCTCTTATAGGCCCAGCCGTGGCCTGATTGGGGCGTGGCCCCACCTGTGGCTGCTTCCCCCAATCAGCCTAGCATTTCTCCGCCACAGCCCTCTCCAGGGCTGCTTTAACCCCCTCAGGGCAGGAGCGGGGTGACCACCCTGCTACACAGAGCTTTGAGAAAAACATCCAATCTTGGTTTAAAAATTGTCAATGATGGAGAATTCACCATGACCCTTGGTAAATTGTCCCAGTGGCTAATTGCTTTCACCATTAAAAATGTATGCTTTATTTCCCCTCTGAATTGGTCCAGCTTCAACTTCCAGCCATTGGATCGTGTTATACAGTTCTTTGTTACATGAAAGCCCCTGTTATTAAATATTTGTTCACCAGGTAAGTACTTATAGACTGTAAAGATACTTATAGACAAAGGTTGGGAAAGTCACTAAGGGCTTGTCTTCACTGAGCATTAACTCGATCTATAACTCAAGTGTTGCCGCTAACCTGACTCCCGTCCACACACACACACACACACACACACACACACACACACACACACCTCTAGCTTGAGTTAGGTTGTAATTCAGACTCAAGTTAGCTGGCCCGTCAGCGGGTGTTGAAGTTTGAGTAACCCAATGGGGACGCAGCTACTCTGGCTTCCCATAGCACATTGAATCCAGCGCATGGTCTTGGTTCTTATCTTCAAGGTGCTCCACGGCCTAGGCCCAGGGTATCTAACAAAGTGCTTAAAGCTCTAGGATGAAGACTGTGGTTGGCAGCTTTGCTCCTTTGGTCCAGTGGAACTCTATAATAAGGGTCAAGATTGTCTGCGCAGGTGACAGGACTTTCTCGGGGGCCCGTCTGTGATGGTGGAATGAACTCCTTCAGGAACTAAGGACCATCACAAACCCACCACCTTCCTCTCCAAGTGCAAGGCACATTTTTTGACCTTGCCATCTATAACAAACACAGAGCAACATGTGTATTTAAAAAAAAAAAAAACCAAACCCTAAGATCGTACTGAAAAGATTGAGCCCTGGCTGGCCCCTGGCTGCCCATTCCGGGGGGCTATCGGGATGGTATTCCAGGCAGGATCAAGCCCTGGCTGGCAGCCCCTAGTTCCCAGGGTGTGTCAGGTGCTTTGAACTCTGGTGGGTTTGTACAGTTACTGCAGTTTCTTGGGGCTCTGACTCTCCGCTGTGGAGCAGAGGGCTCTGAGGCTCAGACTGGATGTCAAAATGGCCACCTCTTAGGCTGGTGGATGCTCTCCACCGCAGCAGTTCTCCTCTGGCTCGCTTTCTGGGCACTCGGTCTCGGCATGTCAAACAAGGGCCTGGCCGCACGGGCTGGGTGCGTCCCTCCAGCCCAGCCAACAAGGAAGGCAGTCTCAGTGGCAAGCCAGTCTGTGCCTCTGTGGCGAATGTTGTAAATAAAAAGGGTGGGGAATCATGGAATTCTATTCCCGTACCAAGTTGCAACATACTTTTAAACCCCCCAAATATTAAGGTCATACATCTCTTGCCGCTGCCCAGCCACCTTGCCCACTGCTTGCGTACACAGCGACACACACAGCGTAGAATATCCTGTGCTAAATCCCCTTGTTTGGAAGAGTTAGGAAGCTGGCAGAGGGAACTCATTTCTCATCTGAAAGCGACAGCTCTTGTGAGCATGAATCAGGCGGCAGTAACCAAAGCAGGATGTGTCGGAAGACTGGCTGGAGGCGTTAAAGATTATTCACAGCCACTGACTTACGGCTGGCGGGATCCACACATTTGAGAGAAACATTCTCTGCAGATCAGCGCAGGCTTTGCCCGGAAGATGTGGTATGAACTGCCTATAACAGGGCGACTCGTTTGACTATAACCTTAGCCAAAGCCTCATGACAATGCTGTAAGGACACTAATTCTATCTGCATTGATGGTATTGCAGTAGATCAAATGGCCCTATACCACCTAGGTCTGGGGCCCACAGAATCTTGCCTCTTCTGCACATTCCCCTGTCGGGAACAGTCTCTTCACACCTCCAAGTGCAGGAGCTCCCTATAGCAAAGCAAAGACTCACCGGCATGGCACCTCCTGCTGGTCGTCCTGGGAATGAGCTCTTCCAGTCCGGAGCACCCTCTGCAGTCTGGTGTCTCGCCTGCCGCTGGCCCCCGTGTCCCTCCCGGACCCCGGTGCCCCTCTACGTCAGGGTTCTGCCCCCAGCAGTAATCCACAATCTGGGTGTCTCCCCACCCAGGGGAACCCCCAACCCTCTATCCCCACCTTGCCTCAGTGGCTACTGCCAGTCACCATCTAGCCCCCGCTCCCTGGGGCAGACGGCCATCTGTAAACCACTCATCATCGGCAAGGGGGGGTTGGACCAGCTGCCTCTGCCTATTCCCAGGCTACACTTCTGTAGCCACAGTACCTTTCCTGGCCTTTAGCAAGGCCTGCAGCCTAGGGTTTTTTCAGGCTGGAGCTCCCCAGCTCCTCCGGCCGTCCCCAGCCCTGCTCCACTCTAGGCACCTTGCTCAGCTCCCAGGCAGCCAGGTCCTTCTCTCTCACAAAGCTAGAGAGAGAGACTCTCTCAGCACCTGCCTCACAGCCCTTTTATAGGGCCAGCTGTGGCCTGATTGGGGTGTGGCCCCAGCTGTGGCTGCTTCCCCAATCAGCCTAGCCTTTCACAGCCGCAGCCCTCTCCAGGGCTGTTTTTAACCCCTGTTCTTCAGGAGTGGGGCAGCCGCCCCACTACACTCCCGTTGTGACCCGTCCTGGAGGTGAGGTTCCTTGTGTACTGACCACACACAACTGCATAATCTGATCATGAATGAGCATTTAGCTGACTTGGGTTTTCTTTGCCAACCCATCCTCAGCTGCTTTGCCCTTAGATCTAGCCGTGTTTCATGTTATCATCGATTTCCAGAGAGCGCCCCATATGATACTACTTAGTAATGGGCGAACCTCGGAAAATGTAGATGGTGTTTTCCGATGGAATATCCTGGCTCTTTTGTCTGCAAAGGAGTGAGCAGTACTTCCTGCTTCCAGTCGGGTGGGAATTGTCCAGGAATAGTCTCTCACTGTGTTTCAGCCTGTTTGGACACTGCTGGAGCCAAGCATTGCAGAGGTGCATGACAATGGAAAACATGGGCCAAAGCCAACCCTGGGATATCAGTGGGAGTTTTGACCACGTGTAATTTTTGAACCACAAAGGAGGTTTGGGCATTTGGGGCAAATATTTTTGTTACGTCATGCACAGAAAGAAAAAAAAATCAGTCTGAAAAGACTTTTTAAATTAAGGAAAACAACAGGAATGGACAGAGGTTAAGTCTCCAGGGGAGAGCACAGTTTGTGCATCTCCTCTGTTGCAGCAACTCTGAGAACAAAATGGCCACCATATCTGCAAACTGAAAGGGCCCTTTGAAATGTAATGGGGTAGTGCGACACACACACAAAATGCAAAAGACAGCAGAGTTTCAAGCTACATATATCACATCCTGCAGGTTTCTCCTTTCTTTATATAAACTTTTTCCACACACCTGTAATTCCAAACACTGTGGTTTGATAGAACTGGAGGAGAGGTGTTAATGGAAATGGGCTGTTTTATTACATCAAGAATTAATTCTCCAGACCTACAGAGGTAAAGCACAATGAATGCTCCAGCAAACTACAACAGTTATTACGGCACCATGTGTCTACATGGTCTCATGGCATTATGGAGCCACATCTGACAGTATCAGTGGTTTGACTGAGTCATCTATAGAGGACAAATGAAGTCCTCTGTGGACTTCTCTGTGTCTTTAGGCAAAGTGATTGGTATTAATGGCAACTAAGCAACTTCCTTTCAGAGTGGAATGCTCAGTTTGGTAGCTCGCTGCATTCTAGTCAGTGATACTTTTTTGTGGCACCCAAAAGAGAGATGTTTCTTTCCTCTAGTTGGATCATAAAGCACAATTCTTGTATGTTTAATATTTGCTTCCATCGTGGAAGTGATTTATGAGCTTGTAACAGGCATGTAAAATAATTGGCCATGTGTCTATACTCCAGGTGTCCATCTGAATATAAAACAGACAACATCCTGCTGGTGTTATGTGTCCGGCTGCTAAGAGTTTAGCATTAATATACCCAGGGCCAATGCCACAGCTTTATTGCATGCACCCAGCTGAGTTGGAGGGCTGAGTGAAAACTGCCATCATAGAGTGAACGGGGGATGGCGTGGTCAGGAGAGGGTCTATTTCCTTTGTTCCAAAATCCCAGTTAGGAACATAAGAACATAACATAAGAACGGCCATACTGGGTCAGACCAAAGGTCCATCTAGCCCAGTGTCCTGTCTTCCGACAGTGGCCAATGCCAAGTGCTCCAGAGAGAATGAACAGAACAGGGAATCATCAAGTGATCCATCCCTGTCACCCATTCCCAGCTTCTGGCAAACAGAGGCTAGGGACACAATCCCTGCTCATCCTGGCTAATTGCCATTGATGGATCTGTCCTCCATGAACTTATCTAGTTCTTTTTTGAACCCTGTTATAGACGTGGCCTTCACAACATCCTCTGGCAAGGAGTTCCACAGGTTGACTGTGCGTTGTGTGAAGAATCTATAGAGGATCTTTCCTGGGCAAGGCAGTAGCTTCCTCATAACTCACCCTCAAGAATCCCTCTTCCACTCTGGCATTTACAAGTATTTATGGACTACTAAGGCTATGTCTACCCTAGCTCTTTTGTCAGTATAATTTATGTCACTCGGGGGTGTGAAAAACCACTCCCCTGAGTGACAAAAGTTACACAACAGAAGCACTGGTATGGACATCACTATGTCGGTGGGAGATGCTCTACGGCCAACATAGCTACCGCGACTCGTTGGGGGTGGTTTCATTATGTTGATGAGAGAGCTCAGTCCCGTCGGCATAGAACAGCTATACGGGAGATCTTACAGCAGCACGGCTGCATCGGTACAGATGTGCCGCTGTAAGGTCTCCAGTGTAGACATGCCCTAAGTCCAGAGTGTGTCTGGACAACATTTCCCAAATGTGGATTTTTGTTTAATGAATATTTTTATCAACATTTTGACTGTTGACCTTCGATGTGTACCTGTTATGGGGGGTGGGGTGGGGCAGAAAGTGTTCTGTCTAGGTATATTCTTGTAATATTTACAATATTTATTTTTTTTAAAATGAGGGAACCTTTTTTGACATCTTTGCTAAGCCACCTCTCATTCCTCAAGCAGTTCTCGTCCTCAGTCAGCCATTGCTCATCCAGATCCATATATATTTTAGCAATATTATAAGGATGGCTGGTCAATAAATGTCCAGGGGAAGGAGGATTTTAAAACTTTTTTTTAATTTCCTGCAAAAAGAAAAATAATTTTTGACCAAAAATAACTCCCCAAATGGAACACAAGATTCTTCTGTTTCTCATCAAAGCTTCAAGTTTTTGAAAGGAACACACATTTTCTCATGAATATGTTCATTTGAAAAGGCATGTTCCATCAAAAAAACAATATTTCAATGGGAAATTTTGGAACACCTCCCAGGATACACTTATGTTTATTTAGAAATTTGCTCTTTCCATGTGAATCAATCCCTCCTCATCTCTTTGCACATTTTTGATCATCGCTTCTGAATCCTAGTTTAGTCAATATCTTTCCAGTGATCAGCTGACCTGAATGAAGCCGAATATCCCCAGATGGATGGATAGACAGATGTGTATTAGACGTGGGGCTGAGATTCCCAACCTAGAGACGAAAGGTTCAACACCTCCAGCTACCTCTCCACTGAGCCCTCCCAGGTCCTGCACCTCCAGCGAATTCGAAAGAAGAGAGACGTTTCCATCTTAGCTCCTCTTGTCTTCTTCGGTCACTTTCCCTTTCTTGAGCAGCATGGTGGGGGAGCAGAGAGCAGGGCTATGGTGGACATGGATGGGAGGGGGGAACCTTTACCTTGAAATTTGATCTGATTTTCAGCTAAGTAGCTTAAACAAGCTTCATCTACTGGGGGTACCTCCTTCCACTGAGGGGCAGATCTTGGCAAAACTTATTCATGCAAATCCAATGGGACTGCTTATGTGAATGACTGCAGGATCAGGCCCTTAATTATAACCATCCGGCCTTCCCGGCTTTGCTGCTGTCCCCCAGCTCCACTGACAGATAGTATCTAAACCATCTGGGGGAATTTCTTATTCTTCCCCCACCCACACTGAACACACCACCTTCACCCTCCTCTGGAAGGCATAAAAGCTTCAGAAATAAGGCTATTCATCTGATGCTTCAAAACTCCCCGTAAGTGTAATAGGTAACCAAGGGAGAAAATCTCTCTCTGTTGGACTGATCTGGGCTATGTCTCTCACACACCTTTTGATCTTCAATGCAGCCCAGGTCCTGACCATCAAACAAAAAAATTAAAAAAAAAGAAAGCTCCTCTCATGATCCACATGCATGGTGGTGTATTATGTCAGCTAATGATTCAGTGCAGGAAATTGCTATTGACAACTGATCTCAGCTGTCCCAAGCCAGCTGTTAAATATACCATAGTCTCCAACTCCGAGAAAACTTAAAAAAAAACAACTAGTTAAGGCTTGTACAGTGCTTTGAAGATGTAAAATGATTTCCAGTATAAGCCCTAAGTATGTTTTAGTGTCCTCGTTACAGGTAAAACATGATTCTCTGAACCCTGAATATCCACATTCCCATATTACATGAAATTCATATTGAAACCAAAGCTACCTTGAGAAAATCACCATCTGTCTGGTTACAGGACCTCCCCCTGCACTGCAGCATGTGAAAACCTCTCCAATACCTATGGATAAATCCAGTCAACAGCTCTGGGAGTCAAGGTACCACATTGTTATCCGGATGGGAACTGAGCTGCAGAGAGATGATGTGACACGGTCACAGTCACCTGTGACTGAGTCAAGCATTAAAGCCACAGCTTCTGAGTCTAAGGCCCCGTCTACACTGGCAAGTTTCTGTGCAGTAAAGCAGCTTTCTGCGCTGTAACTCCCGAGGTGTTCACACTGCCAAGCCACTTAGCGCGCAGAAACTGCGCAGTTGTAGCATTCTAAAAAAACCACCCCGACGAGAGGCCTAGAGCTTTCAGCACCGGGGCTACAGCGCTGCGGTGCCAGGGTAGACACTGTGGTCCATTACAGCGCTGCGACTGGCCTCCGGGAGGTGTCCCACAATGCCTGTTTTCACCTCTCTGGCCATCAGTTTGAACTCTACTGTCCTGCCCTTAGGTGACCAACCATCAGCCCCACCCCATGCATTTCTTTGCAAATTTGAAAGTTCCCTTCCTGTTGAGGTACCTGTCCTCGGTGATGCATGCAGTGGTATTGGCACATCTTTCCAGGTGGCCATGCCTGCTCCACGCACCAGGCGATCCCCTGCTTGGAGCAATGCCGAGCTGCTGGACCTCATCGGCATTTGGGGAGAGGAGGCTGTCCAGTCCCATCTGCGCTCCAGCCGTAGGAATTATGATACCTACGGACAGATTTCTAGATGCATGATAGAAAGGGGCCATGACCAGGACACATTGCAGTGCAGGGTCAAAGTGAAGGAGCTGCGGAACGCCTACCACAAGGCGCGGGAGGCAAACTGCCGCTCTGGTGCTGCGTCCACGAGCTGCCGGTTCTACAAAGAGCTGGACGCGATACTCGATGGCGACCCCACCTCCACTGCGAAGGCCCCTGTGGATACTCCGTTGGCTCATGTGCCAGTCGAGATTGGACTGAGCCAGGAGGAGGAAATCTTTGACGAAGATGTGGAGGGGGACCCAGAGGCAGAGGATGGCTCGGAGGCCAGAGATGCATGCAGTCAGGAGCTCTTTTCTACCCCGGAGGAGCCTAGCCAGTCACAGCAGTCAGATCTTGGTGAAGCGCAAACAGGAGAGGAGGCCCCTGGTAAGTGGATCTGATTTGGGGAATTGCTGAAGCGAGTTGTTGGGGGCAGGAGGGTTGCAGAAAGCAGGCTTGTCTCCCACTGCATGCCTAGTCTGAGCAGCAGAACAGGCTGTTGATAGACTCCCTCACTTCATGGGAATCTCCCTCAGAGATCTCCAGGAAACTCTCATGGAGATACTGGGCAATCCGCTGCTGCAGGTTCCTTGGAAGGGCTGCTTTGTTTCTTGCCCCATTACCGGTAACTTTCCCGCACCACTTTGCCGTCCCGGGGGAGGGGGAGGGAGGGACACCATTGCTGCTCACAGGCAGGCCGTATAAGGGCCAGGGTGGAAGTTGCAGTCTTGGAAAAGATCCTCCCTTGATTTCTCGCTCACCCTCAACAGCGAGATATCTTCCATAATGATCACATCCTGTGGAAAGTGTGGGGACAGGAATGATTATCAAGCCCCCCCTCCACAGTACTCGCTCTCCCCAAGAGCCACGTGCCCAGTGTACAGCAGAGTCCGGGAAGAGGGATTCACCCTGGCCCTGCGGCTACTCACCATTTTGGGGGTCTTGTGGCTCATGTGGGCTTGCCTGGGGTCAGCCAGTGAGTGACAGGTGTGTGAGTACTGGCTGTGTTTTAAAGCACTGAATCAGTGTTGTCTGTATTGCAAATAATACTGGTTCTGTAAAATGTTGCATTTAAACTTCACAGGGATGACCTTGGGAGGCCAGCCTCCCCTTATCGGCGGCAGAACGGCTGCACTGAATTAGAAAGCGGCCACGAAGAACTAAGGAGGACTTTCTCCGTGAGGTTATGATGCACTCCACCGCTGGGAAACAGGAATTGAAGGAGTGGCGGGACAGCGAGAAGAGGGACCGAAAAGAGAAGGCGGCACGCCAGAATGAAGCCACGGACCGGCTCTTAAACATTATGGAGCGCCAAGCGGACACGCTCCAGGCGATACTAGCTCTTCAAACTGAGCAGTTCCACACCCGCCCTCCCCTGCAGCCACTGTCACAAAACTCTTTCCCATGCACTCCCCAGACACCGCCAACACACGGTTATCAACCTCCTGGCTCCAGTCTGTACCCACTGCATTCCACTCCTCCCCCGTCACAGTCCAGCAGTGTGGACTCCCACTACCCACTGCACTCAACACCCATCCCTCTGCAGTTTGGGCCTGCTGAAGTACAGCACCCGTTGCATTGTATTCCAAAGGAGAAGACTGGGTATGATCCCGGGACATACACAAATCTGTAGCCATCCCGGGACCCCTCCTTCTCTGGAGACCTTCCCTTCCCCCATCCCCATCCCTGCTGATGTATTTTTGTCGTTTGACTCTCTCCTCCAGTTGTTGTCTTTTAATAAAAGAATTGTGTTGGTTTGAAAGCAATCTTTATTCTGTTAAGTGAAAGCAAAAAGAGCATTGCAAAGCAACATGCAATTATGTTAAACCCCCTTACTGCATCATGTGCACCAGTCACCTCCTAGCATTACAAGCACTGCACTCCCGAGCATAGCAGCACATATTAGTGGCTTTCAGCTCCAAATTGCTGCCTCAAGGCATCCCTGATCCTCATGGCCCCGTGCTTTGCCCCTCTGATAGCCCTGGTCTCTGGCTGTTCAAACTCAGCCTCCAGGCACTGAGCCTCTGCCGTCCAGCCCTGAGTGAAGCTTTCACCCTTCCCTTCACAAATATTATGGAGCGTACAGCACGCTGCTATAAGCATAGGAATATTGTCATCGGCCAGGTCCAGCTTCCCATACAGGCATCGCCAGCGGGCTTTTAAACGGCTAAATGCACACTCAACAGTCATTCTGCACTTGCTCTGCCTGTTGCTGAACCGCTCCTTGCTGTTGTCAAGTTGCCCCATGTATGGCTTCATAAGCCATGCCATTAAGGGGTAGGCAGGGTCTCCCAGGATCACAATGGGCATTTCGACTTCCCCTATGATGATCTTCTGGTCCAGGAAGAAAGCCCCTGCTTGCAGCTTCCTGAACAGGCCGGTGTTCTGAAAGATGCGTGCGTCATGCACCTTTCTGGACCAGCCTGCGTTAATGTCCGTGAAACGCCCACAGTGATCCACAAGTGCCTGGAGAACCACTGAGAAATACCCCTTACGATTAATGTACTCGGTGGCTAGATGGTCTGGTGCCAGAATTGGAATGTGCGTGCCATCTATCGCCCCTCCGCAGTTAGGGAAGCCCATTTGTGCAAAGCCATCCATAATGTCACGCACGTTGCTCAGAGTCATGATTTTCAGAGCAAGATGCGATTAATGGTCCTGCACACTTCCATCAACACGACTCCAATGGTCGACTTTCCCACTCCGAACTGGTTAGCGACCTATCGGTAGCAGTCTGGAGTTGCCAGCTTCCACAGTGCAATTGCCTTGTGCTTCTCCAGCAACAGAGCAGCTCTCATTCTCGTGTTCTTGTGCCGCAGGGCTGGGGCGAGCTCATCACACAGTCCCATGAATGTGGCTTTCCTCATGCAAAAGTTCTGCAGCCACTGCTCATCATCCCAGACATGCATCACAATGTGATCCCACCACTCAGTGCTTGTTTCCTGAGCCCAAAAGTGGCGTTACACTGTGGTCAGCACCTCCGTGAATGCCACAAGCAATCTTGTGTCATAGCTATTTCACACAGTGAGATCAATGTCGAACTCCTCTTGCCTTTGTAGTTTAAGGATTAACTCCACTGCCACTCATGACGTGTTGGTCAGAGCGAGCAGCATACTGGTCAGCAGTTCGGGATCAATTCCTGCAACCTGAAAGAGACAGGGCACGGAGTACACAAACTGTTGAAAGATGGCGCCAAATGTGGACAGAAGCACAGGGATTGCTGGGATACGAAGCAATGCATCACTAAGAGGAGATATGATTGAGATCTATAAAATCATGACTGGTGTAGAGAAAGTAGATAAGGAAGTGTTGTTTACTACTTCTCATAACACAAGAACTAGGGCTCACCAAATGAAATTAATAGTCAGCAAGTTTAAAACAAATAAAAGGAAGTATTTCTTCACACAATGCACAGTCAACCTGTGGAACTCCTTGCCAGAGGATTCTGTGAAGGCCAAGACCATAACAGGGTTCAAAAAAGAACTAGATAAATTCATGGAGGACAGGTCCATCAATGGCTATTAGCCAGGATGGGCAGGAATGGTGTCCCTAGCCTCTGTTTGCCAGACACTTGGAATAAGCGACGGGATGGATCACTTGATGATTCCCTGTTCTGTTCATTCCCTCTGGGGCACCTGGCACTGACCACTGTCGGAAGACAGGATACTGGGCTAGATGGACCCGTGGTCTGACCTAGTAGAGCCATTCTTATGTTCTTATCACTGGGCATTGGGCCTGGACCCAGGATGCCCCACGACCCCCTCCGCCTTCCCACAAGTCTTAGCGGCAAAAGAGAAAGGTGCTCTGTGGGATAGCGCTGCAAGTGCCGCAAGTGTGAACACACTATTGCGCAGGCAGCTGTCAGTGTGAACATACAACAGCGGTTTTCCTTCTGCGCTCTCTGAGCAGCGCTGTAACTGCCGGCGTTGTAACTTTGCCAGGGACTAACTTTGCCCTTAGTCAGGTGGCTTAACCACAGGCTATCCTTCGTCTCCAAGGACATTGCTCAAAACAAGGCCGAGGCATTAATTCAGCAAAGCACTTAAGCACGTGCTAAAAGCTAAGCACGTGGCTGAATCAGGAGCTACATTATTTGGTGCCAATTATTTGCCCAACTCTGTCTCTGAGCCATCTAAGCCTGCTCTACTGCCCACAAACACCTGCAAAGCATCCGATGCATTGTCCATATAGCTCTGAGATCGCACAATACCCCAGCCTCCTGTCCAAAACATCTAAAGCCTTCCGCACGAAGCATCCGCTTGAAAAGCTGCCTGGCTCGTGCTTGCTTTGTTTCCCTACCCGTGCCCATATTGATTTAAATGATAGGTTTGCTGCAGGCACGCTGTAACTCTGGTGAGCGTATCCCTAGAAATAACACAGTTTAGCAGTGGGAGGTCTGGGGTTTGAGCGGAGTGAACAAACATGCAAGGACTGAGAGCTGCTTTGTGGAAGCCAAACAATGCTGTCCAAGGAAAATCAAACATGAATAAAGCTTTCCAGCCCAGAGGTACTTATCAATATCAGGCTGGCTGCATATTTCCTGATGCATCAGATGGGAAGGAAAGGGATTTTTTTTATTTTTTTTTGACACCACCGGGCCCCTCTCTTGAAAGTCACAGGACGACAAAACCTTTTCTTTGCTTGAACCAAGGTGCGGGCTGCACTCTGCATAATGGCCTCTCCTGGAACTCTAACGAGCTGCCACAGTGCTGGAGCAATTAGGTTCCACTTTGGGCAGGGTGATTCATGCTTCAATAAATTCAATTTCAACAAGGCATAATTATGGTGAGTCACATAGTCACGGATTAATCACGGCACCTCCCATTTAGCAGTCAAAACAGTCGAGGGATCCAAAGAGGCTGTTTGCTGCCCCTGCAAATGATGAAGAGGGGCAAGATTTCTAATGGCTTGGCCCTGCTTTGGTGCTTCTGCGTTGTGTGTGGGTCTCCAGAGTTCTCCAGAAAGGGACCTCTCTGGGTTGCAGGTAAATGCGTGTTTCAGGCCCTAGCATGGACTTCCCCTGTTACTATCTGCTTGAGGCCTGAATCTGAGACACACTGAACAGCACAAACCCAGTGACCTCAGCAAGGACCCCAGAGTCTCCTGCTCGGGGCTGATCACTCTTGGACTTCAGGGACGATGCTCAGCACCTTGCCTGATTGGGCCCCTGATCGGTCACATTAAAACTCAAGCACTGGGAGTTCTTCTGTGGACCTACTTTTCCAGGACTGCTCCCTAGGTCTTCATCACTGCTGGCTTGGGTGCATCAAAAGTGGCCAGGCAACCAGACATGATAACCAGCCAGTGGAATTCAGTGCTGGACTCCTGCACAGATGTGATGCAGGCCAGTACCCTCATAGTCCATAGGAAACAGCCTTAGGTGGTCATTCCTAAGGAAAAAGCAACAGAGTCTCCTGTGGCACCTTTAAGACTAACAGATGTATTGGAGCATAAGCATCCGATGAAGTGGGCATTCACCCACAAAAGCTTATGCTCCAATACATCTGTTAGTCTTAAAGGTGCCACAGGACCCTCTGTTGCTTTTTACAGATCCAAACTAACATGGCTACCCCTCTGATACTTGATTCCTAAGGAAGTCTCTATAGTCCACCGACATAGCAAGCGCCCATGCTAAGATGGGGGGAAGGGATAGCTCAGTGGTTTGAGCATTGGCCTACTAAACCCAGGGTTGTAAATTTAATCCTTGAGGGGGCCATTTAGGGAACTGGGACAAAAATCTGTCTGGAGATTGGTCTTGCTTTGAGCAGTGGGTTGGACTAGATGACCGCCTTCCAACCCTGATATTCTATGATTTAAAGATCATTGCAGCTGGATGTCACTCTTTGCCTCCCTTTTACACTTGCCACAAACACGAACAGGTAAATTCCACCTTTGTGATCAGGGAATTTGCAGCTGACCTTTACCATCCACTGGGTAAGGATGTGTTTCCATATGCTGCAGCCCAACTCATTCTATGCAACCAGCTCAGCTTGCACTGCAGCTGCATTAATTAATGGAATCGTTTTTCTTTACATGCCTCACCGTTGTCCAAAGTGATCTGAAAAGCTGTTGGAGGAGGGGGAGGGGAGGGGGAGGTGAGAAGGGGCTGACAAGAGGAGGTTGGTTCTTTGATGTTAAGCTTTATTCCAAACCGAATCTGTATTAAAACTTCATGAGCTGCAGTTTACATCCTTGTGTACGCTGTGAGTTTTCCCTAGATTTCAATTTTGTTTCAAAACTTGGCTGTGGGATCTGGGAAGTGGGTGGGGGTGTTGATGGAGATGACTGCAAAGTAACGTTGTCAGCAAACTAATAAAAACCTTCGAATAAAAGCTTTCAATGGCAAAGACAAGATTCCTTTCATCTCTCCCCCTTTCACAACTTGATTCTTTATTCATTTTTGCAACAACAGATTAACTTGTTCCAAGGCACAAAGAGATATTCCTGCTGCATGACACAACCATTAGAAATCCACCTCTCTGCCCCTTGAAGGTTACAAAGGTTCTAACAAAATAAACAGGACTCTAAACCAACCGGTCAGGGCCAAATTGTGGGGGTGCTGGGGAGATGTGTAAAGACAGGGGGGCTCTGCACTAACCACAATTCCCAGCAGCACTGCAGAGGGTTACATGTTACTAATTGTGTGTGTGTGTGTGTGTGTGTGTGTGTGTGTGTGTGTGTGTGTGTGTGATCCCTCTTTTTTAAGTGGATGATCAACAGCGTATCTTTGCAGTAGAACAGTTTTTATATGGGGGTCAACTGGAAAGTAGGGGGCTGTCTTGCCATGCCCAAGTTTGAGTTTAGTGTTACTGAGGTTGTCAGCTCTTTTTGTTCTGTGTTTGTACAGCGCCTGGCACAGCGGGGTCATGATCCATGACCCCAATACCAATCAATAACATCACGTGTCACTGTCCACAGTTGCCCTGATCTTTCAGCGATGGCATTCTTGTGTAGTCAGCATTAGGTACCATCATGACAGGCCCTTTAAACCAGAAAGACTGATTCCAATGGAAGTTTCTGACTAACTGTTCGCTGCACTGCCGGCAGCTAGGAAGGGCACTGACGCATCCCCAGAAAACAGGGCTGTCCCTGCTTCTGCTCCGTGATCCAGTCCCCTTCAGCATGGACCTTGCATGCACGGTGCAAAATGGCGCCCCCTTTGCACCCGTGGGGATATTGGACAAAATCACATCCAGTTTTATATCGGTACCGGACAGGGACAAACCTTAAATATAACAGAACTGTCTTAAAACCGGGCAAATGACCAGCCTACCCACAGCAAGACAGGAGTAGGGGTTTGATCCGAGCATTGTCATAGAATCACAGAATCATAGAATCTCAGGGTTGGAAGGGACCTCAGGAGGTCATCTTGTCCAACCCCCTGCTCAAAGCAGGACCAATCCCCAACTAAATCATCGCAAGCCCAAGAGTCACATCTGCTCCACGGATTGTGTCTTTATCCACAGCCCCCGAAGATTACTCACAACAAGCTTATTAAACTCTCACATGCACGGTAAGATATGCCACCCAGCACGAGGCTGTACGCTGACATCCCCGCTTTAATGGCATCTGAGCTGCAGATACAAAGGCACGGTTCCAGGAATGGTGGTGCAACTCCAGCCAACTCATCTGTTTTCCATTGCGGATGGTGCCAGGATGGGATATCTCCAACGAAAACGCCAGTGCTACAAGGAGGTGATAGTGGTAAATTCAGTAGATGGAGCTGTTCTCCCTGCTTTAATACTGAATCAATGTCACAATGTGGAGTTGGAAGCGGGGTGCTGATCTGGTGTCAGCCAGAGGGAATGTAAAACAGAAGAGGTGTAAACCCAAGTATTTAAACAAAGTTCATTGTCCCTTGCTGAGCTCCTCCTCCCATTCCCTCTTCATTTTGTGTGCTAAATATTGGTGTTAGGTTGCTGTGCACTAATAAACAGAGGCCGTATTCCACCCCAGAGACAACTGCATGTCAGCTCTGATTCCTAGATACAGAGTCAGATCATGAAAATCCCTTGCTTAGGGGGGAAAAATCCCTTTGAAGTCAATTGGACTTCAGAGGGGAGTTTTGCCTGATGGGGCCTGTAGTTTGTAAAGCCCTTTGGGATCCCGTCCAGGTCAAAGGCATTGAAAGCCATGCTCCATGCTGCTGAAGTTGGAGAGCTTGCGGTACGCATCACTGGGCCCCTTCTACACACTAGTACCAAAAGAACAAACAGTCCTGCAAAAATATTACAAAACTCTTCCATTGGCACCATGTGGTCAATGTCATTATGACCACTTGTGTTTTGCTCAGATTCCATTTCATTGGCTTCCATTGCCTTTTTCCTCTCTCCTCTCTCTCTCTGTCTTCT
Source organism: Emys orbicularis (assembly GCF_028017835.1). NCBI lineage: Eukaryota > Metazoa > Chordata > Testudines > Emydidae > Emys > Emys orbicularis. The sequence continues at coordinate 3,411,679 of NC_088693.1, forward strand.
ATGAGACGCATTTTCTTTTCCTCATATTGCATTGAATGGCTGTGTATCCCTGGAGGTTCAAAGTGCTGAGGAGTAGGCAGAGATCAAAAGAGTCTCTCTGCTTTGAACAGATTATTCCTGGCCTCGGATCAAGAACGGCAAGGTCCATCCATCCATCTTATTCAAACAGCTTTTCAAACCGGTCACCCAACCCTTTTTGGATTTTGCTTCTCTTTCAACTTTATATGGCATGCAGAATTCTTCGATTTTGCCTGCTAAAGCATGGCATTGAATTCTTCTCTAAAACAAATGAACGTTCATATTTGTCACAGCTTCGAACTGAACATCTATGGGGTTTTTGGTCCTGCTTAATCTCTCCCTGGACCAAATTCCCTCATTTACACCACAGAACAACTCCTTTGATTATACCTTAACTCATTGACCACAATGGAGAATTGTGGCTAAAAATCCCAATGCAATGCTTTGAAAATATAACTCTTTGGATATCTTGGAGACCAAAATAGCTGCAAAAAAGGATGTGATATTCATCCAATATGCCCAAGAGAGACACAGTGTATTTAGGATGTATATTATATACCAGGATGTAAGTGAAGAAAGGAAAATTTCATATGAGACTATCAGAAAATAATTCCAAATAGGAAAGTATGTTAAACTATGGAATAATGTCTCAGTTGAAGCAGTGGAAGATACCATCAATCGATTATTGTATAAATGGAGTGGAGAAAGCTATAGAATATACTGTACTCGGTAATAGAAAAAATTATAAACTCAAAAAAGTAGAGAAGGACGAGACCAATTCAGACAAACTCTCATGGCTCTATTCCATCCAAACTATGCAGAATTGTTTCCATCAGTTCCAGGTATTGTAGTGTCCTCATTGAGAAAGCACATGAGTTGTCAGCCAACCTTGTTTTTTTCTTTTGTATTAGATGGCAAATGTTCACACGGCTAAATCTAAATCACAGTGCTAGAGGAAGGTGATCAGGAACAGTGAACATGGATTCACCAAGGGCAAGTCATGCCTGACCAACCTGATTGCTTTCTATGATGAGATAACTGGCTCTGTGGATATGGGGAAAGCAGTGGATGTGATATACCGTGATTTTAGCAAAGCTTTTGATATGGTCTCCCACAGTATTCTTGCCAGCAAGTTAAAGAAGTATGTATTGGATGAATGGGCTATAAGGTGGATAGAAAGCTGGCTAGATCGTCGGGCTCAACAGATAGTGAGCAACGGCTCAATGTCTAGTTGGCAGCAGAGTGCCCCAGGGGTTGGTCCTGGGGCTGGTTTTGTTCAACATCTTCATTAATGATCTGGATGATGGGATGGATTATCCTAAGCAAGTTCTCGCATGCCACTAAGCTGTGGGGAGAGGTAGATATACTGGAGGGTAGGGATAGGGTCCAGAGTGACCTAGACAAATTGGAGGATTGGGCCAAAAGGAATCTGATGAGGTTCAACAAGGACAATTGCAGAGTCCTGCACTTAGGAGGGAAGAATACCATGCACTGCTACAGGCTGGGGACTGACTGGCTGAGTAGCAATTCTGGAGAAAAGGACCTAGGGATTGCAGTGGATGACAATCTGGATATGAGTCAACAGTGTGCCCTTGTTGCTAAGAAGGCTAACGGCATATTGTGCTGCATTAGTAAGAGCATTGCCAGCAAATCGAGGGAAGTGATTATTCCCCTCTATTCGGCACTGGTGAAGTCACATCTGGAGTACTGCATCCAGTTTTGGGACCCCCCACTGTAGAAAGGATGTGGACAAATTGGAAAGAGTCCAGCGGAGGGCAACGAAAATGATTAGGGGGCTGGGACACCTGGCTTACGAGGAGAGGCTGAGGGAACTGGGCTTATTTAGTCTGCAGAAGAGAAGAGTGAGGGGGGATTTGATAGCAGCCTTCAACTACTTGAAGGGGGTTCCAAAGAGGATGGAGCTCGGCTGTTCTCAGTGGTGGCAGATGACAAAACAAGAAGCAATGTCCTCAAGTTGCAGTGGGGGAGGTCTAGGTAGAATATTAGGAAAAACAATTTCACTAGGAAGGTGGTGAAGCACTGGAATGGGTTCCCTAGGGAGGTGGTGGAATCTCCATTCTTAAAGGTTTTTAAGGCCTGGCTTGACAAAGCCCTGGATGGGATGATTTAGCTGAGGTTGGTCCTGTTTTGAGCAGGGGGTTGGACTAGATGACCTCCTGAGGTCCCTTCCAACCCTAATCTTCTATGATTCTATGATCTCCAGGGAATAAAAACTGCCTTACTGATGTTTAGATTGCGTATCATGTACATGTATATGAATGTCAATCTTTATTTAACCAACAGACCAATGAATTATTAAAATCAAGTTTGGTTCAGTAACACCAAATATTTTCAGTATCTAGCCTTCCCAAACCTCTGAGGAGGAGTAGCAGGGAAGATTTAATTGTTTGCAAGTACAGTGGCTGGTAGAGAGTTGGAGGATCTTTATATGGAGATTCCCCATTTTAATAATAGAAAGATTATTATATGAACTCAAGGATGGACATTTAAAAGAAGTCTGATTCTTTGGGCATTTCTGGGACAGATTGCCATAAAATTGCAACAGAAACACATTTTGCTGTAATCAAATATATGACAACCCATTGAAATAGCGAAGAGATAAAAGAGTTAGAAGATAAGGGATTGTATACATTGCTGGAGTTAAAAGATCAGCTTTGACACCTCAGTGTTAGAGCAAAGGAGGAGGAAACAAAACAACTAAAGTTGAGATATAATTCAGCAAGAGTATGCTGAAAAATTAAACGTGTTTGAAAAAGATTTAGGAAAGCATGAAGGAAATTATGAGCCAAACCCCAGTGAAAAAATTCTCATCTCAGCTTCGGAAAAACAGAACTGGTTTCAAAAAAGGCCTTTAAAGTAACAGACCAGATTTGCTGCCCTGACCAAAAGGACAGGTTAAGATGAAGCATTTTGGCTTATCAGATTGAAAGCGGGATTTGAAAGGCCAAATCTGAGTGAGTGGCATTGCAGCCTAGCACACGGGGTCACGGCACCACTCATTCAGTGAAGTTTGCCCTGGCCATTCCTTCCATTATAATGGGGGATGGACGGCCAAACCTGAGCGGCGCTGGGTCCCACGCGCTAGGTTGCAGTGCCTGGAGCAGGGAGTTGGGTCCAGTCCTGTGGAACAAGAGATATGCTATGAAATGAATGTGAGGCAGGCTTGCTCTGCAACCCTCCGCCACCCCAGGACCTCTCCCCCCCACTCCCAGCAAGACCCAACCCCCACTTCAGGGCCTCCCAGGATAAAATGAAACAAAATGAAATTCCCCCAAATCAAAAGGAAAAAATATAAAAAATGCAAAGAATTTTACAGGGCTCTCAAGATAATGATCAGGTAAGGTCAGATAGATAAGCTCACCAATGTATAGAAAGGATGCGGAGAAACTGGAAAGAACCCAGAGGCGAGCGACGAAGATGATCACAGGGATGGAATGCAAGCCATGGGGGCAAAGGCTGAAGGAACTTGGTATGTTTAGTTTGGAAAAGAGAAGTTTAAGGGGGGACATGATAGCGGTCTTCTAATACTTGAAAGGCTGCCATAAAAAAGATGGAGAAAAGTTGTTCTCTTTTACCACAGAGGGCAGGACAAGAGGCAATGGGCTCAAACTACAGCACAGCAGATTAAGATTAAATCTCAGGAAAAACTTCCTAACTGTAAGAATAGTGGGACAATAGAACAGACGCCTAAGGAGGTCATGGAAGCTCCATCACTGGAGGTTTTCCAAAGGAGGCTGGATAGTCATCTGTCTTGGATGGGTTAGACCCAAGAAATCTTGCATCTTGGCAAGGGGTTAGAAGAGATAACCCTTGCAGTCCCTTCCAACCCTATGGTTCTATGAGTCTATCATCATCTCCCCAGGACAAGCTCTAGAAAGCTTGAAGAGTTACTGGAAACAGAAGATGGGCTTGATCTGGAAGCTGCCAATGGAACTGAAATCCCTCACCAAGGATGGATTGAAGTCTAGATCCAATTAGGTAAAGATGGCAGCCTCTTGACTGTTCCTGTGCTCGTCAGTCCACTCAGATTAGAGAATTTGATCATTGGCTACAACATTAGTAAGGAGCTAGTCAAACACCACTGCTGTGGATCAGCTGATGAAGCACCAGCACCTGGCCTCACTGGCCATATAGAATGTGTATTTCCTCTTGTGGGTATGGCAGGTGTGGAAGCTCTGTGAGAACTTCATCAGAAACAAATTCAGACAGCTTGTGCATGCTTATAGTGGGGAGAAGGGATGTAATTAGCCCCAAAATAAAAATGGCTAATGTAATACAATGGGCATATGCAGGCATGGAAACTGCAAGTTGAACAGCAAAGTTTGTGCCTGAAGATTTGGACATAAAATCGACTAGTTAAATTACCGAAAGTAACATCTTGCCAGATAAATAATCCTTTCACTAATAAATCGAAACAGGACATAATTTTGAAGAGACAAGCTGTGCTGGAAATTTTACAGCAGATTAAATTGGAAATTCTAGTGGATACGCAGAGAATATAACCCTTTCAAGTGGCGTCGGTGTCCAAAGAGAGAGGTGGTACAACCAAGGATCGAGGACTATGTCAACAAAGACAGGGAACAGTCTCTAAGCAGAGGGGATGATTGAGAGCTGTCTGAACCAGGGCCGCCCAGAGGATTCAGGGGGCCTGGGGCAAAGCGGGGGAGTGGACATAAAAAAAGGGGCCACCCGCTGCGGTGCTTGTACTCACCGGGCGGCGCTCCGAGTCTGTGGCGGTGGCAGGTCCTGCACTCGCTCCACGTCTTCGGCAGCACTGAAGGACCCGCCACCGAAATGCCGCCAAAGACCCAGAGCAACTGAAGGGCCCGCCGCTGAAGTGCCGCTGAAGACCCGGACCGCTGCCAGGTGAGTAGCCAGGGCTCGCGGGGCTCGGGGCAAATTGCCCCACTTGCCCCTCCCTCTGGACGGCCCTGGTCTGAACCATGAGTAGACCTGGGCCATTTATTAGATGCATAGGAAAATGGCTCAACAAATGTTACAAGAGGAGTCCAAAGCCTACTCCAGAGATTACAGAGACACGGGACAGAGCCTCACTCTGCTGAGGCACATCCAGTTGTTCAACCAGCAACCCATACAAAAGATTTATGGTACATCTGACACTAAACTGGGAGGAGTGGTAGATACACTGGAGGGAGGGATAGGATACAGAGGGACCTAGACAAATTAGAGGATTGGGCCAAAAGAAACCTGATGAGGTTCAACAAGGACAAGTGCAGAGTCCTGCACCTAGGATGGAAGAATCCCATGCACTGCTACAGACTAGGGACTGAATGGCTAGGTAGCAGTTCTGCAGAAAAGGACCTAGGGGTCACAGTGGACGAGAAGCTGGATATGAGTCAACAGTATGCCCTTGTTGCCAAGAAGGCTAACGGCATTTTGGGCTGTATAAGTAGGGGCATTGCTAGCAGATCGAGGGACGTGATCATTCCCCTCTATTCGACATTGGTGAGGCCTCATCTGGAGTACTGTGTCCAGTTTTGGGCCCCACACTACAAGAAGGATGTGGAAAAATTGGAAAGAGTCCAGCAGAGGGCAACAAAAATGATTAGGGGGCTGGAGTACATGACATATGAGGAGAGGCTGAGGGAACTGGGATTGTTTAGTCTGCAGAAGAGAAGAATGAGGGGGGATTTGATAGCTGCTTTCAACTACCTGAAGGGGGGTTCCAAAGAGGTTGGATCTAGACTGTTCTCAGTGATACCTGATGACAGAACAAGGAGTAATGGTCTCAAGTTGCAGTGGGGGAGGTTTAGGTTGGATATTAGGAAAAACTTTTTCACTAGGAGGGTGGTGAAGCACTGGAATGGGTTACCTAGGGAGGTGGTGGAATCTCCTTCCTTAGAGGTTTTTAAGTCAGGCTTGATAAAGCCCTGGCTGGGATGATTTAGTTGGGGGTTGGTCCTGCTTTGAGCAGGGGGTTGGACTAGATACCTCCTGAGATCCCTTCCAACCCCGATATTCTATGATCTCAGTGACAAATCTGCTATATAAAGAGGCAAGAGAATATCTGCAATGTCTCCTACACAGGGAATATTCACAAAATCCAAGTCATCCTATTCATCACCTGTGGTATGCATTAGGAAAAGAGATAGTAGTCTAAAACTTTGCGTACATTATCACAAATTGAGCAGAAAACCCATACCAGACAGATGACCCATCCCTTGAAGCAAGATGTTCTGAATGGATTAGGGGAAAATCTTGGTTCTCTGGCTTAGATCAAGGAAAAACCTACCCTCAAGGTTGCATGGCTGAACAAAGCAGTCACCTCCCAGCCTTCATTTCTTCCTGGGATCTGTATGAATGGGCTAAAATCCCATTCGTTTTACTAAATGCCCTGCTGCCTTCCAGCGGTGCAGGGAAGAGTCCCTTGTGGAATTTAGGGATGAGGTGTGTAATACATATCTGGACAAGTTCCTTGTGTACAGTGCCACTTTTGAAAAAAACATGTGGAGAACGTAAGGAGAGTATTGCAACAGTTACAGAAACATGGGATTACGTTACAGACTTTGAAAAGTGAGCTCTTTGACAGGGAGATGTACCTGTGAAAGGTGGTGTCTGCTGAAGCTTTTAAGTAGGATGTAGCCAACACGTTGGCTGGTTTTGCTCTTGCAAAGATACTTCCAAGCACCATAGGGGAACTTCACAAGCTGAAGGGTCTCAAACATGGGTCTGCAGGAGAAGCCACGCTCCCACCCTCCATCTGGCAGCCTGCTAATGCTTGCCTACCTGGGACCTACGGAGCCCAGCCCCAGTTTGAGGCTCCAGCTCTGCAGTCCTATAAGCGGAGTCCCAGAGCAGCTGATTGGCCTGCTGGCACCTGCACCTGCTCCCCTGGCTTGATTTCCTGACATCCTGACTGGGTGTGACTCCCAGCATCTGAGTTGTGGTTCTGAACTCCAGTTTGTCTCCTGAATCTGACCTCCTGGTATCCTGACCCTACTTACTCCTGTCATGTGACTACAACTCTGGCTCTGACTACCAGGTATGGCCATCCAAAACCCGGCCATGGCCCTCTCTTCCTCTCCTCACAATGTCCCACGTTCATCCTAGGTGACTTCAACGCTTTGCTGCTGACTGATTTGACTCTTTAGTTCCATGTTTTCCCCACCCTCATGTCTATTTTTGACCTGAAGCTTTGGTTCACCTCTTCCACTCATCAAAATGGCCATTCACTTGACTTGGCCTTCAACAAGCATGGCTTTCTCTCCATTCATGCTGAGAGAGTGAAGATCAACTACACTATGCTGGGTATGAGAAACCCTGAGACCACTGTCAGAAACATTTTTATCCACGTCTGGGGAATGAAGATGTTGTTGATCCTACCACTTGGAAACTGCTGATCAGTTGTTGAAAGACATGAATGCCAAAATGAGACCATGAAACCAGTAGTGTACAAAGAGCACCAGCACAATCCACGGATACTGGAGGTTGTCCAGCGAGAGAGAGAAGAGCCTCAAAGACACTGACATATGAATGTTTTGGGACACCTCCTTATCAGTGTCTGGTCTGGTGAAAACCAAATGGGGTTGTCCTCATGTTTGTCACATGGCATACCAAGTATCTATTTCTGAACCATCTCTTGAATTCTATCCAAGATTGATGTATCATCGGTAAAAGAAGTGATATTGCCTTAGTAAGATTTGCATATTTTTCTAAATACAAGCGTTATAGTTTTGGATTTATTTTCATTATTTACTAGATGCTTTTTTCTAAATAGCTTGTCATATGCCCAGTGACATGGTTGCACCATAGACCCTCTGGGATAAGTCAAATGGTCCTAATGGTATATTTTGTTAATAGAAATCTCAGGGTGACATTAAATTTATGTGGGGGGAGTATAGCACTCATAAATTAATATGTATTCATGAGTATTTTAATATGAATGAGAATTTTTTGTTTAAGATCTGGTTGGAATGTCAGGATTATTTTCCTGCACCCTGTCCCTGTCCCTCTGCTGAAGGTGTCAATTGGGACCTTGAGTAAGGTATGGTCCCTGTTGAGTTTGGTGTGCTCCAGGGAAACTCAGCAGAAGTGGGGCTTATGCAAAGCTATATGTTTGGGCATGTGGTTACTAAGTTTAATAAAACTCCAGTTTTCAAACAGTCCCTGGACTGAGAGTATTATGGTTGCGGTTATGACTGGTCTTTCCAAAGCTTCTAATTCATCCGTCACTTCTAGTGATAATTTCTTTAAGATGATAAATGAGTACTATCAGTCAGTATTAATGCTTGTGTGGTGACTCGTTTCTTAGGCACTGTCTGGATTCCATAAAATGAGTTGGGTTTTTTTTTAACTCCTCAAAGTAGATTTCCCCCTCCCCACCCGCCCCCTTTCCCCCTTGGTCCCCAGGAACACGCGCATGTTGGATCATTGGCCTTATCTTTTAGAGATTAAGTTTCATTCTGTGTGCTGTCCGTTTACCTAGCAGATTAAAAAGTACTAGTTATTTGCAATAGCACTGAGGAAGTCAATATTTGCACCTTAGTGTTACAACCTTTCCACTCCCTAAGGTTTTGCAGGCAGTGGCAGTAGGCTGCCAGAGATTGTTTTTGTCGGGGATCCAAGTCTAGGATGTATTTTAGAATGAGCGTGCTTAGATTCAGTTTAGTTTTAGGCTTGTGTGGGGTTCAATCCTGCAAGGTGCCAAGTGCCCGCAAGATCGAACTGTGGCTTAGAAGGCATATGTTGCCCAGCACGGCAAAACCTCTTCATACTCTGCTCAATGCCCTGCAAGATCTCACCCAAGTCCCCAAACAAGAGGTAGTTTGGGATTATTTTATCAATAGGCATCACGAGGGCAGTCTCATGTTTAAATACCAGTTTCTCACTTAGGATCCAATCTTGCAGGCCTCATCCAGGCCGACCTCCCATTAAGATCAATGGTAGCTTAGCCAGTGTAAAGAACACTGGATTTGGCTTTCACAACGTACTGCAGTCCCAGCCAATGTTCATTTCAGATTTGTCAAACAAGTGTTTGCATTTTTGTTTGGCTTTTGCCTTTCAATAAGGAAAGATGTGGGAGGGTAGCTGGGGTTTTGAGTCTCTCTGAAAGTTTCGGTTAGTACGGGTCACTGCACGGTGAGATTGAGAGAACACAGGAAGAAAGTGGGAATCAGTTGCTGTTGTCTAACATGCTGGTCAGTTTATGTTATGTATCTTACCAACCCCAAATGTTCAAAAGTGAGTCAGGCCCCCCCAAAATCACAACTGTGTTTAAAATCTCATGATTTTATGCTGTTTTGGAGTTGCCTTTCCCCCTTCCACGTTAGGGTCATGCTTTCAAGATTCTCTAACCATGAAGCCTAGAAACTTTTTTCAAAATAAAAGCTTAACTCTCACATGGTCACATGACACCAGAAGCTGGGGCTTAAAGGTAAACACCAAATGTGAGACTTGACAAAAATCACATGAGTTGACAACACTGGCAGAGGAGTGGAATAAAGAATAAGACATAAGCTTCTGTGGTTCTTTGGTTCTGTGGTTCTTTGTATCAAGTTTTAAAAATAAGCCAAATTCTTTCCTTGCAGAATTCTACTGAATTATACCAGCACAAAATTTGACCCAAAACCTTATACAACAATATTGTAAAAAAATACGGTCAGGTGAACTGGTTTGGATAACTAAACCAACCCCTAACTTTGCTCAGAAACTAAACTGAAATTTTGTTGAGACTCAGACAGCTTTGTCGAATTCTCATGGGCCTTTGCACTTCCTGGTTCAATGAGATCCTGAGGGCTGAACCTCTGTGAGGAAGTTTATACGTGCAGGCCCAGAAGGAAGCATTGTTAGGAGTCTCATGGGAAAGTTTGTTCTTACAAGATCTCCAAGCCCAGTTTTGTGACTGAAGAATTTTGGACAGTTTGGATGAGTTTCTATAGTGGCCTCCAGGTAGGTTGTCAGTAGAGTGGGTAGAACCTGGAACCTCTGGATCTAAGAGCATGAATCTCTATAGCATGAACTTGAAAGATTATATGCACTCATGAGCTTCTGTATGGTCCAGCCACTAGAGAAGGACAGAACCACATTGAGTAAGTGTGGGTTACACTTGAAATTTTTTTGGGGGGGGAAGGGCGAGGGGGCGCTTATCTAAATCAACCATCAGAACCGTTATTCAAATTCTCCCATTGCTAGGGTGACCTCTAGCCATTGTCCTGAGGATTTTAAAGCCAAGTTTGTTGTTTGAACTAATATAACCACTGTTCCACCAAGATCTCTATTGTGAGGTATTCTCCCCCAGAGGTCTTGGAAATCTACTGCAGATTTGAATAGTCTATTTAACCTTTTCTGACATTTAAAAGAAAACAGAAAGCAACTCCTTGCCAGATAAAAGTGAGCTAAAGGAGCCAGTCTAGTTCACGTCCAACTGGATGAAGAAACGCTACTCAAATTCCTTCCATTTTACACACAGTTAGTCATGAAATTGTTGAAGAGAGGAGAAGAAAGAAGACAATAAAACAGCTTTATTGTTACAGCTGAAGCGAGCCTTTGGGTAACTGTCAGCAACGAAGCATCTAGAGAGCATTTGTACCATTTCATATTATTAAGGTTTAAGGGTGGGATTGCAAACTGTAAAAGACTATTGCAGAGCTGTTCAGAAATTTACAGCTCACATTGTGACTAAGCACAAGGGAAGTCTTTTTCTTTGTGTTTAACGAGTACGCAACACGCAGCCCAGTTTTGTTCCGCTGAAGTGTATAAAACTAGGAGTGCCAGAAAGAAGTGAAAATTGAAACTCTCATAAACATTTACTATTTCTCGCTCCAGTAACTTTGCTTTTGTACAATTTATTTACCTCTTTGGTCATGAAGAGTTGCGGATAGTGATAAAGAACTACTTCAAACGCTTTGTGGGCACATCGCATGCACACATACACACACACACACACACACGCATACAATGAAAAGATGGGGCTGGATTCACAGCTGGTTTCAATTGGTACAAGACAGTGGAGCTACGCTGATTTACACCAGCTGAGAATCTGGCCCAAGGGACAGCAACTTTTACAGACTAATAGAAGACCTAAATAATGAGTAAAACAAATGACTTTCAGTATCTGAAAGCTACCGGTTGGTTTGGAGCCCCCATGACCTGATGGTGTTCTCATCAGTAGACCAAATGCACTGGGAAGAGGAGAAATTCATTTCACCCTCTGAAAGTCCTGCACTTAGGATGGAAGAATCCCACGCACTGCTACAGACTAGGGACCGAATGGCTAGGCAGCAGTTCTGCAGCAAAGGACCTAGGGGTTACGGTGGACGAGAAGCTGGATATGAGTCAACAGTGTGCCCTTGTTGCCAAGAAGGCTAACGGCATTTTGGGCTGTATAAGTAGGGGCATTGCCAGCAGATCGAGGGACGTGATCATTCCACTCTATTCGGCATTGGTGAGGCCTCATCTGGAGTATTGTGTCCAGTTTTGGGCCCCACACTACAAGAAGGATGTGAAAAAATTGGAAAGAGTCCAGCAGAGGGCAACAAAAATGATTAGGGGGCTGGGGCACATGACTTATGAGGAGAGGCTGAGGGAACTGGGATTGTTTAGTCTGCAGAAGAGAAGAATGAGGGGGGATTTGATAGCTGCTTTCAATTACCTGAAAGGGGGTTCCAAAGAGGATGGATCTAGACTGTTCTCAGTGGTAGCAGATGACAGAACAAGGAGTAATGGTCTCAAGTTGCTGTGGGGGAGGTTTAGGTTGGATATTAGGAAAAACTTTTTCACTAGGAGGGTGGTGAAGCACTGGAATGGGTTACCTAGGGAGGTGGTGGAATCTCCTTCCTTAGAGGTTTTTAAGGTCAGACTTGACAAAACCCTGGCTGGGATGATTTAGTTGGGGATTGGTCCTGCTTTGAGCAGGGGGTTGGACTAGATGACCTCCTGAGGTCCCTTCCAACCCTATGATTCTATGAAAAAAGAATCAGATCCAACATATCTATCTTACACCAGAGTGTCTTGATTAACTTCAGTGGAGCCACTCCTGATTTGCATCAGTGTAAACAAGAAGAGCATCAGGCTCAAAGTGCCTAACACCTGCCAGGTGGGGGACATCTTGATTAAATGTAGATCTTGCAAACCAGCAGTCCCAAATACTTTCACTGGAAAGTTAGGAGTTACCTAGGTAAGGTCTTTCTCTGGCTCCTTTGATCCTTCCTATCCTGTTTAACCGATGTCTTTAGATCATGCTTCTCATTGTCGTAGTAGAGAGTTTGCTCTGCCAATAGTGATTAGATCCAAAGGTTTTGTGCTTTTACGTTTTGTCCTTGGAGTTGTAAAAAGGCTCTAAGCGCAGTTTGTAAAAGACCTTTACTTAAGAATTCATAGTCCCAGGATTAATGATGGTGGATTCTCACAAGGTGCAGCAGATGGGTTCGGCTTGGACCGGTATCTGAAAATTCAAAGGCCTATTTGAAACGTATGCGTCAAAAATGTTACTCTCAGTTATGATGGTGTGGGTCCACTGAAATCAGCGGGGTGACTGGTGTAACAAAGCAGAGTTTGACCCATTCTGTGAACCCCTTTGTCTACATGCACAAAGCAAATAATTACAGGAGGGCTTTTGTCCAAGATTCCCAGTGCTGATCTGTTTCACAGCAAGACTGGAAGAAATGAAGACAGTTTTCTTGCAATATTTTCAGATTTCTCACTTCCAGCTGAAACTAGAGCTGCATAAATTTTTTTTAATGGATTCCCCCCCCCCCTCAAAATGCCATGGATGCATAGATTATTTTAAGGCTAGAAGGGACCATTATGATGACCCACTCTGACCTATTGCATAACCCAGGACAGAGACATTTTAAACCTCAAAAAATAAAAATAAAAATGTAGGTTCAGTTTGAGGAAGAGAAAAGCTCAAGTCACAATATTCAGATCTCACCCAGATCTGTATGAAATGAGCAAGCAGGAAATGAGATGACGCTACTTTCAGAGCATCCTGCTGGAAATTTTAGAAACTGTAGTAAGGGAGATGGTATCAACAACAGACGAAGACTTGCTTTTATATAGTCTTTTCCTCTGAGAATGTCAAAGGACTATAAAGCCATTACACCCTGTCTTACACCTGTGTAAGCCATGAGTAACTCCAATGAAATCAAACTAGTATGAAAATAGTGAAAGGGGAGAGTATAGGCCCCTCGATTTTCACAAGACCCCCGACCTGTATTGTAGACATGGAGCGGCTGAGTGATTTCCAACCATCAGTGGCAGAACTAGCTCTGTTCATTTGGTCCCTGGGTCTAGTGGTCCCTCCCGCTAGGCTGGGGAAGGGGCCTTTAGAAGTGGGCGGACTTGTGCCCGCCCACCCCCCAGGTTTCCAATAAGACTACAGTCAGCAATGGCTGGTTGCTTCCCCACCGGGGAGTAGGGTGTCTCTCAGGATAGCTTCAGAGAACAGCTCCAAATTACACTCTATTATCTAGTCTTTTTATAACTGGCTTTTTAAAAATACATAGCTCTTAGTGCCCCCTACTGGGTCATCACTTCAGTAATTTACTTATCAATAAAACAACCCCCTACCCTTGATGATTCTCAGTAATTAGTTAAGCGACAGCGTTGGGGGGGGGGGTTAAAGATAAAGCCATTGGAGTTGTGGTGCTCTGAGTAGTTTAATGGAGTAGCGTGTGAACTGAGAGACAGACCAGAGGGAGTGTGTGTGTGTGTGTGTGTGTGGGGGGGGGGGGTTGGATAGAGAAGCTGGGAGTGAAAGAAGAATGCAGAAAGGTGAATTTCATCCCACGGCAGCATAAAGCCTATAATACCACTTGCACCTTAGGTCTAGGGCTAAAGAAGGAGTACCAGATCAAATCACAGTGCCAAATAAGCGCTGGCTGGCCAAGTGTTTTCTTTGTCCTCTTGAAAAACTGGGCTGCGAAATGATTTCCCGATGGGATGCTCTGGAGTGCGAGGGATGCAGGGATGGGGAGATTTGCAAAGGTGCTGAGAGACCAAAAGTATGGAGCTTTCCAAAACCCTATGGGAAGGTTGGGTGGACTCCCAGTGCAAGAAGACTCCCTGCCAAAAATGATAAGGAGTGCGGAAGGGCAAGCAAAGCAATTAGACATGTGATAAGTGGATGTTTCAGGGTCCGCACATGCCTTGGACCAACCTACCATAATATTTTTTTCCATGACCGCATGCCAGCAATATGCTAAGTATTTATTCCCTTTTTTCCCCTCCGGAGATGAAAAAGGGATTTTAAATGCATTTCTAATCCATTTAAAAAGAAAAAAAGTTTCTTACAAAGTTGTTACAGAGAAAGATGGGTTTGGACCAAAGTCTGGAGCTAAATTTTGAATCTGGAATCTGAATTTGCAGCTGCCTCTATCTCTCCCTAACGGGCAAAGCCAAACCCCTGGATTCTGGACTTTTGGGAAGTTGGGATCTGATGTGACCTCTGCAGCTCGGACTCATCCCTAGCTGTGGAGCATGCTCTTACATTATCTTTCCTTCATCTCTTAACCGTGATCTCTTCTCGGCCATCCTCTCGCTCAGCACAACATCTCTGTAAGGACAATCCTTCAGGCTGGGAATTCCACTCTCTGTATTGGTGGCTAGGCCAAGAGGAGCCTTGTCTAAGCAGTGTTTTGGAGAAGGAGTAGTAGGTAAGGATAGGAGGGGGTTGTTGGCAGATAGACCCCTAACTTTGAGACTGAGGGTGGGATCCTGGCCTGACTGAAGTCAATAGCAGAAGTCCCACTGACTTCAATCAGATCCAGATTTCATCCATATTTCACTCTCTCCCCCTTTAAATCACTGAAGAAAAAAAACCTTGTTTCTTCATCATTCTTTGCTTGTCTAGAGGAATTAGATGTTGACAACACTGATGTTTCTTCCCCCCTCTTTACTGCACCCTGACTGCTCCCAAAGAGGAACTGCCAAATACTGCTTCTTTCAGTAACAGACATCCTAGGGAACTCATTCTCTCTTTCTCAGGCTGCACAAACAGTTAGAGACAGCAATGCAGTTTCAATTAAAACCCACCCAGCAGTTCCTACTATTTTATAAATTCTATATTTATCCTCCATAGCAGTCCCATCCCAACATTCCTCCCCTTCCCTTAATTATTTGCAGAACTGTTTCCATTCTGTTTTTTTTTTCTCCCGATTTTTTGGGACCCGTTTTGAAACATAGGGTTTTTTTTCATTTTTTTGGCTAGGATTTTGATTTCCCTGCTCGGTGGGGTTTACATGACTGAGGTTTTGTGATATAGGTGCTTCCAAATTTTCCACCCAATGGGGCATCTAATCTCTTGAGAAATTGCATTATCTTCTGATGCACGGTAGAAGGGGCAAAAAATGTTTTTTTTCCATGTGTCATTTATTGCTCTCTTCCTCTGTATTGAGCCTCATCTGCAACACCCCTGTTTTATAATTCTATAGACTGGGCACAGAATTCTCACACCTGGGATAGATGCAACTCAGGCCATGTCTGCACTGCAAACTGTGGTCAACACTAGTGACATTGGCATACAGCCTCCAGCGTTAGTATATCACTTATGTACATGCGTACTTGACTGCTTGCATAAGGGCTGCATGTACTCACCAGGATTGCTTGTGTCGATGCAAAGTGTGGTGCGCCATGGGTAGATATAGCCCAGTGTGCCACTCGTCACCATCCTGCAAGGCCTTTTGGGAATTTTTTTGCAGAGCACTGTGGGGTAGAAATGAGTCACACAGTGATAATGGGATCAAGGGGTCAAATCATCATCACGTAGCTTTCTCTATCCCATAACGTTGTCCATATCCCATAATGTTCACGCTTTTTCCTCTTTAAATTCCACAAACCCAGGTGGCACTTCGCACTGCCTGCCATCTCGGACAGAAGCACGAAACCTTCAGAGCTCTGCACTATTGTCCTGAAGATAGCACGTAGCATACTCCTTTGCCTGCATCACCTGTACAGTCTTTTCATAGCTGTCTATGTTTCTACAGCTGGTCTGTAGCTGTGTGTGGACAACATCCTCTCCTCCCCAGGCCCAGGAGATCCAGGACCTCCTGTCTGCCCCAGATAGGAGTGCATATAGCGCACGTGTTACCCGGGGTTCTTTCAACCTAAAGCTCTTGGTAACTTTTACTCTGTGCGAGGTGGTGTCAGGAAATAAATCAGGGGAGACACGGCCGTCCGACCGTTAGATGGCTGACACAGACAGGGACAACACAAGAGCGCTTTTACTTAAAGCTAAACTTTACTTAGTCTCAAGCACTTACACACGTCCGCAACAGATTAGTAAAACACCCCCAACCCTTGATAATTACCAAAGCTGAGTGTGGCTCTCGAGTGACACAGCGGCAGGCTTCCGGTGGCCAAATCTTCCGTCTGCCGGTGGGGACCGCAAGATGTAGCCAGAGGGAGAGTCCAAAAAGAGTCCCCAAATGAGTCCAACTACCTCAAATTTTCCCCCCTTATTTATACATTAGTAATAGAATGACATGTCCCTTAAAGAAAACTTGTTAAGTAAGCAGTTTCAATGGTCAAGCAAGAGGTTCCTTCTGATTATTGATTAACCAGGTGTGGGTTTTTCCAGAGTTTACAGCCTTGAGACCCCAATAGCCATTCCTGGGGCACATCGTGCTCTTCTAAAATGCATGTATCAGCAACTTCAACACAATTCTTATCAGGAAGGACGCGGGGTCAAGCTGCCCTTTCTGTGGCACCCCAAACCCCCTCCCCTCCTGCCTTGGTCAAGCTGAGAATGCTGAATAGGATGCTTTTAGCAATAAGCCATAGTGGTTTCAGGCACTTTACTGGTTTGCCAAAATCTCCCCGTACACATGGAGCCGGCATGGTTGGTTGGACTGTTGTACAAAGCAAAAACCTCACATGGCTTCACCTTCCTGGGTTTGACCTTGCAAGGGGATGGCTAAAGGTGAACAAAGATCAGGTGACCTCCTGTCCTGGGAAAGGGACAAAGCCCAGAGGAGGAGGGGCTGGAGAGGGTTTTCAGTTGGGAGCTGGCTGGGGATGGGAAGTGAGGGCAGACGGGGTTGTCTGCCTCGCTGGGCCCCAGAATGGACCCGGCTGAGGGGTCCCGTTCTCTGTACATACAAGCTCTGTTTTAGACCATGTTCCTGTCACCTAATAAACCTCTGTTTTACTGGCTGGCTAAGAGTCACGTCTGACTGCGAAGTGGGGGTGCAGGACCCTCTGGCTTCCCCAGGACCCCGCCTGGGTGAACTCGCTGTGGGAATCGCACGGAAGGGCAAATGCTGAATGCTCCAACGTCAAACCCAGGAAGGTGAAGCCATGTGAGCTTCTTGCCCTGAAGACAGTCTGCTCCAAGGGAGAGGAGGCTCCCCAAAGTCCTGACTGGCTTTGTGGGGAGCAGTTCCAAAGCATCGCCCGGGGACTCCGTGACAGATGGGTTACAGCTGCATTTGGTTTTCTCTACCCTGAGACACATACAGATTCCGTGGAAACCACTGGAATGGCTCAAAGGTCATAAAACCAGTCCAGTCATTCTGCGTTTCAGTTTGAATACAATGGACCATTTGAGTCCGTCCCAACCACTCCAATGCTAGATGACTGAGCGTTTGCTCCCAAGGCCTGTGGAAAGGGTCGTGCATAGCTGTGCTGGGGAGGAATCTTGCATCTTCCTACTCCCTCCATCCCCACCCCCTAGTATCGGCTCAGTTACCTGGCACATTAGGGTGGGTGGATCCAAGGGTCAGCTATTCCTTGCTTCTTTCCACCCATCCCCTGCATACTTTGTGTGTCTGTGTGGTGGCAGGGAAGAGCCTTATTTCCCCCTGATGGCCCTGCATTTGACTCATTTAGGGCCATGCCATGAGCTAGGCCTTCATTTTGCTTCAGCCACCTCAGGCCACCTGACCAGAATACCTCCGTACGATCAGTAGAGCGGCTCGAAAAATAATCACTATTTTAAAGCAGGAAATCATCATTTTTTCATCTTCATCAAAATTTCCTGCAAACGTTTTTTAAACTGAAAAAAAATTCCCAGTTTTTGAAAAACATTTTAAGGAAAAAAATGTCATCTTTCAGTAAAATACCCTCCCAAAATGAAAAATTTAACCCTCCAAAGTTTTGTATTCCACTTTCTTTTGCAGAAACTACCCCTTCACACACACACAAACATACAATTTCATCAAAAGTAACATTTTACCACAAAGAAAAGCATTTTGGACAAAAAGCCATTTTATGGCACAATTACTTTGATGAAAATATTTTGAGCAGTTCCAAAATCAGGTTTCTTAGGGCCAGGATGAAAGTTACTCTGATATTCCTACTATAGAGAGTACATTGAAGATTTATATGATTTTTGACTGCAGAGGTACAAGCTTAAGTGTCTCTATTTACTTATGACACATCAAGAATTCAGCTCACAACAGCTTCTTCTGAGCAAGACGCATTTAAATCGTCTTAGCAGGCTGCTCTCAGAAGTTTCCTGGATCTCATTAGGAGTGTGGTATTTTCCCTCTTCCTCTTAAAAATTAAATTTAGTTTCCAATTAAGAACTGGCCTCACCGACAGATACTGGGTTTCACTTTCAGGTCCAGCTTTCTAACCACGTTGACCTCACAACTGCCTCCAGCGACTTGTAAAAATAATAAACATTATGCATAGCTGCACAGATCAAAAACATTCAACTGCTATTGTGTTTCTCTTATCAGCCCCTTCCCCTCTTCTGTTAACGCAAGCATTCCAGACACAAACAAGTGCACTGATGCTCTGGGTAAGTACTATACCAATTGACAGTGGTCACCGGTAAAAAGAAAGTCAGCCTTGGTCAAAAGATAAACCAGTATATCAGATACCACTGTAGGGTATTTACCCTTATAACTAGAATAGGAAATACCTGCAGAATCTTTAATACTGTGGCCCAAGAACAGGGAAAGGTATAGGTGACTTAGTCATTTTCATGTCACCTCCTGTGGACTTGTGCCAAACATTTCTCAGCCTATCTTCCCCCAGGTACTCACAGAGGTGGCAGTATAGACTAATACTAGCCTAGCACAGGACTGATAGGCCAGGGAACCAAGACTCTGCTCCCCATGAGGAGCATCTGCTGCAGCACAGAGGGGTAAGGACAGACACAGGCATCATTACATCCAGGACCGAGAGGCAATTAAGAGAGCCTCAAGCTAGGCACTACAGCAAAGGAACTGAGACCCCTCTGCGTACAGGTGAGCGGGTCTGGGTCCAATAATCAAATAGCCACACAAAGCCATGGCAAAAAGGGAACAGGTCAAGCTGCAATGGGACAGGTCATATGAGGTAGCTACAGACTCAGGGCAGTGGTGGAGATGAAACAGAAGACGGCCACGTAGTAGCAGACCGCTGGCACACTCAGATAGATGGGGACAAATCCAGGACTGGGACAACTTAGGAAGAACCTCAGCCATCAGCAGGCCTGGGGTAGGAGGGTCAGAAGAAACAAGGTACATGAATCAGAGGGGTAGCCGTGTTAGTCCGGATCTGCAAAAAGTGACAGAGTCCTGTGGCACCTTATAGACTAACAGACGTATTGGAGCATAAGCTTTCGTGGGTGAATACCCACTTCATCAGATGCATGTAGTGGACATTTCCAGAGGCAGGTATAAATATGCAGGCAAGAATCAGTCTAGAGATAACGAGGTTTGTTCAATCAGGGAGGATGAGGCCCTCTTCTAGCAGTTGAGGTGTGAACACCAAGGGAGGAGGTACATGAACAATACAGAAGACCACCAATCAACAGAATGAAGGCTGCAACAGAGTGGAAGCAAGTCTCCCACCAACAGCAACACCTCAAAATGGGAGCCTGGTTCAAAAACCAGCATGCTGGAAGGACTATGGGGCATAGCAGGCCTCAATGGGCTGCCATGTCCCTAGGGTGGGCTATGTATTAGTAATCTCTAGCCCAGTAAGTCAGCAAATGCTTGCACAAAAGACAACAAAAATAGTTAAAAGGAAAGATGTAGCAACCTGCCTGGAACTTGAAGGGAAGAGCATAGGTTGCAGGAGGGAAGAGTTTGGAGTATGCATCAGGAACTCAAGCTGTTCGCACATGGCTCAAATGCCAGTGGCAGTTGCAACAGCTCTGAAAATAGTTGTCTTAATAAAGAACCAGTGTAGATTTTGTAAGATGGAGTCCATTACATTATTACCCTGCATGAGGCACATGAAATAGTTAAGGCACTAGAGCAGAGGCGACATGGGAGGAGCATGTGGGGTCGCGTGCCCTCCCATATTTGCTGCTTGATTTGTACTGAGCATGCTCAGTGACACTGCTGAAACTGGCCTCACTTTGCCCTCCCACTATCGTCTCTGCACTAGAGTGTGACTTAAGAGATCAGTGGTGAATTCTCTCCTTGTGTGACCTTGAGCAAGCTGCTTCATCTCTCTGTGCCTCAGTTCCCCATCTGTAAAATGGGGATAACAGTCCATCTGTTTAGATTGTAGATTCTATGGGGACAGCCATTGTCTCTTATTAAATGTATGTACAGTGCCTAGCACAATGAGGCCCCAATCTTGATTGGGGCCTCTAGATGCTACTGTAATACAAATGATAAAAACTGCACACTACAGGTCAGGGTTGGGAGTACAACGCCCAAAACGCGTGTTGCTGTTGCTATGATGCGATACCTATTTAGAGGATAAATTCTGTCGCTAAGGTTCCTGGCACCAAAACAATGCTAAAAATAACTCTAAGTTTTGATAAAGCTTTGAAAATTGAGTGTCCTAAATAAACATGAGACAAGGTAGGTGTTGTGATATCTTTTATTGGACCAGTTTCTGTTGGCAGAAGGTACAAGCTTTCATGCTACGCAGAGCTCTTATTCAGGCCTGGGGAAGGAAACAGTGTGTGAGCTACATACAAGTTGGGATAACATTGTAAACTAAATAAACTTGTCAACTTCTTTACTTTGAATTTAATAGAATGATGCCAAATAATCATTAAGAACATATTTGTTGTGGTTCTACAACTATGTAATAGAGCCATAGCAGCCTCAGCAAATGGGATTTCAATTAGCACATAGTACTTAATTAATGTACCAAAACTATTATATTAAATCGACATTAAATTCTCATTGGAGACACTTGGTGTTGAAAGGGCATCAAAATGTGTCACCCAAAGTCAAATGTCGTCATGTTTACTTCAAGATAATGGCTTTGAAGTAATTTGATGCAGAAATGCTCATCCAGATGCTCTATCCAGGTTCTGCAGGTGAACAGTGGAGGAATGTCCACTTGAGAACAGTTCCTAAGCACTGGTGCGACTCCAGATCATGGTATCATCTGCATCCTTGAACCTTGGCAGCAAAAGTATATTTCAGGTATCACTTTTGGGAGATGTCCAACCCCCCCCCCCTGCTTTTTGGAGAGTCTCAAGGACAAGCACCAAGCTGGTGAGATGACATGGTGAGATTTCCAGCTGCATAAGGATGACTTGCCTGTCTCCCAGAGATCTCTGGCTTGGAGGAAAGTCAGGCCAGAATGAAGAAAGCTGGCTCATGCTGAATCCAAGAAAGTATAAAGGGATGCTAATCAAACTGTCTGGGGACCTGGCAATTTCCACCACCGTGCCTTCAACTGAAACTATTTGCTCATTGCTATTAGAGCACGTGCAGCCTTGGGTCAGTCCTGACTCTGGACACGCTGGAAAAAGGCAGTCTGTCTATCCCCAACTAGCAAGATGACTCAATCCATTGCTTTCAGACAAGGACTTGCCCTCAGAAATTTGTATGTTTCCCCACCATCAGGCTGGACTATTGAAATCCATTCTAGCTGGGTCTATATAAAGAAGGAAATTGCAACTAGTGAATAATGCAGTAGCCGGTCTCCTGAGCTGATCAATCGAAAAAGAGCATAATGAGGCTGATTTTCTCCAGTTTATACTGGTTTCCCATGTTCTCTGCTGGAAACACTTCATAGTTCTGGCAAAACAATTAATGGGAAGATCCGTCTCTAAAACTCAAAGATCACTTCTCTCCTTCAGCAGCCCCCTTCTGCACCTCTGATCAGCTGGCATGAACTTAGAGGCCACGTATAAACTTGAGGTGAAGCTCAACAGTAGGAACCCCATCTCAAACAAGCTCAGCTGGAACCTTACCGCTTTTCATCTTCAGGTCAGCCCCTTCACCAAAACAGTCTGCAACGAACCTGGGACAAGGGAAACCACCTGGGACAAAAGCCAGTGACTAATGGAAAGCTTAGTGTGGGAAAGTTGACTGATCGTACTGCATAGATGTGACTGTTCTGGGCATGGGTGCTTTAGAAATGCTGACAGGCAAACAAAAAGATGATAAAATATTGTGCAAACATATGTTCAAAATTTTAAGTTCGCTTTGGGCAAGCTCACCCTTCTTTTGTACCCTTTTTGAGTCGGGGCAGTAAGGAATAATAACACTGAATAATCTTATTGACTTCATGCGTGCATTCATGTTTGTAGGATCAGGGTCATAAACAAGGAATAATTCACAGACTCGTAGCTTTTAAGGCTATGAGGGACCACCTAGTCTGAGCTCCCGCAGAACACGGCCCAGAGAATTCCACCCAGGGATTCCTGCATCACGTCCAAACTAGACCATATTATTTAGAAAAAACTCCAGTCTTGATTTAAAGGTTCTAAGTGATGAAACCTCCACCCCATTACTGGAAATCTGTTCTAGTGGTCACTCACCCTCATTGTTCAGAATTTGTATTTGTCACTCTATATCATCATCCATCTTGAACTAATTCTCACAGAGTGCTCTAAAGATGGGCATGGGCCCTACTGTTTAGATAAAGAGAGAGTACCTAGGCGGCAGCTTTGAAATTACATAGCTTTATATACCACAAGAAGTGACTATTAAAAACACAACATTCAAAAGGCATGAATTACATTCCAGGGGTCCAATCTCCTAAAGTGCAGAATGCTCTCAACTTCCACTAAAGTCAACTCGCCCTTCCGCTTTCTGAAAAATGTACACCAACTAAACACAAGAGTCATGCATTGTAGGCCAAACTCTGACTTCAATTACACCCCGATGTCCTCTTGACTTCAGTGGGTAACCAAGGCCAAAATGCTGCCGAATTAGTCTTGTTGTCCAGCTCAGACATGATGGCAAGAGTTATATAGCTTATATATAGAGAGATATAGCTGCCTGAACTCTGAAGCGGTGGTGGCCGGGTATAGCTTTTACTGACAAAGTGAATCCTTTAAACAGGTATTATATATATGGAGCTGACATGTGTCCTTGTTATTGCAGTGGTATCTTTGCTTGCATGTTGTATTCCTAGTCTCCCAATCCACAATGGTCTTGTCTTTTTTATACTATAAGTCGTTCTGGAAGGGACCTTCTTTTCCATACATATGTTTGTACAGCACCCAGCACATTTTGGGTGTTAACATAATATAAATAATAACACCGGAGGTAGGACTGAAAGATTTTCTGATTTCTCCCTACACATACTAAACAAAGATCTTACAGTCTAGCCAATGTCGGTGCACATGGAGTAAACTACTCGAGGGAACTCACGAGTGTGTGTAGAGAACAGTTCCTATCCACATTTAGGGCCTGATCCAAAGCCAGTTGAAGTCAATGGAGCAATTCAATGGCCTTTGAATGAGGCCTTTCCTGCAGAAAGGGGAAGAGCTACAGGAAACAGTTAAAAGCCAAGGGAAAAGAAAAAAAAGAGAGACAGATAAATAACATTTGCCCAAATCGAAACAGATGTTTCACCTCAAATCCACTTTCTGTTTCCATGAGAATGAAGACAAAGAACATCATGGCTATTAGCCTGGTCTTTGATTCGGACTGTAGAGACCCAATCAGTGTAGGGCTGTATTCATGTGACCTGCCTAAGCTTCCTGTGTCATAAATGAGTCGTGGCACCGGCACTCCCATAAATATATTGGGCGGGACAGTCCAAGGAGTTTGAGTCCAACAGTCACAAGCAGTAAAAACCCAAATTCTTCATCTCCGTTTTCCTCTAACCCTCGGTTACTTCATACTTTCTGGTGGAAGTTCCCCATTTCAGCTCCAGCGGAAACCCCCACAGCAATATTTGGGAAGCTATGGAACCATGAGGTTTTGTTGACTTGGGTCTATGCTACTTAGCGCCTATATAGCATTTTATGTACTGCACAGACTTGTTTAGAGTTTGGCAGCTAAATCCTCACAGGATCCGGTGCCCACTGAACATGCGCCAGCTCACGGTGACAGGGGCGGAGCAGGATTTTTCCCTGCAATTGCATCTCCTGGCTGCTATGGGATTGGACACCGGAACTGAGAGCAGAGAGGCTATCTGCTTTTATAGGCTCAGTGCTCCCCTTGTTGGTGCTCAGGCAGCCTAGGGTGGAAGGAGGCTACGGGAATACAAAGAATAAGAACAGCCAGACTGGGTCAGACCAAAGGTCCATCTAGCCCAGGATCCTGTCTTCTGACAGCGACCAATGCCAGGTTCCCCAGAGGGAATGAACAGAACAGGTAATCGTCAAGTGATCCATTCCCTGTTGCTCATTCCCAGATTCTGGCAAACAAAGGCTAAGGACACCATCCCTGCCCATCCGACTAATAGCCATAGAATCATAGAATATCAGGGTTGGAAGGGACCTCAGGAGGTATCTAGTCCAAGCCCCTGCTCAAAGCAGGACCAATCCCCAACTAAATCATCCCAGCCAGGGCTTTGTCAAGCCGGGCCTTAAAAACCTCCAAGGAAGGAGATTCCACCACCTCCCTAGGTAACCCATTCCAGTGCTTCACCACCCTCCTAGTGAAAAAGTTTTTCCTAATATCCAACCTAAACCTCCCCCACTGCAACTCGAGATCATTACTCCTTGTTCTGTCAGCAACTTGAGACCATTACTCCTTATCCATTGATGGACCTATCCTCCATGAACTTATCTAGTTCTTTTTTGAACCCTGTCTTGGCCTTCACAACATCCTCTGGCAAGGAGTTCTACAGGTTGACTGTGCGTTGGGTGAAGAAATACTTCCTTTTGTTTGTTTTAAACCTGCTGCCTATTAATTTCATTTGGTAACCCCTAATTCTTGTTTTTATGAGAAGGATTAAATAACACTTCCTTATTTACTTTCTCCACACCAGTCATGATTTTATGATACATAATAAAAACAATAATGGGGCACTTAAATGCAGAAAAACAGTGTATTATCATGTGATTGAAGACTGTATCCTAATAATGATGCTTACATCATTCTCTTTTGAATTTTTGACTTTGCAACTTGTGTTCTATTTGTTTTGAAAATATGTAGTCTATGTATAGCCCTGTAAACAGCTGGAGGATGGCACCTGAATTCTGTACCTGAAATCATATGCGAACAAAACCTGTCTCTCTCTGACAGGGCTTTTTCCTTCAAAGAAATTGTGACAGACCAACAATATCCAGAACAAACCTTATGGAATGAAGATCAACTTGAATGAATTAAGCTAAACCTCATTGCATTAGGGTCCATACTTTGGGAATGTATTGTATTAGAATGCGAGTGGGTACACTATTGTGGCCTTGTATGTACCATCTCTAGTAGGAAGGGGGGATGCTAATGGACTTCCTCCATTATCAGCCCTTTGAACCCAACCCCCTGGAGAGGGGTACACACACTAATTCAAACTGGATGCTCCAGGGACCGACAAAGAAAGGGCTTTTGGACAAATAGTTTGGTTTTAAACTGGCTCAGGGCCTCCTTTCTGATCCAGTAATCAGACTGGCGCCTTGGTCGATGGAGGGCCCCAATCCTTAGAGTAAGGTTGGAAGGACTGCACCCGCTGAGCCTCCATAAGACTGGGGACCGGCTACAAGCTGTCGCCTTGATGAACTTATAACCACAAGAAATCCCCATCCTTGGGTTGGGATTTGAAGGACTGCTCCTGCCAGAATCCGTGCTAGGGTTGGGTTGAACTCTGGTAAGCTTATTAGTATTTGTGTAGGTTCTTTTATTGTTTTAATATGTTTTCTCTGTAACCCTTTTACCTCAAGAATAAAATAGGAAGTGGTGTGTGGTCACCGTAGCAATTACACCTATCCACTGTCTCTGAAGAGAAAACAAGCAGGCATCCTTGGGCAGCTGGTCTCTGCTGGGAAGAACACAATGAAGGTGGGGAACCGTGCAGTCTGGAAATATGCCAGTCGGAAGGGAGAGCACCATGGGTTTGCACCCAGAAAGGCAAGGGCTAGGGAGCCAGAAGCATGAGAGTGGGTACCATGGCTGGACACTGAGGGGAAATACAGGAGCATTTGCCCTGACCTTCAGCAGAAATCACGTTGGCCTCTTTCCCCACACTCATCTGGGTATGATGTGTGATACTCATGCAGGGAGCAGTCTTTGGCTGGCCTCTTGGTGGCTCAGATTGTTTGACTTTGCTCTTGGGTGCCGGCCTGCTGTGAGTGGAAGTGTGCTCGTGGGAAGCAAGCAATAAACTGATACCCATATGGAAGTTCTTTATGAGAGCAGGGAGAAATAGTGTGGATTTGGGATTAGCTGGGCCAATGTACCAAAGGAAGGGCGCTCTCCTCACTGTTCATGAGAACCAAGTGAGCAATTGGATTTGCAGGATTGTCATCCATAGAACTCAAAGCACTTTACAAAGAGGGTTAAGTAACATTTTACAGATGGGGAAACCGAGGCATGGAAAAATTAAGTAACTCTCCTAAGGGACTAGAACCACGCTCTGCTCCTCACAGTGTCAGCTCGCCCACCCAGCCTTCTAGACCACCTCTCCCCACTTTCTAAAATCTCTCTACATAGTACTGCATGGAGTTAGTAATATTCATAATAACCTAGCAAAGGAAATGCACATGGTGCTAACCAACAAAAAATACAATGTCCTTGCCTAGCAGAAATTACAGTCCAGGTAAACTAAACTATACAGTCACTCTCATGCTTGTGCTTGGACACTAGCCCAAATGACTCTAGGAGCAAGAGAAAGAGAAAACACACAGGCACAAGGATCACTATAGCTTGGTGGTTAGCATGCTCCCCCAGATGTGGGAAATGCAGGACCTAGTCCCCCCAGCTCTTGTGAGTCTTTTATTATTTATCCACAGTGCAATAGTTTCAATAGGAGAGACTGAAGGGCTCCCTACATCAGAATAGCCCATAACCCAACGACTCGAGCATTCACGTGAGAGGTCACGAAGCTTTCTCCCCCTTAGGTGGAGTGAAGAATTCAACTGGGGGCCTCCCACCTCTCAGGTGAGTAGCCTCACCACTGGAATACTAGTTATAAGGGAGTTCCTTCTTCTTTCCCGTTTTGGTAAGCTCCCCTACGGGGGCCCGATCAGGTAGACCACCTCTGAGCATGCCCAGAGGCAGAAATGCAGGCACTGAAGGACCTTTAACTGCAAAAACTTAGGTGCCAAGCGAGTTTAGGTGCCTACAGATATTCAATGGGAGTTCTGTGCATTGCATTGGTCCCAAAACCGGGACTTAGGCACATAAAACAAGGACTTAGGTGTCAAACTCCTTTTGAGGATTCAGCCCTAAGTGACTTAGCCAAGGTCACACAGCAAGTCAGTGTCAGAATCATGATTAGAAGTCTGTGTCTTTTTCCTATGCCTCATCTGCCTCTATTTAGTGCTGGGTTGGTGCAGCAGGAAATGTCCCATGAATGTTTAGTCAGATATTTAGACAACTTAAGTCAGACTGTGTTTGCGTCACTGTGCGCCTATCTCTAGGTACTTCTATGGCTCCCCACCTCAAATTATCTGAGGGCCCCAGGAGAGACTGTTCCAGCAAACAAGTTTGGTGGCAAGAAAGTTGCCGGAAACAGTGAGTTTTAATTGAATTTTGGTGAATATTTTGAAGTCAGAAATACAAGTTTCTGCTACAGAAACCTGAGTCTTGTAGTTGAACCTGTAGCATCCGAGCAGAGAACAGAAATACACCATCAAAACTAACCAACACAACTTGAATGTCAAATACCCACAAAGAACTGCTCAAAACAAATGTAAAAGCCAAGAATTCCTCAGTGAAATCACTTGTAGGCAATTTGTAAACAGAAGAGAAGGCTAAGTTCTTCAAGTAAAAATGTTCTTTATTTGGCCAGCTCTACCCTGGATCAGTCATTACACAGAGTACAATAATGTGACAAAAGCTCACCCCAGCATCATTAATGGACAGCTATTTCAGCCAGTCAAGTCTCAGATCTGACTTGGTTTTCGATCCTCTAAAATTGGACTTATGTCTGAACTTTCATGTGCAAACACTTCACTGCTGTTGACATCAGAATGGGACAACAGACTGACATTTTAGCCTTGCACTATCATTTTTTAATAAATGAGAAATAAACAAGGCCTTTAAAATAGAGCAGAGATGGAAGGAGCTACTGTACTCACACAGAGATGCAGGATCATATTGCTTAAGAAAGATTGTACTGTTTCAAAACAGCACGTGGAAAGGCTTACCATTTTTAAAAGATGTACTCAGCCCAATGTGTCCAGAGAGGAGAAGAGGCAAGGGAAGAGCAGAAGGAACCTGGGAAATAAATTCTTCCAAACAAAGTGACAGGTCCAAAAATAATCAGAACTAAAGTTCAAAGAAGAAATCTAAATGGAAAGCGAGAGAGAGGACAATGGAAACAAGGACAGGCCGTGATGTGTGTGTGTGTGTGTGTGTGTGTGTGTAACTAACAAACAAGGATAGGCAGCGATATGTGTGTGTGCGCGCGCGCGCATGCACGTAACTAACAAACACCATGTGCTGCTCCCATCAGCTTGTATCCAGAGTTCAGATCAGGTCATCAGAACTCATCTGAGGTTATTTAGAAAGTGATGTTTATATCTCCCTCTGCAATGTCTGCCGCCCCAGGGCTTTCAGATTCCATCCAATGTTTTGCCCTCAGAATTATTTTCTCCCTACACACTTGATTGAATTTCTTACATTCCACCCCCCCCCCCCCACACACACACACTCCCAGTGCTGTTCTTCCAAATTTGTGTTATTACAATCTCAGAGTTTTATAACAGTGTGACGTCTGGATGGGCTGACCCATTTTCTATTCCCCCCCCCCACATTTTCTTGCCCCACCTCCAAAGAGAAAAAACTACAAACACCCAGAGCATGAAACATGAGGAGGATGTGGTTAAGGGTGGAGCCTTTAGCTGTAGCATCCAAGAAGGACCACAAGGTCACAGGCTGTGAATCAGTGCTTTTGGAAGTTACTGAAGTCCTCTGTTTATCAACAGAAAAAGCATAGCATAGGCAGCCACAATGCAAGCATTTCCCAGCATCATATAATGCTTTCCTGGAGAGACCTCATCTAGCAATGAGAAGAGCGTTCAGTCTCCATGGCTTCCCTGCAAGGAAAGGGGGCTAAGAAGCATCAATTGTGAATATAGCTTTTGTGATGTGAGGGGAAGATCATCCTTAGAGACCACAGATGTAGCCAAAAGGTTACTATGTATGCTTTCCTGTGCAATTTTTAATTTTCTGGGACAACAAAGCATCCTCCTCCACAAGCCCTTTTATGGATTTATGGCCTAACATCTTTAGCTGACCCTTCTGTGTCAGTGGATATGCTCTGTTCAATGACAGGTCTACCCCAGGAAAGTACAGGCACACAGCTGGTGGGGGGAAAGAAATCAGCAAGTATGCATATAACTATCAATTTGCTCTTACTACACCCTTGCTTGACACGGGGTGTCTGGTAGCCCTTCTGGATAAATACAAAAATAAAGACTGACTTAGTAGAATAGCTAGTGTGACTTACATGTATAGGAATTTTTTTCTAACTCTATTCCTCTGGATTGCATTTGCTCTTATTTTCATAGAATAATAGAATCATAGGGTTGGAAGGGACCTCAGGAGGTTATCTAGTCCAACCCCCTGCTCAAAGCAGGACCAATCCCCAACTAAATCATCCCAGCCAGGGCTTTGTCAAGCCTGACCTTAAAAACCTCTAAGGAAGGAGATTCCACCACCTCCCTAGGTAACCCATTCCAGTGCTTCACCACTCTCCTAGTGAAAAAGTTTTTCCTAATATCCAACCTAAACCTCCCCCACTGCAACTTGAGACCATTACTCCTTGTTCTGTCATCTGCTATCACTGAGAACCATCTAGATCCATCCTCTTTGGAACCCCCCCTCAGGTAGTTGAAAGCCGCTATCAAATCCCCCCTCATTCTTCTCTTCTGCAGACTAAACAATCCCAGTTCCCTCAGCCTCTCCTCATAACTCATGTGCTCCAGCCCCCTAATCATTTTTGTTGCCCTCCGCTGGACTCTTTCCAATTTTTCCACATCCTTCTTGTAGTGTGGGGCCCAAAACTGGACACAGTACTCCAGATGAGGCCTCACCAATGCCAAATAGAGTGGAATGATCACGTCCCTCGATCTGCTGGCAATGCCCCTACTTATACTGCCCAAAATGCCGTTAGCCTTCTTGGCAACAAGGGCACACTGTTGACTCATATCCAGCTTCTCATCCACTTTAACCCCAAGGTCCTTTTCTGCAGAGGACAAGTCACTTTCCCTTCCCTTTAGCAGATCCCTTATAGATTCCTCTGCTACAGAAAAAGAATACCAAACCTTTCCCCTGCCCTATCAAGAAGAGCCCCTAGCACAAGCAGCAGTCCTAATAAGATGGGTATTAAGCAGCAAACTGGCTTGAGATCAGGGTTTATAAGGAGGTAATGCTAATGAGCCACACATGCTGCCACTTGTAGGGGAAGCCCAGCAATGGAAGACAGACAGCTGGGGCAAGCAGGTGGTCTTTGAAAAGGCCTGGGGATTGTGGGAAATCTGGCCCATGGGCTTAAAAGCCCAGCTCTTGCTGCTTGAGTGAGGCTTGTTGGCTCTTTAGAGGTCTGAGTCTGTTTTGTGTCCTTGTCTGTAAATCTGCTTTCTGAAGCAATGTATCTGCCATAGGCTTTTGCTATAGAGCAACCTAATTCCTTTTAGACTAACTAATTTCATAAATGGCATGGTGGGGCTACTCTCTAGAAAAGAATACTCACTTCCTCTGGGTTTGACCTTTCCAGGTCTTCAAACAGTGATTGAAAAACATAAGTGCTGTCTAGTAATTAGAGCAGGAGACTGGGGGTGAGAATTCCTGGCTTCTCTTCCTGCTTCACTCTAACAGCCTCCCTGTGCCTCTGCACCATGGATATATTATCCAGGGCTGACAGGTAAAATACAGTTAAAATGCTTTGAAATGCATGGGTAAATGTACTTTATAATCATTGTTATTAGTAAAGGTAAAAAGGTTTCTTTTCCCCCATTATCACTTAAGCCATCTACTACTGAGAAACAGCTTTATGGTAGTCCTTGGCTAGACAACACATACTGGTCCTATCTATGACCAGGAAGACCCAAAAACTCTGAGTTTAGCCTAGTTATATAAGAGCTAGGTATTATTATTGTTACAGCAGTAACAGGGATGGCTTTATTTTCGCTTTGTCACCTTATCAGCAGAAGGAAGAGCCATACCTAGGCCGTCTTTATTGTTGTTGGTCTGACAGTCCTTGTCAGAAGGTGGTTTTCTTATACACATCCTCAGAAGAGCAATGCTTGCCTATATGAGAACGGTCAAACTGGGTCAGACCAAGGGTCCATCTAGCCCAGTATCCTGTCTTCCGACAGTGGTCAGTGCCAGGTGCTTCAGAGGGAATGAACAGAACAGATAATCATCGAGTGATCTATCCCCTGTTGCCCATTCCCAGCTTTTGGCAGTAATTTAAGTCCATGTTAGGAATACAGGTAATGGAGTATTTAAAATATATGTAAATTTAATATTGAGTATTAATTATTTGTATTAAAGTAGTACCAACCAAAATCAGAGCCCCTGTGTATTAGGTGCTGTACAAGCAGAGTAAGAGACAGTTCCTGGCCCAAAGAGCTTATTATCTAAATAGATAACACAGGCAATGGTGGGGGAAAGGAAGGATTTGGGGGAAGCAAGGCACAGAGAGACTAAGTGACTTGCCCAGGGTCATGCAAGAAGTCTGTTAGAGCCAGGAATTGAACCAGAGCTTCTCAGTCTAGAATACATGACAATATAATTGTGCCCAGAAGTTTCCTAGGTTCTCCAGAAGCTGGTTGTGGTGAGTAATTTAACAGCACTGTTAGGGATGTTCCAGCTAAGTAATCTTTAGTTTAATGTTTTCCATCCCCATTCTTTCCCTCCTCCCTTCAACCCAAGATAGATGGTGCCAAATGCCAACTGAGAGATGAGGGAACATTTCAAATATTAACAAGAACAATGGAGCAGAATATCCATTTCATTAGAATTCGGTTGGAAAAAAGTTGCCTTGAGCCAGGATTTACCTCAAAAAACTGATAATGGGAGAGGCTTAGAGGTCATGAAGGCTGTTTTGCTTTCTATAAATGGACATGTCATTCATACAGAGGTTCTAAATCACCCATTTCTGATACATTGAACAAATACTGTGGACTAGAGGCATGCGGATCCTCAACCAATGAGACCATGAAACGCTGCTTAGACCTAGCAGAAGCTCTCCGACTGAGATGGCCTTTGAGACAATGGTGTCTTACTCTTCTCTCATTTATGCTGATGCAAATCAGGAATAACACCCTTGAAATTAAAATGGGTGTGAGAGGAGAATCAGGCTTCAGGACACAGTTGAATATGACCTGAAACCATTATTCAAGAAAATGAAATACATTGGCATGGGGCAGACGTCTCAGTAGTTAGTGGAATGCAGCGTGCTAAATTAAGGACATGCTAAGACAACAAAGCATCTCCTTTTGGCTCATGCGGTCCAAATTTAAGATCCAGCTGTGTGGAAGCTGTCCTCCTGGCTATCTGCTCCTTACTGCTCCCCAGTCCCAGTGGCAGACCCAGCTTTCTTTGGTTTCAAACCTTGTGAATCTCATGGACCAAGCCTGAGGGCCTGTATCCACAGATCCATCAGCCTCCTGCTTTAGTCCACCTTGCTGGCCAAACTGCTGCCTACAGACTACAGAGGGTCCTAATTGAATTTCAGCTGCAGTACTATGCAGAGGTTGGACTTGGCCAGACCAGGTGGTAGGTGATGGTCTCTGCCAGTTGGTTAGGGCATAGTATTAAAATAATAGGGAAGAATCGGGGACAAGAGGTTAGAAACTAGGACCATTCTTTGCTTGTAAAGAGAAGTAGGAAAGGTTAAAGCACAGCTGCTTTAAGAAATATATTCCTGGTGAGGTAGCAGGGAGATGAGGCAGATAGTGTGTAGATAACTATAGAAGTGATTATGAAAAGCCTAGATACTTTGAAGCTGGCCAAGAATTGGGTCTACATAATGTACATCAATGAAGTTGAAAGGAAATGAGGTTAGAAAATCATTGATGTCTTAGAGAACGTTTTGCTGATGTTCAACAAGAAGAGTGAGGTGGATTATTTTTAAGTTGGACCTTAATGTCAAGACCAAGACTCCTCATGAAGTGACTGGTAGCTGCCTTCGTTTGACGTTGGTTGCAAAAGAGCTGTTCAGAACAAATCCTTGTGATGCATGGTGGGTCATCATCATTTGGAAAAGCACTGTCTGGTCGGAGACAACCAGCATGGCGCGCTAAGAATCTTCTGTCTGCTACCTTGCCAGATCCTTCAAAGCTGTTTCTGTCTTCAGCAGGGGGAAAATGTAGGGATTTATGTTACAGGCACACCAAGCCTCTGATAAAGAGCCCATGTCTAAGTTTGAGAGAGAGCTGACTACACAGGGTTCTGACTGGTTTTGGCCACAATGGCAAGTTCGGGGGGGAGAGGAGAGGAGGATGGTGAGCAAAGGAAAAGGGAAGTGGTGGAAGCCCTGAATATACTGTAGGGAACCCTCTTGCATTGATAGGAATGCATGGGAACGAGACAATGGACTGGAAGACATTAAAGCTGTTTTTTCCCATCTGCCATAGAGAGGAAGGTTTGTCCAGTGCTTGGGCTCTGGGCATCCTGGGTTCAATTCTTGCTGTGCCACAAATGTATGAGGTGCTCAGATACTAGGGTGATGATGGCCATATCAGTGCAACAGATACTTATCTAATATGGAATTCTTTATCTGGAAAAGGCTCACCAGGGAAAACTGAGACATCTATCTTGTTTACGAGTGTGATTTTCCTGTCACAATGGTGCAATGACATTGACTTTGATGAAGTTACTTCTGAGTTGCACTGGAGTAGGTGAGCACAGAACTGGACCTGGGATATCTAAGTAATTTGGCCTGGGATTTTCAGAGCCTATGGGAGTTAGGTGCTAAATTCAACTCCCATAGGCTCCTTTGAAAATCCCAGCACTGGCTGCTCATTTTAAAGGTTAAAGTATCACAAGTTTGCAGATGACAGCCAATTTTAAGACAGCAAATAATGGACAACAGGGAAAACCAAAATGTCACTGTTTAATGTAATATGATTGCTCTGTGGGTGCGGCTGCAGTGCAAACATATGAGGAACACCTGGATGAATCATGCAAAGGCTAGAATGTAGGTCTAATGAAGTCATCTCATCACTAGAGCGGAGCAAAAAATTACTACCTCTGGGGAAAAGCAGTGGGAAGGAAATGGGCAAAGGTGGGAGGTTAACGTCACATTTTTATAGGTTTGCAAATCATTTTTCATCCTTGTTTCAAAATAAAAGATCTGTCCTAGGAATTATTTTGAGAAAGTGCCCGTAATATGCTCCTGCCCCCACTTCCTTGTGTGTCCAAAAAGTATATGTGGGTGGCATGCAAATCACATAACAGCACGTGCAAACTATTAATTTGGAATGAACTCACCTGAGCTGCCCATACAATTCTGTGGTTCCTGGGCACATGAGCATATCTGGCAAATTCAACTTCACTTGGTGCCTGTGTGTTCAATATTCATATAATGCTGTCATATGGTATCACCACCATTAGAAAATTAAGGTGACATGCTTACAGCAGAGAAAGAGCAGAGCCCTAGCCACCATAGTTGTGACTTCAGCAGAGGAGTCAAAATTTGGGGTGTTTGGATTTGGACCTGTACTCTAGCCTGTTTTAAAGGAAGGCCTGAGTCGTGAAGCTCAGAAATGGCTGTGTGTCAGGACCTTAAAGTTTGGGGTGAGCGCTGTGGGGGGAATTGACTTAAGCACAAGTCCTAAATGACATACTTCTTTGTGCAACGTACAATCAACTGGTGGAACTCACTGCCACATGATATTATTGAAGCAAATAGTATAAGATTTGATAAAGGACTTATGCAGGCTTATGAACATCTACAGTTACACTAGACAGGATTAAAATGATAAGAGCTATTGGACCTCGTTCTCCTGAACATATAACATTAGCAGGCTGTGGTCAAGGAAGAATTTCCTTCAGAATATTGTACATTTAGGTGTATTATCTATCTGTTGTTCTAGGTTTTTATACTGCGCTCATCACTGTGATATCTGAGCACCTTATAGGGGCTTATTATGGAGGGTTTGTGCCTCCTTCTAAAATATCCAACATTAGCCATAATTGAATACAGCTTACCAGACTAGACTGCCCACTGATATGTTGCACTGTAGCGCTTTGTACAGTGCATTCATTCCTATAAATAATTAACAAGGCTTGTGGAGAGAGAAGGAGCATAATTTTCATGATAAAACTGTTGATGAGTAGAGCTGATCAAAAAATGGGTTTCCTGACCAGGGTTTCCTTCCAATATTTTTCATCCAGAATCAGGACAAAAAGTCAAAGTGCCAAAACTTTTCACACACTGAAAAGCTCAGAAAAATTTAGTTTCCGACATTTTAAAGCATGTTGCTTTGATAGTTTACATCTAAATTAAATATTTGTACATTCCCAAATCAAGACACTTCAGTTTGTTGACCCTAAACAATATTTTCATTTGGGTAAGAGCAACATTAATCTCTGTGTCTGCTTGAGCTTGTGCAGTGCCTCATGGGAACCACAATTCTGAGTCCCTCATGCCCCCATTCTCCCTTATGAACTCTGCTCCACTGCTGGACTACGTCTCCCATGATCCACTGCAGTCTCTCCTTACTAATGAGCCCAGACCAGCCCTATTAATGAAGTTGATCACTTTTGCGGGGGAGAAGAGATGTGACCGGCTTGAAGTGTTCACAGTTGTGAAGTTGGGAGGGACAGTAACATTGAACAAGGCCAAACTCTTCTTGAGGATGAGGGGGTTAAAAGTCAGAACTCCACGTCTGAAGCTCCCTCCCCTACCACTGCAGGGTAAAAATCCTAGGTCTGAATTTTACAATTAGGATCTGGCTGTCTACCGAGCTCAACCAAAGTCCCAGTTCCAGACACACCTAACCTTTGGAGAGGGCTTGTTGGAAGTCTGGCTCCAGAACTGAATCTGAATGTTGTGGTAGGCCCTTCTCTATCAAGAACTAGAGAGCACTGTAAAAAAACTAGAAAACAAAGTATAACTAGTTAACTCAGACATAACTGTCTAGTAATGTACTTTGTGAAAGGGGAAAAAACACTAGAGTGCAGAGGGCTGAGCCTAAAGGCCCTGCAGGTGCACACCTTAATGGGATGCAAATTGGGTGAGCATAAGCAGGAAGCCTTGAGTTTGTGCTTTGGTGTGACAGCAGCAGTGTTGAGCCCTGTGACCAGGAATACACACACACAAAAACCTCATTAACGTTGGTGTAAATCAGGGGTAACTCCACCAGAACCAGTGACGCCACGCTGGTGTCAAACAGGTGGGAATGAATTCCGAGCCAGGCTCGACACAGCCAAGGGTGATCTCAGAATGGCATCGATCAGGAATAGCTCCTTTGAACTCAGTGGCGTTACAGCAGCGTAAAACTGGCGTAAAACGAGGGGAAGGATCAAACTGTCAATTTCTCTGAGTTGCAGTCTGTCCTTCGACTAAACTTTGCAGGCTTAGTTTGAATCCCATTTGCATGGAGGTGAACTTCAGTGCGATCGCCTCTCATGTATACTTATGTAAGTGAGAACAAAAGGGGGGGGGGGGGGAGAGAGGTGGGGGGTGTGACACTGAAACAAACAGCAAAAAAGACAAATTTCTTGGTCAAGTAGCTTTTTCTTCTCTGCAAAGTCTTTCTCTCTCTGGAGTCAGAGAAGAACAATATTATCTTGCACCGACTTCCTTCCTGTTGTGAAATAATTCTTTTCCAATAGGCTGTCTCCTACAGAGGGCCACCAAAACACTGTTTCTTCATGAAGTACTTATTTAGGGGGATCAAAACATTCGGGCGGAATGATCTTGGCTGCCATTTAAAAATCGTCTTCTCTCTCTCCTTTGTTCCTCCCTCCCTCCTCTAAAATGACGCTGTTTTGGCAGCAACAAGTGGCAGATGAGAAATGCATGAACTGAGGACAGGATATTGAATCCCGGGCATAAGAGAGACACAGTCCAGCATCCATGTGTTTCTACTGTCTCAGCAGGGATGTGGCTGCCCTGGCGTCTGAAATTAAACAAACTCTTGTTGCTTTTAATCTTTATTGTCACCATTATTATTGTCATGAGGTGGACAGCTGAGCCGTAGAGCAGAGACAGAACAGCAGATTAATTGGAAGACAGGCTTTGGAACGCCCAGCCCAGTGTCAAACCACAGCTACCTGGAGAGCGTAAGACAATTTGCCGACGTTCATTGCAGTTTATAGCGCTGAGGCTTTTCCAATTGGGGGTTCAGCCAAAAGATAATAGTTCCCATAAGATATCTTCCTGCTGGCAAACCAAGAACAGTTCAGACATAGGGAGAAGGGGGAACCAGGGAGGGATGGCGCCTGGGTTCATTCTGGGCATAGGCAAACCTCAAAGGTCCTGAACTAAGCACCCAAATGCAGGGGTTTGCTGAGCCCTTTGGGTCTACAA
Source organism: Emys orbicularis (assembly GCF_028017835.1). Lineage (NCBI taxonomy): Eukaryota > Metazoa > Chordata > Testudines > Emydidae > Emys > Emys orbicularis. The sequence goes on from NC_088693.1 coordinate 3,449,413, forward strand.
AACTAGGCTGGAACTTTTAGGAGAATTTTGCTTTCTCACAGTATTGTGGATCCAAAGTACTATCGTGATGAGCCACTGTATGAACAGGCAAATACAATGAATTCTCTTTTCCTGGCCAGCATATTGAAATGCCGAAAACAGAGGCTGGGCCAGCCAACGAATCTGACCCAGGGGATGCTGGAATGAGACACTGATTTAGTCATATTAATGTAGGCCAGGGGTTCTCCACATGGAGGTTGTGTACAGCTAGTATGGGGTCACAGCCATACTGTATTGCTAAATGTGAGGGGGGGGGGGCGGTTGCTGGCGAGATTTTTGCTGAGTTTGGGTGGGGGGAAATTCCAGAATGGAAAAGGGTTGCAAATCAAAGCTATAGACCACCATTAATGCCAGATACAAAGACTAGTGAACAGAGCACTAGACTAGGACTCAGGATGCCTGGATTCTATCCCATTTTGCTGCTGGGTGACCTTTGGCAAATCGCGGCACCTCTGTGCTTCACTTTCCCCATCTGCGCAAGGAGGATATTGATAGCCACCTTTGTAAAGTGCTTTAAGATTGACGGAGTTAAAAACCTACTGTAGAAAAGTGAGGTGCTGTATTATTACTCATTAGTGCCCCAAGCCAGCACTCCTGAAAAAGATGATTTTCAACCTTTCAGGCCAAGTCCACCGATGGTGTTAAACACCATCGCTCCGTTTAAGTCAGTGGCCACTCGATGATTTACCCCAGCTGAGGATCAGGCTCTGAAAGTTTAAAGACAACAGCATTAATTTTTGTCAAGGTACGGAAATCCCGCGGCATCAGAGCATGCTGCAGCTCTGCAACGCCCTTCCTTGAAAGTCCGAGGCCTGAAAGCTGTTGGATATTATTGTATAATTAACCCTCGGGGGGGGGGCGGAACCAAAGCAAGCAAGCATGTATGGTAAGTGTAAATCCTGCAGCAAATCACCACACTACAAGGAAGGGTCAGAAACAGTCAACCGTCCCGGTGCTGAAAACCTTTCCGCTTTTCTATCAGGCATTCAGAATGTCATTTGCAATGTGCATTCTATTTTTAATTATAATAATAAAAAAAAAATCTTTGAAGAAGCCTGGGGAAAGGAATTTTATAAACATTAGCCTAGAATAAAATAAATGCATTCCTTTTCATCAGGACATTTTCCATTATAAATAGCCAGCTTCCCTAACCCCCAGCCAACGGCTCTGCATGCCATCTGTTCACTGATGTAATACTAGAAAGTTCACTCTCTGGGCTGCTTACTGAAAAGCCGAAGTTTTGGTTAGAAAAACATGAATCCTGGCATCTCCCAGAATGCTTTTCTCTAAAGAGAGACTCATTTTCTGAGAGAGACAGGGGTGGGGGGGAGGAGGTCCAATAGAAGATATTACTTCACCCACTTTATCTCTCGAATATCCTGGGTCCGGCATGGCTAAGCATAGGTTGTTGTCTTTCTTCAATATATAATAAAGTGACTAGCCATTTGAGTGCCCAGCTATGTTAGGATATCTTGAGAAGGAGGGCCTGATTTTCAAAAAGTTTTGGACATCTGTCCTTGAGCTCCATTAAGGTGTCCTGAGTTGGGCATCCAAAAACGGAGGGACCCAATCTCAATACTCAATGTAGAAAATGGAGGCGAACTGGAGCTAGTTAGAAAATGCATGTTTTTTCCTGCATGGAAAGTTTCCACTTTTTGGTGAAAAAAAATTGCAACTTTTTCAGCTGAAAACTGGAAAATGAAAACTTTTGGGTGAAAACAGAACATTTCTGTTTGGAATGTCTGCTGTGGTGCCCCATGGGAGTTGTAGTTTGTATGCCTCATGTACCCCTGGTCCAGACTCCCTGGCTGGACTACTTCTCCCATGATGCTCCATGGTCTCCCTTCTTTCTGAACTGCTGCAGTGCCTCATGGGAATCCCATATCCATGGTGCAAGCCCAGTCCACATAGGAAAGTGGGTTCATGTGGTACCGGAACTACAGCTTTTATGAGGCACCAGAATGGTATTTAGGGTTTTCAGTATTTGGTTTTCTGAAGAAAAGCTGAAATTTTTCACAAAAAGCAAAAACTTTTCACCGAAAAAATTTGTTTAGTCGAAAACCCAAATTTTCTGTCAAGGGAAGTTTTGATGGGAAATTTTCAACCAGTCCTAAGGTCAACATATCTAACATTTATAATGCCTCTCATCCAAAGATCTTAAAGTACTCTCAGGATTTTTACGGTGCCTTGTTCAGGGTGACCCAATTGTGGTGTTCTCCTTATTAAGGTGAACAGAGCTTGGATTTAAACCAAATTGTGTTTATTGAACCATCACATAACTAAAACAGCTGGATCCAGAGCCTGGTTAACTGCGGCTCCCTATAACTATGCTTAGCAGAACTTGGTATTGGTTGAAATGATAAAAAAATAAAAATAATATGTTTATTTTTAAGCCCCCCCCCCCCCCATTTTTATCAATTTCACTTTTCACAATTGAGCAAAATTATGGGGTTTAAGTATTTTTCTTCAATTTGTATCCATTTACATTTTCACAGATGTGGGAAATTATGGGGGGGGGGTCAGATAATAGGGAGGGTCAGGCAATAATTATTTAATGACAGTAGATGTTCAGATTCAAAAAGTCAAAGCTTTATCACCATTAGCACACACATTGTCAACCTCACACGTCAAAATATACAAAGTAAACATCCTTAAATTAAACTCTAAGTTTTCAAGCAGCATTTTTCTTACTGTGCATTTCAATTATTATCGATGGAAATATTTTTTCATTGGTTTGTGTGTGTGTACGGTGAAACTGAATTTTACTAACATTGACTGCTAAAAGTCTCACCCTTTCAAACCTACCTATAGCCCAGAGCCCTGCCTCCCAAGATGGACAATGGCCTTTGTTCTCTCCAGCCACATCCTTCTACAGCAATCATATTTGCTCTGTACAGCAAAGAGCCAAAGGCAAGGTCAGAACTATTATCATCATTTGAATAACTGATTTATTACCAGACTGGAACCCAGTCACCCGAGTCGCAGTTCTGTGTGCCACCCACTAGACCACGTTATCCCCTTCACGGCAAAGGGGCATCGGACCTTGAGATACGCACAAGGAGTGAGTATTACATTGCAAAGAGTATATACCCTTCCTGCTGCTGTTTCCACTACTGTGTCACACAACCTAAATATTTGTCTTAAACTACCAGACTGCCTCCCTATGAAATCGCTTATCAACCATATTCCCAGTTGGGAACACACACACCTGTAATTAACAACCCAGGCAATATCCTTACACAGTGCTGGGTCCCCAAATACCCCACTGCTCTGTCCAGAGTTCAAGGCACTACAAAGAAAGAAGTGTACAGTGCAGAGGTGAAAACAAGTTAATTTAGCCTTAAAATGGCAAACATTCCCAGTCCAAGAACCAATCTATACATCTATATATATCTCCATCTATATATAGAGGGTCCCATGGGTTGGTGCAGAGAAGTGAGAAATGCAGAAACCCCAGGATATATTTAATATCCGTTCGCCTGCCGCCACCAACACAGAGGCTGCTGTCCAATGTTTGGCAAGGGCTAATTTCAAATCCCGCAATTGTACAAAGTTAACTTTGTGAAGGCTTTCCACACTGAAGCAGTGAAGCTAGAAGGCCAGCTTGAAGGAGATCCCACCTGCCAAGCAAGGAGGGGCCTCTTTTTTTAATTGCGCTGTTTAATTCTCCCCTTTCAAAATATTGTGGGAGTTGGTCATTTTGTTTTCATAAATTAACATAAATTGCGATTTATGGGCCAGATGACTTTGAAAAGAGTCCTTGTGCATTTGGGAATGTCTTGGTGGGGAGGGGGAAAATGTCATGTTCGCTGTGAACTTTTGCACTCCAAATGCTCTTCTTTTTTCGAGGAAAAAAAAAAATCTGAACCTTCTTTTAATAGTTGGCCACAAAGATTCCTTTCTTAGTGCTGTTTTTTTACTGTTGCTCTGGATTCCTTGAAGCAACAAGGAAAGAAAAAAAAAATGGAAACAGAGGAACCCTCTTATGGTCAAATTGTTATTAATGTGGCACGTTTTAGGGGTGAGCGGAGGTTTCACCCTAAGTAGAATTGCAATGGGCATGTTGAGGATGCACTGGAAAAAAACCCATAGGATTTTCTACTTTGCTTGCACTATATCCACCGTTATTGTGAGCCAAATATTCAACGATCATGAGACCACAGTGACCATCTGACCTCCTGTATATCATAGACCGTCGCACTTCCCTGAGTTACTTCCTATTTGAACTACAGCATAGGTACAGAGTCCGCAAGAGGGCAGGTCGAAAGGAGAGTCATATGGTTAAGACACTGGCCTGGGACTTGGTTCCGGTTCCCAGCTCTGGGACAGATTTCCTTAGAATGATTACTTTGTCCCTCTGTGCTTCGCTTTCCCATCCGGAAAATGCGGATGATAGAACTCCACTACCTGCCAGAGATGTTGTGGAGATAAATGCATGATTAGGAGGAACGCGGATACTGCAGTGATGGGTGCCAGATAAGAACCAAGATAGACAGAAGCTTCCCACTGGTTCTACGGGAAGACTCCACTGATACTCTAGTCTCAGCTCCCTATATGGGGTCCATGCTACCATGGATGTCTCGTGGATCATCAGAGTCCTATATCTATCAATCCTGCCTACAAAAACGTGATGGCTTGGATGCAGCATCCTATGGTGCTGCTTTGTCATGCATATAAGAGGGAAAGCCCCTCCAGCGCTATGCTGACCCCATTAATCCTGTCTCCACCCCCCACCATAGCCGGAAGAAATGCACCACTCCTGTTGTGTCCAAGGCTCTCCATAGAGAGGCAAACACTTTCCACTGTGGACACAATATTAGAACATTGGTGTTCCCAATTTTATCCCGTGTCTCTCAATATTTGGAACTTTTTTTAAATCCCCAGCTCCTGGAGTCATATAAGAAAGGTTAGCTTTTGTTATTATTAAAAAAAAGTAAGTAATAAGTTTCTAGCCCTCACAGTTGCAGAAAAGTTTGAAAAGGTGACACAAGTGAGATAAAGGACGGGCCAATGGTTCGGGCACTGGCAGGCTTTAAATCCCTGCTCTACCACAGACTTCCTGTATGACCTTGGACAAGTCACTTAGCTTCTCTGTGCCTCGGTTTCCCCATCTCTAAAATGGATGTAACAGCACACATCGGGGTGTCATGAGGAGAAATACATTAGAGGTTGTGAGGCGCTCGTGTGGTGTGATGGTAGGAGCCATATAAGTACCTAAGATAGACAGATCTATAACCTAAAGGCTCTGGAACAGGAAGGCAAATCAAATGAAGCCCAAATGTATTATTTGTTATAAAAATAGCTCAGAGCTTTTAAGCGAGTCTCCTGCTTTTTTGAGATATTTAAAGGCTTGGGGTCAGCAATACTGGTGTTTAATTAACAATGATTCATTGAGCACTCACCTCGGAAAAGATGCCAGGGTGTGAGCCGATGGGTATTGTTCCTAGAGACCCGTGAAATTATTTTTAGTTTGCATAAGTTCTCTTTTTTGTGTGTGTTATTTTGTTTTATCCATTAAAAATGTTCTTTTCTTGCTTTCTCCAGGGACCCCTGGCCTACCCCCCCTTTGAATCCCAGCCACTCCATTAGTCCCAGGGACCCCCTTCTGCATCTCCATCATTAGCCCCGCGGAGTCTGCGCCCATCTATCTGCCTGGCTCGCTCGTTCTCCTGCTTCCCCCTTCTCCAGCCCAGCCACTGGAACCATAAGAACATAAGAACGGCCGTACCGGGTCAGACCAAAGGTCCATCTAGCCCAGTATCCTGTCTACCGACAGTGGCCAATACCAGGTGCCCCAGAGGGAGTGGACTAACAGCCAATGATCAAGTGATCTCTCTCCTGCCATCCATCTCCATCCTCTGACAAACAGAGGCTAGGGACACCATTCCTTACCCATCCTGGCTAATAGCCATTAATGGACTTAACCACCATGAATTTATCCAGTTCTCTTTTGAACGCTGTTATAGTCCTAGCCTTCACAACCTCCTCAGGTAAGGAGTTCCACAAGTTGACTGTGCGCTGCTTGAAGAAGAACTTCCTTGTATTTGTTTTAAACCTGCTGCCTATTAATTTCATTTGGTGACCCCTAGTTCTTGTATTATGGGAATAAAGTAAATAACTTTTCCTTATCCACTTTCTCCACATCACTCATGATTTTATATACCTCTATCATATCCCCCCTTAGTCTCCTCTTTTCCAAGCTGAAGAGTCCTAGCCTCTTTAATCTCTCCTCATTTGGGACCCGTTCCAAACCCCTAATCATTTTAGTTGCCCTTTTCTGAACCTTTTCTAGTGCCAGTATATCTTTTTTTAGATGAGGAGACCACATCTGTACGCAGTATTCGAGATGTGGGCATACCATCGATTTATATAAGGGCAATAATATATTCTCAGTCTTATTCTCTATCCCCTTTTTAATGATCCCTAACATCCTGTTTGCTTTTTTGACTGTCTCTGCACACTGCGCGGACATCTTCAGAGAACTATCCACGATGACTCCAAGATCTTTTTCCTGACTTGTTGTAGCTAAATTAGCCCCCATCATATTGTATGTATAGTTGGGGTTATTTTTTCCAATGTGCATTACTTTACATTTATCCACATTAAATTTCATTTGCCATTTTGTTGCCCAATCACTTAGTTTTGTGAGATCTTTTTGAAGTTCATCACAGTCTGCTTTGGTCTTAACTATCTTGAGCAGTTTAGTATCATCTGCAAACTTTGCCACCTCACTGTTTACCCCTTTCTCCAGATCATTTATATATAAATGACCAGAGTCACCACCACCACTCACGCGTGCCCGACCCGCAGACGTGCCACTGCACACGCAGGATGTGTCCCCACCAACAAGGGCCTGGAGGGGACCGGGACGGGGTGCACCGCTCACCGCTGGTCAGGCGCCTCCTCCTGGTCACTCTCGGGGCTTAGCTCTCGAGGCCGACGCTCCTTTCTGTGGTTGCATGCCGTCACCCCGTCTAGCTCTCAGGTCTGCTGCTCCTCTGTTGCCTCAGGAACTGCAGCGTCGTCTTCATGACTCAGCCCTCCGGCTAGATCACTCGGCGTTTTCCCCCTTCTGGGGTGTATCAAAGTCCTTCCTTCGCAGTCCTAGGCCGTCTTCCCATTCACGGCCTCAGGCACCACTCCTGCAGTGGCTGGTAGGGGAAACCAGGCCCGTCCTCTACTTTGGATTCCAGTCCAGGGACCTTCAACCCAGCAGTTTTGGGCTTTCCCCTCCCAGCCCTCACTGCTCCTTCCCCGGACTGCTTCCTACCACCCTAGTTCCCCTCCTTTCTCTGGGTGTACCAGCTCCAAACCCGCCTCCCTCTTCCCAAGGAGCGACTGCCCTTTGCCAGCAACAGCCCTTGTCTGTTGCCAGCGTCCTGGCTTTTTCGGCTCTGCCTCTTCCTGCCGAGCTGAACCTGCTTGCAATCAACTCCCTGCTCCCTGGCTCTTCCTCCAGGTGCAGCCTGTGGAGTTAATAGGCCTAGCTGGCCATCTTAACCTTTTCCAGTCCTGTGTGGGGTAGACACCCCATCACGGGGACAAACTACTCCAGAGAGAGAAGGGGGGAGAGAGATTTTTTCATTTTATATGGGTTTTTTTGGTACTACTTTATCTCATTTTGTATTTGTGAAAAACACGGAGCCTGAATTATTCCTTTAAATCTCCCCTAGGAAGCCTGGCAACAGGAAACTTTGTAGGCAGAAGCTCTCCAGCGTGAAGCAGGGTTAGAGACAGAGCGGCTGATGAAACTCTTTCTCTGTCTCTAATAAATTCCTTGTTCGGTGTGTAACTTTAGCGCCCTCACGGCCAAGATGGAGTCTGCTCTGCAGGTGGCTCCGGCCAAGAAAAGGCGCACACAGAAACACAGCAGGGAAAGTCCCTTGCGTCCCAGGGGCACCTGTTCCAACCCCCCCGGAGTGAACACACACACACTGGAATAGCACAGTGAATACAACAAAGAGATATATTTATTCACAGTGGGATGAAAGGAGAAAAACAACAGGGGGAAAGACAGGGAGAGCGGTAAAACAGAGTTGCATCCAACACAAGGCCCCACAGGCCCAGTGGTTGCACAGTCTGAAAGGGCAGACACCGAGCAATGCGTCTGCACACAGAGCTCAGGAGTCCTGGGCAAAGTTCCAGTCCGGCAGTCAGTCTTGGGTGCTCCTGGTCGTTTTCAGTGCCAGTAAACTTTTCCCAACAAATCCCTCCGGTGCCCACTTCTGCCTTTCTCTGCAAAGCCACACAGAGCATCCACCTCCCCACTTAACTAGCTAACAGCCTCCCTACCTTATTCCCAATGCAAAGTCACAAGGCCCAATACTCACGGTCCCATGCAGCTCTGGGCAGCCGTGATACTAGGTCCTGCTCCGGTTTGTCCTCAGGCAATTTCTCCCTGGCACAGTGCTCCTCCTGGCTCCTGTCCTGGGGTGTCCCCAGTCGGCTGCTCTGTCCCTCCCAGGCTTTGGGCTGGTTCTCGGCTGCTTCACTCTGTGAGGGCCCGCTCGCTGTAGCCCTCTTGTCTGGAGCTCCAGACACACACCCTGACACTCTCCCTCTCTCCATGGTCTTCCCCCCCACAAAAAACCCAGCACTTCCTCTTCCTGGAACAATCAACACTTCTTCCCCTCCAGACAAAGATATAAAGGGGCCGTGGTCTCTAAACCCCAAAGCAGTTACAAGTGTTAGAAGAAAGTGACGCCTTCCATGACCCGTTACCATTGTCACATCTCGCTGCCAGATGTTGACTCGCTTTGAGCCAGCACAAATGCAAAGTACTTCACTTAGCAAGGAACAAATCAAATGCCCAGCTACAAAATGGGGAATCACTGGGGAGGAGCGAGTGCTGCTGAAAAAGGTCTTGGGGTTCTAGTGCATCTCAAATTGAATCTGAGTCAATAATGTGATGCAGCTGCGAAAAAGGCTAATACCATTCTGGGGTGAATTTACAGGAGTGTCGTATGTAAGACACGGGAGGTCATTGTCCCGCTCTGTTCGGCACTGGTAAGAGACAGTGCAGGCACATGCACTTGGCCAGGGGGTGAGAGGTGAGTGCGACCCCGTTACAATTAGGAAGAGCTTTAAGGGTAGTGAAGCTCTGGAATAGGCTTCCAAAGGAGGTTTTTAAGAACAAGTGGGACAAACACCTGTCCGGGATGGTCTACGTTTACTTGGTCCTGCCTCAGTTCAGGGGGCTGGACTCAATGACGTCTTGAGGTCCCCTCCAGCCCTACATTTCTATAAATGAGAGGAAGGGAAAATGCCAAAGTTAATTAAATATCAGTTTCACTTGAGTGGAAGGAGCAGGTCACCAGATCCCGAACTACAACAAAAGTTAATACACAGTGCTGTGAAGTGCAAGTAAGAAATGCAGATAGTCAGACAGATCTAGCTGATTTCGACCTACGGTTAAGGTTGATGTCTAAATTATACCATTTATAAATGCAATTAATTTCACTGCAGAGAAAATAAGAGGCCATTTCTGAGATACTGCCCTTAATGTGTTGGTGAAATTATGAACCATTGTGATACCGGAGTAGCAGCATGAAGAGACAATGAGTTTAATTAGTAGTATGTATCCAGAAAAATCCTGGGCACTGCTAAGAAAATGTACTGATTTGGATTTGATGATTTTTTTTTTTATTTTATGGACTGAGGTTCTCCGTTGCATGAGATGTTTTGGGTTTGTTTCTTTTCTTTTCTTTTTCTTTTTGGTAGCAGGGATGGAAATTGCTGTGTTCAAGTGGCGCTTACATTATTAGGCATTAACGTGTCATCGCGGGTAAAATGAGGGTCCGGCTGTAGAATCTTGCCTGTATGCTCGGGGTTCTACTGATCGCCATATTTGGGGTAGGGAAGGAATTTTCCTCCAGGGTAGATTGGCAGAGGCCCTGGAGGTTTTTTGCCTTCCTCCGCAGCATAGGGCAGGGGTCGCAGGCTGGAAGATTCTGCTGTGGGTGGGTCAGCTTTTGTGGCCTGCATCATGCGGGAGGTCAGACTAGATGACCATATTGGTCCCTTCTGACCTTAAAGTCTATGAGTCTATGAGTCTATTAGTAGAAAGGAATGATATCCCGAGACAGGTTCCTTTTTCTATCCCAAAGATTCTCAAATGTCATTGCACTGTGACCCCCTTCTGACAACAACAATTACTACACGACCCCAGGTGCGGGGACCGAAGCCTGAGCCCACCCGAGCCCCACGGCTCAGGATGGGGGGGGGAGGGGTCAAAGCCAAAGGCCAAGCCCCACCGCTCCGTGCACCACTGCTGCACAAGAATAGTGTCATCTCCACCATCCCAGCCTCCAATCTCATCCCACCTTTTGTGGCTAGTTGTAAATGTCCAGCCAGAAACTATCTGGGACATTGGCAAAGTTATTACTGCATGCCATAGAAGAGCCACTGTGTCTTTGAGCACTTGAAGTCACAATAGCATTGACATCCAGGATGCTTTTCTCGGACCCCTACGCAGTCTGCAGATGTGAAATGAAGTCCCCATCGATTGGCTTTTCAGCTCCAAAAATGCAGTCCTACTTATATTAGGTCTCTCTGTTGTGCAATTTGTTGTGGATTCCTGCAATCCACAAGCAATGACCTTTCTCTCCTCTTCCCCCCCAGCTTTTAATTTACTTTGCACAAGGTTTCTGGCCAAAATATCTAGATGCCAGGTTTTTACTTCTGTTTTGTTGTTGCTGTTCCTTTTTAAATATGTGGGGAAGCTCCTCAGCTGGTATAAGTCAGTGGAGCTTTGTCACAGTCTAGGCAGATTGACGCGGGCATCTTGAAGTCAGAATGCCCATTTGCACCAGCTGAAGCTTTGGCCCTGAGCTATTAATGTGGGGGCATTGTACATGCTTCTGAGACAACATATTAAGCATTAATCCCAATACATCAGTCTGTATCATTTTAACACTTTGAGAGTAACTGGCATCCGATATCCCCTGTGGCTGTTAAGCAAATATGTTGCTAACGGGGAAAAATAAGCTTTACGTATCTTCAGGGGAGAGAATATGTTGTAAATAAAGCTCCACATCCTTAATAAAGACAGCATAATTGCTCTGCAATTACCCTGATAGACATTTATCTTGGGATTAGACCAAAAACCCTAATGGGGAAAATCCATCATATCCAATTTTTGTCCAGATGCTTAATTCCACCAATGAACTAATCCTAAAAGGTCTGTCAGCTTCGTTATGGTGTCACTGGGGATGCCTAGAGCTCTCCAGCCTGGAAAAACTGGAAAATGTTCCAATCAGCCTCGTCTCCTTCTGATTTCATCCTAAAGGACTGGGGAGAAAGGAGGCATGCAAACCATATTTCTAATTGTACTCAAAAGGATCACTGCAAAATATGCAGCATATCTAATGATGAGTGAATGTTTAGCATTAATTGAGACAATGCTGGCAGTGAAAAAAGAAATCTGAGTGGAAAATTCACCTTGTGCATGGGAAACAGACAACTTGAGTCCCATTAAAGCCTTGAGGGGAAAAAATTGGTCCTGCCAGCATGGAGCCAATGTAAGCGGCTGGGAAAGAAACTGGACTTCAGTCCTTTGAGAATAGGGTTCCTGGCAAAATGTGCTGGGTAGCTTGGTACTGGAAAGGCCCGAAATAGAGTGAGCACAAAGTAGCAATATGTATACATGGAGTTTTGAATGTTCTCCAGTGGTAATTCTAATACCAGTATTTCTCAATACAAGACATTGCTTCGAGGCTACACTTCCCACAATACTGAGCAGGAAGTTTGGAAAGTGAAAAAAATTCCCAAATCATGGTGGATAGTTAGCAGCAGATTTCAAGATCTCTGTCTTTCATGGAAAAAGGAATTGTTATTTATATAGCGCCATGGATGTGTGTATACAATATATCTGAGAGCAGCCCTTTCTGCAGTGTTTTGGTACTGCTGGGCCTAAATGTCTACAAAGAACCTAGATAGCAAGATCTTTTCAGTGTGAATATTTTATTAATTTCTTGTGTAAATGTACACTACAGGTACAAATATAATTTGTTACTGTCAGTTTAATAATGATCTAATGATTTGCGAATTGAAGAAAATATTTGTTCTCAATTAAGAAAGGCTTTGTTCAAAGCATTCACTCTGAAGGTTCAATCTTGTAACAAAACCTACATCTGTTCTGTACTGTTTTATTCTATTCCATTGCTATGGCAAGATGCCCCAGAGGGCGTTCCCTTGTCTTTAGCATGTTAGCAGTGTACAGCATTGTTGAAGGAATGTTGCATTGTCATTAGGTTTGTGAGGCATTTTCTTTGGGATGTGTTGTTGCAAATAGGAGAGTTTGCTTTCTGCCTTAAATTCTCCAAATCGAGTCAATTCTTGGAGCATGGTGGGTCCCTAGGAATTGAGTATCGGGGTTTGAGATTCATGAAAGTGTTGTGGGTGAACATTTTTCACAAAGTGATCACTCTACATCCGGCCTGTCCTCATCCTCAAAGGAAATCTACACAACACTTTCAAAAGACAACCTGGGAGCTTAAATTCATAGCTTTGCTAGACATTAAAAATCATGGTCTTAAAAAGGACATTGGATTTATGGCTTTTTACAACAATCTGTAATCCACTAACCCGATTTTTGTCCTATGACTGCAGGGTGTTAACGGGCCACTTCATCTTGAATGGTCCCTTAGAATATGTGCTAATTACTTATGCTAAATTATCTGTTTGATCTTGTGTTTTAGCTGTAAGAACAGGAGTACTTGTGGCACCTTAGAGACTAACAAATGTATTTGAGCATAAGCTTTTTGGGCTAAAACCCACTGCATGCATCCGATGAAGTGGGTTTTAGCCCACGAAAGCTTATGCTCAAATAAATTTGTTATTCTCTAAGGTGCCACAAGTACTCCTGTTCTTTTTGCTGATACAGACTAACACGGCTGCTACTCTGAAACCTGTTTTAGCTGTGACACTCTTAGTACCTTTCCCAGACTTGAAGAAGAGCTCTGTGTAGCTTGAAAGTTTGTCTCACTCACCAACAGGAATTGGTCCAATAAAAGATCATGCCTCATCCACCTTCTGTCTCTAATATCCTGGGACTGACACAGCTACAAAACAGTTGAGCCCTGAAAGCAGAGAGATGTCCGGTCATTCTAATCCCTTACAGAACCCAATTACACCTTTCTTGAGAAGATTTGGTCATCAGCACTCATGCATCTCACCCTGGTGGCTGGTTTTGGAGAAATTTCGTTTTCCATGGTTGTGGAGGGAAATGCAGTCCTCTCACGGGGCTACGGGACAGCCCCTAATCTGGTTCAGAATATCTGGACTGAGCCCTAGAAATCTGGTTCTGTGCTCATCCAGAACCCACTCTAATGAGGGCAGCGGGTGTGTTTGCACACACACATGTTGCTAAGTACATACTCTCCTTTGTCTTGGACAAATTGCTCATTATTTTCATACGTCGTACTTCAAGCTGCACTCTGCCAAATTAAACTGTATAAAGGCTTTCCTTTAATTGCTACCCTGCCCGTACATTATCCTTGTTACTGTACCAGAACAGCCGGCGATTGCTTTAACCATACCTTTTCCAAGCCTAAGGGCTTGTCTACATGGGATGTTACTGCATGGCAACAAGCCAGGGTGTGACCCTACAGCTTGCTGTGCAGAAATGTCCCAGCTAGACAAGGCCTAAGAAAAATTTTCCATAGGCGAATCATACACTTTGAGTTTTACACAGGACATAGTCATTTGGAAGAGCCTCTTTTCCAGGGCCTCCCACTCCTGACCCATTCAAAATACCTATCCTAATCACAGGTGCCAACTTTCACATGGTAAATAAGCACCCCGACTTTCACAATAAACCCAAAATCAAGCTAATCCCATTTCAAAACAAGAACCCCAACACTCTATGTGACTAGATCCCCCCGGCGTGCAGTCTGGGACTGTGGTGGGCCCGCTGTGCACTCCTGACTCTCTCCCCACCTTGCCCCTGCTTGCCGGGAGCCGATCAAAAAAAGAGAAGCAATAAGCAACAAAGCTACAAGCCAAACAAGCTACAAGCCAAAAACTAGCCAACAAGCAACTCACAAGCCAGTTAAGCCAAAAACAAGCCCAATATCTCTGTTTTTTCCCCACGGGTTTGGCATGTCTGATCCTAATCCATGCCAATGGCTCCCATCGCTAATAAGATCAATTGATGACTGCTCTCCCTCTTCTCCTTATGGCTTTGCCTTTCCACACTTCCATCCCTGACTGGCAGCTAGTTCTCCCTCGGGCTCATCTGTTCCACTAAATCCCTTTCTCCCCTCCCTTGGTTCACCCCCTCGCCTGTTCTGGCAGGAAACAGAAGAGGATTCTGGGGTGATGGACCTGAGAAAGACCTAGTCGCACGCGCGGCCTTGTCTTCGCTACAAACAAAAAGCGTGTAATTAAGTAGAGTTAAAGCCTATTGGATTTAACTTGACCTGCTTACTTACATGGAAACTGCAAACTGCCTTGTCCTCATTAGGATTTTACCTGGAGTTAGTTAACTCGAGCTAAGAACATTCCTTTATTGTGGTAATGAAGCGTAGGCCAAAGTGGGACGGCAAACAGCTGCATCCCCTTATGTGTTGCTCCTGCGATCAGCCACAATATGGGAGCGTGCAAAACCCAGGGCAGGAGAGCAGCTTTGAGGGAGAATCTGGCCACTTCTCTGCCTCCCTCCTCCCCAGGGTCACTTTGTGAGGAGGGTGGGATGTTGCCAACTTTCCCAGCCAACCTGCTGCTCCTTTGTGCCCCTTGCAGGCATCACCTGCTGCCTCTCACAAATCAGTTAAGATCCTATGTGGAAGGGGAGTCCATGTAGCGTGACTTTAACACCCCTTCTGCCTCATTGCATTTGCTCCAACATGCCCCACAGATTCCCAGACTCCCAAACCATCCTGGGGTTTGAGGGGCAGAAATTATTTCCCTGCACAGGGTATTGGACTTAGGACCCTAAGTCGGTTCCAGTTGTCCATTCCCACTGGACATTTGGCTTCCAACCATATTGGTCCTTTCCAAATACTGGGCCTTGTGTCTTGGCAATCACTGTTGAGTCCTGCCCAGAGCTGGGCTGTGAAGCTGGTTTTAGATGGCATTTAACATTCCTACCCTCATGCGCTTTGTAATATACTCCTAGAAATTCTCTGGCTTTGGCTAGAAAGTGAACTAAAAAGTGTCTCTCTCTCTCGCTCTCGCTCTCGCTCTCTCTCTCTCACACACACACACACACAGACACACACACTGATCAATGGAGACACTACTGGTTATTTATTTAACAAAAGCAACAAACTCAAACACAAAGTGGGGCGGTTAAAAAAAAGCATTTTTAAACAAACTCCAAGTGTGACAGCTGATCCTTCTCTTTTGTAAACAAGGCCTGACTGTTTAACTCTTTTTAACTCTCACCACTGGCCAGATTGAGCTTTGGATGTCCTCAGCTAAAAAAACATTGCACTTCTCTACGGCAGAATAAACACTTGGGGGACCCAGCAATATGAGGGGGGTGGAAAAGAGGCAGACACACTTTGGGATCAAGCCACTGAAAAGAATGTTCCAGAATCCCGTTAGAATGGCAAGCACTGGAATGAGAAAAAGAAATGAATTTGAGCTATTGTCCTGCCCTGCATATGTGATGAAAACTCACTTCATTCTCAGAGTGCCACCAGAGATCACACTCCCCGGTGTCAATCTTCTCTAGCTTCTGTGCCTTTCCAGTGTTTATTTTCTTAAATCACAAGACATATACCTAAAGGTTTGGGATAAAGTTGGTCAATGGAAGAAATGACATTCTCAGATGCAAAGTTATGGCTCCATGAACTTTATGGCTCAATCTTGCAAGCACGGTACAGCTGGAACAATTTTGATCTGGGTGCTCAGTTGATGATTGGGCTTAAATGGCATCTAAGCAAGTCATCCTCAGGTACTGAAGTCATACTCTGGTACTGGAGTGGTGACTCGAACCATACTCTGGTACTAAATGGTGACTTGAATCATACTCCAGTACTAGAGGCATACTCTGGTACTGGAGTGGTGACTCGAACCATATTCCGGTACTGAAGTGGTTATTCCAGTGAGGCAGAGTGGGATAACACCAATAGGATAAACTTCAAAACCACTTGCTAAACTATGCTTATCACACTCCTTTGGCTACTTCACCTACATTCTGCCCACTAATCCATCTCCACTGGGATGCCTTTCAACATACCAAACCCCAGAGCAGGTTCAAACAGGTGCCATTAAAAACCAAACACCACCAGCCCTGCTGCAGAAATGTTTCCTTCTTTTACCCTCAAAAGCAGAGTTTTCCCCAAAAAAATTATACGTAAGATGCCCTGGATGGTCAATAGCCAGTCTGTTACTAAGGGCATGTTTAAGTTCCCTGTATCTCACAGCTCACTAGGGTTAGAACTGGGAGCTTTGGACCATTGGTAAGAAGAGACGTCTAGCTTCCCAATGGAATGATATTGGATACACTGGCCTAGCTGTTGCAGAGCCCAAGATATCAAATCTTCAAATTGCAATATATTGTGCACAGCAGAGTCAGTGTAGGCAAATAAGTCTCTGGCCTTTGTTATGGAGCGAATCACCAGATGATCATAACAGTCCCTTCTGCCCAGGAAATCTATAAACTTTTGGCAGGTGTCTAAATCATTTTTAGGTCTCCTTTCCTTCGACAGCACATTCAGTAGGGCTCATGGTGCTAAGCAGCTCAGATTCACACAGCCAAACACATGACTGGCGTTGGCCAAATGACAATAACATTCAATTGATGTTGCACTAGCGGATGTTACTCACTTCCGACCACCCTGGTGACATCACTGTCTCCATGTTCGACATCAAAGAAGGGGAAGAAAGGGAAGAGAACCCACAGAACCTCGTAACAAAATAAAACAAAGATGTGGCATAAACAGACTCTGGGGTTGGGGTGGAGTAAAGTTTTATTGCCACTTGTTTGGAAAGACCTGCTTAGTTCACTTGTGGCTTTGTCGTGCATGAGTAATGTGGTCCTCCCAATGCTTTGGCAATAAAACCATTATGCAGCCCCATCATCTATTTTTTCTCTCTCCAGTGGGTGAGATATAAACAGCGGCAAAAAAGCTGCAGGATATTCCCAAGCTTTGAACATCTTATTTGCATCCCTTGTTAACTCAGTTAAACACATAACATCGGGGAGTTGCTAGAAAGGAAACCACTTGGGTCAAAGCTTCTGGTATGTTAACTGGGCAAGGGGGACTGGTCCCTCTGTGACACGCAGCCCTATGAATCGTGGGGCACCTTCGTGAAGGCGTTTGCTATCGGGAGGAAACACTGCAGCGGTTTTGTTGGAAATCGAGTCGGATATCTTGGGACATTATCCTTGAGTGACCCATGAAAGACTGAACTGCTGAACTCCTACATAACTGAGCAGCACACACTGTAATTGTGCTGTCAGGAAGTCTGCAGCTGCAGCCCTGTGGCCTATAAACTCCGCTCTGGGTAGCTTCTTTTCCACTGGCACCGCTCTTCCCTTTTGGCTCTCAAAGCCTTCCCTTGGTTCTCAGTCTCTTTCTGAGCCCTGGATTCCTTATTTCCCTTAATTGGGTTTCCAGTTTAACAAAACAAAGGCATTTTAACTCCCTGAATCTCCCCAGTGTCTCCAAAAGTCTCCCTCGGGCTCCGGTTTCAATAGACATTTCCCTCCCTGCCCCACTTCACTGAGGTCTGTTTCGTGTGCACATGAATCCATAAACAAGCGATCAAGAAAGCTCCAAGTTATTTTTACAAGATGGCTATCAGGCCCTGCACTGCTCGAGCAGAAGAGAAGAGTGTTTGGGTTTGTAGGCGGTGCTATTCTTGCTCAAGCAGTAATTTGCATCCTTAGAGCCTTCCGCGTCCACCTGTCCCGAAGGAAGGGAAAAGGGCCTTTTCGAACTCAGAAATGCAGTGCATTGCAGTGGAATTCACCCTGTAAGGCAGCGGGATGTTTTAAATTTCCAAGATTGAAGCTATGATAACTGTTGAAAAATATGGTAGCCACTATGTATGCGGCAGTCATGTGTACACAGCCTTAGGTTAGAATTGAGTGCAGGATAGAGTATTGGGTTATCCCACCTCTTCTCGAGAAGTACTGTAGAGAGCTGTGCCATAATCTGTAACAGGCACCAAAATGTTCAGGCCCCCAAAGAGGTGCCTTCCTATCTGAATTATGTGGGTAGGGTAGCCTAGCAGAGAAGATGCTAGCCTTTGACATGGGAGATCTGAATTCAGTTCTCTACTATGCCACAGGTGTCCTGTCTGACCCTGGGAAAGTCACTTAATCTCTCTCTCTCTGCCTTAGTTCCCCGGCTGTACAATGGGGATAATAGCACTGCTCTGCCTCACAGAGGGGTTGTGAAGCTAAGTGCATTAAAATATTGTGAGAAGCTCAGATACTGTGGTAATTGGGACCAAGTAAGTACCTAATATTGATCTGTTCCTTGTATGTATTTCAAGTAATATCTGCTGACTTGAGTGACAAAAAATAAGTCCTCACTCCTTTATTATCATTATTATTATTATTTATTATTTCTGTTAGCCCTGCAGACCCATCACAGCTCTGTGAGAGGGAGTTCGATTCTAATCTGGCTCATGCATCAGAAGCAGATTAAGTAATTTTTAATTTTAGAGCCAAAATTCTGCCTTCAGTTACATCTGTGCAAACTTATTGGGGACCACAGGGCAGTCAATGGTGTACATGAGGGGAGAATTTGAAGGTATCAGGGCTACACAGGTGTCATCAAGGGTAGGATTTGAAAACAATGGAGTTGCACAGGTGTATTGGAGGGTAGAATGAGAACTGCAGAATTTCTATTAAAAAGCAGGAAAAACCCTGCTTGAATGAAAGTTGAAAGCACAAGGCAGCAGAAGAAAGTTCAGTACAAGTTCGTTTTAATTGAGTGATGGTCCAGTTCAGTTTGCATTTATTAGAGCCAGTAAAGGAAGTACCTGAAGCAATATCTTTGTACGTGTTGATAGATCAAAGAGGTTGGCCAACTTTGAATCTGGATCCAGGTCAGGCTTGGGTTTGAGCTGGTATCAGGACCAGAGCTGGGGTTCAGATTTACTGGAAGAGCAGTTCAGAAAATGGAATTTCCATCCTGAGTGAAATTCCAACGTTTTTTGAGGAAAAAAAGGAATTGTCCCAAATTGGAATGAAAAGTCAAAAATCACAAAATATCTGGCGTAACAGAAATTCCAAAACATTTTGATTCAGAAACATCAAAACAACTGTAGTGAAATATTTCAAAATTATCAAAATAAAACATAATGTAATATTAAATATAATATATAAAATGAACATCAATTCAAAGTTCAAATATGTTTAAAACCATTCAAAGTCATAATGAAATGAGAATGTTGGAATGAAAGGAAATGGAAATGTCAAATAAAATACTCCAGTCCGATTTCTAATCACTTCAAAATGTTTCCATTGAAAATCGAATTGAAAGTGAAATGTCCCAGTGAAGCATTTTGATTTCGATGAAGCAGTGTTTTCCAACGGAAAACTGTTCTGTTGAAAAAAATTCAACCAGTTCTGTTCACTGGCATCAAAATCCTGTAACTCTCCTGAGATTGCAGTCACATCTGAACCAAAACTGGGAACTAAGCCTTTTCCAGCTTAGTGATCCAATCCAGAATCAAAATAATAGGAGAGGATTTGGATCCAAATATCCCTTCTTTCAGTGCCTCATAAGCAATACACTCCAATGTTCTGGATCTTTAGCTATAGAAACTTGCAATATAATTTTATTGGGGAAGCTAAATTCTGGTATTAGTGCATCAGCTTTGTCTTCGGCCCTGGGTCTTATGGCGGCATTATCTAGGACTGTTGATTGACAAGGATTGTTGTTTGAGAATGGGACTTTTTAGCCACTTGTGATGCTGCAGCATGACACACAGGAATTGAACTACTTTGGAGCTTACATCATTGTCTTTTGAGATGCCATTCAGTTCTGCCACTTCCAGTCTGTTGTACTGAAGACTAGAGTTGGGTGACACTTTTCAGATGCATAATTTATTCACTGAAAAATACTGTTTCGGTCAGCAAATTTAACACAAATAGTTTTGGCCAGGCTGAAAAACAGCTGAAGGAGGAGAAAGAGGTAGTGGTGTTAGTGGGTTTGCTATACCCTGCCTTTAACCTAGCGGGTAGGCTAGTGTCTGGGGATAGGAGTGCCCTAGGTTCAAATCTCTGCTTTTGAACCAATCCAAAATGCACTTTTTCAATTCACTGACAAATCAAAAAACGCTCAGATTTTGTTCAGATTGGTTTGACCTGACCTGAATTTGTTTTGTTTCTGAAACTGCTACCACAT
Organism: Emys orbicularis; assembly: GCF_028017835.1. NCBI lineage: Eukaryota > Metazoa > Chordata > Testudines > Emydidae > Emys > Emys orbicularis. Next base: position 3,469,767 of record NC_088693.1, read on the forward strand.
CAAAAAATCAGGTCTCTGCCCAGTTCTATCTAAGCCCTTTTCTCTGCTGGACTTGGTCACAATGGGTCTCTCTTCTGACATGTGTCTCACAGAACTTTCACTTTGGTTTCAGAAGAAGAGACTTCAAGGAGCAAGAGATGCTGGCACCTCAAAGAAACATTACAGTGTGTGTGTGTGTGGGGGGGATAACCCTGCTATCGACCTAGAAAAAGCTGTGGACGAGTGGGCTACTTTTTAAAGCATGCACCTCTGCACTGGTTGTGCAAATGAAACAACCAACATACCGTTTCCTCTGTAAACTAAAAGGGGCAAAAATTAGTCAGCCCTTGAAAGAGTAATAATTTAAGCTAATGGAATGCCAGCAATGTTCGCTTCCAGTGGAAAGTTTATAGCACTTATATCCTGTCTGCCCTACTTTAATAAAATACAAAATATTTTCAAATAAGCTATTTTTAATGGACTAAGGGTACATATCCTCTGTCACTGTGTTTTTAACATTTTGATTGCTGTCTAATTCAGTGTTAGACGTCAGGCAATGTCAGGGTTTGGTCTGTCCACTTGGCTGCCCGGGGCTGGCTCTTGCATTCAGACCAGGCAGGCATGTTGCTTCTTTGCAAGGGAACGCTGTTGAGATGGAAAAGCTGCAAATTGTGACCCGTGGGTGTGTTTTAATATGACTGTATCTGTTTGCAAAGTTCATGTTGTTCTTTGTAAGTGGCTATAAGAAAGCCAACGTGCCGACCGCACAAATAAATGAAAACTGTGCAGTCCGGTGCTGCTGACTGATCTTCCTGTAACAAACCAGTGTCCATCATCTGAACTTCTGAACAACTCTATCATAATAAACCAGTGTGCACCCCCATGCTTCTGACCGACCCTTACCATGACCAACCAGCGTGCACAGCCCAGCACTCATGATTATTTCTTTATTAGTCATGTTTATTACAGCTGACAATGGACTGCCATTGTGCTAAGCACTGGACGACACATCTAGAATGAGAGAGAGTTCCTACCCTGAACAGCTTACTCTCTAAATAGACAAGACAGACACAGGGTGGGGAAAGGGTTAGAAAATATAAGCATAATAAGGACAGGGCCTTGTTTTTTACCTCTTCACATAATACAAGAACCAGGGGTCACCCGAGGAAATTAACAGGCAGCAGATTTAAAACTAACATAAGGAAGTATTTCTTCACACAAGGCACAGTCAACCTGTGGAACTCCTTGCCAGGGGATGTTGTGAAGGCCAACAGCATAACTGGGTTCAAAAAAGAATGAGATAAGTTCTGAAGAATAGGTCCGTCAATGGCTATTAGGCAAGATGGTCAGGAATGCAACCCCGTGCTCTGGGTGTCCCTAAACCTCTGACTGCCAGGAGTTGGGAGTGGACAACAGGGGATGGATCACTCGATGATTCCCTGTTCTGTTCATTCCCTCTGGGGCACCTGGCACTGGCCACTGTTGGAAGACAGGATACTGGACTAGATGGACCCTTGGTCTGACCCAATAATGTCGTTCTTATGTTCTTGATCAGTCAAAACCATGACAGATAAATGCATATTTAGACATAGAAAATGATATCAATAAAATAGAATCAATGCAGGCTCCTAGCTCCTGGTGGGGAGACCCGGAAGCTTTTCAGTTGCTTTGGTAACAAAGCAACATCCCCTAAGGCTTACAGCTGCTTGGAAACATATTTTTCAACAATTGTTTCTCCTTAGTTTTTTGACAACATTTTCAAAATGCTCCAACCAGCCTGTGACAAGATACAGGCACTGCATCCGCTGAGAGCTTATGGGGCCCTGGCTCGTCACATGGCTGCTAGGGAAAGCAGCTGGTTCAGTAGGTTTTCCAGACATGCATCCCTGATGTTCTTGGCTCATGTCCCGACTGTACATGTGCTTGCACTCAGAGGACACGATGAACCTTCGGAACAGGACCGCCCTGGGAGTGACTTTCAGGGTGACTGATGGCGGAGAGATGTCCACCCGGTGAGCCCTCTGTCACAGCAGTGAGCTCCTTCACGTCACCTGACGCAGGCCACCTTTCACATAGATTCATATATTCCAAGGCCTGATGGGACCATTGTGATCATCTAGTCTGACCTCCTGTCTAACACAGGTCAGAGAACGTCCCTGAAATAATGCGTTTGAACTAGAGCATATGTTAGAGACAAGCATCCAAACTCGACTTAAAAATGTCAGTGATGGAGAACCCACCACATCCGTTGGTAAGTTGTTCCAACTGTGGATTTCCCTCACTGTTAAAAATGTACATCTTATTTCCAGTCTGAATTTGCCTAGCTTCAACTTTCAACCATTGGATCTTGCTAGACTTTTGTGTGCTAGATTGAAGAGCCCATTATCAAATATTTGTTCCCCAGGTAGATACTTATAGTTTGTGATCAAATTACCCCCTAACTTTCTCTTTGTTAAACTAAATAGGTTGCACATCTTGACTTTATCACTATAAGGCATGTTTTCTAATCCAATAATCCTTCCTGTGACTCTTCTCTGAACCCCCTCCAATTTATCAACATCCTTTTTGAAGTGTGGACAACAGAACTGGACACAGGATTCTAGCAGTGGTCGCACCAGTGCCAAATGCAGAGGTGAAATAACCTCTCAACTCTGACCTGAGATTCCCCTGTTTATGCAGCCAAGGACCGCATTAGCCCTTTTGATCATAGGTGTACACTGGGAGCTCATTATCCACCGATTATCCACCACGACCTCCAAATCTTTTTCAGAGTCACTGCTTCCCAGGTTAGTCGCCCATCCTGTCAGTGTGTCCTGCATTCTTTGTCCCTAGACGGATACATTTACATTTAGCGGTATTGAAACACATATTGTTTGCTTGGGCCCAGCTTACCAAGCCATCCACATTGCTTTGTATCAATGACCTGTCCTCTTCATTATACACATACAGTGAGGGGCATGTGACTCACCCTTCCATACACCTGTAGCTGGGTAGATGGTGACCACAATATGAGTAGGAATGAGAGCCACAGGAGTAACCCCGTGTAACCTGCGTTGGGGTTCCATGGATGATCAGTGGCCAGTGTGTCTCGGGGGCTGAGATGCTGGAGAACAATTCAGAGGCCTGTCTGTCCCTTCCCCCCACAACTAGTCCCGTGTGCCCCAGACTTTGGGAAACTGCCTGGGTGCCCTCTGTAAGAAGTACAGAAAAATATCAGGAACACCAAAATAAATGAGTCATGTTATCTTTTTTTGTAAAGGACAACGCTTGAATAGCTTTTACAGCTGTAAGTATTATTTCAGCTCTTCTGATACTGGTCTCTGACTTCATCTCACTTTCTGAGACACAGGGAGACAAGGTAAGGGAGGTAATAACTTTTATTGGACCAACTTCTGTTGGTGAGAGAGGCAAGCTTTCAAGCACCACAGAGCTCTTCTTCAGGTCTGGGATTAGACACAGAGACAAAAGTCTTCTTTAATACTAAATTGGCATTTTTGTTGGCATATGCCAGGGGATCAGCCTCCTACCAAACCTCAGCATTATTATTATTGTTACATGTATTCCCAAGGTGCCCATCACCGAAATACCTAGCGCTCTAACACACAGCTTTCCTTTCTGTCTGCCTGCCTCTCTCTGTACAGATCTCTAGGCATTTCTGAAGTCAATGAATACTGCTTTGGAATCAGCCCATTTTGTCCTTTTAAAACAGTCTACAGGCCTACCACTGCCTTGTTCCATGTTCAGCCCAGAACGAACATGGGATCTGTAGCCTTGACAGCAAGGAATTCTGGGAAGAGAGGCTCTATATAAGAGTTCCCTTTTGCTCAGTGTGTGGAAAATCCTGAAGAGAATAGGACCAAGTGTTGAAACCCTTCAAGGAAAGGGCCCAAAACCACCTTTAGGCCTCAGGGGAGAGCCAAACTGCTGGGTAAAGTACCCCAGAAAGGGTAGTAGGTTGGGGGAGGGCGGTTAGTTGGAGGGTTTACCCAAACAGCAAGAGGAAAACTGAGGCATGGCCACATCTGACAATGGAAAGAGGTGTTATCTCCCCTCAGTGGGGACATATGTGCTCACCCTTTCCTTCATATCCTCATATTAGAAGTACGAGACTCTAAGCAGTGTGTGGGGTTCTGCTCATCCATTATAAAATCATGCACAAAGAAATAACTCATGGAAAGCACCATGAAAATGTTCAGTCTTGGTCCTGGTCTCTGGTGGAGGCCATTTTCAAGCTACTTGGCCCTCTGTTGAGAGAGGTTTTCGTCAGGCGCTATATTCCCTAGGCCAGTGTTTCTCAAAGTGGGGTTGCTGCTTGTGTAGGGAAAGCCCCTGGCGGGCCAGGCCGGTTTGTTTACCTGCCCCGTCCACAGGTCCGGCCGATTGCAGCTCCCACTGGCCGCGATTCGCCGCTCCAGGCCAATGGGGGCTGCAGGAAGCGGCGCGGGCCGAGGGACTTACTGGCCGCCGCTTCCAGCAGCTCCCATTGGCCTGGAGCAGCGAATCGCGGCCCAGTGAGAGCCACGATCGGTCAGACCTGCAGACGGGGCAGGTAAACAAACCGGCCCGCCAGGGGCTTTCCCTACACAAGCGGCGACCCCAGTTTGAGAAACACTGCCCTAGGCCCTGCCAGCCAACAGTGTCCCAGTTGGATACAGTCTCCATGCCCGGGCACTCAGTGAGTGTGTCTTCCACCCTTAAGAAATGGTTTAAGTCAGTATTAACCAAAATATAGCTAATGAGAAAAAAAAAGTGCCATACGATAAAAGAGAAGGCAATAAAAGTGTCAACATTTCTAAGCCTTTCCCTGGTTGGACACAGCAGAAATATTCACCGCTCCTCAGGGACACATTTCATGCCATTTGCTTTCAATTTCCCTCCCCTGCATACCATCCTTTGGAAGGATGTTGGAAAGAAGTCTTTGCACTATTCCCCAGAGGATTTCCCCTCCCCCCAGCCCCAAAAACGTGGCTACGTCTACCATGCAAATAAAAAGAAAACCAAATTGGTACCAACCAGTTGCACCACAAGGGAAGCGTTTCCTAACATGACCCTGGTGCTCAAGTGAAAGGTTTCAGACTGAAGGCAGCCCAGGGTTCTCCACCCCACAGGCTTATTCCAACTTGGCTTTGAAGAGGCCACTTCTAAGGGTGACATTGCTCATTCCTAAGCCAACAAAAAAACCAGTTAGTTCCATATGTGATGGTGGAATCTGTAGGGCATTAGTAAGTGTAGAAAGGGTCAGAACATGTCTTGGATCAGAATCATAGAATGTCAGGGTTGGAAGGAACCTCAGGAGATCATCTAGTCCAACCCCCTGCTCCAAGCAGGACCAATCCCCAGATAGATTTTTGCCCCAGTTCCCTAAATGGCCCCCTCAAGGATTGAATTCACAACCATGGGTGTAGTAGGCCAATGCTCAACCCACTGAGCTATCCCTCCCCCCTCAAAATTCTCAAACTTCATTGCACCACGACCCCTTTCTGACAACAAAAATTACTACATGACCCCAGGAGGGGGGACTGAAGCCTGAGTCTGCCCGAGCCCCACTGCCCCTGGTGGAGGGGCCAAAGCCGAAGCCTGAGCCGACCGTCCTGGGCAGGGGGGCCAAAGCTGAAGCCCAAGGGCTTCAGCCACAGGCAGGGGGCCTGTAACCTGAGCTCCGCCGCCCAGGGCGGAAGCCCTCAGGCTTTGGCTTTGGCCCCAGGCGATAGGGCTCGGGCTTCGGGCCCCGGGCCCCAGCAAGTCTAAGCCAGCCCTGGCGACCCCATTAAAATGGGGTCCTGACCCACAGTTTGAGAACCGCTGAGATAGATGGTTATTTATTTAAACCGATCCTTGTCCACAATAATGATACTAACCACTGCTTTTCATCAATAGATCTCAAAATGCTTTACGAAGGAGGTCAGTATCATTATCCTCATATTCTGGATAGGGAAACTGAGTGATTAAATGACTTGCTGGCAGGTTGGTAGCAGTGCCAGGAATACAACCCAGGTCTCTTGAGTTCCTGTGTTGTTCGCCAGCCACTAGGCCACCCTGTCTCCCCAATGAGTCTGGCCTTTGAGCTCACCCAAGTTCACGAGGAGAGCTCTCTTACTCTCTCCCTTATGGAGTATTTAGCCCATATCCTGGGGACATCCCCTCCAAACTCCCAATAGGACATCAGAACAAGCAGAGTAGAGACCAGCACCTGGAAGACCCATCTCAAGACTTCCACAGAGCCCCATGCATGCTGGGACAGAGTTTTGGGAGATTACCCAGTGCTACATCAATACCCAGACAGTGCAAACATGACCAATAAACCACTTGTTGTAGTTTGTGAACCTCATTGAAAGAGCTACCCTAACTGCACCCTAGTTGCAACAGTCTCTTCATCTCCTTGTCAGTTTATCCACTCTCCCCCCCTACCCTTTTCTCTGATACATAAAATACGCCTCTAAAAACCATTGCACTTACCCCAGAATGGAAGAGTGCCATCTTCAGGCAGGATCCTGCCTCTGCTCTTTCCTCAGCTTTTGGGAACAGCTGCTGAAAACAAGTCTGTTCTGTGTTTGTATTTCTCATCCTGTGTGTCCCGGGGAGTATCGATAACACCAGCACTGTGTGTAATGACACAAGGCTTTCTGCCACGTCCGTCACATAACTTGAGATTAGAAGAACAAAAATGTGCTGGAGATATGGTCAAATATAATCAGACGTGGCCTGGTCCCTGATGAGTTTATCCCTATGTCTGGGTCAGCGTGGTCAGCAAGACCATGACAACCCTTACATGGTACAGTCCAGTTATTGTGTTAATAACAGGAGTCCGAGAATACTTAGGAGCATGCTTTGTAAAGGGTGCTTTACTCCAATGATGCCTCATCTTCCAAACGTTCAGAGTTATTTATCGGCCAAAATTCCTTTCCTTCTTCTGTACCCCCACAAACTGATCAGTGTGTTCCTCCCATGCCCTGGACGTCTGATTGACTTTTATTTTATACTATAGGAAGCAACTGTTACATTGGCAGGCTAGGCGTCAGCTCATGCCAAAGTTCCCATGTCTCAACTGATCACTGACAAATATGTATCTGGAATCAGTCTGACTCCCCTGTGTGTTAGCATTGTTAAAATAGGTATTAAGAATTATAAGAATGGGTTTAGTGTTTAGACTCTGTTGAATGTTTGTGAGTGGCTGCCTGCATTAGTCTCACTTATAACAGCTGTATCCCATATTGTAAGGTGATATTTGAGCGATTGTATTGGAACCTCTGTGTCTGTGTAAATCACCAGACAGGAGAGAGACATTAATTAGTGTGAACTGCTCATCTGCAACTGAAGGCGTTACGTCCTTCCCAACAGGGAAGGTCCATTAGCACCAGATGGACAATTGTGGGATATTAAAGAGGACAAAAGCCATCAGCTGAGTTTTCACCTCAGAGCATAGGAACCTCTAGCAAGCAGGAACTGGTTATCTCTGTGCTATTTGGACTCGAGGTAAGGGGAAGGTTTCTAGGCATAAGCAAGAGATCCCCAGTTGCTTAGTCTGGGTTCGTCTTAAAGGACATACAGAGCTTGCTTATTAGAGAAAAACTTCTATTACTTTCAGAAACTCAAGATTGTAACTCATTTGTGTGTGTGTGTGTGTGTATAAATTTTGTACATAACTCATTTCCTTTTCCTATTTAATAAATCTTTATATAGGTTATTATAGGATTGGCTACAAATGTTGACTTTGGTGTGAGATCCCCTTTAGATAAGTGACTGATCCTTTGGGCCTGGGAGACCCTTCTTGGTGAAAGGGACCATCTATCACAAAGGCAGGCTCACTTGGGTGCTGAGGTAGATCGGATTACCTACGGGGACTGTCTGTGACTCCATGTTAAGGCTGTTTTGGTGCTTGAGGAGTTTACACTTAATAATTGGTTGGTGAAATCTAAGTATAGAGCTCACAACCAATTGGGGGTTTGTGCCCTGGTTCCTAACAGTCTGCCCTGATGTTGATACTCTCACTCTTGAGTCACTACAGACAACATTACCGCAACAACAACAACAACAACAACAACAAACAGAAGTAAAGTCTCCATGGGAAAGAGCACAGTGTGTGTATCTCCTCTGGGGCATGCTACAGCATTTCTAACTCACAAACATGCCAGCTCTCCCAGCAACAGAAGTAGACTACTTAGAAATGTAAAGGTGCAAGTCAGAAAAAACAAAGTTCGAGTAGTTACGTAGCTAACTACACCATACCCTCCATTTTGGCCGTCCCAGAACTTGGAGTCTGATTGGCAAAGACCAATTTCAGGTGGAGACCAAGTTGGCAAAATTCCTACTAGTTCAGCCAGACAAATAGAGACTCCCCTTTTGGCACCGCTGGTAGAATTGTCCCTTACTGACCGAGAAGACCCTCATTTGAGACTCATCCGTGGCACTAAGAGAGGTTGCAGATTAATTAAATCAGTTCTAGTGTCTGACTGTGAATGGGCCGAAGCCTCACGCTCTGGTTGTTGAATCTTCATTGGGACATAAAGGTGATCTGCAGAAGGACTGGTGTCACTTGTATTGCATTGGCACTTTAAATGGCATTTAAAACTGCGTTGGTAGGGAGGAGGGAAGCCAGCAGAAGCAGGAAAAAGGCTGGTGCAGTTTATTACCCCCATGGGGCAATTATTATTATCTGCTCATGGGGAAATGCAACTACATGGTACCAATGAATCAGGGCAGATTGCAAGGTTAAAATTCAGCCTTTGGTGAGCAGAGAGGTGTGGTTAGTCCAGTTAATGATTCACTTGGAACTATTTGTCTGGTTCCTGTTCTAACTCACTCCAATTCCCCTTCCATTTCACAAACACTGAAATTCGCTACTCCATTCATTTTGGAGTGGGTGAAAAAATGGAAGGAAGAGAGAATTGTTGGCAAAAGCTGCACCGGTCACCAACCAAAATCCGAGCTGCTACAAGGTGTATGATTTGCAACCAAAATGCCCTGTGGAGAACACTGCCTTTGGGATTCTGATCACATTCACTGGCTACAGAGGGCCAGATCCTCAGCTGATGCAAATCAGTAACCCTCCGTTAACAGAGTGATGCCTATTTATACCAGCTGAGGATCTGTCCCTTATTGTCCAAGCAGGCTATTAACAAATGCAGACAGTAATCATAGACTCATAGACTCATAGACTTTAAGGTCAGAAGGGACCATTATGATCATCTAGTCTGACCTCCCGCATGATGCAGGCCACAAAATCTGACCCACCCACTCCTCGAATAATTCTCTCCCATGACTCAGCTATTGAAGTCCCCAAATCATGATTTAAACACTTTAAGTCGCAGAGCATCCTCCATCAAGCGACCCCTGCCCCATGCTGCGGAGGAAGGCGAAAAACCTCCAGGGCCTCTGCCAATCTACCCTGGAGGAAAATTCCTTCCCGACCCCAAATATGGCGATCAGCAGAACCCCGAGCATGCGGGCAAGATTCTCCAGCCCGACCCACATTGACCATTGATATTAATTACCAGCGATGGCACGTTATTGACTTGTTGACTAAAATCACATTATCCCATCAAACCATCCCCTCCATAAACTTATCAAGCTTAATCTTAAAGCCAGAGAGGTCTTTCGCCCCCACCGTTTCCCTCGGAAGGCTATTCCAGAACTTCACCCCTCTGACGGTTAGAAACCGTCGTCTAATTTCAAGCCTAAACTTCCCGACGGCCAGTTTATATCCATTTGTTCTCGTGTCCACATTAGTACTAAGCTGAAATAATTCCTCTCCCTCCCTGGTATTTATCCCTCTGATATATTTAAAGAGAGCAATCATATCCCCCCTCAGCCTCCTTTTGGTTAGGGTAAACAAACCGAGCTCCTCGAGTCATTGGGATTACTGGATGAACAGCTCCGTGTATCTGACACTGGTGTCTGTCCTGGTTGCAAAGCTCAGCCTCTGTTTCTTTCTGGCTTGTGCAAACACAGATGATGTCAGCCTCTTTTCACATTGCGCTTTGTGTATATTTCATCACTCTCCCTGCGCACACAAATGGTGTTTGTGGCTGAGTCACCTACCTTGTGTTGAACATTGTAAACGGCTAGGTAAATATTTAGACCATCTGATCTTCAATATGGTATCTGTCACCCAGGCACAGAAAGCATGTCTTGCACTTAGAGATTAGACTTTCTTTGCTGACACACTTTTTGTTCTTTCCCCTCCCTTTCAGTATTTGGATTAAATAATAACAACTGTAAATCAGTGAATCCAGCAGGGAAACCGCACGATTGTTAACCCTTAACTTGCTAAGTAGCTTCGGTAGGCATGAAACTGGAAAGTGGGGGTTGGGAGAAAAGTTTATGGGGGGCACACGTCTAAGATTGGAGGAGCAGGAAGCTTATGGGTGCAAACTCACCACAGGAAATACATTTGATCATGCAAAGTTTGTACTGGGGACACATGTGGCATGTTATAGAGGAAGGAACATCAGAAGGCTGGGTAGAATTCTCTTTTTATTTTGTAATAATTTTGATAGATAGTATCCATGTTTATTTGTGTATTTTTAATTATTTTTATCTGTTTAAAATTTCACAGTTGTGCAAAAATTTGGGGTTTAAGCACTTCCCCCTATTTTTATCAATTTATATTTTCACATTTATGGGAAATTATGGGGGGGGGGGCATTGGACAATAATTATTTAATGACTGTAGACACTGTAAAAAGAACAGGAGTACTTTGGCACCTTAGAGACTAACAAATTTATTTGAGCATGAGCTTTTGTGGGCTTCATCCCACTTCTTTGGATGCATAGAATGGAACATATATTGAGGAGATATATATACACATACAGAGAACATGAAAAGGTGGGAGTTGTCTTACCAACTCTGAGAGGCCAATTAAGTAAGAGAAAAAACTTTTGAAGTGATAATCAAGATAGCCCAGTACAGACAGTTTGATAAGAAGTGTGAGAATACTTACATGGGGAGATAGATTCAATGTTTGTAATGGCTCAGCCATTCCCAGTCTCTAGTCAAGCCCAAGTTGATTATATCTAATTTGCATATCAATTCAAGTTCAGCAGTTTCTCGACACTGTGATTCAAAATGTTAACACTTTCTAACCATTAAAAAACAGTCAACATCATATGTCAAGATTTTACCATTAAATCAATCTCTACATTCTCAAGCGGCATTTTTCTCCCTTTGCCTATCTGTAAATGTAGATTATTATTAACAGAAATATTTTTCGTGTGTGTGTGGTGAAATTGATGTTTATCGACATTTACCTGTAAAAATCTGATCCTTCTAAGCTGAAACAGCCTGTGAGTCAGGCCCTTCCAGGTGCTAATCCCAATGAGCTACTGATTTGGCTGTGAAACTTTGGATAAGTCACTCGGCTTTTCAATGCCTCAGTTGGCCCAACTATCGGAATGGGAGGCTAACGCATATAAACCTTGGTGAAGTATTTTGAGGTAGTATTACTGGAGGTGGGCAGAATCGCTCGATATCCAAGTTTTATGGATATTGAATAGACATATGTTCACCTAGCACAATGCACCTTGATCCATGACTAGAGCTGCCACTTGGCTGTTTTTTGTACTGTCTTGCTGGGTGCTGATCCCCCATCTTGAAGGTGAAGGGGGAGGAAATGCTCAGCAGAGGCTTCCTTTAACACCAAGGCCTCCCTTGGAGGACTCTGCTGTCTTCTCCTCCTTCCCAGCATGTTCCAGGTTTGGCCAGACTCTCTAGCCACGGTCTTGGTATGAGGAGGGGCGGGTGGGGTTGTTGTGAGGCCGGCCAGGTTAGTCATGCAGAGACAGAGGCAAGATGGACACTCGCAAAAAAAAAAAAACATGTAGCCTGTCTCCAGAACAGGGTGAAAATGTGCTGCAGTATCTTCATACAGCGCCTCCTAGTGAACATAAACACTATTTCACATGGAGGGTGGTGAAACACTAGTATGGGTGACCGAGGGAGGTGGCGGAATCTCAATCCGTAGAGGTTTTTAAGGCCTGGCTTGACAAAGCCCTGGCTGGGATGATTTAGTTGGGGTTGGTCCTGCTTTGAGCAGGGGGTTGGACTAGATGACCTCCTGAGGTCCCTTCCAACCCTGATATTCTATGATTCTATGACTATAATGCAGTTTCAGCTTCCCATCACATCTCCCCCTTTTATTTGTTCTTTTTCTCCATTTTAACACTTTTAAAACTATTTTTTTCAAACTAACTTTAAATCTTTATATGCACCCTAAATCATACTTTTTTTTTAACTATATGGCCAGAACAAGTAACAACTTGGTGGCTAGGCTGTCTTTGGTTTGCAACTGCTGCTTCAGGCAGGTTTGGAACAGGTGAATCTTGTTCTCCTTGTTCAGCATCTGTTGTTTTGGAGAGTTTTCCCAGTTTGATTGCTCATTCTGTGGAACCATCAGAAGATGTGGATGGTTTCTGTTGAACTCCCCACTATCGGGGCCAATGGCATCTGATCTGGGCAATGCATTGCTTTTCTTTACAACAGCTAGAATGCTCCCTCCTTTTTCTCCATCCACAAACACGGTCACCAGGTTCCAGATCAGGCAATCCTCTAACTGAGTGACATTGGTTATAAACATGTTCATAAACATCTTTTGTCTTTTTATCAGATTTGGCTACTCTTCTCAGGTCTAGACATTTTGGGGCTCCATTCTTTTCCAGGTTTGGAACAGTAATGAATTGCCTTCCCATCAGGAGGTGGGGTTGGCTATAGCTGGTAGCTGCGAACAGTGTTGATCTGTAGCTCGGAAGAGCATGGAATGGATCTTTCTGCTTCAATATTTTCTTGGCTGTCTGTCCAGCCCTCTTGGTCCTTCTACTTCCTTGTGGGTAATGCGGGTTGCTGGTGATGTGTTCCAAATCCTATTTTGTTTGGAAGGACTTAGATTCAGCTGCAGTGAACAGTGGTCCATTTTCCATCAGTAGTTGTTCTGGGATACCAAAATGGGCAAATGTGCTCTTTAAGTTCTCAGTAACACTGCAACATGTTGTATATTTCAAAATGTCTAGAAAAATAATCCACTGCAAGTAGGTAATGACGTCCTCTAAATTCACATAAAACTTCCGCTAGCCTTTTCCAGAGTCTGATTGGTAGAGGTGTTGTTATTAGAGGCTCTTTGCTTTGTGTCGGTCAGCTAGTTCCACAATGGTCGCATGAGGATACTTTATTCTTTATGTCCTTCTTGATTCTAGGGCCACCACACACGCCGACTGGCCCATTCATAGCATGTTATTAGTCCTTGATGTCCATCATGGATGAAGTCTAGAATTTCTCCTCTCAAAGCAGTTGGGTTGACAATGCATTCCACCTTTAATCATTAGTCCATTGGACTTGCTTAATTGTCCGCATACAGCAAAGTAGTCTCTTGCCACGGCCATCATGTTCTTTAGATATTTAGGCCTTCCTGCTCAAATGGAACTATCAAACTTCTCAAAGTTACTTAGTTGCCAAAGTTGCTTTTTGTAGCAGGTATAATATCCTACCTGACACTTGTGTGTAAGCATCCACATAAGCCTTTACAACTTCATCTAGCCCAGAGGTGCTTGGCTGTGATGATGGACTCTGTGGCAGCATGTATGCTATTACCAGATTTCTGCTAGGAATTTTTTGTCAAGAATATATTCAGTGGTTGGGTTAAATCACATTAGCCTGATCCAAAGATGTCAGTGTCTTGGTGGTGCTTGCTCCAGGTCTTTTCTGTTAATAAGGGTTACAAGAGTTTTATGGGTTTCAGAGTAGCAGCCGTGTTAGTCTGTATCCGCAAAAATAACAGGCGTACTTGTGGCACCTTAGAGACTAACAAATTTATTAGAGCATAAGCTTTCGTGGGCTACAACCCACTTCTTCGGATGCATATAGAGTGAACCATATATTGAGGAGATATATATACACACACATACAGAGAGCATGAACAGGTGGGAGTTGTCTTACCAACTCTGAGAGGCCAATTAAGTAAGAGGAAAAAAACTTTTGAAGTGATAATCAAGATGGCTCAGTACAGACAGGTTTCAGAGTAGCAGCCGTGTTAGTCTGTATCCGCAAAAATAACAGGAGTACTTGTGGCACCTTAGAGACTAACAAATTTATTAGAGCATAAGCTTTCGTGGGCTACAACCCAGTACAGACAGTTTGATAAGAAGCAAGTGTGAGAATACTTACAAGGGGAGATAGATTCAATGTTTGTAATGGCTCAGCCATTCCCAATCCCTATTTAGCCCTGAGTTGATTGTGTCTAGTTTGCATATCAATTCCAGCTCAGCAGTCTCTCGTTGGAGTCTGTTTTTGAAGTTTTTCTGTTTTAAGATAGCCACCCGCAGGTCTGTCAAAGAATGGCCAGACAGGTTAAAGTGTTCTCCCACTGGTTTTTGAGTATTATGATTCCTGATGTCAGATTTGTGTCCATTAATTCTTTTGCGTAGAGACTGTCCGGTTTGGCCAATGTTAAAACAGAAAAACTTCAAAAACAGACTCCAACGAGAGACTGCTGAGCTGGAATTGATATGCAAACTAGACACAAACTAGACACAATCAACTCAGGGCTAAATAGGGATTGGGAATGGCTGAGCCATTACAAACATTGAATCTATCTCCCCTTGTAAGTATTTTCACACTTGCTTCTTATCAAACTGTCTGTACTGAGCCATCTTGATTATCACTTCAAAAGTTTTTTTCCTCTTACTTAATTGGCCTCTCAGAGTTGGTAAGACAACTCCCACCTGTTCATGCTCTCTGTATGTGTGTGTATATATATCTCCTCAATATATGGTTCACTCTATATGCATCCGAAGAAGTGGGTTGTAGCCCACGAAAGCTTATGCTCTAATAAATTTGTTAGTCTCTAAGGTGCCACAAGTACTCCTGTTCTTTTTAAGAGTTTTATGGTTAGTTATCAGTTGAAAGGAACATAACCTGCACAGATATCTATGGAAAGTCTCACCCAGGGCCGGCTTTAGGCCAATTCCACCAATTCCCCCGAATCGGGCCCCGCGCCTAAGAGGGCCCCGCGCCCAGTGGCAGGGCTATGGGGGTGGGGGCAAGTGGCCGAGAATCCCTTCCCTGGCTAGAGGCTCCTTTTTAATTTTTACTCACCCGGCGACGCTCCGGGTCTTTGGCGGCACTTCGGAGGCGGGTCCTTCACTCACTCCGGGTCTTCGGCAGCACTTCGGCAGCAGGTCCTTCAGTGCCGCCGAAGACCCGGAGCGAGTGAAGGACCCACCGCCGATGACTAGGAGCGCCGCCCGGTGAGTACAAGCCCCACGTGTTTTTTTACGTGTTTTTTTTTAGTCATCCCTGCCGGGGCCCCGTCGAAACTGTTCGAATTGGGCCCCGCACTTCCCGAAGCCGGCCCTGGTCTCACCTGCCCATACGCTTGCCAGGCACTCCTTTTCCACCTGTGCATATTGTTTTTCTGCTTCTGAACGTGTACGAGAGCAGACTGCAGCTGGTTTCCTCTCAGATCCATGTAGCTGCAACAATATACCACCGAAGTCGTAGCTACTGGCCTCAGCCCTGGCCATTGTTATTTCGTTTACACTGAAGAACTTTAGAACTGGAGCAATGGAGATAATTTCTTTTACTCTATTGAAGGCAGTTTCCAGATTTGGCCCCCGTGACCAGGATGTGTTGGACCCTAATAGTTCATTCAGTGGTTTTGTCACTGTAGAAAGGTCTTGCAGGCATCAGCAAAGATAATTTACCATCCTTAGTATGCATCTCAGTTCTGGTACATTTTTTTGGTGCATTCAATTCTGTAATTGCTTTTACTTTCTCAGGGGCCAGACTAATTTCATCATTGTTTATCACCTGTCCCTAAAATTAAATTTGGGATAGGAAGAAAACACACTTTTCTTTATTTAGCTTGAATCCCAACTCACTGATTAAGCACATTAAACTTGACTGAGGATTTTGTCATCTTTTTCCATTGATGACCTGTATACTAAAATGTTGTCCATAAAACGACACAACCCCCTTTTATCTTCTTTAGCAGCTCTGCCATCTTTCTTTGAAAAAAAAATGGGGGTGTTGGCAATCCCAAAGGTAATGTTTGAAAGAAAAATCTCCCAAACTGTTCAATGAGTGTAGTCAGTTTAGCACGCTCTTTGGCTAAAGGAATTTGCCAGAAAGTACTTGAGGCATAGAGCATGAAGAATACAGTACCTCCTGCCACATGAGGGAGGAAGTCTTCTGGTGTTGGGAGCATTTATTTTTTTCTCACTACTGCTTCATTAAGTCTTTAAGATCCACATAGATTTGGTTTTTCCCATTTTTCTTTATAACAGGCACCATTGGTGTGCAGTTGGCTCAGAGATTTTTCTTAATTATGGCATTTTTTTCCATTCTCTTGAACTCAGTTTCTACTTTATGAAGGAGCAGGATAGAAATTCTGTGAGACATATGTACACTTTGTTCTTCATAATTGTCTCTTGAGATTATTTCTATTGGATTTCCTTTTAAAATTGCAATATCACCAAATATTCAATCAACGTCTTCTACCTTTCTCACTAGACCCATCACGCCACAATATTTGCGATCGAGGAGATTGTCAGTTTCCAATCCTTTAATCCCATGCACACTAAAATTAAAGCCTTTGTCTTTGTATGTTGTTTCTGTGAAAAATTGTCTGATGCAGTTCAAAATACCTCCGGGGCTATTTAGGACAGAATCTGCTGGTTTCAGTTCTAGGAGGGGTTGATGGAGATAAGTCTTTTCTGATATGACTGTAATGCCTGCACCTACATCTATTTTAACTTAACAGTCTTTTCACAAATATTCAGTTCCACCCACCAGGCTGGCTCTGCGTCATTACATGTGATTGATCCCAGAAAAAAAATGGCTCTTAACTCTCAGTGGTCTCTTCCCGGACTACCTTTGTGTGTCAGACAGTGGCAAAATGTCCAGTTTTTGTGCATTTACGGCATTTGGTTCCTTTAGCTCGACAATCACCCCTTGGACTCTGATCCCTCCCATATCTTATGCATCTAATCTGAAAAGTGTTAGATTTTGCCTGGGGATTATCCCGCAACATCTTTGGTGATTTATTACAATTGCTTTTTGAAGCTGTGCTATATCTCCGATCGTGACTATGTTTGTAAGTCACTTCCCGTAGGTTTCTTTCTGGCGACCTCTGGTTTCTGTTTTGATATTTTTATTGTCTCTAATTGTCTTGCCATTTCGGTCCCTGTGTGAAGGGTTAAATCTCTCTTTATTTTGCAGTTTGTGTGATGGTCCCATGTCTAAATTGCCAATCGCTCTCTGTCTGTAATGTGCTCTTCCTTTTTGTCTTCCAAATCACAGTTCTCTGCCATGTCATATCAGCCTCTTATAATAGATTCCACACACTCCCCAGGTTTTTGAACCTGCTGGTGGAAACACACTCGCTCCTAAACCACATTCCGCTGAGGTGTAGGGCGCTCATCAAAACTAGCCAGCACCACAACGTAAATATTTTTGTGGCTCTTTTCTCCAAAGGCAAAGGCTTTAAAGTTATGTTCAGCTTCCCTCCCCATGGCGTAGACTAGGGAACTTATCTGCATTTCCCTACTCGCCTCGTGGAATTTAGCTGCGATGTGAAAACGTGCAAACCGCTCCTTCCAATCAGGCTAGCCCGATGGTCTGTCGAAGCTGAAGCTCTCTGGGTGCATGAAACTTTGGCCTGTTGACAAAATTCTGCAGTTTTCTAGTGTTTTTCCTCTGACACCAGGCAGAGGCCAAATGGACCCGAGCAATAACGACGTCATTCTAAAAAAGAAAAGAATGTAGACTGTGCAATATAACCACCACATAGCTCTAGGATAGACCCGTCTAGTCATCTGCGAAACAGCAGCTGGACAAAGGGGGCTCTGACATAGGCCCACAGCAGTGTGAGTTGGGTACGTGTCCAATTGGTGTGACAGCTCCGAGTTCCACCACCCAGCTCCTGTCCTCACTGGAGGAGGCTGGGGGGCGGGGAACCCAAAGGGTTAACTTAAAGCGAAGAGAAAGCTTTGGAAAGGAGAGCAAGGGAAAATATTTCTCTTTTGCTTAGTGTGTAAAATCAGACCATTTATTCTTTTCCTTCCCCTCCTCCTCTGCCCCAGTCTGGACAAAATAAACACCATAATTTCTAATGAAATCAGGAAAGGGGTAATAATTCCTGGAAGAGGAAGAGAGAGCCTGTCAGGAGATCCCTGCCAATGGTGTTCAGTGACTACAGAAAGAGCAGTGAGCAGCCCCGGGAAAGTGCTCGGTGGGCCAAATTCCTTTGGCCAACGCTGATTGAATTTCGCCTTTTCATCGTTCAACAAATTCTTTTACTTCCTCACTTGGGAGTGTGTTACTGCGGTGAGTTAAAACCCAGGCTGAAGCAAATACCCTTGTTCTCCGGTCTCATACACCTTTAAAATAAGTGCCACCCTATCCCTTTTTCTCTCCCTCGGATGTATGTTGAAAGAAGTCCAGGAGCAGCGATGCTCCGTGCCAAACGACAGTGCTCATCAATCAAGGCCTCAATCCCAGCCCCCCTCCACTGAGCTGCGTAAAGGCCCCTTTGTACAACAACAAAAAAGACAGAGGTAAAGAATAAGCAGAGTTGCTGGGAAGGCAGAAGCAGCAAAAAGGACAATGCTGTCGTGAGGAGAGCAGTCCTGCTTTGCATTCACCGCAGATAATGCCACCTGTGCAGAGCTCTCAAACATTTTGCAAACGTTAATCAAGACTCTCAGCACTGATAGGCAAGTAGAGTTGGGTCAGGGTGAATGGGCAAAATCCCAACAAAGTCAGTGTCTCTGTGTCCATGTACACCAGCAAAGTCAGTGTATCTATATCCATTTATACCAGCTGACAGTTTGATCCATTGTCTTCAGCGGTTAGGAGCTGAAGCACAAGGATATAGAGGATCTGATTCTGCCTCTGTTATATTGAGCAGCACTTATTCATTTGGGTAGATCAGGAAGATGAGCCCAGCTGTGATTTGCCCAGGTCAGTGGCAAGGTTAGGAATAGACCCCAGAAATCTTGAGTCCCACTTCCCTGCTTTAACCACGTGACAAGTTTCCTCCCTATCATCTATACTGGGGCTTCCTTAGCATCATCTCACCTTTTCTAAAGCTTTGATGACTTTCTGATTTGGTCTGAAGGGAGCTGTCTCTCCAAGTCAGCTCCTGAGGGGACGTCCACACAGCAAAAAAAGACCTGCGGCAGCAAGTCTCAGAACCTCGGCCAATTGCCTGGGGCTTGTGGGGTTCGCCCTGCAGGGGTAAAAATAACAATGTAGACATTTGGGCTTGCACTGCAGACCGGGCTCTGAAACCCGGGGAGGGTCTCCGAGCCTAGAATCCAGCCCAAGCCCAAATAGCAGCACTGCTATTTTTTTGCTGTGTAGACAAGCCCCTTGAGTCTATTGCTGGCCCACCCTGAAGCAATTCATAAACGGATTTTATTTCCTCTTCTACAACCTGGCAAGTAAATTCAGAGTGCCTGAAAATGGGGAACTGATCATACCGGCAAAACCGACCCATACGATGTACTAGTTTCAGCTACAGAGCTATGCCAAAGCAACTCCACCTTGATCTCCTGATATTCCAGATCCTTCGTGGCCTTTTGTCTGTGCTCAGTCCTCATTTGCGACTGAAAATTATTTAGGATCATACAGCAGTCCACTTGCTGATGTCATAAAAAAAACACACGAAGATCCAGTAGGACAGTATCTGACAGGAGAGAGACAAGATGGGTGAGGTCATGTCTTTTACTGGACCAAGAAAGAGTCAAGCTTTTGTGCCACAAAAAGCTCTTCTTCAGGTCTCTGACATGACAGAGAAGAAGACAAGCAGAAGGGTGGTGATGGGTGGCAGGTCATAGAACCATAGAACCACAGAAGATTAGGGTTGGAAGAGACTTCAGGAGGTCATTAGTCCAATCTCCTGCTCAAAGCAGGACCAACACCAACTAAATCATCCCAGCCAGGGCTTTGTCAAGCCGGGCCTTAAAAACCTCTAAGGAAGGAGATTCCACCACCTCCCTAGGGAACCCATTCCAGTGCTTCACCATGCTCCTACTGAAATAGTTTTTCCTAATATCCAAGCTAGATCTCCCCCACTGCAACTTGAGACCATTGCTCCTTGTTCTGTCATCTGTCACCACTGAGAGCAGCCGAGCTCCATCTTCTTTGGAACCCCCCTTCAGGTAGTTGAAGGCTGCTATCAAATACCCCCTCACTCTTCTCTTCTGCAGAATAAATAAGCCCAGTTCCCTCAGCCTCTCCTCATAAGCCATGTGCCCCAGCCCCCTAATCATCTTTGTTGCCCTCCGCTGGACTCTCCAATTTGTCCACATCCTCTCTGTAGTGGGGGGCCCCAAAACTGGACATAATACTCCAGATGTGGCCTCACCAATGCCGAATAGAGGGGAATAATCACTTCCCTGGATCTGCTGGCAATGCTCCTACTAATGCAGCCCAATATGCCATTAGCCTTCTTGGCAACAAGGGCACACTGCTGACTCATATCCAGCTTCTTGTCCACTGTAATCCAAAGGTCCTTTTCTGCAGAACTGCTGCTTAGCCACTCGGTCCCTAGTCTGTAGCAGTGCATGGGATTCTTCCCTCCTAAGTGCAGGACTCTGCACTTGTCCTTGTTGAACCTCATCAGATTTATTTTGGCCCAATCCTCCAATTTGTCTAGGTCACTCTGGACCCTATTCCTACCCTCCAGCATATCTACCTCTCCCCCAGCTTAGTGTCATCTGCGAACTTGCTGAGGGTGTATCCATCCCTTCATCCAGATCATTAATGAAGATGTTGAACAAAACCAGCCCCAGGACCAACCCATTGGGCACTCCGCTTGATATCGGCTGCCAACTAGACATCGAGCCGTTGATCGCTACCCGTTGAGCCTGACAATCTAGTCAGCGTTCTATCCACCTTATAGTCCATCCATCCAATCCATACTTCTTTAACTTGCTGGCAAGAATACTGTGGGAGACCATATCAAAAGCTTTGCTAAAGTCAAGATATATCGTGTCCACCGCTTTCCCCATATCCACAGTATTGGCAGAACCTTCTAGCAGCTCAGGACTGTGAAATAGCTCCGTTGTTCCCTATCAGTGGGGGCCCAGCATAGTCGCTGACTTTTGTTTTTCCTGGTGGGTGCTTTCCGCCTTATGGTCCGCCATGTACGTGCTCCTGCCACCTACTGGTGGCTCGTGGGTGCTGAGCAACTCCTATTTTTTTTGGTGAGTGCTTGAGCCCCGAAGCACCCACGGAGTCAGCGCCTATAGGGCCCAGTGTCAGAAGAGCAATGGGTAGTGTGGATTAGGAGCACTGAGCTGGAGGCTGAGCAGTGGAACAGGAGAAAGTGTTGCAGGTCAGGATTAAGGTGCCTTGCCATGCACCAGCCCAGGACTGAAATAGCAGGTGGCTGCTGCGGATCAAGACAGAGGAGTTTGGGGACCAGGACAGAAAGAGCAGGGGGCGTGCTGCAGGTCAGACATAGGTACATTGAGTGGGTGGTGCCCAGGATGGGACCGGTTGGGGATGTTGCGGGTAAGGACATGGGGGCAGGGGGAAGCTTACTCAAGTGTCAGTTCACTGCCAGAACAAAAAAGCACATTACTGAGATAAGAACTGGACAGAGCTCAACAATGTATCCTTATTCCGCAGAGACAAAAGGGCAGTGTCCGGAGGGCTAAGCTTATGCTTTAATTATGTTGCCTTTGTAACTGTAGACAAGCAGGGGCGCATTCTGTGGCTTGGGAGACTTTGCTGACTCATGGCCTCCCTGCCACAGTAAAACGGCTTCCGCCGCCTTTGAAAACCTGGCAGCTTGCCATCCCTCCCCCCCACTAACCCCATCCCCACCCATCGCCACCAATGAAGGCAAGCCCTTGAGACAGACAATCTTTTGTGACTACAAAAGCTTTTAAAGACAATGGGAAGATTAAAGCATTAGGCCAATAATCGTGTTCTTGTAAGCGATCAGGGTGGTGACAAAGTATTTAAGCTCCTTCACGGCATAAGGGCTTTAGGTTCAGTTGTGTGCGTGGGGGGCAGAGTCTGCTAACCACAGGAATTGACTCGGCTCATGATGCATTGCATCTTGTCATTGATTCTCCATCTCCTCACATACGCTCTGCACTGCTTGGAGGGGGCTCAGCCCTGCAGGAGCGGGGCAGACTGCGGTGTCTTTATCTGGGGGCATCTCCTTTTTCTTCCCTTTTTGGCACATAGCGGCAGCCCCGCTGTTAAATGCCACCCAGGCCTGCTCAGCGCAGGCATGCTGTTGGTGCTATTTCAGGAGGCTGCAGGCTATGTACGCGCTTGGAGCCACCAGCTGGTAATCTGAAACTGCAAGCTCTGATCTGGTTGAACTTCCCATTTCAGGATCAGACACAGCCTGTTCTTTCTCAAATGCACAGTCACTCATTGCTCCCCGGCTTGTATCAGCCAATTCCCAGCCTCATAGAGGAACTGCAGCTACTGACATCCTGGCCGGCCCCGCCAGTCTGCCCTGCCCTGTGTTCAGGTGCGGTGCACGCTGATGTTGGGCTGATACAACAAACCACTACATTGGCCAAGTTCCATGGTGAGCTAGGGAAGTTTGCATTGGTGTAGCGACGTGAATGTGGGCATGTCCCCCAGCGCTAAACCTCCTGGGCCCCTTGGTGAGAATGAGAAGACTCCAGTAGTGATGGAGGTGCATTTTTCAATTAGGGAAGGAGAACCTAGAGTGGTAACCGCAGAACCCTGAAGGGTCAGTGCTAGTTGTCTCATGAGCAATGGGTTTTTCCCCCCTGTAATCTGGAATCTTTACGACAAGCAAAATTTCACAAATCCCCCTTGAATATTTGTAGAAAGATTCACACTGGACGGGCTCTCACAGCCCTCATGAAACATTTGTAAGGGAACCACAAATGTGCAACTCAAGGGACTAATCCCACTGCTTGAACATCAAATCATGACTATGCAATACTCACAGCAAGCAGGTCGCAAGTGTGCCATGAACCGAAATGTATTCATACAAAATGCCTGTGCCTCAATCCTGAATGGAGAACATATCTGTAAAAATCACAGTCTGTTCACAGGAAATATGTGAAGAGAGACCAGGCCCAATAACCTGTTGGATCAGGCCCTTTATGTGTTGTTGAAATCTCACAAGAATAAATGGTTGTAGGAGCCTCTCATAAATCTGGGTCATGAATAAAATCAGTTGGACAATTTTTGTTGAAACAGCTTTTGTGTCCAAAAAATGCTCTTTTGAGGCAACCAAAAAAATTTCACCAAATTGTGTCAATTTCAATGATATTTTGTTTAGAAAAATATTGGGGGGGGGAAATCTGAAAATGTAAAAGTGGTCCATTTTGACATTTTCAGAATGAAATGTTTTGATTTTTCATTTCAAGGTTGGTTTCGATTTCCAATATATATATATTTTTAAAATTTTTAATTTTAAAAAAATGTAAATTAGGGTCCAAATTTAAACAAAATATTTTGAATGTATCTGAATGGAATGTTTTGATTTGACTGGAAACAATTTTTTCTGAATTCCATTTTGCAAAAACATTCTAATTTTTGGCTTTTCAGCCTGATTTGGGATGATTTTTTTTTCACAATCTTGAATTTTTTTGGCAGAAGAAAAATCTGTTTTCTGGCCATCTCTAGCCATTGAATCCAAATCTGAAACTCTCACTCTTGACACCTCAAAACCAATCTTTAGACCCCAAAACCAGATGTGAACACTAGCTCCTCAGTCCCCCTTTGCTTCCAAGGTCCCCCCTTCCTGCACCAAATGCCACTGAGCAAAGACCATTTGATGACTTACAGGGATCTACTTTTTCCACACTTACATTTTGCATCAGTTCTTCCTTTGGTTCGCTACTGTAGGGGCTTGGTTCTTTTGTTTGCGGGTGTTGTTTTTCTGATGATTATTTAGTTTGCCCTTGTCCCCTGTTTCTTTGATGTTCTGGGCTGAGTGCATGGGGTATGGTGGCTTTTCATGGCATTTATTTTGCTGTACCAAGCATTAGATGCTTTGCAATAATTATCTTGTTCATCTCATTCCATTCTGTTCTATTCTATGTAGATTCTTAGACTGTGCTTAACCTCACAGTCTCTGACTGCCTTCCAGTAGTGCCTTAAGTAACGTGACTACCATCTGTCACGTGTTTGTTCCTTCACCCTATCCACGAGGGAGACGTGTGTGCGGGAAGCACTGAAATGCACCTTGCACTTGGAGTGGAAGGAAGTTAGCTATGCAGTAGTCTTTAGTTACTGGGGGACTTCATTCCACAGCCTTGGACTGGCCTCCAAGCAAGCCCAGTCACCTGCACAGATGAGCTTTTCTCTTAGTATAGTGTTTCATAATCCCAGAGGAGGGAAATTGTCAACCATGGTCTTCATCCCCTATAGATACCCTTGGCCCAGACCTTTGAAGATAAGGATCAACACCTTGAACCTGATTCGAAGTTCTATGGGAAGCCAGTGCAGAGAGCAGAGGCCAGGTGTGATTTACTCATGGTAGCCTGTGCTGCGGCGTTTAAAGCACTTGGAGTTTCCTAAGTGCTGAACGCGTCATGCCCAGGTATTTTGCATTGCTCTAGTCCATCCACGAAGGCATGAATAACTGAGGATATCATCTGTCAGGATGGAATAGTTTCTTAGCTAAGCAAAGATGATAGAAAGTGTTACTCACGGATGTTGCTATGTGAGAACTTAGTGATGATGAAGAATTCAAGAGCATTCCTTTGTTATGGATTGAATTAACCAATTGTGCGTGTGAACCTTCAACCAAAGGAGACAGCACCATGGCTTCAGATTCTTCAAAGTGCTTTCCTCTGCCGTCCATCACCACCTCTGTCTTGATTGGGTTCAGCTTCAACCAACTGTTTTTCATCCATGAGCTGATCTCCTCCAAGTACAGAGCCATCTTGGTGATAGTGGTGTGGTTTTATGTGGCAAAGGATAGGTAGAGCTGTGTGTCATCTGCTTATTGCTGGCACTCGAGTCTGAGTTGTCTGACTCCATCACCTAGGGACTGTGTATAGATGTTGAATAGAACTGGAAAGAGAGTTCATTCTTGTGGGACTCCGCAAGTGAGGGGTCTAGCAGTGGAGGTACAGTTTCCCATCACTACTCCTTGAGTGCATCCATCCAAGGAGGACTCAAACCATTTTAATGCATTCTGTGGGACCCCTGCTACCTCTCTTAGGCAGGACGGCAGTATATCATGGCTGACATTGTTGAATACTGCAAAAAGGTCCAGGAAAAGAAGAATGAATTTCTGCCCTCTGCACATTGACCACAGGAGATCACCCATCAGGTCATAAGAACGGCCATACTGGGTCAGACCAAAGGTCCATCTAGCCCAGTATCCTGTCTTCTGACAGTGGCCAATGCCAGGTGCCCCAGGAGGAATGAACAGAACAGGGAATCATCAAGTGATACATCCCCTGTTGCCCATTCCCAGCTTCTGGCAAACAAAGGCTAAGGACACCATCCCTGCCCATCCTGGCTAATAGCCATTGATGGACCTATCCTCCATGAACTTATCTAGTTCTTTTTTGAACCCTGTTATAGTTTTGGCCTTCACAACATCCTCTGGCAAGGAGTTCCACAGGTTAACTGTGCGTTGTGTGAAGAAATACTTCTTTCTATTTGTCTTAAATCTGGTGCCTATTCATTTCATTTTATGACCCCTAGATCTTGTGTTATGAGAAGGAGTAAATAACACTTCCTTATTTACTTTCTCCACACCAGTCATGATTTTATAGACCTCTATCATCTCCCCCCTTAGTCATCTCTCTTCTAAGCTGAAAAGTCCTAATCTTTTAAATCTCTCCTCATACGGAAGCTGTTCCATACCCCTAAATCATTTTTGTTGCCCTTTTCTGAACCTTTTCCAATTCCAATATATCTTTTTTGAGATGAGGTGAGCACATCTGCACACAATATTCAAGATTTGGGCGTGCCATGGATTTATATAGAGGCAATATGATATTTTCGGTCTTACTATCTATCCTTTACTTAATGTTCTGAACATTCTGTTAGTTTTTTTGACTGCCGCTGCACATTGAGTGGATGTTTTCAGAGAACTATCCACAATGACTCCATGATCTCTTTCTTGAGTGGGAACAGCTAATTTAGACCCCAGCATTTTATATGTACAGTTGGGATTATGTTTTCCAATGTGCATTACTTTGCATTTAGCAACACTGAATTTCATCTGCCATTTTGTTGCCCAGTCACCCAGTTTTGTGAGATCCCTTTTTAACTCTTCACAGTCTGCCTGGGACTTGAGTAGTTTTGTATCATCTGCAAATTTTGCCACCTCACTGTTTACCCCTTTTTCCAGATCATTTCTGAATATGTTGAATCTGACTGGTCCCAGTACAGACCCCTGGGGGACACCACTATTTGCCTGTTTCCATTTTGAAAACTGACCATTTATTCCTACCCTTTGTTTCCTATCTTTTAAACAGTTACCAATCCATGAGAGGACCTTCCCTCTTATCCCTGTCTGCTTACTTTGCTTAAGAGCCTTTGGTGAGGGACTTTGTCAAAGGCTTTTTGAAAATCTAAGTACACTATATCCACTGGATCCCCCTTGTCCACATGCTTGTTGGGCCCCCCTCAAAGAATTCTAGTAGATTGGTGAGGCATGATTTCTCTTTACAAAAACCATGTTGACTCTTCTTGAACAAATTATGTTCATCTATGTTTCTGACAATTCTGTTCTTTACTATAGTTTCAACCAGTTTGCCCGATACTGAAATCAGGCTTACTGGCCTGTAATTGTCAGGATCACCTTTGGAGCCCTTTTAAAAAATTGGCGTCACATTAGCTATCCTCCAGTCATCTGGTACAGAAGCTGATTTAAACGATAGATTACAAACCACAGTTAATAGTTCTGCAATTTCACATTTGAGTTCCTTCAGAACTCTTGGGTGAATACCCGCTGGTCCTGGTGACTTATTACTGTTTAATTTATTAATTTGTTCCAAACCCTCTTCTAATGACACCTCAATCTGGGACAGTTCCTCAGATCTGTCACCTAAAAAGAATGGTTCAGCCATGAAGACTGATGCAAAGAATTAATTTAGTTTCTCCGCAATGGCCTTATTGTCTTTGAGTGCTCCTTTGGCCCCACTGGTTGTTTAGCAGGCTTCCTGCTTCTGATGTACTTAAAACCTGTTTTGTTTTGTTTTGCTATTAACTTTTTGAGGCTTTGGCTAGCAGTTCTTCAAATTCTTTTTTGGCCTTCCTAATTATATTTTTGCATTTCACTTGCCAGAGTTTATGCTCCTTTCTATTTTCCTCAGTAGGATTTAACTTCCACTTTTTAAAGGATGCCTTTTTGCCTCTCACTGCTTCTTTTAATTTGTTGTTTAGTGGTACTTTTTTGGTTCTCTTATTATGTTTTTTAATTTGGGGGATACATTTAAGTTGAGCCTCTATTATGGTGTCTTTAAAAAGTTTCCATGCAGCTTGCAGGGATTTCACTTTTGGTGCTGTACCTTTTAATTTCTGTTTCACTAACTTCCTCATTTTTGTGTAGTCCCCTTTCTGAAATTAAATGCCACCACGTTGGGCTGTTGTGGTGTGTTCCCTGCCACAGAGATGTTAAATTTAATTATATTATGGTCACTATTACCAAACAATCCAGCTATATTCACCTCTTGGACCAGATCCTGTGCTCCCCTTAGAACTAAATCAATAGTTGCTTCTCCTCTTGTGGGTTCCAGGACTAGCTGCTCCAAGAAGCAGTCCTTTAAGGTGTGAAGAAACTTTATCTCTGCATCCTGTCCTGAGGTGACAGGTACCCAGTCAATATGGGGATATTTGAAATCCCCCGCTATTATTGAGTTTTTTATTTTTATAGCCTCTCCAATCTCCCTGAGAATTTCACAATCACCATCACCATCCTGGTCAGGTGGTTGGTAGTATATCCCTACCGCTATATTCTTATTAGAGCATGGAATTACTATCCATAGAGGTTCTATGGTACAGTTTGGTTCATTTAATATTTTTACTTCATTTGATTCTAGGCTTTCGTTCAATTATAGTGCCACTCCCCCACCAGCATCACCTGTTCTGACCTTCTGATTTATTTTGTACCTGTGTATTACTGTGTCCCATTGATTATCCTCATTCCACCAAGTTTCTGTGATGCCTATTATATCAATATCCTCATTTAATACGAGGCACTCTAGTTCACCCATCTTATTATTTAGACTTATAGCATTGGTATATAAGCACTTAAAAATGGTCACTTTTTAGCTGTCTGCCAATACATGATGTAATTGAATGGGACTCTTTTTCATTTGAAAATGTCCTCTAAAATGTTTTCAGTTCCATGTCCTGGCCTGATTCCACATTGTGCTGGGTCTAGGATATTAGTTTCAATTAGATGAGCTTGAAGTTGACTTTGGCTAGTTTCTCCAAAAGCTTGCTCAGGAACTGAAGCTTTGGCGGGGGATGATAGCTGGCTAGGACCAAAAAGTCCAGAGTGGGTTTCTGAATAAAATCACTGCTTTTTTAAACAGCAAAATGAAAAGGTAAGATCTGGGGGCTCAGGATAGCAGTGAAAGATCCTGAACGTTGCTCCACAGTGTACTTTTCATGTTCTCCGGGTCCCTTACTACACCACAAATTGCAGTTCAGAGTGAAAAGATGAGGATGACTCAAAACCCAGGTTCCAAGCTCTTCCAGACTTAAGATCTGAACTTGGGGTGTGAAGGCAGATCTGTGCTGCAAATCCTAACCAAACATGTACCTAGATCTAGGGCTTGCGTTTGAGACAAACTCTACTTAAAAGCAGTAGATCAGCTGGGACAGTATTCAGGAGCTAAGGTCACCTCTGTTATTTTAAAGGATGTTTATGTTCAGATGAATAATTATGTAAGAGTGACACTTTCTTATAAACCAGTTACAAGTGCATGTGTGACTTCCATTTAGCTGATTATCCTGACCAAAACAAGTTGTGAATCCAGTTAGCACAGAAATGCCAGTACAGCTACAGGATAGCGAGCAAGATTCACACATTATCAATAGACTCCTCTGCCAAGTTCTCATGCAGAATCTTTATTACTGGTAAAGCTGAGTGAAAAATACACAGCGTACAATCTGGCAAATATCAGAGAGGTAGCCGTGTTAGTCTGGATCTGTAAAAAGCAACAAAGAGTCCTGTGGCACCTTATAGACTAACAGATGTATTGGAGCATAAGCTTTCGTGGGTGAATACCCACTCCATTTATTCATTATTGGAAAATGTTGGGTCAATCTTTTTAACTGTGTGGATTGATGGTGATCAGTTCTCTGTAAATATTTACTGTTTGATATTCAGTAGTTGAGTTGTCTTGATTAGTTGTGATTGCTCAGATAAGTCAGATGGCGTGGCTTCTGTTCCCCGATTGGGTGAATGTTCAGTCACTTCCAGCACAAATACTGACACGGGCGAATCTAAAGTCCACCAATACTCACAAATACAACTCTGAAATTCCTTTTCCATCAAGATTTGTGCCCGCACAATTCAGGCATTCGTGGAAAGTAAAGGAGGAGGGTCATGAATGTGGCTAAAGCAAATTTCAGTGAATATTAGTGGGAAAATATTTGCAGCGTTCTTCTTTACCAGTAACCAAGTAGGAAACAGAACGAATTTAGCTTAATTTTCAAATCCTGGCTTGCTTTGGAATGTTGTGAAGGCCGGAAGTATAACTGGTTTCAAAAAGGATTAGATAAGATCATGGAGGATAGACCCATCAATGGCCTTTAGCTAAGGTGGTCAGGGATGCAACCCCATGCTCCTGGTGTCCCTCAAAATTCAACAGCCAGAAGCTGGGACTGGACAACTGGGGATGGATCACTGAAAATTGTCCTGTTCTGCTCATTCCCTCTGAAACATCTGGTATTGGGCAATGTCAGAAAACAGGATACTGGGCTAGATGGGCTATTGGTCTGACCCATATAGCCGTTCTCATGTTCTTAAGAATTTATGACATTGGCAATTGGGAAGATCCTCCTTTTGATTTGCAAAGCGAGCACACTAGATCTGGAAATGATTGAGAGGATATAAATCGAGAGCTGTACAGTGTCATTTTTTTGCAGTCATTTTTCTGCCTATGGTCATAACCACATTGCAGACTGGCTTTGCTGAGGTCCTGGGTACATTCGGAAACTTACGAACAAACATATAGAGGGGGAGGAAGGAAAAAGGACTCTTTTCGGTAAGTGACTCATTTCAGCCGAGAAGATTTATCTTGCAAAATAATGTATGGCAGCAGCAACAAGGGATCAACAGTGAGATATTGTATGTGAAGTGTTTCCATATTTTCACAAGCCAGCAGGCAGTTATGCGGCGGGTTCATTCCGTTGGACCGCAGTTGGCAGCAGGGTGGCATGGCTGGCTTTTAAGGGTATTTCAGAAATGGGCCATGCTGGTAACTGAGGAATGGTCATTGCATCAGCACCCTGTGCAAAGGTTATTCTTGCTATTCTTAAGTGTTTTATTTTAGACATCCTTTTTGGAGTGCATCTAACTCAGTGCCAGAGGACGCTGGTGCTGCGCATGATGAAACTACAACATGAATTGTGCATATTGTAATACTGAGAAGTCCTAGACTTTCCGTTCTAGGCCCACACTGCTCTGGCAACACTCAGAATTGTAGGAGTTAGGGGTGGGAAATGACTTATCTAGTCCCTCTACCTGCCACTTCAGGATTGTTCCCCACAGAACATTTTCTAGCAGTTAGCCCAGTCCAGTTTAAATGTGCCAAGCATTAGGGATCCCCCACTTCTCTTGGGAAAACACTTGGCAGCCTTATGCATTTCACCAACAAGGAGTTTATGATTATATTCAAGCTATATCTTTCTTTTCTTTGTTTCACCCCATCCCTTGCAGTGGGATTACCAGTTCCGTGGCAATTCCTTTTTCTTCCTGGGTGTCTTAACACCCTTCACCAGCTCCAGCTCCAGGCACCAGCCTGGCAAGCAGGTGCTTGGGGCGGCCACTCCAGAGAGGGGCGGCAGGTCCAGCTATTCAGCGGCAATTCAGCAGACGGTCCCTCACTCCCGCTCGGAGCGAAGGACCTCCTGCCGAATTGCTGCCGCAGATCGCGATCGCGGCTTTTTTTTTTTTTTTTTTGGCTGCTTGGGGCGGCCAAAACCCTGGAGCTGGCCCTGCCCTTCACATAATTATCATGTCCCCAGGTAGTTATCACTTAGCCAAGCGAAAGCTCTTCAGAACAGAGGCTGTGCCTTTGTATATGTTTGTACAGCACCTCGAGATTATTATTAGAATCCTTTCAGTCCCCTAAACCTTGTCGTTGGTCTTCTCTGAACTCCTTCCTCTTTGAGCAATATCTTGTAGGTAATCATAGAATACCAGGGTTGGTTAGGAGATCATCTAGTCCAACCCCCTGCTCAAAGCAGGACCAATCCCCAGACAGATTTTTGCCCCAGATCCCTAAATGGCCCCCTCAAGAATTGAACTTATAACCCTGGATTTAGCAGGCCAATGCTCAAACCACTAAGCTATCCCTCCCCCTAATGCAGAGTCCAGAAGTGAAGCTCAATATTCTAGATGCAATCACACCAGCGTGAGATGGAGAGGAATCAGTACCTCCCTGCTGTGTGATACGATGCTTTTGCATATATCATCTAAAACTGCATTGATCCTTTTTGCAGTCATTTGACATTGTACACTCATATCTAATTTACTGTCCACAATCAGCTGTATGATGCTTTCAGCATCCTGACTTTAAGCTTCCTTCCCTATGCCCCACTCTGTACATATGATCTGGATTATTCTTCCTTCCCCTGTGTTAACTGGTATTTTTCAAAGATGAATCTCATCTTGTCATTTTCCATTCATGCTTCCAATAGCTTTAAGACTCTTTGTATTATTTCTCTGTCCTCCCTGATGTTTGCAAGTCATCCATTGTTGGAGGGCTTCAGACCTGGCCTGCGGTAGCCCATGTCACCCCCACCAGCACAGTTCGGAGTCCAGTGCAGCACCTCATTCCTCACCCAGTAGCCTTGCAACTCATCCTGAAGATTAGCCACCTTGGGATTCTCAAAATAGATGAGGAAATGACTCGGCCTAACCCCTGGAGGCAGTTAAATGTGGAGTCTCAGTCAGCTCAGGCCCCTTGACTGATCCCAGCTGTCTGAGAAGAGCTCTGGGAGCGGGAAGATCTCAAAGGTAGCCAGGGACCAAATCATTAAAGGTTTTGCAGGCCCAAACCAACACCTTGAATTGCACTCGGAAATGTAATTGCAAGCCAGAGCAGACTAAAGAGCTCAAGTGATTTGTCTTCCCTGTGAGAAACATTGATAAGTCAGCGGGCAGACATGTAAGATTCCTAGTGGGTTTGGGGATAGAGCACACTGCACATTTGGTGAAGACACAGGCGTGGACAACTGGGGCATGGCCAATTTCCAAGAGAAGGTGTTGCAGTCCACACTGGGAGGGGTTGCAAGCACTTTGCAAGGCAGGATTAGAATTCAAAATGACCTTGGAAAACTGGAGAAACGGTCTGAAATAAATAGGAAGAAAGTCAATAAGTACAAATACAAAATACTACACTTTGGAAGGCATAATCAACTGCGCAAATACAAAATGTGAAATGACGGCCTAGGAAGGAGTACTGCAGAAAAAGATCTTGTGATGATAGTGGATTGCAAACTAAATATGAGTCAACAATTTAATACTGTTACAAAAAAAAAAAAAAAGTGAACATCATTATGGGACGTATTAGCAGGAGTGTTGTAAGCAAGACATGAGAAGTAATTCTTCCACTCTACTCAGCACTGCTAAGGCTTCAATGGGAGTATTGTGTCCAGTTCTGGGCACCACACTTTGGGAAAGATTGGAGAAATTGGAGAAAGTCCAGAGGAGGGCAACAAAAATTATTAAAGGTCTAGAAAACATGACCTGTGCAGAAAGATTGAAAATATTGGGTTTGTTTAGTCTGAAGAAGAGAAGCCTGTGGCGGGGGCATGATCGTCTTCAAGTAGGTAAAAGTTTATTATAAAAAGGAGGGTGATAAATTGTTCTTATCCACTGAGGACAGGACAAGAAGTAATGAGCTTAAATTGCAGCAGGGGATATTTAGCTTAGACATTAGGGGAAAATTCCTAGTGGCAAGAGTAGTTAAGCACCAGAACAAATTACCTCAGAAGGTTGTGGAATCTCTGTCATTGTCGGATTTTAAGAAAAGGTTAGACAAACACCTGTCAGGGAGGGTCAAGAGAATACTTAGTCTTATCTCAGGGCTGGGGACTAGATGATCTACTGAGGTGCATTCCTGTCCTACATTTTGATAATTCTATGATTCTATTACAGTCTGGTGCCCAATTATTATCCTCAGAGTCCTCTCACAGAGGAAATAAAACAGTCGCTCAATTGTGATTGTGTCTCTCTGTGCCAATGTCCACATAGGTGTCAAAGGAGAGCTAGGTGACATTTTTTGTCCAAAACTATTTTTTGGCAAAAAAAATAAAAATAAAAAATGCAGATTTGGCAACACCAAAACTTGTTGTTCAGTTAGGTTGGTTTCGCGAAATAGCTTCACTCAAACACCCACCCACCCTGAAAAAACCCTGAAAAAACTGAAATGTTTTGATTTTTCAATTCAAACCAACTTTGCATTTCAAAATTTCCTTTGATTTTATTTAAAAGAAAATACCAAAAACATTTTAAGATGGTCAAAATCAAAATGAAACATTTCAATTTTGTCAGAACAAAAAAGCTTCATTTGACCCAAATTAATTTTTTTTAACTTTTCAATTTGCTAAAAATTAAACAAAAATATCAGTTTGACCCTAAATAAGTTTTCTTCCCGATTTTTCAGAATTGTCAGTGAACCGGAAAATCCATTATTCTCACAGCTGTAGTCCAAAGCACCGTCATGATCAGTGGCATCTATCTAATCTGACCTATATAGCTATTTATCTGGGCTTCTTGGTACCTGAACGCCTCATCTCAAAGACCACCGATAGAAATACAGCCGCAGTAACAAACAGAATCAGGTAATCATGCTGGTTCCTTCTCTATTTGTGTTTATTATCCATATATATTGTACTGATCGTGCTTACACTTTTCACAGGACTTTTTAATTCCTCAGAGATTTACTTATTGAGCTGAAGTAACATGAGCTTTGGCTTTCTTGTGGTATTCCACTTCCTGGATGTTGGGAATACCATGAGCTGATTAGATTTCTTGTTCGTTTCATCCCTGAGGTGCTGAAACAGCTTGAGGGGAAAGTAGACAGAGCTATAAATATCCAGGATGAGACATTTCATTTTGGTTTACATAACCTCCTGTATTCGCAGCTTCTTCAGGTTATTTTATGTGGGCTCTGCAGGAATCCATCCTCAGAGCAACTTACTGAGTCATGGTTTTGTGAGGTGGGCAAAAAAATACCTACAAGGGATTCGCTCGAGACAACCCAACTCATTTGTGATCCAGTAGCACCCATATGAAGTTCTTCGGAAGTAGAAAGACCAGTGCATTTATAACTCACTGCAACAGCACTTCCATGCTAAATGCATGGCCTTTAGTAACGAGGCTGAAAGAGCTACAGACACATGAATCTCTGAGCAGAGAGGTCCACTTCAAGCAATACTGCCAGTTAGAGTCAGCCCAGGGTTTAGATAGTGTGTAAAGGAAAATTATTATGAATTTGCATTACAATAGCACATTGGGGGGGGGGGGGAAGTTTCCCAAGTGTCTAAACATCCCATTTTGATATTGTCAGAATGAAACATTTCAGTTGGGGAAAGTGCAGAAAATAACTCGACGGCTGGAGAAAATGCTTTGCAGTGAGACTTAAAGAGCTCAATTGGTTTCGCTTATCGAAAAGATGAAGAAGCTGGGAATGGGCGACAGGGGCTGGATCACTTGGTGATGACCTGTTCTGTTCATTCCCTCTGGGGCACCTGGCACTGGCCACTGTCGGCAGACAGGATACTGGGCTAGATGGACCTTTGTTCTGACCCAGTCTGGCCGTTCTCATGTAAGGAAGCTGTGAGTTTTTCTGTGTTACTTCCAATCTATGTGGAATTCAGTGTGCTTCTTCCAGAAAACTGGTGTTAAACAAAATATTTTTTGCAACATGGGTAAAGGAATGTTAAGTATTTGGTCTATATCCTTATTGGGTGTAAACGGCCAAGTCTCATTGAAGTCAATGGAGCTATCGCAATTTATACCTGTAGAGGATCTGGTCCTCATACTATTCTATATAGTGATATCTTTAAAATAAAAATGAGGAAGTGCACAAAGCAGCTGGAAATATTATAGAATTAGACAGGATAAATTATAATAATAATTATAATCATTATATTTAATCTTGACAGTATCCCTTTAATTTACATATCTTTATTAGTAGCTCCTTTTTGTGTTTATCTTTATTTTAGATGAGTTTGCATTTCTTTCCCCCCTCGTGATTGTTTAAAAGCAGTCAGACGTTGGGCCAAACTGGTGTAAATTGTCATGACTCCATTGACTTCAAATGGAACTAGGCCAATTTACGCCTGCAGAGAATTTGCCCCCCGTGGGAACAGGTTCTATGACATTAAACAGCAGTGTGAGATTTCTGTCTTCACACTTTACATCCTCTCTGGTTCTTTGGAGTCCCGCTAGGTTAAATACACCATGCTGTTGTTACCTCAAGGGGAGTAAGGCAACGCTTCAAAAGGAAATACTCGAGAAATGAGAGGGGGAAGATAGAAAAGGAAAGCCCCTTTTCTCAGAAGCGTAGACTCGGCTCCCTTCCGTGTCTGTCACCGGTGGATTTAGCTCCCCAAATAAAATATCCCTCCCTCCCTGTATAATGTAATAAAAATAAAGAGAAGACAATGTAATGTGGTGCAAACAAAGGTGAGTGTATCAAGGGTAATGGTACAGAAACTGGGAGAAAAAGGAGTGGGAGAAAAAGTGCAAACATTAATACAAACAATGATACAGTGACTGGCTTTAGGAGCTTGAAGCTCAGGCCCATAAAACCTCCCTTGGTATTCAGAAAACAATAAAGGAAACCCCCAACACAGAAACCTTTCCTACTGTTAAGTGCAATGGACACAACGTACAGGTGCCAAGCCCAGGACCTTCCACTCTCCGGCTAATTGGAAGCCTTTGAGGAGGAACACTGGGGAGTCCAGACGACAGCTGGGACGATGGACACCAGGAAAGCAGGATTCTCTTCTCCACAGACAAGATAAGATGGATTTGATTTGTTGTAGTGGGGATGGCAATGACAGGCCTCTCCTTCCTCAACCTTGCTACGGGATAGATGTTACTCTTCTCCTTGGCTCTGGAGCGCTGGGAAGACCTGACCGTGTACGTGCTG
Organism: Emys orbicularis; assembly: GCF_028017835.1. Taxonomy (NCBI): domain Eukaryota; kingdom Metazoa; phylum Chordata; order Testudines; family Emydidae; genus Emys; species Emys orbicularis. The sequence continues at coordinate 3,506,051 of NC_088693.1, forward strand.
CCGCTGGAATGGACAGCAGCGTGCGGGCGCTGAGCAAGTCCTTATAAAGCTTTTGTGGCGGGAAAAGTTCTGAGGAGATAGAATGTTGGGGCTGGCTTTGGTGGGAAAAACTGATTCTGGCCAGTCTGAGCCAGGGACTGTTAGTGTCTTACTGGTAAACAAGTCCGCTCTTAAAGATGGAGTCCTAGGGTCAATAGTTCGTATACTCCATCTTGGATTTTATTTAAAGCCAGTACTTTACTTAACATTACCTTATAAACGTATTATTAAACAACCAATTAAACACACCAAACAAATTTATTTATACCTAACACTGTGTTCTGTGTCCCTTATCTCATTACTGTTTTGCTCCAGCTGTAATCCACCTTGCTCCAAGATACATGAGGAAAGAGGCACTGTAAGTATTTCTTACAAAATGAAAGGGTTAACCAAAAGGAAAAAAAAACCCATAAAGAAATATGCAGTCCCAGTACAAGGATATATGAGCCCCGGGCTATTCAGCTACTGGTGTATTTGCTTCCTTGCTGAAACCCCAACCCTCACCAAAGATTAGACTGATGGAATACTTTCTGGTCTTGTGCATTTCTGAGTGCTGTTGCTGTAAGACTTGATGAATAGCCTTCATTGTGGAGGTTCCTTCCTAGCGGCAGCTCCCACCCTCGCTTCAACATTCCCATCTGGATATAAATCTTGCCTTCCCCCTCCCCGCTACCTCCCCCCACCTTCCCTCGTTCTCTCTCTTGCTCTGGAAAGCTGGAAGGCCGCTAAATAAATCAGACCTGCCTCGCTGATCAGCGCGATAGTCACCCAATCCATAACCACTACATGAATTCCTTTGCCAAATGTTGGTAAATGAAAACCATACTGTCCTTTGGAACAGATCAGCATCTGTGGCCATATAGAACTCGTATTGTGGGACCATTGGCCTATCTGTCTTGGGCTCTATCATTTTCCTCCCCCAACTAGGTATGCCAAAAGCTTTCACTGAGCTTGAGTCTTACAATTCACTGTTGAGTTGGACCTTTTTTTTTTTTTTTTGGTAGTTATTCCCTGCTCTCTGCCAAAAAAATCCATCAAAGAAAATGCTGTAGTTGAAAGCTCTATTAACTCTTCCAACGTGCCACCATCTTAAGAGGAGGCTCAAACAGCCCCCTGAATACAGATGCTCCTGAGCATTCACACACTCCACATGTTGGATTGGCATTTGGAATCCATGGAATTATGCTGGACCTGGATCCAGATCTGAATCTAGTTCCTGGCCCCACTGCTTCAATGGGCGGAACTAACAACCCAGATCTGAACATCCTTGAGATATGATGCGAGGGGTGCCAAACTCTGGGTTTGAGTCCAAATTTTGAGTCCCAGTGTAGTGTCTGGTGCGGTACTCTAGGCAAAATGGCTCAAGGGAGTGCAGAACCTGGGAGGAGGGGCTGACCAGGGGGAAGGAATAGGCTGCAAAAGGAAATTTAGACTGAATCATCTTGTAAGGATGTGCTGAGCTGGGGGAAAGTCTCCCCAGATAAGTGTTGGAAGCACGGCCTCTTGGGATGTTTAAAAGAAGATTGAATGTGCATTGGAGAAAATAGGGAACAGTCTTTATTCCATGAGGATTTTGCAAAGGGGACCCACCTATGCACAGTTTACCAGCTCTGTTCCAAGAAAAAGGACTTGTGCACATTTTGTAAATAAGCAAATAACACAAAGAAAATTCCTGATGCCATGTCACTGATTTCTGCTCCAAACAGAAAGCTGACGTACAAGGCCCTGGGTAGCAGGGGAAAGTAAAAACAAAGGGAACAAGATTGCCTGTGAGGTTAACTTCCTTCTAGGCCTTGTCCCCTCTCTGTTGTTTGTCAGGTCAGGTATTTGGGGGACTCCACTCTTTTAGATCAGTGACCCACTCAGCAAAGGATTCATGGCACATATGGGCTTATAAAGTGGAATTTGCATCTGGATGCAGATCCAAGTCCAGGGTTGGGATGTGTTTGGATCTGATGTTCTGCTGGGGGTCCATCTCTAAAGCAAAGATTCTGCTTTGTGATTGCAACTGAATTCCCATTTCTAGCTACGTGCACAGATGATACGTCACCAAAATGTTGTCTGACCAAACAGCCAGGCAGAAAAAAAATGCAGCCTATTCAAACCTCAAGAAGCCAGATGGGACTACTTGTGTGAATAACTACTTACCAAGGGGAGTAAAGGGATTTGCAATCTGGTCCCACCTCTCCAATGCAAATATTTTAAAGCAATTTCTTGCTTAACTCTCCATGTCTTTTGTGTCTCCTCATTTCTTTTTGTAAATCAGCAATTTAAAAGGACCCAATTCAGCGTGCATGCAACAAGCAGAGCTGACTGAATACTTCATAACAAATCATGGGCCTGATCTAAATCAGCATGACAGCCAGTGGAGGACATGGGATATTCGCAAACAGAGTGCACTCTTCTGGAATGCAGCAACGTCTCCTGAATGTTCGTCAGCCACTCACACTTTGCAAGGCGATAGTAAGTAGGTGAAGAAACGCACGCACGCACACATACCCATTAGGCAGCATGCCCACTTGCCCATTTAGCACTCCAGGCAGAGTATTGTGATTAGAAACAGAGTTCCAAACTACAGCATGCTTGATAGCAGAGACCTGTGTACACAAACACACCTTTGGTGCTAGGGGAACAATATTGACTTTGCATCACGTTGATATTTACAGAATCTGCTTGGTATTTCAGATGAGAGTGAGAAACGGGGTAATGATGTTTTAAGATTAGAATGCAAAGAATCTGAAAGTCAGTCATGATGGCGATAAGGAAATAATGTGCCCATGTGGTTTTTATCGGCATTACTAATTAGACAAGGAGTCGTTTTGCTTCTGTGGTACAGGGTCGGATTGTGATCTCGTGTACACTGCTGGAAATCTGGAATAACTCAGCAGATGTTCATTAAAGTCAGTGGAAGTGCTCCAGATTTACACCGGGGTAAGTGAGATCAGAATCTGGCCCAGATGGTATAATTTGTTTCGCAACCTTCCTCCATGTGGTGATTCCCTGAATCACGTATGAAATACAGGCGAGTCTCAGCTTACGCTGGGGTTACGGTCCACTGTCAGCGCATAAAGCGAAAATCGCATAGAGTCAAAATTACATTGAGTGGAATGGCGGACAGAATCGCCCGCACTAAAGATACAGTATTTAAATTGTTGTTTTTTTCTTTTTTGGGGTTTTGTTTTTGTTTTCGCTGACTGCGCAAAGCTGAATTCGCGCATGTTAAATGCGCGTAAGATGAGACTCGCCTGTATGCCCTCTCACCCTCAAACAAAGAAAACCAGCCTCAGGTGACCCAAACTTAGCACCCACTTCTTGTGGCTGACTATCCTTCAGCGCACCTGGGGGATCTCCTGACTGTCAGCTATGTTCCAAAGTCAGGGCCTGTAGCATGCAGAATGCACATGAACAACAAGTCTGGCCAGCCGAATGGGGACTCTGATGGTAAGTTATGTCTGTTCCACTGAGAGGCCAAAGCACCGGCCTGGGGGTAAAGACACTTGGATTCTCAGGCAAGTTACTTCCCTACTCAGTGCCTCCGTTTTTGTTCCCACTGTTTGTCTGTCCTGTCTAGTTGATTATAAGGTTTTCAGAGCAGGAACTTTCACTGACAGTGTGTATGTACAGCACCTGACACAACGGGACCCTGATCTCTGTCAGGTTCTCCCGGTGCTACTGTCATACAAAACCTTATACAAGTGCTGCATCTCTCTGCTCCAGCCAGAGAATGAGGCAGCTCTTGGTCTGATTCCCTCCCCCTTCATGCAGATTGAGGCCCTGCATATCATAAGGCTGGGCCTGTATTTTCAGGTGCCTTCAGTGGCATCATCGCAGGAAAGCTGGAGCCATTACAGATGGACTTGTAATGAGCTAGATCCACACGCATGCGGAGACACCAAAGTCACTAGCTAAACCAGTAAAAACAACGAGGAGTCCTTGTGGCACCTTAGAGACTAACAAATTTATTTGGGCATAAGCTTTTGTGGGCTAAAACCCACTTCATCAGATGCATGGAGTGGAAAATACAGTAGCAGGTATATATACACAGTACATGAAAAGATGGGAGTTGCCTTACCAAATGGGGGGTCAGTGCTAATGAGACAATTCAGTTAAAGTGGAAGTGGGCTGTTCTCAACAGTAGAATACCAAGGGAGGAAAAATCACTTTCGTAGTGGTAATGAGGGTGGCCCATTTCAAACAGTTGACAAGAAGGTGTGAGTAACAGTAGAGGGAAATTAGTATGGGGAAATTAGTTTTTGTAATGACCCATCCACTCCCAGTCTTTATTCAGGCCTAATTTGATGGTGTCCAGTTTGCAAATTAATTCCAGTTCTGCGGTTTCTCGTTGGAGTCTGTTTTTGAAGTGTTTTTGTTGAAGAATTGCCACTTTTAAGTCTGTTATTGAGTGACCAGGGAGATTGAAGTGTTCTACTGGTTTTTGAATGTTATAATTCCTGATGTCAGATTTGTGTCCATTTATTCTTTTGTGTAGAGACTGTCCGGTTTGGCCAATGTACATGGCAGAGGGGCATTGCTGGCACATGATGGCATATATCACATTGGTAGATGTGCAGGTGACGAGCCCCTGATGGTGTGGATAATGTTGTTAGGTCCTATGATGGTGTCCCTTGAATAGATATGCGGACAGAGTTGGCACCGGAGTTTGTTGCAGGGTTTGGTTCCTGGGTTAGTGTTTTTGTTGTGCGGTGTGTGGTTGCTGGTGAGTATTTGCTTCAGGTTGGGGGGCTGTCTGTAAGTGAGGACTGGCCTGTCTCCCAAGGTCTGTGAGAGTGAGGGATCGTCCTTCAGAATAGGTTGTAGATCCGCGATGATGCGCTGGAGAGGTTTTAGTTGGGGGCTGTAGGTGACGGCTAGTGGCGTTCTGTTACTTTCTTTGTTCGGCCTGTCCTGTAGTAGGCGACTTCTCTCAACCCTCAAAAAACTCTACTCCACAAGCCAGAGCAACAGATTCATTAGTCAACATGTGAGCACATTCCACCTGGCAAAGGGCAGCCAAACACACTCGTGTGCACACACACTTTCTCTGTCAGTGTAGAATGGCGTGTGATTATAGGCGCTGGGAATAATACACTGAAACAAAACAAGGGAAAATGTAGGATGAATTTCTGGACAAACTAGTCAGGATAATAATCTCGCAGGGGAAGTGGTGGAAGTCCCATTTAATACTAGACTGGAGAAGACCTTAATAAATATACATTAGGGACAATTCTTGCATTGACAGGGCAATGCGTCAAATGTTCTAGTAGATCTCACCCATATATAACTTCACCCCCACTCTCATCACAATCAGACCTTGAGATCTGGTTAAATTCTGCTCACCACATAACCTGAAGGGGTTAGGCCAAAGGCTGCTTTGTACCACACTTAGGCTTCTCAAGCTTGTATTAGCCACCCAGGGGCCATTACCAGAATACAGCACACTCCAATCCTGAGGTTAAGTAATTTACCCAGGGCCCAAGCTGCATGAAGGAGGAAGGGAATCAAGAGGAGCGTGAAGCAGGTGTATGTATTGAACTTATAGCCGCTGAGTCACAGGGGAGTGTTTTAACCACAAGACCATTCTTCGTCTCTGAGCTTCCCTTTCTCTTCTTGTGTTCTTCAGTAAGTAGGGAACAGGCACTCACATGCAACAAATATTCCTGTTTCCATGTGTCCCCTAGTATTAAAAACCAGCATGGGGGAGGGGAAAATGGAAGCGATAGACCGATATGTTGCACTGCTATCATGCCTTTTATCTAAGGATCATTTGTAAATGGGGGCACCAAGCCAGATATAATTATACTGATGTAAATCAGGAGTAACTTCATTGAATGCCATGGAATTACTCAGTGTAAAACAGGGATAAATGGGATCAGAATCAGGTCCATAGAACCAAGGAGTTTAGATGCCAGCTCCCTCTCTTTGACCGTTCCCTCCCTGTTGTTATAATTTGAACTGGTAAAAAAAAATTGTTAGAACAGTTCCATTGAAAAATACAGTTTCATCAAAATCAAGTTGTTCTATAAGAACATGGCCATGTTGACAATATTTTCCACTGGAAAATGGAGAAATGAATCATTTTGACTTTCTTGTTTTGTTTTGATAATGTTGAAACATTTAGTTTCAATAAGGTAAAAATGTTTTGTTTCAGCTTAATCATTTCAATTAATTTGATTCACTTGTTCATATAATATATTATCACATTCTTTTGTATATATTGTATATTTAATGTAATATAAGAGTAGAAATGATAAAGTCAAAATAAAACATTCTTGCCTTTTGAAATGTCATGTTTTTAGCTTATTGAAACAAAACAAAAATTGATATTATCAAAGCGAAACCTTTCAATGTTACTGAATAAATTTTTTTTGTAGTTTTTATTTCACAGGAAATTTCAAAATTTCTTCTTTTTGTTCCAATTCAGAATGATTTTTTTCCCAAATGTCAGAATTTCCTGAGGAATTGAAATCCAGTTTCTGAGCAGCCTGGGTTAAAGTACTGAAGCAGGGCATTTTCCAGGTGAAATGTTTGCTATGAGTGTCATTGCATCTCTAGTGGGGAGATGGACAGTTATTAAGAGAGATGAGGACTGACATGAAACACTCTAGTGAGTCCAAGCAGATTTGATTCCTTGGATGTACCTTTTGCTGAAATTCATGGCAAAGTATCCATCGAAGGCTTGGCAGCTGAGACTGGGAGCACAGGCAAGCTCTGATGTTTGTTTCCCTATAAAAATAGCCAGGGGAACAAGCTCATGAGATCCTAAAACTCCAGTTCCAGATCTTCCACCTAATCAGTCTCCGTTGGTTTAGATGCCACATACTTGCCTGGAAATCTCATTTCCCAAAAGGAGCAGAAAGGTACCACGGAGGGGGCTGTTTGTTCTACTCTAATCAAATAGGAATGGGAGTTCTTTGGGTTTCAGATCCCTGTAGTGGGCCCTGCCTCAGCGCTGGGAGGACAGCAGCCCTGGAGTGCTTCTGAGCAGAGATTCTGCAGGGCTCAGCTATCACCATTTTCTCAGTCATTATCCTCCCTGTGTTTTGTGTGCAAGGCTTTGAGTGTGGTTCGGGTTCCCCAAACAACCTTAATTGTTTTGTCTGATAAGATTATATCAGAGGGACTGAAAATTGAGGAGGGCAAAGAAACATTTTCAATGCATGTGCTTACTTCCTACCTTGGGGACGCTCCTCCATCTGGTTGAAAAATTCCAATTATTTTCATGGGGATATTTTTTCAAAAAATTCATTTCTGCCACAGCCCCCTCCTGCCCCCCCCCACCCCCCCAAAAACATTCCCATCAACTTTTTTTTTGATTTTTGATGAAAATCAGAAGCTTTTTTTGTTGCTGTTTTTGAAAACTTGTTTTTGATCAATATTTTTGGGTTTTAGTTAAATTATCAGTTTTTGAGAGAAAATAACATTTTACCCAAGTTGATTTTTTTAAAGCTAAAAATGTTTGGGTTTCTGATTTTTGGATTTTCACTGAAAAATTGGAAAACAGGCCAAAAATGCCCATGACCATTTTAATTTTTGTGGAAATGCAATTTTTCATTAAAAAATGTTTTTATAGAGAGAGAGAAAAAGCCAGCGTCTGCAACCCAGATCGACAGAGGATAAGCTAGTTGATGTTCCCACAGGGCCATTGGGAGGCCATAGAGAGCCCCAGCAAAGGGAGCACTATGGAGAGTATGTGCTGCAGGAAGCACCATGCAAGGGAGCCAGTGACAGTTCCCTGCAGCCCTCTGATTGGCCAAGTGCCCTATTTAACCCCGGGGGCTGCCCCAGGAAGTTGTTTGGGTAATGATACAGCCTTTGGCCTGCTGGGACTCCAGACTTTGCCGTGTGTTCTGGTCTCCAATTCCAGCCTGACTCTGACTCTGGCCTGGTGCTATTGCCATATAAATAAAAAGGAAAGAAGTGGGACTGATAAACACTGAGGATGGGTGGAGATCAAAGATAATCTAGGCGTGCCCCAACACCTAAACAAATACTTTTCCTCTGTGTTTAGTAAGGGCAATGAGGAGCTTAGGGGCAGTAGCAGGGTGGATACTAGAAATGAGGATATGGAAGTAGAAATTACCGCATCTGAGGTGGAAGTCAAACTCAAACAGCTTAATAGGACTAAACGGGGGGCCCTGGATAATCTTTATCCAAGAATATTAAAGGAACTATCTCATGAAATTGCCAGCTCGATAGCAAGGATTTTTAATGAATATGTAAACTCAGGGGTTGTACCCTATGACTGGAGGATTGCTAATGTAGTACCTATTTTTAAGAAAGGGAAAAAAGTGATGTTGAAAACTACAGGCTCGTTAGTTTGACCTCAGTTGTATGCAAGGTCTTAGAACACATTTTGAAAGAGAAAATAGTTAAGGGTGTAGAAGTAAATTGGAATTGGGATAAAATACAATATGGTTTTACAAAAGGTAGATCGTGCCAGACCAACCTGATATCTTTCTTTGAGAAACTAACTGATTTTTTAGACAAAGGAAATGCAGTAGATCTAATTTACCTGGATGTCAGTAAGGCATTTGATACAGTTCCACGTGGGAAATTATTAGTTACATTGGAGAAAATGGGGATTAATATGAGAACTGAAAGGTGGATAAGGAACTGGTTAAAGGGGAGACTACAATGGGTCATACTGAAAGGTGAACTGTCAGGCTGGAGGGAGGTTACTAGTGGGGTTCCTCAGGGATCAGTCTTGGGACCAATCTTATTTACCATTTTTATTAATGACATTGGCACAAGAAGTGGGAGTGTGCTAATAAAATTTGCAGATGACACAAAGTTGGGAGGTATTGCCAATATGGAGGAGGACCGGAATATCATACATGAAGATCTGGATGACCATGAAAACTGGAGAAATAGAAAATGGGATGAAATTTAATTGTGAAAAGTGCTATAAACTGGGGACTTATCAGTTGGAAGCAACAGAGAAGGAGAAAGACTTGGGTGTATTGGTTGATCACAGGATGACTATGAGCTGCCAATGTGATGCAGCCATGAAAAAGGCTAATGCGATGCTAGGATGCATTAGGTGAAGTATTTCTAGTAGAGATATGGAAGTGTTCGTACCTTTATACAAGGCACTGGTGAGACCTCATCTGGAATACCATGTGCAGTTCTGGTCTCCTATGTTAAAGAAAGATTATCTCAAACTGGAACAGGTGCAGAGAAGAGCTACTAGGATGATCTGAGGAATGGCAAACCCACCTTATGAGAGGAGACTCAAAGAGCATGGCTTCTTTAGCCGAACCAAAAGAAGGCTGAGGGGAGATATGATTGCTCTTTATAAATACATAAGAGGTATAAATACCAGGGAAGGAGAGGAGTTATTTAAGTTAAGCGCCAATGTGGACACAAGAACAAATGGATATAAACTGGCCATCAGTACGTTTAGGCTTGAAATTAAAGGAAGGTTTCTAACGATCAGAGGAGTGAAGTTCTGGAACAGCCTTCCAAGGGGAGTAGTGAGGGCAAAAAACCTAACTGGCTTCAAGCCTGAGCTTGATAAGTTTATGGAGTGGATGGTATGACGAGACTGCCTACAATGGCATGTAATCGATCTATGATGGCTAGCAGCAAATATTTCCAATGGCCAGTGATGGGACACTCGATGGGGAGGGGTACGAGTTACTACAGAGAATTATTTCTCAGGTGTCTGGCTGCTGGGTCTTGCCCACATTCTCAGGGTCTAAGTGACTGCTGTATTTGGGGTCAGGAAGGAATTTTTCCAATGGTCAGACTGGCAGAGACCTTGGGGTTTTTTTGTCTTCCTCTGCAGCATGGGGCACTGGCCACTTGCAGGTTTAAACTAGTGTAAATAGTGGATTCTCTGTAACTTGAAGTCTTTAAATCATGATTTGAGAACTTCAGTAACTCAGCCAGAAGTCTATTACAGGGGGGAATGCTTGAAGTTCTGTGGCCTGCCATGTGCAGGAGGTCAGACTAGATGATCATGGTGGTCCCTTCTTCCCTTGAAGTCTATGAGTCTATCTCTGATCCCTGGTCTCCACCCCTGGTCTGACTCTGACCCTGACTCCTGCTTATTGAACCTAGCTCTTGCAATTCCTCTGACTCCTGCTCAGTGACTACCATCCTTGATGTGCAGCCCCCAGCCCCCCTGTGACTGCTAGGCCAGACCGCCTACACCCACCCCGTCCCTTACAGCGCCATTCAAAGGCTCACTTACTCAGGAATGAATATTGACTTAGGTGGCTCTAATCCCATGAACAAAGGATATTTGGGTACATTAGACAAACACCACCTAATGGACTGTTCAAAAGAGGCCCAGGACTGGAACACAAAGGCTAGTGCAGAGCAGGAATGGGCAGCCATGAGAGAAGCTATGGCCCAAGTAACGAAATAACAGACTCTATGGTTTATTGACAGTGCTGGACCCCATGTTGGCATGGGGAATGTAAGCCAGGATTGAAGTGGATTGGCTGAGCAGGGGTTTGGTATGGGGAAGAGTGAAAGTGGTGGGTAACTTTGCCAAGGGCCTTCTGCGTCTGTCTGACACTAGCCAGTGTGAGCACCACCTGTCCACATCTACTCCCGCGTAGAGAGGCACCTCTGACATGCTGCTGTAGAGTAAATCATGTTGGCTTGCACAGGAAGTGTATGTATCATAGAATCATAGAATAGCAGGGTTGGAAGGGACCTCAGGAGGTCATCTAGTCCAACCCCCTGCTCAAAGCAGGACCAATCCCCAACTAAATCATCCCAACCAGGGCTTTGTCAAGCCTGACCTTAAAAAACTCTAAGGAAGGAGATTCCACCACTTCCCTAGGTAACCCATTCCAGTGCTTCACCACCTTCCTAGTGAAATAATGTTTCCTAATATCCAACCTAGACCTCCCCCACTGCAACTTGAGACCATTGCTCCTTGTTCTGTCATCTGCCACCACTAAGAACAGTCTAGATCCATCCTCTTTGGAACCCCCCTTCGGGTAGTTGAAAGCAGCTATCAAATCCCCCCTCACTCTTCTCTTCTGCAGACTATATAATACCAGTTCCCTCAGCCTCTGCTGAGGTAATGTACAATACCTGCTGCTATTCCCTTGACCTCTGTTTTTACCTAGTAAGCTTGTTGGAGCAGGAACTGTCCATAACTGGTTGGAAAGTGCCTAGTACACAAGTGGGGTTGCTCTAAATAAATAATAATCACATCACGTTGATTTTCACAGGGACTAGAATTACCACTTGTTTTAAAACAGAGAAATAAGAAGAGAATTGACTGCGTCCCAAACTATCTTTTAAAAGTGCTTCAATGTATATATGTTCTTGATAGTTAAAGAGGAATCGATCACAGAACTAGACATGAATGATAGCTTAGGTACAAGTGATCATGGCTTGATCCCATTGGTTATGTGCAGGCAGAATAAATTTGCTGCACATAACTCAATATATATGCTAACAAAACTCAGAGACTGGGAGAACTTGTTAAAAGAACAAATCACCTTAGGCTTCTAAAATGTTCCCATTCTCAGGGTCCCGTCTTTGGGATCATTGCAAAAGCTGCATTCTTGTATGTAATGGGGTTGTGCCTTCTAGAAGTCAAGCCATATGCCGATATTACCAAAAAAAAAAAAAAACCAAAACAAAAACAGCCACATCTGGTAAACACAGAAGAGACTGCTAACAAAAGGCTTGGACAGTGATGGAAAAAGGGAAATATACTTCTCGCTCCCAGCACACCAGCTATCAGTGGAGTGTGAAAGAAATGTAAGGTTTACTGCACCAGGCATCTGGTGCCAAGGGACAATCATCTAGAGAATCCAGAGTTCAACTTTCACTCCGCTCTGCTTACTTCACTGAAAGTTCCCCCCTACCCCTCTCCAATCCTCAACTCATGTTCAGCATCCATGTCACAAAAATTGGTCAGAGAAGGGGAGTGGAATCCCATCTTGGAAAAGAAAGCAGATGTTTCTGCGATCTTGAATAAGAATTTTAGCATGGGCCCTGATGCATGCTTCCAAAAAAACAAACACCAGGGCCGCTGTTTATTGGCTGTTTCCTTGCTCACACTGCAATGTGGCTCCCAAATGGGATGAGGCTGCGAGCCAAGAAGCAACAGAAATTACTCAAGGACTTTCTTTGTCTGTTTTTGCTCTCAGGGAAAAAAATGCCTGAAGAATGGAACCTTGAGCTTGGCACATCTACTGTCCCTTTCTCCTTGTCAGAGCTGCAATGGGGATGAAATAACTACATGGTCAAAAAAAGGAGGTCTGTTGTATTGGCATCGAATTGAGAGCATATGAAAAGAAATTGGTGCCCACAGATGGTAAACAGATTCATTTTGGCCATTGTCTGAGAAGGGAAAGGGGTTTTTGGACCAGGAAGCGATGGACATCTTGCCAGAAGCATTAGTTTCTCTCTGGCTTTCAACATAATTTCCCCCTGCCCGGGTTTTGATATTCTGGACAAATAACAAAGACATTCCAATTTAGGGGAATTGCCAGCTAAATTTTGCCTGAGAGATTTCCATTTCTGCCCAAAGCTAAAATTCTGTTGGGCACTGAGTGGCTCAGGGAATTGGCAGGAAAAATGGAATTCAAATCTTTCCACCTCAGTAAAGGTTCGATTTGACTCCATTCCAGATAGTTGCTAGGATTAGGTCCACACAGTAACGTGTGGCTAGGAAACTGGACCTGACCTTCCCCAATGTTCAAAGGTGTCTGGATTCTAGGGTTTTAGTTCAGGCCCATTGCTAATGATTGATTATATCTCCCATGGTGCATTATGGGAGTCACAGGCCTGTGGTGCATTGTGGGAGATGTAGTCCAGCTGGGGTACCTGGCCTATGGAGGAGAAGTGAGGCACGAAGTACCAGAACTGCAGCTTCCAAGAGGCACCTTGGCAGCTCAGGAGGCACATGGTTTCATGGTGAACTGAACCAGGCTGAAACAAAATGTTTTATTTTGATCAGAAATGTTGGAATATTTCAACATTTCCCAATGGAAAGTTTCTGTTTTCGGCTGACAATTTTCTGTTTCCGGGTGTTTGGTTTTTTTCAATGAACAAGCGACCTCTTCTTCAGAAAGCAGCTGCTTTTCACCGTGCGTTTTGCTGAGACAGTCTCTGCCCCAGTCTAAATAGACAAGGAGTGAGAGGGAAACAGAGACCAAGAGAGATGATGTGACTTACTGAAGGTCACACGCTAGGTCAGTGGCAGAGCTAGGATTAGAAAGCAGATTGCTTGAGTCCTCATCCAGTGCTCATGAAGGTGTTGCCTCCCTGCATCTTTTATTAGGTTCTGTTACATTCTGTCCATGTCTCCATCCCAATTACCTTCCACAAAGTACTGCTACCCTGCACAAGATACACCACAGGCTGCCTCAACTCATTTCTAACTGAAAACTGGCCACAGAGAAGTCCAGTCCATGCCCACAGACAATACATACCCAGCCACTTGTTGGTCCAAACAACAAGGAACAGATGAAACAGATATATATCTGTATCCCACCTGCCAGGGATGATCTAGATAAAACTTAGTCCTGCCTTGAGTGCAGGGGACTGGACTTGATCTCTCGAGTTCCCTTCCAGTCCTAATAATAAGCGATGGTCACATAAATACCACCCTATACCGGAAACCTACTGACCGCTACACTTACCTACATGCCTCCAGCTTCCATCCAGGACACACCACACGTTCCATTGTCTACAGCCAAGCTCTAAGACATAACTGCATTTGCTCCAATCCCTCAGACAGAGACAAGCACCTACAAGATCTCTATCAAGCATTCTTAAAACTACAATACCCACCTGCTGAAGTGAAAAAACAGATTGACAGAGCCAGACGAGTACCCAGAAGTCACCTCCTACAAGACAGGCCCAACAAAGAAAATAACAGAACACCACTAGCTGTCACCTTCAGCCCCCAACTAAAACCTCTCCAGCGCATCATCAAAGATCTACAACCTATCCTGAAAGATGATCCCTCACTCTCACAGATCTTGGGAGACAGACCTGTCCTCGCTTACAGACAATCCCCCAAGCTAAAGCAAATACTCACCAGCAACCACACATCACTGAACAAAAACACTGACCCAGGAACCTATCCTTGTAACAAAGCCCGATGCCAACTCTGTCCACATATCTATTCAAGTGACATCATCATAGGGCCTAATCACATCAGCCATACCATCAGGGGCTCGTTCACCTGCACATCTACCAATGTGATATATGCCATCATGTGCCAGCAATGCCCCTCTGCCATGTACATTGGCCAAACCGGACAGTCTCTACGCAAAAGAATTAATGGACACAAATCTGACATCAGGAATCATAATACTCAAAAACCAGTGGGAGAACACTTTAACCTGTCTGGTCATTCAATGACAGACCTGCGGGTGGCTATTTTACAACAGAAAAACTTCAAAAACAGACTCCAACAAGAGACTGCTGAGCTGGAATTGATATGCAAACTAGATACAATCAACTTAGGATTGAATAAGGACTGGGAATGGCTGAGCCATTACAAACATTGAATCTATCTCCCCTTGTAAGTATTCTCACACTTCTTATCAAACTGTCTGTACTGGGCTATCTTGATTATCACTTCAAAAGTTTTTTTTTCTCTTTTCTTACCAACTCTGAGAGGCCAATTAAGTAATTCCCACCTGTTCATGCTCTCTGTATGTGTGTATATATATCTCCTCAATATATGTTCCATTCTATATGCATCCGAAGAAGTGGGCTGTAGCCCACGAAAGCTTATGCTCTAATAAATTTGTTAGTCTCTAAGGTGCCACAAGTACTCCTGTTCTTTCTTCCAGTCCTACACTTCTATGATTCTATATTGCACTATGTTTTAAAGGCTATTTGATTACAGGCTCTGGGAGGACTTGAGGGTTCTCCACAGAGAACATCCGGCCAGGCAGTGAGAGAGCTTCACTCCGTCATGATGACTGTGACAGATGGTAGAGAGTGTTGGGACAGGACATGATCTGGAGGTTAAAGTGTAGGAAAGAGCTTCAGAAGATTTGAACTCTGTTCCTAGCTCTGCCGCAGAATCCCTGTGTGACCCCTGAGCAAGTCACTTCATCAACCAAACACTGAGGAATTCAGGATCTCTGGCCATCTGTAATGGGGGGGGGGGTGATTATGATGTGTGTTTTGTGGGGGGTTGTGAGCTTTTATCCCTATCAGAATTCTATTTATGTAAGGATGTTTGCATCATAAGCAGCCTGTGTTAATAACAAGATGCATAAGCCATCGCTGCAGTCAGTTTGCTCTCTTTCTTAGGACTGCTGCCACCTCAAGATCCCCTTGTATCTTTCAACCAGTCCTTGGCTTAGAACCCTGCAGGGAAAGGAGAAACACCAAAGAAAGTGTTGTAATGACGCAGTAAGGATGCTTCTTTCCCAGGGCCACTGCTGCTGACCCACTGTGGTGCATTGGCAGGTGCTGTGTCTCTTCTTGCAAGGAGAGCAGTGTTAACTCCTGTATCCTCACCAGATTTTCATTTTGGCAACATGCTAAAATCCCCCGACCATTTAAATTGTATACAGTGGGAGGGGGGCGGGGGGAAGAGGTTCCACTTCCTGTCCTAAATCAATGCTTACTGGTGATTTGCGATGCTTTGTGACGCCCTAGTGCTGATGGGAACTGAGCTGTACCTATGTGCACGGTTGAATTTGTGTAGCGCTTTGGGAAATTCCAGGAAGAAAGGTGCCATGTTAATTCAAGATATGATTATTATTTGTTAGGCATAGGTTAAATCCCTAAAGACTTGTTTGAATCTAAGTTTTCTCTTTCCTCTGTTTTGGATTAGGGCAACAGAATGAATGTTTTTGACAAACCTGTGAAAACAAGCTAGATTATTAGTTTTTTCAGATGAATATCTAGGGAATTTAGCCTCTCTTTTATTTTGCTTTGCCCATTACTGCCCTTACCAGACATTCACGTGAATTGTGCTGAGAAAGCTCCATAGGATTTATCAGCATGTTTTCGGGGTTTTCTATAAAAGGAAATTCAGAAAAGGAAAAGTGAGTTTGGATAATCAGAAAAACTTCCTGACGTCAAGATCTATTAGGCTGAGGAATGCCTCCTCCACGAAATGGTACAAACTCCAGCATTTGGGGCATTTAAAACTAGCCGACCCTTTTAACAATGCACCCAAATGGATCATGTGTGGGGATTGAACTCATGGCCGCAAAACATGAATGTCTATTGCTTGAGCTAAAGAGTCGGCTCTGCAGGCATAGAGGCAGTAGTGGACTAAAAAACTTCTTATATGGGCCAACCACTAGAGGGCAACAGATACCCACATGATAGTAATGTGGGTTACACAGATAACCGTCTAATGGGTGAACTAGAAGGTAACATCTTGCTATGCCATGTGGATTATGGAAACAGGTCATGTTTGCTTAATTAATTAAGGGGACATAACTGTGTATGGGGAGCCATGTAAAGCTATAGCTTCGCTGCCGCTGCCTTGTGGAGCGGAGTGCCGAGACTTTCTCTCCCTTTCACTAGAAGTTGTTCCCATGTAGCTCTGCTAAAGTCCACAGAAGGCATGTCAACGATACCCTCTGGTGAACAGTGATAAACACACTGATAGAGGTGAATGGAAGCATGAGGGACCAGAAGCACAACTCCCATGAGGCACCACGGAACCATTTCCAAATTGGGTTTTGGCCCCATATTTCTATTTTCGATTTTTTTTTCCGGCCCCAAAAATGGACATTCTCTGGCAAAAACCAAACCCGTTTTCTGAGCGGCTCTAGTAATTTGCATGATAATAGAGGACAGGAGCCCCAGCTGAGATCAGCACACCACTGTGCATGCACCCGGTGAGAGACAGTTATTCCCATTTTACAGTTGCACATGGAGATTAAATGGTTGGCCCGAGGTCACATGGGGAGCCTGCAGCAGGGCTAGGAACTGAACCTAGATCTTGTGGCTCCCAATCCACTGCCCCAACCATAAGAACGTTCTCTATCCTTGTGCTTTCTTTCATGCACACCTCTGTCTGTGGAGGCCCAGATGTGGGATGTAATGTCTGACAAGGACCCCAGAGGAGGGACACACCAAAACTATTCAAGGAGGAGACTTAAAGGTCTGTGTGTGATTCCTTCCTTTAGTGTATACACTTGTCTCCATAACCTCCATGTCAGGATCCGCTATTTCTGATGCCAATGGAAGGAAGGGGACACCTGAGCTGTGTGGACCTTTGGGACTGAAATGAGCCAAGCCCGTATGCGTGATGTGCAGTCGCGAGGGACATGGGCGAATATGATTTTATACATGCCGTTCACTGTAGGAGCGACAGAGAGTCCTGTGGCACCTTTAAGACTAACAGATGTATTGGAGCATAAGCTTTCGTGGGTGAATGCCCACTTAGTCGGATGCATGCAATGGAAATTTCCAGGGGCAGGGGCATTGTAGGAGCGGTTCATGTTGTGTACATGCCTAAATACTCAACAAATCAGATACTTGGGGGTCACTGATGCCAGTTGCAAACATGGAATCGGGCTGGCCTGTTCATTCCTTTAGAATGGCTCAATAGTTAGGGGCACTAAACTAGGACTAAGGAGAATCAGCTCCAATTTTCTGCCCTGCCACAAACTTCCGGTGTGACCTTGGGTCAGTCCTGGGGCCGGTTTTGTTCAATATCTTCATTAATGATCTGGAGGATGGTGTGAATTGCACCCTCAGCAAGTTTGCAGATGACACTAAACTGGGAGGAGTGGTAGATATGCTGGAGGGTAGGGATAGGATACAGAGGGACCTAGACAAATTGGAGGATTGGGCCAAAAAAAAATCTGATGAGGTTCAACAAGGACAAGTGCAGAGCCCTGCACTTAGGAGGGAAGAATCCCATGCACAGCTACAGACTAGGGACCGAATGGCTAGGCAGCAGTTCTGTAGAAAAGGACCTAGGGGTTACAGTGGATGAGAAGCTGGATATGAGTCAACAGTGTGCCCTTGTTGCCAAGAAGGCTAACGGCATTTTGGACTGTATAAGTAGGGGCATTGCCAGCAGATTGAGGGACATGATCATTCCCCTCTATTTGACATTGGTTAGGCCTCATCTGGAGTACTGTGTCCAGTTTTGGGCCCCACACTACAAGAAGGATGTGGAAAAATTGGAAAGAGTCCAGCAGAGGGCAACAAAAATGATTAGGGGGCTGGAGCACATGACTTATGAGGAGAGGCTGAGGGAACTGGGATTGTTTAGTCTGCAGAAGAGAAGAATGAGGGGGAATTTGATAGCTGCTTTCAATTACCTGAAAGGGGGTTCCAAAGAGGATGGATCTAGACTGTTCTCAGTGGTAGCAGATGACAGAACAAGGAGTAATGGTCTCAAGTTGCAGTGGGGGAGGTTTAGCTTGGATATTAGGAAACACTATTTCACTAAGAGGGTGGTGAAGCACTGGAATGGGTTACCTAGGGAGGTGGTGGAATCTCCTTCCTTAGAGATTTTTAAGGTCAGGCTTGACGAAGCCCTGGCTGGGATGATTTAGTTGGGGATTGGTCCTGCTTTGAGCAGGGGCTTGGACTAGATGTCCTCCTGAGGTCCCTTCCAAACCTGATATTCTTATGATTCTATGATTTCGGCTCTCCGGGTATGTCTACCCTACAGCTGGGGGCAAGCCTCCCAGCGCAGGTGGGTAGACTCATGCTAGCTCTTTTTGAGCTAGTGTGCTAAAAATAGCAGTGTGGACGTTGTAGCACGGGCAGCAGCTTGGGCTACCAGCTTGCCCAAATCCAAGCCCAGCTGAGCCCCCTGGGTGGCTAGCCAAACCGCCACCTGTCCTTCGATATCCATGGTGCTATTTTTTGCATGCTAGTGCAAGCCTGTCTGCCTGGGTGGGGTGGCCCAATCCCAGTTGCCATGTAGATGTAGCCTTTGTGCCTCAGTTTCCCCACTGTACAATGGGGATACCAATGGGAAGGTTGAGAGGATAAATACATTAGATTGTGAAATGCCTTGAGATCTATGAATGAAAAAGCCCTAGATAAGAGACAGGTATTATTATTCCACAGCCAGGGAGAATGCTCATTGATTTGATGTTCAGTTCATTTTACAATATGCCTTCAAACTCTCTAACTGCCGTGCTTTATTCATTTTGGAGTAGGGAGAAGTTGAGAGAGAGAGATGGAGCATTCTCCTCCATCATCCCAGCCAAGAAAAATATACTTAACCAAGTTCTATACCATGACTACCAAAGGCCTGTTTCAGAACAGGAAAGTATAACTGTATAGTACGGCCAGATATGCCATCAATCTTCCCCTGGCATTTGTAAGCTGTCAGTGCATATCCCACGGGGCTGTCTTCTATAATGTGTCTTGCCCATGTGTGTCATCTTTTTGGAAAGGGTTTCAGCCTTAGCGTGGTATCCAAAACATTTTCTTTTCAAGAAGATTAATGGAGTTCTATTTATAATTGATAAGCAGGAAGGTGGAGTGGGTGGAGTGTGCCCAGAGCTAACTGAAGGTAAAGGTGCCAGTAGGGAGGAGAGAGGCAGTTGACTATTTCTCTCAGTGTGTCTAAAATTCCTCATCCAAATATCAGTTGTGCTTGGGGCATCACTCTTGGAACACATGCGGCTGAAGGACTTACTGGATGGTGCATGCACTTTTTTCCCCATAACCATCCATTTAATGATTTGCTTAAGTACAGGTCTGTCCCTGTATTTTCCATAGAGGGTTTAGGCAAACCAGCTGGAATAAAATAAGAGCCAGCCTAAAACTTCAGCAAGACATGGAATGAATAATGGCACTCTATTATTTCTGTGGAAACTTCCATCCGTGGATTTTAAAGCATTGTTTGTATTATGATAACACCTTGAAGGCACCCAGCAACTATCAGGTTCCCGTTATGCTAGGTACTGTCCACACACATACTATGCACCAGTCACTACCTTGATCTGCTTACAATCAAAGTAGATAAAGTGTGGGAGGGGAATGAGAGGAGAAGTGACTTGACCTAGGTCCCACAGGAGATCAGTAGCAAAGCTGGAACTGGAACCTATGTCTTCTAGGTCCCAGTACAATGCCTTATCACTTAAAACATATTAATTAATCAAGTCTTAGGCACCAATGTGAAGTTGGTCAGTATTTTCCATGGCATTATGTTTATATTTTGAATGAATTAATATTTTAATTTTCTTCTACTGTGTTTGGTCTTCACTTTCCATGCAAACCAACCTGATAGCTTTCTTTGACAAGGTAACAAGACTTGTGGATAGGGGGGAAGCGGTAGACGTGGTTTATCTTGACTTTTAGTAAGGTTTTTGATACTGTTTCACACGACCTTCTCATAAACAAACTAGGGAAATACAACCTAGATGGAGCTACTATAAGGTGGGTGCATAACTAGTTGGAAAACCGTTCCCAGAGAGCAGTTATCAGTGGTTCATAGTCAAACTGGAAGGGCATATCAAGTGGGGTCCCACAGGGATCAGGGACCGGTTCTGTTCAATATCATCATCAATTATTTAGACAATGGTATAGAGAGTACACTTATATAGTTTGTGGACAATACCAAGCTGGGAGGAGTTGCAAGTGCTTTGGAGGACAGGATTAAAATTTAAAATGATCTGGACAAACTGGAGAAATGGTCTGAAATAAATAGGATGAAATTCAATAAGGACAAATGCAAAGTACTCCACTTAGGAAGGAACAATCAGTTGCGCACACACAAATGGGAAATGGCTGCCTAGGAAGGAGTACTGCGGAAAGGGATCTGGGGGTCATAGCTAAATATGAGTCAACAGTTTAACACTGTTGCAAAAAAAAAAGCAAACATCATTCTGGGATGTATTAGCAGGTGTGTTGTCAGCAAGACACGAGAAGTAATTCTTCTGCTCTACTCTGCGCTGATTAGGCCTCAGCTGGAGTATTGTGTCCAGTTCTGGGTGCCACATTTCAGGAAAGATGTGGACAAGTTGGAGAAAGTCCAGAAAAAAGCAATAAACATGATTAAAGGTCTAGAAAACATGGCCTGTGAGGGAAGTTTGGAAAAACTGGGTTTATTTAGTCTGAAGAAGAGAAGACTGAGCGGGGACAAGGTAATAGTTTTCAAGTACATAAAAGGTTGTTACAAGGAGGAGGGAGAAAACTTGTTCTCCTTAACCTCTGAGGATAGGACAAGAAGCAATGGGCTTAAATTGCAGCAAAGGCGGTTTAGGTTGGACATTAGGAAAAACTTCCTATCAGGATGGTTAAGCACTGGAATAAATTGCCCAGGGAGGTTGTAGAATCTGCATCATTGCGGATTTTTAAGAGCAGGTTGGAAAAACACCTGTCAGGGATGGTCTAGATAATACTTAGTCCTGCCTTGAGAGCAGGGGACTGGACTAAATGACCTCTTAAAACCCCTTCCAGTCCTATGATTCTATGAGTTGAAGGGCAAAAACGATGTGTTCATGGACAAATTGTGAGCAGAAAAAGAGGCAAAACTCAGCAAATGAATTGATCAAGCTCTACTCAGAATTATCTAGACACAGACCCAAAGAAAACACTGGTTCTTAGCATTCCTGAATGTTGGATCCAGACCACAATTTTACTGGGGCAACACTCCTGCAGTTTGGAAAAACGTTAGATTCCCACCCAAATTTGGTGTCTTCTCATATTATTCCCATTTTAGAGATGGGGTAAACTCGAGTTATAAAGAAATTATGCCAACATTTTCTAATGTATCCTCTGATTTTGGATGCCAAATTTGAGTCACCTTGTGCCTAATTTTCAGAGGCAATAAACACCTAATGACTTCAGTTGCAGTTGGGGGTTCTTAGCACGTATGAAAATCAGGTCATAGTTGTCTCAGGTTGGGCATCCAAATCAGAGATCGCTTTTGAAAACTTTGGCCTAAATGACTTTGCACAAGGTCAAGTGGCGAGACATCAGTGGAGCCTGCAGTAGTCATGTTTTTTTTTTTTTTTAATTACTGTCTTATATTGATTGACTCAGGGACCTCATCTATTTAGCTTAACAAATAAAAGATTAACTGGCCACTTGATCATAGAGCATAAGTACCCACCTGGGGAACAAATTTTTAATAATGGGCTCTTCAGAGAAAGGTATAACCCGATCCTGTGGCTGAAAGTTGAAGCTAGACAAATTCGGATGGGAAATAAGGAGTAATTTTAACAGGGAGGGTAATTAACCATTGGAACAATTCTCCAAGGGTCGTGGTGGATTCTCCATCACTGGCAATTTTTAAATCAAGATCAACTGTTCTCCCCACCCCCAAAGATCTACTCTAGGACTTATTTTGGGGATGTTCTCTGGCCTGCATTATACAGGGGACCAGACTAGATGATCCCAGTGGTCCCTCCTGTCCGTGGACTCTATGAATCAATGAACCACTCGACCTTCTTCGACCTCTACACCTGCCTTGTACTGTGGAAGCTGGGGGTGGCCACCACCAGAAGAACCTGCCAATATACTGCTCTGCAAAGCATTTTTGCAATATTCATGCATGTTTCCTCCTTTAGAATGTTGTGCTTGTTTTTAGTGCTGGTGGCCACTCATAGGACTGAAGGTCTACTCCATTCCATACCCATGCAGGACATGACCAAAGCCAGAGAAAGCCCCTTTCCACATGAAGAGCCTCTTCCACCATTTATTCCTCTCCACCTCATGCACCATTTCCTACTATAACCAAAATGTGTCTGAGCTGATCCTGCCCAAAAAGGATGGAAGAAGGACTTTGCACTTGGGGGAATGCATATGTTGGTTTTCTCCTGTTGCTCTAAATGGTCCGATTGAGCTGCGGTTATAGGCCCAACACACTTGACAGCAAAGCACAAGGGGAGGCCTGAAATCTCCTTCCCAAACAGGCCAATTTATCTTTCACTATTCCTCCGCCTTCTCCCCCTGCTATGCCTAAATTTGGCCTTCCAATAACATTTTTATAATTTACCGTTAAACAGAGAGCACAACCAAAGCCCATTCAGTTCTGGACTGGATGCTTGTAAAGGGTGGATGAATGCTGTGTTTTTCTTCTCTCTCCGCCCTGTGTACTTCTCAACACCTCTGATTTTGTTTTGTTTTGTTTTACTTTATTTGTAAATGAGGAGATGAGGCAGGATTTTGCTTTTGGTTTTATAGGCCACTGGCTTTTCATCAGTTACATTGCAGCAATGGCTGGGGCACCTAGGGAACTCGGCGGTTAGCGGGTGGACAAGCCGTTCAAAGGATGCCATGGCCTCATTTCAACCCAGCAGTAGAATGCTGCATACCTGAAAGACTTTGTTTCAGTTGCTCCTTTTTGTGTCGATGGAAAGGAGGGGAGCTGAGGTTTGTGAGGCACTCAGATGGACAGGACAGATACGTGTGTGGATATGGGACTGGAGTGTGACATGGGGGAGGTGAGTTCAGTTTCTTGCCTAGCAATAGGCTCCCTGTGTCATCTTGGCCAAGCTATCTAGTGCCTCGGTTCCCGATCTACAAAGGTAATAGAATACCTAGCTGTTATATCAATAGATCATAGACTCATAGAATATCAGGGTTGGAAGGGACCTCAGGAGGTCACCTAGTCCAACCCCCTGCTCAAAGCAGGACCAATCCCCAACTAAATCATCCCAGCCAGGGCTTTGTCAAGCCGGGCCATAAAAACCTCTAAGGAAGGAGATTCCACCACCTCCCTATGTAGCCCATTCCAGTGCTTCACCACCCTCCTAGTGAAATAGTTTTTCCTAATATCCAACCTAGACCTCCCCCACTGCAACTTGAGACCATTGCTCCTTGTTCTGTCATCTGCCACCACTGAGAACAGCCGAGCTCCATCCTCTTTCAGGTAGTTGAAGGCTGCTATCAAATCCCCCCTTCACTCTTCTCTTCTGCAAACTAAATAACCCCAGTTCCCTCAGCCTCTCCTCGTAAGTCATGTGCCCCAGCCCCCTAATCATTTTCGTTACCCTCCGCTGGACTCTCTCCAATTTGTCTACATCCCTTCTGTAGTGGGGGCCCAAAACTGGACGCAAACAGAGCACTGCCAGGGCTTGTAGCTGCTCCAGCCAAGTGGGACTGACCCAACCCTGGCCGCCACTCTGGCGGGTCAGGGACTGCTGTTCCCGCAGCTGGCCGTTGGTCAGCTGTTCGGTGGCCCCGGGGGTTACTGCTGGTTATCTGTTCCGATGTTCCACTACTCCAGCAACTCCGGGGTGGACCGCTGGTCCACTGTTTCTTGTCCCCAGGGCTGGCCACCAGCCAGCTGTTCCGATGGCTGCTGCTCCGGCAGCCCTGGGACTAACAGCTGCTCCAGCTCTGCCGCCAGACGAAGTCCCGGAGGTCCCGGAAAGTCACGGAATCTGAGATCTCTGCAACCTCCATGATAGAATTGTATCGTTAATTATCATCAAAAGAAGCATTTCTATTGTGTTAAACTTTGTAGAAACCTAAATATTGGGCCCAATGTGTCATTTGAAATGGTACTCGAGACGGCATCTGATTTTTGCATACTGTCTTTAATTCTTTCATTAAAACAGCACAGAGAAATAACTGCAGCGACGAATGGAAAAGTACATGAAACTTCGAGAACCCAAGTGCAAAACGTAGCAAAATGGGGGCCAGCTCTCAGCCTGGAGCTGGCTAGTGGGTGATGTGCTCACCAGATCTAATTATGGATATTAGTTGGCTAAGTCATGTGTAAAGCACTTTGAGCTCCTTGTGGAAGAAAGGTGCTATATGACCTCAGGTTGTTATTAGCAGTACTTGTGAAATTTGAGGATGTTATTGAATTTTGTGGTCAAATTTCCCAAGGCAAAAAAGAAATTCCCCCATCAGTTTAGCTCCACTGTATTTGCACAAGGCGCTTGTTATTGGCTGATTCCCTGCTCACCATTAAACCAAAGTGCGCTGGTCATGTTCCTTTCCGAATGCAAGAAAACCACCTGATATTGCGAGTCTCATGATAAATTTGCAAGAGTTGGCAACGCTAGCACGTGTTTTAGCACAAACAATGAAGATGATGTGTCTGCTAATT
Source organism: Emys orbicularis (assembly GCF_028017835.1). Lineage (NCBI taxonomy): Eukaryota > Metazoa > Chordata > Testudines > Emydidae > Emys > Emys orbicularis. The sequence continues at coordinate 3,531,036 of NC_088693.1, forward strand.
TATACACAACATGCATTATTTGCTACTTATCAAATGTCATTTATTATTCTCCCGTTTAACAAAAAAATGCCAGTTGTCCAGTCAGGGAGCAGAATTAATAGCATGTGACTTAGGTAACCCATAATGCTTTGCAAAAATGATTAGTCGAAGTGAACAGGTTGCAAACAACACATCGGCTGGAATTTAATCACATGAACTACATTGCTCCTCCTAGTAAGGCACAGTGAACCTGTATTTATTATTTGTATGGCGGTAGCACCTCGGAGACCTTATCCTGGACCAGGATCCCATTGTGCTAGGCTCTGTACAAACACAGAACAAATAGGCAGTCCCTGCCCTGAAGAGCTTATAATGTAAGTATATGACAATTACATTATTTTTATTTAAAGATGGTAGAGCACAGTAATCAGAGCTTGCTGTCTGCAGCAGCCTGCAGTGCCTGGATCCTGTCCAGAGTTACCCTTTCCAAGATGACCTTTGCTTGCTAAAACCACACCCCACATTCTTACACAACAGCCATTCCACACATGAACTGCCTAGTAAATACTGATAAACAATGACTGTATTCAAGAGATCAGGACTGGTGTTCAAATGATTCACCCACAGAGGCAAGGGCTTGTTTAATCAAACCATGTTTTTGAAATGTATGATTTACCTAGCTGTATAAACAACTCACCACAAATACTGATGGGTCAGAAATATCCTGGTATCAAACAGCTGGTGAACAACTTTGGGGATTGGTCCTGCTTTGAGCAGGGGGTTGGACTAGATACCTCCTGAGGTCCCTTCCATCCCTGATATTCTATGATTCTATGAACTCACAGGTTAGCATAAAGTTTTTGTTGAACATTTCTGAATAATGAACAAATTGATAAATGTCAAAGTCTATCAGCAGGAAAGGGCTAAATGCATTGGGACAGCTCTTCAGTGGAGGTAAAACGGCGTAGCGCCATTGACTCTGACAAAGCTACACTTATTTCCATCAGCAGAGGATCTGGTCTATTAAGTAAAATATTGTCTTAGAATTGTGGTGTTGATGGCATGCATACAGAGAAATTAGATAAAACCATAAAACTTTTGCTGGAAGGGTGCAACATAACCCTACTTTGTTTCTTAGAATTCAGAACTATAACATACAAGAACCCCCAAAAAACACAGAGAAAGAAAACAGGCTGCTCCCAAACAGGCACAACTCACCATCTCACCGTGCTTTAAGCTGGCTCTTTCCAGACTGTCTCTCCTTGCATGCATGCTTTGTTACAGAGCCCTCTAGCCTGTATAAAGGACTCAGAACTACGCTCCCCCCTGCTCTTGAAGGGATAGCTTCCACTTCCAGAACAGTCCTAGGACACCACAAGAATAAATTAGTTCACTATACTCTTCTTGCAGCCCAGTTATGTCAAAAAGGGAAGACCAAGTACCCATGGTAATGCATTTGTTTTATCAAGTCTTTTATTGCAATCTACCAGGCACTCCCATCTCATCCTAGCATTGGACAAATCCACCTCAGCATGTAAAAGACGCGTTGGCAGCCCTTACTTGAAAATTGCCTCCGGCACCGAAGATAAAGGAGTTGAACTAGCTCCATGTTTACCTGGAATGTCATGGGGTTTAGTAGCAAATACCACAGAGATAATGCACTGCTCGGTTTACAAGCAGATTCACCCAGCGGCCAGTTTGTGGTATTTGGCCCCTGCCCACCACAGCTCTCCCAGAGGATTATGGGAGATGGTACTATTCTGTTTTCTGCATACTACTTCTTTAAATGCTCAGGGGAAGAGGAGCAGAAAAGGAGGCTCCTTAAATTTAAAGGCACAGTACACCAGAAAGTAGCTAGTGGGGTTGTACTGGTGTAAGTGACAGGAGACTTTGAGCCTTGGCATTTTAAATTCTGTCACCTTAGACTCCCTTGTATCCACTCACTTACCAATGTACAACCTGCACATCTCTCTGCCTTGGGTCCTTGCTTTTTAAGGACTTGAGTAAAAAGGCCCAACGAGCTCTAAATAGGCATGGCCCTCAATGGATCCATCGCAGCGTGGTGGAGAATTGAGCTGGTGCTGTCTGTATTTAAGCACCAGGATGCTAACTCTGAGACCAAAGCCACTGCAACACAAAGCCTGATATCGGTTTCCAGAGGCATCAGAGTCCCTCAGCAGAAGCAGGGCGGCCCATTTAAAGAGTTCCCTCCCCCAGGACTACCAGCCCTGTCCCTCCTACCCCAAACGGAAAGTCTTTGGAATGAAGGAAACAGAGCTGAATTCATCCATTGGCGGAAGAGTCAGACTTCAGACTGGATTCTTAAAGTATGGATCCAACAGGCTCCTACCGTGCTGCTGCTACCGCTGTATGCAAGTGTTGCAGGCTCTTTTAAGCCTCAGCCCAGCAATAACAGAGCAGCGCATAAAACTTTTGCAGCTGACACTAGGCCAGGGGAAGCTTAAGGCGGCGAAGAGAAAGCCATTCAAACCCCATCTGAGCAGCCCGGAGGGTTGGGCTGCACAGCCCAAGGAGCGTGCTCCCTGCATAGCTGTGGAGGTTTTACCTGAAGTCCAGCCAGATCCAGGCAGCTCCCTCGGAAGACGGAATCATAGAATCATAGAATATCAGGGTTGGAGGAGACCTCAGGAGGTCATCTAGTCCAACCCCCTGCTCCAAGCAGGACCAATTCCCAACTAAATCATCCCAGCCAGGGCTTTGTCAAGCCGGGCCTTAAAAACCTCCAAGGAAGGAGACTCCACCACCTCCCTAGGTAACGCATTCCAGTGCTTCACCACCCTCCTAGTGAAATAGTGTTTCCTAATATCCAACCTAGACCTCCCCCACTGCAACTTGAGACCATTGCTCCTTGTTCTGTCATCTGCCACCATTGAGAACAGCCGAGTTCCATCCTCTTTGGAACCCCCCTTCAGGTAGTTGAAGGCTGCTATCAAATCCCCCCTCACTCTTCTCTTCTGGAGACTAAACAATCCCAGTTCCCTCAGCCTCTCCTCATAAGTCATGCGCTCCAGACCCCTAATCATTTTTGTTGCCCTCCGCTGGACTCTTTCCAATTTTTCCACATCCTTCTTGTAGTGTGGGGCCCAAAACTGGACACAGTACTCCAGATGAGGCCTCACCAATGTCGAATAAAGGGGAACGATCACGTCCCTCGATCTGCTGGCAATGCCCCTACTTATACAGCCCAAAATGCCGTTAGCCTTCTTGGCAACAAGAGCACACTGTTGACTCATATCCAGCTTCTCGTCTACTGTGACCCCTAGGTCCTTTTCTGCAGAACTGCTACCTAGCCATTCGGTCCCTAGTCTGTAGCTGTGCATGGGATTCTTCCGTCCTAGGTGCAGGACTCTGCACTTGTCCTTGTTGAACCTCATCAGGTTTCTTTTGGCCCAATCCTCTAATTTGTCTAGGTCCCTCTGTATCCGATCCCTACCCTCTAGTGTATCTACCACGCCTCCTAGTTTAGTGTCATCGGCAAACTTGCTGAGAGTGCAGTCCACACCATCCTCCAGATCATTAATAAAGATATTAAACAAAACCGGCCCCAGGACCGACCCTTGGGGCACTCCGCTTGAAACTGGCTGCCAACTAGACCTGGAGCCATTGATCACTACCCGTTGAGCCCGACGATCTAGCCAGCTTTCTATCCACACAGCATGGGGCAGCCCTGCACGGGGGACAAGGACGGGTGTGACGTGCCACCCGTCGCGATGAGGATAGACACCCCGTCCCCACCCCTGTGCCCGAGGGAGGTTAGCAGGGTTGGGCCTCGCTCTTGCAAGATCCTCTGTGAAGTAAGATTGCCTCCCCCTCGTTCCAGCGTCAGTGATGGCCCCTCCCTGCCCACGACTGTGATGAGCCTTCATCCTCACTGGCTTCCGAGGCTTCTCTGCCTCCGGAGGAGATGTCCTCCCCCCGTTCTTGACACACGGGGAAGCGGGGAGATGACCCTCTGAGCGAGGGAGGGCACTTGGGGAATCCAGTGTCTGCTGAAGTTTGCTGGTGCCAGGGATGTTTTTCTGGACGGCATGCTCTGTATATGTGTGACTGGGCTCTATACAGACATATGACCCAAGGCCTACCTAGGGAGTCTGTGTATTACTTATTCCGTTTGGGGCAGTGTCATTGTATTTCAATGACTTGACCAGTGTGTATGTAACACCACTGTTTTCTATCGGGGGGAATCAGAAAGGCACCTCTGTGTGCCATAAGCCCTACACTGATGATGGAGATTCTCCTTTAGCTCAAGCGGTAGGGTTCTGTCCTTTTGGAGCAGGAGAGTCAAGTTCTTTCCTTGGTGTTAACATGAAATTTTAGGTGTCTATCATCATTGTGTGACAGTACTTACTTGGGGGTTGGTTGGTTGGGTAGTGTGGCCCAGTGGTCAGGGCTACAACCCATGACTTGCAGGTCGCAAAGTCACTGTCCAGGTTAAGATGGTGTGAAGGGTTCCCCCCTCTTTCTGGGCCAGCTCAGTCCAAGGGCTTTTCCCCGCTGGGTAGTCCAAACCAAAAAATAAAGGGTATTCCTGAAGTCCAGATTTCATATAGGGGGAGAGGGTAATGCTGCCCTCTCAGGCTGTCTCTGGCAGGTCCTCCCTTCCCTCAGGGAGGGACCTTTTGGACAGTAGTCTTAGGGAGAGATTTCTGCCTTCCCTCCGCTCTCCTCTGCTGGAGCTGCAGGTTGCAGGTCTGCTGTCTTCCCTGGTCTGCCACCAAATGGGCTGCTCCATCCCTTTTAGCTCCACCTCCAGTTGGAGCATTTCCTACAGGTGTGGTGCTGGCGGGTCCTAAGGTAGTTCCTTAACCCCTTGTCGCCCAGTGTGGGGTTTGTACACCCCATCAGACCTGGCTACAACGTAATCCCAGGTGGCCAGGTGACAATATTATGTTCAGTGAAGGAGGGAGGGGAATAAGATTCAATGGAAACGAGTGGCCTTGAAATACCCTTATATAAATAAAAATTGTTAAACAGAGTGTTACAGACGTGATTACTTTGGGGATAGGTGCTACAGAGAACCCTGAACATAGCTGGATAGTCCAGAACTGGTGAGATCATTCCACTTTTCTTACATCTGTCTTACTCCCCTCAAGCAGTTCAAGCCAGCTACCTATTGGTACCCCTGTCACTTCAGAGCCTGTGAAACAGCATCACCTTGAGACGCCACGTAGCACCGCGATGCGTCCTTTGATGTAAAATGTGGATGCTGCAATGTGGCAACTCAACAACGCGGTCTCATGAAGGAGAGGGCGTAGCTGGACAAACTCACATGGATCCCTTGTGTTGTCCAGCCTTCCCCCTTTCTCAAAGGGTCCATACCACAACAATTCTGCCTCTGAAAAGGACAAGCCATGGCTTTGTCTGAACTCACTCAATGTGGACTTGAAAATGATGTTGGGTTTTATTTCTCCACTAGAGGATGAGCATGCCCATCCCCTCAAGGAATTAGGGGAGAGAAGACAGCTGAAAGGGGCAAGATATCCCAAGGCATCTCTTTCCTTTTTACTTGGACTCTAATGCCTGACAGAGCACCTAGATACAGCAGGGATAGGAGCATTACTGTACAAAGATCTGCTCCAACACCCATTGAAGTTCATGGAAAGACTCCCTTTTACTTCAGTGGCTTTGAATCAGGCTCTCAATTGGATTAGGTTTGAGTCATATTCATACATGGCCCACGGTTGATGCATTGTGAGGTATGAAACCAAAAGTAGACGACATCTTCAACCACATGAGACGTGCAGTCAGGGCAGTAGCATAGACACGGACTGGGCTAAGTGTCAGGAAAAGCCTATTGTGTACAAAATGGATCTGTGCTGTCCTGAAGAGAGAGAACACTGTGAGAGCCAGAATCACCTTTGCAAGGGAAGCTGCAGTGATTTGTTTTAGATAAGGAGTTGGGGGAACATGTTTTGCCAAACCTAGAACCGACTTGAGAGCTGCATCTAGAGCAAAACTCTCAACACTTCTCAGGTTCTGGGTTCCTTTTGAAAACAACAAATTTGGGGTTGCGGCGGGTTTGTTTTATACAGTTATTATTATTTGTATTTCCATAGCGGTTAGGAGCCCTAGTCATTGTCCAACATCCCATTGTGCTAGGTTCTCCATCAGTTCTATAAGCCAGATAAGGATGACTTTCAGACAAGAATCACCTGTTTGTACAACCCGGGTTTCCATGTGGTTTTAAAATCACATTTCCCAGGAAGTCATGGTTTCAATTAAGGGGGAAACGTTTTGTAAAAAATGTGTTAGTCTCATGGAACCAGGAACTCTTTGAAAAACCACATCTCCTCAAGATTCCATGAAACCCAACCTACCTCTGGCTTTACCAGCTCTCAGACCGCAATCCTAACTCTAATGCATTAGCCCTCACCCCTTGCACTTACGTGCAGCCCCTTTAGCAGATCTTTGCCTGGGTAATAACCTGGATCAGATTGCAGGGCGGTGAGACCAATAATATTTGGTAAATACAAACATTTGATTCTGATTTGGCAAGGTGCACCCCCCTTACCATGGTATCTGAGCACCTCGCAAAATCTTTAATGTATTTATCCTTGCCACATCCCTGAGAGATAGGAAAGCATTATGACCCTCATTCTAGAGTAACTTGCCCAAAGTCAGACTGGAAGACTGGGGTAGGGCAAGGAACTGAACTCTGGTCTCCTAGCCACTGGGCTGCCCTTCCTCATATGTAAATTTGCTTTGGGAGAGGCACTCTCTATCTACGTCACTCAGTTGTCAAGATTGCCACTTTCAGTTTACAGGTACATTTTTTATCGCTATGATTATATTTTCTTTAGTGGCTTGCTCTGCTTTGCAATTAGATGGTGCCATTAAAATTGACTTTATGTGACACTGGTGTTTTCCTTGATCCGGCTTCCCTGTCTGCCTTCTGAGTGTCATTGGAGGTTTTATGATCTCATACCTGGACCACATTTCCAAGCTGTGACTCACCAGCAACTGGCCGTTCCTCTAACATACTTTTACACTCATAAACCTCCCCAACTGTAAATATACCTGATGGTTGCTGTGGGCCTTTCAGCCAGGTGATCGCATGGGACAGATGTTTGCAATTATCAGAGGGGTAGCCATGTTAGTCTGAATCTGTAAAAAGCAACAGAGGGTCCTGTGGCACCTTTAAGACTAACAGAAGTACTGGAGCATAAGCTTTCATGGGTGAATGCCCACTTCATCAGACGCAAGTAATGGAAATTTCCAGAGGCAGGTATAAATCAGTATGGAGATAACGAGGTTAGTTCAATCAGGGAGGTTGAGGTGCTCTGCTAGCAGTTGAGGTGTGAACACCAAGGGAGGAGAAACTGCTTCTGTAGTTGGATAGCCATTCAGTCTTTGTTACAGAAGCAGTTTCTCCTCCCTTGGTGTTCACACCTCAACTGCTAGCAGAGCACCTCACCCTCCCTGATTGAACTAACCTCGTTATCTCCATACTGATTTATACCTGCCTCTGGAGATTTCCATTACTTGCGTCTGATGAAGTGGGCATTCACCCACGAAAGCTTATGCTCCAATACTTCTGTTAGTCTTAAAGGTGCCACAGGACCCTCTGTTGATATTTGCAATTGTTTTCTCAGCAAATTCAGTCCGTGAGCCACAATACAGAATATGACTCGGAGCCCACTGTATCCTCGGGGCTAGCAGAATCAGGCAGCTTGGTGTAATTGCCCTGAAAACAGTGGCTTAAAGTTTAGACAGTTAATTTTAAATGAATATCATGCAACCCTTTGGGGAATTTTTCTGGGACTTTTGCAAGCAGACAGGAGAGTTTTTATCCTCTCTTCTGTACAACCAGTATCTCATTTTTAGGTTCCATTTATTTCAATGTACGTGCGGTAAAAACAAACATGGGGGACTGGAATGCATTTAGATCCAGCAGTGATGAGGCCAGTGTGAAAGCCTATCCAGAATAGACTCTGAGAAGCATCCAGCTGGGAATGGCTGAAGTGACCCTCCTGGATATTAAGGAGTTGACATAACCTGCTGAGCTCTGTCACAGCAAACAAACATACAATGCTGAACCAACCCCCGCAGCATGAAAGTTGGTTGCAAAAAAAAAAAAATGTGAAAAGTTTTTCAATTTTATATCCCTATTTTTATGCCCTAATTTTGAAATTCAAATAATTGCAGCTGGCTCTGTGATTGGTCACAAAGTGGAGAAAAGATTTAGCAAAAATCACACTGAAATTTCCGCCCTTTGAAATTTCAATGAGACTTTTTTTTTCTTTTTTATCAAAATGTGAAAAATTTCAAAGACTCAATAACTGGTTCTTTCCAAAGTTCATTCATCCAACCGATGCTTTAACCCATACACAAGACCCACAAATCTCCACGCTTCCGCTGAATGCTGCCATGACACGCCCCTTTGATCCTGCTTGGGCAGAGCCTGGATGAGTCATTTTGGATATTCTTCGTTATTCATGGTGCTTTGCAATTATATATTGTTCTCTTAGCCACGGGTGTTGCCACATACAAAGATTGGTTGGCAGTTCTCTGGCTGAATCCATTTTATCGTGGGGAAAGCTGGGACATAGGGCAGTGAAGTGACTTGCTCAGCATTGCAGGACAAGTTGTTGACGGAGTGGGGAATAGAACCCCTGACTCCTGGGTACTTTCCTTGGCCTGATAGGCAATAGCTTATTGATGAAAGGGGCTGTATAAGTGCTAGGCATTATTATTCCCTGCTTGGGACACATCTGCTCAGCAGCAGAGCTGCTCGTGAATGTCATCTCATTGTTTCTGGGTGCACCCATGTCTGTCTCCACCTGTTGTCTCTTGTTTTATACATAGATTGTCACCTCTTTGGGGTAGGCACAATCTTTTTGTTCTGTGCCTGTACAGCACCTGCTCCATGACGGGCTCCTAAATGCTTTGGTACTACAAATCATCATACCAAATAATTAATAACAACTCCCAATACTGTGCTTTAGCTGCCAGACCATAATTTCTTCTTAAGGCACTGCCCCTACAGAGCTTAGCTGAACCTTTGATCTTTTTGGAGTCTGCTCCTCATGGGAATGAGGTCGACTCCTCATTACATGTGAAAGTGCAGGTGGGTCACTGGAGCCGGATCAAAGGTTCTGGAGCTAGGTTAAAAGCTCACAAGCGTTCACAGTGTGGTTTCACTCAGCTGGGTTCCTTGGCCGTATTAGGTTCAGAGAGTTAATCTGAACTTGGCTTAGCAACAGGCAGTGAAGTACTTGAATATCGGGGGGTTTCCAATCCCAGCGTTACAGAATAATCCATCGCTTCAAAGGTCTCAGCCGAATTAGAGCTAGGGAGGACCATGTAGCCCCCTGAAACACTCCCTTCCTGAGTAGCTCTCTGCAGCAGCTTCCAAAGTGAAGGGAAGTCTCCCCAACTGTGCTCCTCATTCCAGGAGAAACTCAAATTCGAGCATGCATTTCAGTGAGCTCTGGCTGGCTATCCTCCAAAACTCAGCGCTCCTCAAACTTGCCTGCCTCTAAAATTAGATCTGTCGTCTGCATAGTTGTCAATCAGCTCAGTCTTGCTATTCTGGGGGCTGGCACAGGGCTTCGGAGGCCCCGTCAGATGAAAGTCGGCAGCTATTTTTCCTGCAAAATAAAATAAAACAGCGAAATGGTTTGATGGGATGCTCCTCCAACCAGAAATGGGTAACAGTGACATGCCAGCATGCCTGAGCAAGGATGGATCTAATGAAGCATTTTTGGATCAACCTGCCCATGTATTTCTGAGCCATGGAATCACAAGATTTTTGGATTCCCCTCCGCATGTGTCTTGGGAGAGGTAAAGACACAAGAATGGAAGATCTTCCAAGGAATTATTGGGCTGCTTCAGTTTATGGTAGATTGGACAACCTCTTTGGTTTAGAGGGATTTTGGAGTGAAGCAAAGTTCAGTTAATTTGAGCTGAACTGTATCCATTTTCATGTCCCCAATGTGCGTTTAAGAAGAGCAAAGACCTTAGTCATTTTCTGTCTCAGCCCCAGCACTCCTGTCTTAATTACTTATGCCTCTGAGGAGCTGTTGCTGGTGCAGATTATGGTGATTTTCTACAGGTGCAGCCCCACTTATTAAAAACAGTGGTTCATTACTCTTGTTCCTTAACATGCTTCCCAGATGTTGGCTTGCCCAGGTGTTTCTCCTTCCACAGTACTCCCTCCTGTCCCTCTGTGATAATACAAAGGTAAATGAACTTCTACGACAGCAAGCCAGCCATACACAATGAGATCCATCTTGGACAATGACAGAATTAGCTTGGTATGCTGGAGATGTCTGGACAATCACAGCCGTGCACGGGGAGAAAATAAGCAAAGAATCCATGTTTCTGCAACTACAATTCAAGCTGCAGGAAATGGGAGGATAATAAACAGTGATCAACACGCAAGAATTTCTCCTTGTTCTTTAATGTGTCTTCCTTATGGGGATTTGCTCTTTGCAACCTCATGTTCCTTGAGCCAATCCTCTCCCTCTACCGGAACAAAACAAAAACTCCACAGCACCTCTCCTCCCTATCCACACCTGAGAAGCCTTGCATCTGCTGTGATTACCCCATCCATGTATCGTCCCACAACAATTCTGCAGAATTTCTTCATGGGCCTCAACCAAAATATTGATGGAGCTTTGGCCCCCACATTCTACTGGGAAGAGGGATGGTCTTGTGAATAGAGCCTAGAGCTAGGGCTCGAGAGAGTTGCATTCCTCATTCTGCCCCGGACCCCCTGTGTGACCTTCAGCAAATCGCTCTGTGCCTCAGTTCCCCATCTGCAAAAATTAGAGTAATAATATACCTTTTCTCTCACCCTTTGTCTGACTCGCCAATGTAGATTGTAAACTCTTAGGGATGGGGACTCTCTTCCGAGGTGTATATCCAGCCCCTGGGGCAATGGGGTCCAGATCTCTGTCATGACACCACTGGAATATAAATAATAACTATTAGCAGTCTGAGTAGGGTCTCTGAGAAGAGCTGCAGCAAGAAGATTGACATACAATCTCACTCACAGAGGTGATGCCTCCCAGGCAGTTTTGGGTGTGTTGATAGGGGCAGTGTTTAGGGAAGCATTGCTCTGTAGATAAACAGAGGACTTCACTCTCTAGGACTGTCAGACCATCACAAAAGTCCTTCCAAAAATCCATCTCCTCTGGTGCGGGAGGGAGGCTTAACTCTACAGACCTCATGCAAACAAAAAACACAATTTTGCATTCAGTAGGTAGATTAAACTGGCTGTGGATCAAAAAAACAACAACATTGGGAGAATGGATTTATTGTAGAAAACGAGCACTGTAGCCCAACCTAGCCAGCCCTACCAAGGAAGTAAAAAAACATTATTACACTGTCTTTATAAATAGGCATCAGCAAAGTGTTCCTGGCATGATTTCCTATCCCAATCCATACCACCTAGTGGGGTACATATCTCATTCTGATAATGCCGCTGATTAAACAGCTGCGGGATAAGGAATTTAATAAATTCCACCCAGCATGCACACAGTAATCAGGCCAGGAGCTTTATGCAATTTGGCTTGTGACATGTACCACAGGAATACAGGATAATTAAGGGAATGTTCCTTCTAGTCCCCAAATGTCTATAGCCTGCAGGGCATGCTGAGGCCTCTCCTTCCGGGGGTATAAATAGGGTAAATGGGATGAAACAGAGCCATGGGATACTTAGTCAGAATATCAGTGAAATCGATGGGCAGTGGGATAATTATTATAGTGGAAAAAGTCTAGTAGATCACATGTGGTCCATTTATCGGGGATCAGAGCAAGATGGTTCCCTATAGGAGATTTGCGGGCCTTGACCCATCTGGTTTTACATTTAGACTGCCAAGGGATGTGTCATTGCTTGAGCCCTTTAAAACTGGACTGTGTACAGCAGGATACAAACCTACACGTCCCCCAATTTGCTCTAGTGCAGAACTTTCAGAGCAATTTCGGTCCGTCTTGTATCGATAGATCGATATATCTGACTGTCACCCACTTCAGACATTTGGGAAGATAGTCTTCCTTCACGCTGCTGAGGTTGCGGTTGGGGTTTTGCAGTAGACTATGAGTTTGGGTATACATTGCTTTTCAGTGTCTGTTGCAGGTGAAGGTGAAAGCCTTGTGGAGCATTGGAGTGTGTAATCTATGCAGTTGTAGCAATGTGAAAGCAGCAAAGAATGTGGAAAACCAATCTCTTCACTTGCTATTTCCACGCTTATCTGGAGGGAGGGCATATTGCTAACCAATGTTTCTGTGTGTTTATTTCCTCGCTTTTGATTCAGGGTGGGAGTATCTTGGTGGGTAAGTCCCCAGAGTAAGGGAGGGGAGAGAAGGAGATGACAAATGACTGAAATGTGAAGCACTTGTATTTTGGTGCGTCACACCATACTTTTCAAATTATTATAGTTCTTATATTACAAAGATGTGTTATGGGCTGTTTTCTCATTGTCTGAATTAAATACACCAGTTGCTTTGTAAAAGAAAACTTGAAAAACAGCATTGGTCATATGCAAGCGTAACATTCCCTTGCAGGGGTCAACTGTAGGATTTGACTCCTGCACTTTTTTACTTAGGCTACTATAGAGGTTTTCTGGGATTGTGATGGCCATTATCACTCTTCCAGTTTGGCAGGTGATGGGATATAATCTCTTGAGGGACCCGTGGTCTTTTCCAATATTGCAGGAGACACAAAATGGCTGTTCCAGTATAGCAAGTCTTCTCTGCTTATATTTTAAGTTCCCTGGCAGTGCTGGGCTTAGGCACAGTTACCTGATTAGCTGAGTATTCCCAGTTGCTTGGTAAAGTCCTTTAACATCTATATTTTCCCTTTACACATTCTTTCTTTGTGACTCACAATTTGCTTTGCATGTAACTGCTTCCATTGAAGAGCTGGTTGTCTCCTCAAAATCAAACACCTTCCTGACAGCTGGTTTGAATCATCTTCCTTTTCTTCTCTCCTAATCGAAAGCAGCGCTCCATCTTCTGCAAAATGTGCATCTCCCCACCCACCACCACCGCCTCTGCCACCATCAACCCAACCTCATCCCCTTCCAGACACACATTTGTTTTTTGTTACCAGACAAGCCCGCAGAGGTGGACAGCAATTTACTCTCCTGGTCCCCATCTGAAATGAATTCCCAAGATTAAGTATGGCTCTTCCAGTTAAGAGTTCTTGTAAGGATGATGCTTTCCAGTCCTCCAACACATTTTAGTGTTTCCTTGGAATAGCTACATCTTTCAGCAAACAATGGACAGGTTTGGTTTCCATCATTTTTTGTTTGCAAGCCACATTACTAACATGACATGAGAAAGATGCCGCTTTTTGACTTTTCAGCTGCTGAAGAAGAGCCAGCTTTTCTCGGCGTACTGGACTTCCCATGATGTTTCAGGCCTGGGATGGTGGAAATTTCATGCGAAGACTACATCTTAAGGTAGACATTATGGGGTAGACAACTAGCTATGCTGAGTACATCCAAGAAATGGGCTTACTTTTTATTTTAAAGTAGGATTGTGCACATACTTTAGTGTTTGAGTTTTTCACTGACTTCTTCAGCACTTTGGGAAACCATCTCTGGGGAAGAGATAGGAGAACCGGCCCTCCCATGAAATTCAGGCCCTGGTTTGTGGAAATACCATGGGAAAACTACATCTTGAATATTTTGTTCCTATTAATGGCTCCCCATGGAGGCAGTAAAAGCCCATAGAAAACATAACCAGAAATGCAGACTTGTGTCTAGATGCTATGAAGATAGGCTTATTGAAAGTAGGCAGGCAGGCTGGCATGCATTTAATTTAAATTAGGTTCCTGTGGAAGAAGTATGCACAGGCCTAATTTAATGTGTGGGTATAGTCAGGAAAGTAACTATTCTAAAATGGCACCTTCTTCCTCACCATGTCTGCTTTTTTTGTGTTTTGACGTCAGATCTGCTGACTTTACTGATTAATCCTTATGTAAGAAATTATCTTCCAACACCTGTGCCACTGTACAGTGTGCAATCTGTAGATAATGGAGAAAAGGCATGGAGGTTCTTCTCAGGTCAGAAGTTCAGATGCTTCTCCCAGTCAGATCCTAACCCTCTTCCAAAATCAAACTGTAAATCTCACAAGGACAGTCTCCCGTATGGTATTTTGGTGCTTAACACTTCGGGTCCTGGCGACAACCAGGAAATGCATTCACATATAAATAAGAAGTTGTCCCAGGTGATCTGTGCTGGCCAAAGAAGGCTTCTTTCTGGGTGTTATATGGGGAGGAAAAATCCTCAGCCTGGCATTCACCCATAGGTGAGGTTATTAGTCTGAGTGACGGAGGGCAGTGGAATTGTCAGGAGTGAGGGAGAGCTGTTGTATTGGGGTGAGGCAAGGAGGCTGTTCTTCACCATGGCTGGGGCACATTCAGGATGAGGCCGTGTCAAGGGCATCAAGCGGTGGAGGAAGTGAGATCAGGAGCGGAGATAGAGATTTGGAAGCCACCACGATGGAGCTGATAAGCCAAACCAGTAGAGGTCAGCCATTTACAAGGTCCAAAGAGAAAAGCAGGCAGATGAATTCTAGTCAAACCTGCGTCTAACCCCAGCTCCTGTCATGGGATTGGAGGCTAACTCCAGAATTCATCCCGCAGAACTGTAGAGCTTATGCCCAGCTTGCTGAAGGGGGTCTCTAGTCCTCTCCGGAGAGCAGGTATGAATGGTTACATGCGTGCGCACACACACTCGGTGGCCCTGGCCTGTGATCCTAATGGGCTTGTTGCCACATGCTTTTAGAAGCTGCCTTCAGTTATCTGAATGGGTTTTGGAGCAGTCCCTTGATGGTGGGTCTCAGATTCATGTTTATAGCCCCTGTTCCATCCCTCCTGGCAGGTTCCATTTCATTATGGGTTATTCTTCTGGGATCCAGAGTTCCTTTTTAAAATAAATTCCTTCCCCTTCTGCCCCCCAGCTCCCACCTCAATTCAGCAAATTATAGAGCCATAAATCATCCCCAAGGTGCTGCTTTCTCCTACCATCTCTGCCTTGTGACAGCTCCACGATTTCTGTCCTTGATTTCTTCATCCAGTACAACTTTGTTTTTTCCTCTCTTTCATTTTATTTCTCTTACAAAAATGGCCCTTTGGGGGGAAAGCGGTGTTGTTGGTATTGCTTTAGAAAGGGAGGGAACGTGTTTAGCTTTACCCACAGTAGCTAGAGCACAGTACGTTATTTCTATAAATGGGCCATGATGGGGTTTTGTTATGAAACGCCTTTTGATATAGGATGGCCACAGTTCTATGGCTTCCAAATATATTTCAGCCCTCTATAAAAATGACAGATCTCTCGGTAACCCACAGGGGATATACATACGTTTCCAAGAACTCGGTTGCGCCAACCGTAACCTAGACTGAGAAATGTTGATTTTACATAGAGTCACAGGCATTGGCTGCATGTACCCCCACCTCCTGTCCCTGAGCATGAGGGATGGACAGACCAGTTCTGGGGGAAAAAATAAGAGGCAAGAAATGGGGATTGAGCTGCATAATTCAGATACAGATTTCCAAGTCCTCCAAAGTCAAGGGTGTTTGGATTGCAGCCCGTAACATAGAAAGGGGCTAGATATAAACCCTAACCCTTCCAAAGATTGGATATGGGTTATTGGTGCAGAATTCTTCCCAAACTTGAACTGAATTTATTTTGAGGTTCCAACATGTTCAAAGACTGATCCTTGACTGGTATAAATCAGTGTATTGATCGTTAGGGGCTTTAAATTTATGTTGTCTTTTCCATTTTCATCATATGATAATAGCAGAATGTTCTGGGCACAGATGACTACTGGAGATTAACGATTGGCTGAGATCACTTCAGGTCATCAGCTTCTCTCAGCTGGTCATTAAACTGCCAGAAGTGTCCTGCTCCTCAAACGTTATTGCTTATTCATTAAACACCAGGACCCTTTGTATAAATATTTGTCTTTCTGGTACTGGCATCTTGAAGGAGTTCAGGTCAGGACACCGTCTGCATATTGTACTGCATTACAATATGCAAATAGTTTAGTAACAACAGGTCAACTGTGGAAGGCAACCAGAGGTTTTAGGGCTGGATGCTAATGATTCACGCTCAGAGCACCTACCATGTATGGCTGTCTTTTAAAATAATTTTTAAAAAGTTATAAAGGAAATCATAGTGCATGGTCTCATGGACACTTCTGGCCTTTAAAACTATGAATCTATGTTTGTTCACAACCAGTTAAAGGGATCTGATCAGGTGAATTTAGGTCAGATGTCTGTTTTACAAAACCTATAATCAATAGAAATCTTTCCATCACCTATCTTTTAATTCCAGTGAGTGCAGGTTCATTAGGGGTGTCGTTTGGATTTAAGTATGCCCCTGCAATATTTGCAATTCAAATATTGCAGCATCAATGGTCATCATGCCAGACAACCAGAAAGTGAAACTGTCTAGAACCAAAAAGCGAAAACAACTAGTCTGGTTTCCTTGTCTGAACGAAGAGACAAGCCCAAATGAACAGTGTTCAGAGTGAAAGGCAAATGACAGTTTAAAAATTCATCTAGTTTTAATGAACTCAGGAATTACCATAGCTGGGGAAATTTGTTTTAAAAATTATTATTATTTGAAAACTGATATTTAACCTAATGGTATGTCTTTAAATCCTCAGGAGTGAAAAACATTATCTTAAGTGAAGTATTTATGGCCTAATTTCCAGAGGGGCTAAGCACCCACACTTCCTGTTAAAGTCAATTGGAGCTTCAGGTATGGAAAACATGCCTTAATAATGAGATGCTACAGAACCTTAATCTATTTTATGGAAGAGAACATTAAGAGGTGATTGAACCACAGTCTATAATCACCTGCACAGAGAGCAGATATCTGCTACTGGAGGGCTCATGAATCTGACAGGTGAAGGTGTTACAAACTATAGTGCCGGGAAGCTGAAGTCAGCAAAATTCAAATGTTAAATAACGTGCACATTTTTGACAGTATGGTTAATCAACCACTGGAAAAGATTCCCAAGGGATATGCAGAGTCCTGCACTTAAGACGGAAGAATCCCATGCACTGTTACAGACTAGGGACCGAATGGCTAGGCAGCAGTTCTGCAGAAAAGGACCTAGGGGTTACAGTGGACGAGAAGCTGGATACGAGTCGACAGTGTGCCCTTGTTGCAAAGAAAGAAGGCTAGCAACATTTTGGGCTGCATAAGTAGGGGCATTGCCAGCAGATCAAGGGACATGATCATTCCCCTCTATTCGACATTGATGAGGCCTCATCTGGAGTACTGTGTCCAGTTTTGGGTCCCAAACTACAAGAAGGATGTGGAAAAATTGGGAAGAGTCCAGCGGAGGGCAACAAAAATGATTAGGGGGCTGGAGCACATGACTTACGAGGAGAGGCTGAGGGAACTGGGATTGTTTAGTCTGCAGAAGAGAAGAATGAGGGGGGATTTGATAGCTGCTTTCAACTACCTGAAAGGGGGTTCCAAAGAGGATGGAGCTCGGCTGTTCTCAGTTGTGGCAGATGACAGAACAAGGAGGAATAGTCTCAAGTTGCAGTTGGGAAGGTTGCTGCTTCCATTATACAAGGCACTGGTGAGACCTCATTTGGAGTACTGTGTGCAGTTCTGGTCTCCTATGTTTAAAAAGGATGAACTCAAACTGGAACGGGTACAGAGAAGGGCCACTAGGATGATCCAAGGAATGGAAAACCTTTCCTACGAAAGGAGACTCGAGGAGCTCGGTTTGTTTAGCCTAACCAAAAGAAGGCTGAGGGGAGATATGATTGCTCTCTTTAAATATATCAAAGGGATAAATACCAGGGAGGGAGAGGAATTGTTTCAGCTCAGTACCAATGTGGACACGAGAACAAATGGATATAAACTGGCCGTGGGGAAGTTTAGGCTTGAAATTAGACCAAGGTTTCTAACCGTCAGAGGGGTGAAATTTTGGAACAGCCTTCCGAGGGAAACGGTGGGGGCAAAAGACCTCTCTGGCTTCAAGATTAGGCTAGATAAGTTTATGGAGGGAATGGTTTGATGGGATAACGTGATTTTAGTCAATTAGGCAATAACGTGCCATCGCTGATAAAATGAGGGTCCGGCTGGAGAATCTTGCCTGTATGCTCGGGGTTCTACTGATCGCCATATTTGGGGTCGGGAAGGAATTTTCCTCCAGGGTAGATTGGCAGAGGCCCTGGAGGTTTTTCGCCTTCCTCCGCAGCATGGGGCAGGGGTCGCAAGCTGGAGGATTCTCTGCGACTTGAAGTCTTTAAATCACGATCTGGAGACTTCAACAACTGAGTTAAGGGAAAGTGGGTGGGTCAGCTTTTGTGGCCTGCATCATGCGGGAGGTCAGACTAGATGACCATAATGGTCCCTTCTGACCTTAAAGTCTATGAGTCTATGAGTCTATGAGGTTTAGGTTGGATATTAGGAAACACTTTTTCACTAGGAGGGTGGTGAAACACTGGAATGGGTTCCCTAGGGAGGTGGTGGAATCTCCTTCCTGAGAGGTTTTTAAGGCCTAGCTTGACAAAGCCTGGCTGGGATGATTTAGTTGGGGATTGGTCCTGCTTTGAGCAGGGGGTGGGACTAGATGACCTCCTGAGGTCTCTTCCAACCCTGATATTCTATGATTCTATGTTGGATTCTCCATCATTTGGAGACGGTACATCAAGACTGGTTGTCTTTTTGAAATATATGCTGTAGCTCAGTTACAAATTGTTGGGCTCAGTGCACGAATCTTTGGGTGACATTCTACAGGCCATGCGAGGCAGAGGGCCAGACTAGATGATCAAATGGTTTCTTTCAGCCTTAAAATCTATTAATTTATGCAGGTGTCACCACCTCTGAAAATCAGGCCACTTTCTGAGGGGTGCTGAGTCATGTTAGTCTATCAAGATGGCCACAATCCAGATACACCAATTCAGAATAATATGAGTTGTGTCTCAACCAGAGTATGCGGTAGACTTAACAGACACAAGGAGTAAATTTTACCTGCTAATTGTGTATGTAGAAAACATCAGTCCTGAACTCAGATGTCAGTTCTGTTCTCTGGGGCGTGGGACCTATGAAATCCTTGAGTTTTATGATGTTGTGGAGGGTTTTTGGTTTCCAGGAAACTGCAGAAGTTAGCAGGGCCATGTGGTATGGATTAATGGGCGTGTCCGGGACAATGTGCTCTCAATAATAGCTAGTAGTTAACTAAATAAACAAGGGCTGTTTTATTTATTCTAACGAGATTAGGCAAACACTTGGAAGTGAGAATCCCAACCCACAAGAACAATCCTCCTTCCAGTTGTCTTGCCAGACCCAATAGGGATGAGTTTGTTCAGACTAAGATGAAGATTTCACATTTTGTGACACCAGCGCAGAAGAGTCTGTGCTCCCGGAGCATAGACCAGGGGTGCA
Organism: Emys orbicularis; assembly: GCF_028017835.1. Taxonomy (NCBI): domain Eukaryota; kingdom Metazoa; phylum Chordata; order Testudines; family Emydidae; genus Emys; species Emys orbicularis. Next base: position 3,550,406 of record NC_088693.1, read on the forward strand.
GGTTGCAGGAGGGGGCCAAGAAGAGCTCTGTGCTCCAAGACATGGGCCTCCTCTACTATTGTTGCACTGGAATACGGCCACTGCAAAGTTGGTATCCTCCATGGCATGTGGCAGTTTCAATTTGCTGTGCAAATGTTCTCCTATGAAATCCACTCTCTCTGAGCTCTGTGCTGGGATTCAGCACTTGTGATTCCTTCAAGTTCTAGGCCATAGCTTCCTCTCCTTTTCAGTACTATGGCAGAATTTGGCTTTCGTGAGCTCCCTCTGGGCATGCCGGAGCTCAAATCCTGCCCTCCTGGGCCTGTTCTATAGCAGGGCTAACACCATGTTTCTAGCCAGCAATCTGAGGACCACCAAAGATCCACAAACCAGAGCCCAAGAGCCTCTATTAGCTATCTATTAGAGCTGATTAAAACATGTATTTTTTCTGCCAAAAAATTACAAACACAAAATCAGTTTTGGGGCACAATTATTCAGTGTTGGCTTTTTGTTTTGCCAAAACATATGAAAATGAAAATGGTTTTCAGCCTTTCAGTTTTTCTGTGACACTCAAAAAATTTCAATGAAAACAAAAATGTTCAGAAAAAATTTCCATTTTGTTGAAAAGACATTGTTCCATCAAAACAAAGTTTTGACCAAAAAATCTCATCTATCTATCTATCTATCTATCTATCTATCTATCATCTTGGAATCTAATCATGGATTCTTACACATCCATTTTCCATGAGATCACTTTTGGGGAACATTTTGGGGTTTTTCTTCCAATAATAAGTAATAACAATAATAACTGGTGGCCTACAGGACTTTAATTGAGAACAGCATGTTCCATTCTCTTATTTATTTCTTCTGTCCCAGATGTGGGATGGAAACCTCTGATCCAAGTGACGGATTAAATTAGTCTGATCCATCGAATAATAAAATAAAACAAACAAGTGCAATTGGAAATATCTGTTCTAATCAAGAGCTTGGAGAACGAATTAGTCTTCTTTTGGTGCTTCTCAATCTATGGGTTCAGCATGAGGTACGGTGGCTGAGAAAAGTGTAAAGGAAATAAATCCAGTTAATGTGGACTGCAGAGCTACATCTGCAGGCATGTGAGATCTCTTGTACTGTTTGCAAAGGTAGCCCTGGTAACGGATGAGATCTCCTGGGCTGGATAATAATGTCTCTGACCTCAATCCTGATTGGTAATTCTTCCCAGAATCATAGAAATCAGGGATGCAAGGTGTCTCACAGGTCAAGCCCAGCACCCAGGCACCTGCTGCACAAATACAGGATGGGGGATAACTGGCTTGGCAGCAGCACTGCTGAGAAGGATCTGGGAGCTGTGGTGGATCACAACCTCGACATGAGTCAGCAATGCGATGCTGTTGCAAAAAAAAGCAAATGCAATTTCAGGTTGCATTAACAGAGGCCTGGCATGCAAGTCACAGTAGGCGATAGTACTGCTCTATTCGGGGCTGGTTAGGCCTCAGCTGGAGTAATGTGTCCAATTTTGGTCACTAAGGTATAGAAAGGATGTAGAGAAACTGGAAAGATCCAGCAGCAAGCGATAAAGATGATCACAGGGATGGAATGCAAGCCATAGGGGTAAAGGCAGAAGGAACTGGGTATGTTTAGTTTGGAAAAGAGGAGATTAAGGGGGGACATGATCGCGGTCTTCAAATACTTGAAAGGCTGCCATAAAAGAGATGGAGAAAAGTTGTTCTTTCTTGACACAGAAGGCAGGACAAGAGGCAATGGGTTCAAACACCAGTACTGCAGATTTAGATTAAATCTCAGGGAAAACTCCCTCACTGTAAGACCAGTAGGACAATGGAACAGATGCCTCAGGATGTTGTGGAAGCTCCTTCACTGGAGGTTTTCAAAAGGAGGCTGGATCATCGCCATCTGTCTGGGATGGTTTAGACACAACAAATCCTGCATCTTGGCAGAGGTTAGACTAGATGACCCTTGCAGTCCCTTCTAACCCTACAGTTCTATGATCCCCCTCTGCTGCTCCGATGAGAACATCTCATCTTTTGAAGATGTCCATGGGTACCTCTCATTGATTGTAATTGGAGTTAGTTGGGGCATTTAGTGGCTACTGTATTGTCTTAATTACCTAAGCATCACCCATAATAAGCATTGTCATCATCCCTGTCATTCTGTAGGACTCACTGAGATGCAGAGACAGGAGAGACTCAGTCTAGCTTGATAAATGGTGTGTTAGTGGATTGTAGTTACCTCAAGGAACAGGTGCTGTAATGCTTCCTTGGTCACATGACTATTCCCCTGGCCACTTCTCTGCTTCTGCAACATCCCCTTGTCATTTTTATTTATTGCCAGTGGTTGATTTGAATGCCTCACTTGTCGTAGGGACAGAAGGGCAATGCATTGAGAGCCCTGGAAATGATGGTGAAAACATGGTTTACCCATTAGTGTCAGGAGCAACCAAAGAAGGAAAATTCCTACTAGTTTAGGATGGGTTTACAAATGACTGTGTTAAAATGACATCAAGGGGGGCAGGATGGGGGCAGGCTCCACATTCATTCTTTACTCATGATGCCAGCAGAAATTTGCTCCATTTACAAGTCAGAAGATGATTTTTCTAGCTGCTGCCGTTGCTCTGCCTATGATGTGAATATCAAGCTGAGTTAGAGATGGGCCCAGCCCCAAAACCCGCATCCAAACACACCCAAAGCTTTGGAGAAGGCTGGAGTTGAACTTCACACTTGTTCCTGATCCCTGGGCCATGCCAGTGAAGAGTAGCTTTCCCAACTGCTCTAAAACAAACCCCACGTACTATAGTCAAAACCTCCTCCTCTGCCTGGGTTGGGGTTTAGTAACAAAGACATTAAAAATAACATAAAGTTCAGCTCAAAACCTCTTCCTCAGGCTTGGTTGCTCCTGAGGTTCCTTCCAAAGAACTGTTGAACCCACATCCTAGGTCATCTCTCTCTCACCCACACACGCTCACCACTCCCACCTCCTGTACATTCGGAAGAGGTAACAAATGAATTATCTCATTGGGTCACCAGGGTTGATTTAACCCTTTTCCAGCAGAATCAGCACCTGCTAACAAAGTGTTTCAGGCAGCTAGTTACAACACAGCACTAGAAGCCAGCATCCAAAGACCCCTAAACTTTAACCTTGGCTCTGAATTCCTCCACATGGTTGGGAAATGCTGCTCCGGGATCATAGAATCATAGAATCTCAGGGTTGGAAGGGACCTCAGGAGGTCATCTAGTCCAACCTCCTGCTCAAAGCAGGACCTAATCCCCAACTAAATCATCCCAGTCAGGGCTTCGTCAAACCTGACCTTAAACACCTCTAAGGAAGGAGACTCCACCACCTCCCTAGGGAACCCATTGCAGTGCTTCACCACTCTCCTAGTGAAATAGTGTTTCCTAATATCCAACCTAGACCTCCCCCACTGCAACTTGAGACCATTACTCAAGGGATGTGACTCTAGCCCATGCCTAGCGATGAAGACTCTGCAACTGGAATTTCACTGACAGCTTTGTGGATGGTGCTCCTTGCTGGATTATAATCCAGTTCTCTCTCAGCTCCCTGGGTGCCACTAGGCCAACATGGATGCAGCGTTGTGTCTAAAATATGTAACCTTATGGACCTATTACAGACACGCTTGTCTTCCCACTCTCTGACTCTCCCTCCTCTGTGTTCTGCACCCAGCTGTCGTGTCTTGTTTTATTGAGAACCAGAGAAAAAGACCTTAAAACAATCAACGGCCTATATACATGTCTACCTTCTCTAAGGCTTACCCTCCCCTGGGAGCTTGGGAACGTGTCAAGCTTCTTCAGTCAGTAGGACCTGTCTCTGGGGACTTCTACACTGCAGCGGGCAGCATGCTTCCCCGCGTGTGTAGACAGACACGGTTTGTACTCAGGCGGCTAGCCTGAGCTGCTGCCCGTGCTAGCCCAGCTACACGGCTATTTTTAGCGTGCTAGTTTGAGCAGAGCTAGCGCGTCTGTCTACACGCGCAGGGAAGCACGGTCCCAGCTGACCCGTAGCCATCCCCTCTGAGTCTGGAGTGGGGTGTACTCCCCTTTTAAAGGACAGTCTGGAGCTTTCAGCCCACACAGCCTAGGTGCAAGGGTGCTGAGAGCTATTGGACCAAACTGTATATCCTGTATAGGATGGAAACCATTTCAAGCCGGGGGGTGCGGCAGCACCCCCCAGCACCCCTTGTTCCAGCACCTATGTCGAGGTGCAATCAAGGAGCACCCTGCCCCACTCTGGGGCTGGGTTAGATAAACAGGATAAGGAGGCTGAGCAAGGGAAGCCATGCTGGCTGCTGCACGGGGCTGGCCCCTCAGGTTACGTCTACATTGGGGGAAAAAACAAGCAAACAAACCCAACCCGGCAGCGAGTCTCAGAGCCCGTTAAACTGACTCAGGCTTGCAGGACTTGTGCGACGGGGCTGAAAATAGCCGTGCAGATGTTCCAGCTCGTGCTGGAGCCCAGGCTCTGGAACCGGCAAGAAGAGAGGGTATCGGACCCCAGGCTCCAGCTACACTGATGTTGTGAGCCCCTCAGCACAAGACCAAGTCAGTTGACCTGGGCTCTGAGACTCACTGCCCTGGGTCTTATTTTGCAGTGTAGACATAGTCTCAGTCTCCGGGTCACTAGTCTGACCTGGGCCCTAGAGACTTAGTTTTTCTGACTATAAGGCCTAGTCTACAGATAAAAATTAGATTAACCTAGCTACGTTGCTCAGGGCTGGTGAAAAATTTCACACCCTGAGTGTGAGGTCGAGATTAACCCCCAGCGTAAACATGGCTAGGTCAATGGAAGAATTATTCGGTCAGCCTCGCTGCCGCCTCTCTGAGAGGTGGGTTAACGACATCAATGGAAAAACCCCTTCTATCAACGTAAGAAGCCTGGTTCCAGCACCACAACTGTGCCGCTGTAGTGTAGACATACCCTGAGACTTGTTGCTCTGACTCAAGGCTCTGAGGCAGGGGACTTATGAACCAGATGAAGTGACTCCTCCTCTTATCTGATGCCTAAGGCAAAAAGAGAGAGCCCACCTGCCTCCTAGAAGCATAAAAGAACTTGGTACTCGGATGGCCAGGGTTGGCTTGGAGGAATCCTTAAAGGAGACTTTTTTTTTTTTTGTTAGTTTGATTTTGTCCTCACCCTTCTTTATAAGTGGTTGGTGCAAATATTTTTGGGAGGGACTGAGCCTGCTCCGCACTCACCCCACAATGTCTGCTGCAGTCCCAAAGAAATGCACATTGGAAAACATAATCCCAACTATACATATAAACTGATGGGGTCTAAATTAGCTGTTTCCACTCAAGAAGGAGATCTTGGAGTCACTGTGGATAGTTCTCAGAAAACATCCACTCAATGTGCAGTGGTAGTCAAAAAAATGAACAGAATGTTGGGAATTATTAGGAAAGGGACAGATAATAAGAAAGAAAATATCATATTGCCTCTATATAAATCCATGGTATACCCACATCTTGAACAGTGTATGCAGATGTGGTCACCCCATCTCCCAAAAATATACATTGGTATTGGAAAAGGTTCAGAAAAAGGCAACAAAAATGATTAGGAGTATGGAACAGATTCCGTATGAGGCACCTTCACCTCACTGACCAGGTCACACACCGTATTCATAAAACCATTCCAGATCAGTATTCTTAGGTTGTGACACAGCAGCTGTGTGTCCTCCACATAGAGCGTTTGGTTAGTCAAGTCAGCAGCTGTGAGTTGCAATCACATGGGGAGCAGCACATGGATTGGGTGAAAGATGTCATCTCGCTTTTTTACATAGTATTTTTTCTTTATTATATCCGTCACTGAGCCGCATGGGTGCTGAATGCTTTCCTGACCACAGGCATCCTTCAGAGGGAAAGATCAAGCAGAAAAAGGTGAAATGAAGGCTTGTCTACCCTACTGCTTAAATCAATGTAACATGTCACTGAGGGGTATGAAAAAGCCACCCCTCTGTGCGACGTAAGTTACGTCGACTTAACGCACTGTCTCCACTGCAGTATGAGACGCTTTCCTGCTGACCTACCTTCCTCTTCTCATTCAGGTGCAGTAATTACGTCACCGGAAGAGCACTCTCTCGTCAACACAGAGTGTCTTCACCAGATGCGTTTCATCAGCACAGCTGCGTTGGTGTAGCGCAATAGTGAAGACAAGCCCTGAGATTTAATGGCCGGGTGCTGAAGTTAGATAGATTCATACTAGAAATAAGTTGCAGATTTTTCAGTGGGAGTAAATAGCCACAAATTAGAACAAATGAGCTAGGGGTGCGGTGGATTCTCCATCACGTGAAGTCTTGACGTCAAGACTGGATGTTTTTTTTCTAAAAGACCCACTGTAGATCAAACAGAAGTGATGGTCTTGATGCTGAAAAATCTGGGTGAGGTTCTCTGGCCTATGCTAGGCAGGATCTCAGACTAGAGTGTCAGAATGGTCCCTTCTGGGCATAAAACCGAGGACTCATCAGCCAGCACAAATCGGTGTTGCTGCCACTGCTTCAGTTTACACTAGCCGTGGCTTTGTCCTCTGTACCAGATCTATTCCTATGCTGAATATGTGACTCACAGTTATCAGTTAGTTATGAACTCCCTATTACCTTCTGGTCTTAATGCTTGTGGTTCAGTGTAATTCTAAGGCTGTCACCAATGCTGTCCTTTCCATAGCCTGAATGTTTTCTCAAAGTGATGTAATGTAAACACAGCAAGTTAAAGCAAGCATCTAATGCTTGCCCATGTCTCCTGGTCAGGCTTCTCTGGTCAGTTGGCTAGTCATTGAGGCTCCACAGACCAGAATATGATGTCAGCATCAGGAGGGAAGGGTGAGATCCCTTCCCTGTATGTGGTTCAGGGAAAGGTCGTGCAGGGATAGCCTCACTCTACGATGCCTTTGGTGGATCTGGCTTGCTCCAAATCTTCTGTTCTCCAGTGTCTTCCTCATGCCATGTTCTTAGCCAGATCATTTCTATGCTGCTGAGTGAAGACACCGGACTGTCCAGAATGGAAACAACCCATGCCAGGTTTGACATTAAATCAAATGCATGATGGGATGGGGTATTTTGAGACTGCTTAGTTGGCACTGTGTAGATCTAGGTGGAGGTGTTCAACAAAACTGCTGGTTCTTTATTTTTCAGAGCCGAGTCCTGGGTCCCAATTCTCCTCGCAGTTACAATTAGTTTGCAGGTTCAAGGATGCTTGTCCTAATTTAGGAACTGCTCTAAAGACAATGGAAGCCTTTTTATTGACTTCAAAGGGCCTCAGCTCAAACCTTTATACTGGTGTGGGAGGGTAATCAGGCCTTCGGCGTATCTGTGAACAATTCCAAATGCTGTAGACCACATTATGGCTTTGGACACAGACTTTCTGTGGGACCCTGTAGGGACCCCCTCTCAGGTTACATGAAGATATGATACTACCACCTCTCTCATTCCTGCTCGAATCAGGGTTACCACTTACCCAGCTGTAGCATAATGAAGGTGCAAGCCACATCCCTGTCGCTATACTTGATAGGTGGGCTGTGGCAAGTGCCTCTCAGTGAGCATGCTCCGGGAGGAAGCACACTGCTGTGAGAAAGGGCTCACCATCTGGGGATCGCCTTGCCGTCGGTCACCCTGAAAGTCACACACACCCAGCGGTCCTGTATGAAAGGGTCGTCATGGCCTCTAACTGTGAGCACGTGTACAGCCAGGACATGGGCCGAGAACCTCCCGGATGCGTGTCTGGAAAGGCCACTGAAGCAGCTGCTTTCCTTGATCTCTCACAGTCTTCTCCAGAAACAGTCACATTCTTTTTTCCACTCACCACGTTCAGACGGAGGCTTGGCTTACCACAGGGAGCACTGGCCAGGATTGCTAGATCATGGGTCTCAGGATGTGTGCATCTGAATCTGGATGCCGAACACCACTGAAGATATTCTGAGGCAGAGCCTCGAGCATCATAGCTGGGAGCGCATGTCCAGTGGTTTCCTGCGCTTGGGCACAAAGACATAGCCACCACACAGCTCCAAACAGCAGAGCAGGTGACCTCAGTGGGACAAAGATGGCAATTTCCTGCAACATCTTGAGGAGATCTTATTGTACTAAGTTTATGTATCATTGTAGGCCAGGGATTGTATGTAATTCCATGGGGGAGGGTGACCCCAGTCCTCCAGGAATTAAGACCAGCAGCGGCTGATTAGGCAAATTCACTCAGGTTGTAACACCTCCAGAGAGGTTTCACCCTGAGGCTTCACAGACCGGTTCAAACTGGATTCTCCAGAGACTACTGGACAAAGAAAGGACTTTTGGATAAATAGCCTGTGTTTAAACTGACACTGGGCCTTCTTTCCTGATCCAGGAAATGAACAGGATCTTCTGTCCAAGGTGTGTGTGGGGGCAACCTTGGGAGGGGTTGAAAAGATTTGGCCTACAGAGACCCCATAAGATGGATGGGAGACCTCTGGTAAGCTTTTAGCATGCGTATAGGAACCTCTATTGTTTTAATATGTTTTTTCTGTAATGTTTTCACCTTAAGAAGAAACGGGCTTGCGTAGAAAAAGTTTGGTAACTTGTAACTGCTGGCAATTACACTGTTCATATCTTCTGAAGAGGAAGCACAGTGCACAGTGGCCTGTTTAGGCAGGCTGGCTTGCTGGGAATAACACAAAGTAGGCAGGTAACTGGTTAGTCTGGAAAACCCCCGGTCAGCAGGGAGAGAGCTGTAAGTCTTAAAAGCAGGAAATCCATGCTGGACCACAGAGGGGAAAGAGAGGGGCAGTTGACCTGAACTATGACACTCAGTAATAAAAGGTTTCAGAGTGGTAGCCGTGTTAGTCTGTATCAGCAAAAAAGAACGAGGAGTACTTGTGGCACCTTAGAGACTAACACATTTATTTGGGCATAAGCTTTCGTGGGCTAAAACCCACTTCATCGGATGCATGCAGTGGAAAATACAGTAGGAAGATATATATACACAGAGGACATGAAAAAATGGGGGTTGCCATACCAATTATAACGAGAGTAATCAATTAAGGTGAGGTATTATCAGCAGGAGAAAAAAAACTTTTGTAGTGATAATCAGGATGGCCCATTTCCAACAGTTGACAAGAAGGTGTGAGTGACAGTAGGGGGAAAAATTAGCATGGGGAAATAGTTTTTACTTTGTGTAATGAGCCATCCACTCCCAGTCTTTATTCAAGCCTAATTTAATGGTGTCCAGTTTGCAAATTAATTCCAATTCTGCAGTTTCTCGTTGGAGTCTGTTTTTGAAGTTTTGAGTCGCAATACTCCAACAAAAAAACTTCAAAAACAGACTCTGTGTATATATATCTTCCTTCTGTATTTTCCACTGCATGCACCCAATGAAGTGGGTTTTAGCCCACAAAAGCTTATGCCCAAATACATTTGTTAGTCTCTAAGGTGCCACAAGGACTCCTCGTTCTTTTTTCAGTAATGAAAGCAATTGGGCTGATGGGGTCACTTCTGTTCATGCAGATCCATCATTTTTTGGTTGTGCAACTTTGACGGCAGGCTGTGCTCTGAGCGCACATGTTGGCAGGCTGCCTGCCTCCGTATCAGCGACATCTGTCTGTGCAGGGCTGTGGCCCAGCTGTCTCCTCCCCAGGAGCCGCACAGAGCAGTTCTTTTGTGGCTTACAGATGTTGCGTCTGTGCAACGCCGACAGCCCCTGGTTGGCGGTGCCTGGGCTCAAACCTGCGACCTCTGGAGCTTAATGCATGTGCCTCTATTGTGTGAGCTAAAAGACATGCTTCTCTTAACCAAGGTTGTGACAGGCTCGTCAGTCTCCAGCTGGTCTAGCTGCCACTAGAGGGGGACAGAGTGCCACACCATGCAGCCATGGG